>NW_028230448.1:6563410-7288732 GCF_043228905.1 Azolla caroliniana | reverse complement strand
CTGGCTTCACGCCTGGCTCGCGCTCCTCGACCCGTTTGATTCCCCGTGCTTCGACCCTTCCGGTCGGCTTGTCTGCTTGTTCGGCCCTTCTCAGCTCCCTTGCTGTCGCGGTGTCAGTGCGTCCTTAACTGCAATTTTCTCCGCATGGCCTTCAGTTGATTCAGTGTATCCGAATCGAACATTCCGATTGAATAGAACGCTTCCGATTCAATTCCGCTCTCATCAGAATTGGCTATCTCCAATTTGTCTCCTGTCTTTAGGCGTTTGACTACATCAGACCACGTCTTGGTCTTGGCCTTTACGCCCTTCTTGGCTGTATCTCCCCCTGATTTGGCTGTCCTCGGTTCTTCCCTACGATTGTGGCCCTTGCTTTCTTCTTTGGCTTCTTCAGCCGGTCCGAAATCGAAATCTTCATCCGATTCCTCATCACGGTCACTTCCGCCGTGATGAACGCCTCCGCTCCTTTCACGCTCTTGTTCCTGTTCGTCTTCCTTTCTCCCCCTCAAGTTCGGTATGTCGAGGTGACACAACCTTAGCTCACCTGAGAAATGCCGTCACTTGTCGAGACCAAGAGGCTTGGTGAAGATGTCAGCAACCTGCCGATCAATTGGAACATGCACCAGTCCGACTTCACTTGAAAGGACCCGCTCGCGCACAAAATGGTAGTGCACCTCAATGTGCTTGGTCCGGGTGTGAAAAACGAGGTTCTTCGCAAGGTGGATATTGCTGAGGTTGTCACAAAAGATCCTCGTCGGACCAAACACCTCTATCTGCAGATCCTGTAATAGCCGTTTTAGCCAAATGACTTCGCACGTAGTGACAGTCGCCCCTCGATATTCGGCCTCCGTGCTCAACAGTGCCACTGTCGGCTGCTTTTTGCTGCTCCACGCGATTGCCGCACTTCCTAACGAGAAGGCGTATCCGAATGTGGATCTACGATCACTGGCGTTTCTGGCCCAATCAGCATCCGTGTAGCGGACTAACTATTCGGCTACGGCTGCCCGATAAAACAATGCCATATCTTTCGTGCCACTGACATAACGCAATATCCGGTGCACACACTGAAAGTCTTCGGTCGTAGGTTGCGACATGCATTGACTAATTAAGCTGACTGGATAACTAAGATCTGGCGGAGTAATTGTCAGATAGATAAGGCTTCTGACAATCTGTCAGAACCGTGTCGGGTCGCATGTCTTTCCTGAATTTGGGCGAAGCTTCACATTTCTATCCAGAGGAGTCGAGATGGGCTTACAGTTTGCCATCCCGAACTTGAAGAGCATATTCAGCGCGTAATGACACTGGTTGATTAATATGCCTTCGGGGGTACAGATCACTTCGATCCCGAGAAAGTAATGAAGGCCTCTGACATCCTTCATTTCAAACGATGCCGTAAGCTGAGACTTCACGCGGCGGATTTCGTCTAGGTCGGCACCGACGATGACTAAATAATCAACATATAAGAGGATACTAACCGGTCCGTGTTGACCTTGCTGAACAAATAGCGAAGAGTCTGATTTCGACATTCTAAAGCTCATCCTACACAGTTGTTGTGTAATCTTCGCGTTCCAGGCTCGACAATGACTTCTTCAGTCGGCAAACCGCCAAGGTGTTTCGTTTGGATAGAAAACCAAGGGGTATGTATCATGGACACCTGTTCCTCAAGATCACCTTGCAGGAACACGTTCGTTACATCCATTTGATGTAAGTGCCACCCCTTTGCCACTGCCATGGTTAGCAGGACTCGCATGGTAGTCATCTTCGCGACAGGCACGAAGGTTTCGTCGTAGTCCACACCGTGCTTCTGCGCGTAGCCTTTCGCTACCAAGCGGGCCTTGTATCAATTGACGGAGTCGTCGGTATTGTATTTCACTTTATACACCCATCAACACCTGATCGGCTTCATACCCTTCGGTGCATCGACCAGGTCCCATGTTTCATTCTCCAATAATGCGCGCATCTCTTCCTCCATTGCGGCATGCTAGTTCGTGTCTTTCGCTGCTTCTACGTAGCGCCCCGACTCACGCACTTCCGCCACTCGCATCATGTACGTGTAATGGTGCGCCATGTACTCATTATATCTATATCTCTTTACGGGGTTCTTGAGGCGGGTAGATCGGTGTAATCCGTGATTACCCAATTTGCGACCTTTTCGGCTACTGTCGACCTCTTGCATGGAGGTTCCTTTCCAGTTTGCCTGTAGTCAAACTCGCTCCGATCTGACTCGGTACTACCGAAGTCGTATTCCGGCATTTTCTTCTTGCCCTTCTCTTTACACGTAAACCGTCTCCTCGTTTCTTTACGCGGGGAATGCACGACCGAGTCTTCATTACTCATCGTCTCATCATCTAGTTGGCGATCTTGGCCCAACCCCTCATTCGGCCCGCTTAGCCGAAATGAGATCGGACTCTCTCTCAGAGCTCCAACGTCCTCATCATGCGGAGGCATTTCATCCTTGCGGATTTCTTATTTAGAAATCAGAATGGAGTCATGAGGTTCTGGAGGGGAAGGCAGGTACCATGTAAACGATTACTTGCGAAAGCGTTAGAAAACAGAGGAAGTAGGGAATACAAGGAGTACATGGGAGAGATAGAGAGAGCAGAACGTAAGAGTTATATTCAAAAAGATATAATCACTCTATTTTTACAACTGTGCTCAGTAGCACTATTTATACAAGTCCTCATGGGACTGACAGAAGTACAACGTACTTCAATGCTCACACGAGCTTCTGACACTTACTAGGAGACTATAATTGCCTAGTAGTCTAAACTAATACTAGGCTTCCGGTTACTGATTGGATCCGGCTAATCGGCTCCCCAGCTCACCAGCTCTGTTGCTTGCCGGCTTACCGATCTGTCTCGCTTGCCGGCTTAGGCTTATTTAGCCGATCCAACTCTAGTTGAGCTTGCCGCTCAACACTCCCCCTCAAGCTCAACTTGAGGTTGGATCCTAGTGTTAGTCTCTATGGCAGTCAGTTCTTCCATCCGACTTCTCTTGGTGTCGCTCCGCCTTGCTCGCGCTCCTCGTCCGGTCCGGTTCTGTTTGCCGCAACCCCTCTTGTTTTGCGCGCCTCGACCTTCTCGGTCGGTATGTCTGCTCAATAGGCCCCTCTCAGCTCCTTCGTTGCTATGACTCCGGCGCTTATCGATCCGTCAATTCCTCCGCGATGGCATCGACTTCCGTTGCATCCGTGTCTGCTTGGCCTTGAATTGATCCGGTTCTTCCGAATTTGTCTTTTGAACCGAATCGACTGTCTCCGATTTGTTCCAGCTCTTGTCCGAATCGGTTGCTCCCGATTCGTCTTTTGGTTCCAAGCCCTTCACCACATCGGACCATGTCCGGGTCTTGGCCTTCTTCCTTCGGTCGGCTCTGTCCTTCTTGACTCTGCCGCCTTCTGTTCTTCCCTCACCGGCGCAATCGACAGTCTCTTTGCCTTTGCCCGTTCCGGTGTCTTTGCCTGTTCTCCCCCTCAAGTGTGGCATGTCGAGATGTTGAACACCAAACATTTCGGTGAAGTGCTGCAACTTGTCTGATCCAAGTGGTTTGGTGAAGATGTCAGCAACTTGCCGATCCGTGTGAACATACCGAAGTTCAACCTCACCGCTTAGGACATGCTCACGCACGAAGTGATAGTGCACTTCTATGTGTTTTGTGTGAGCATGGAATACGGGGTTCTTGGCAAGTTGCATGCTGCTTATGTTGTCGCAACAGACCAGAATCGGGGTCGGTACCTCGATCTGTAGGTCTTGCAGCAGTCGCCGAAGCCAAATGGCTTCACAGGTAGCAATGGTAGCTCCCCGATACTCAGCCTCAGTGCTCGACAGAGAACCTATTGGATGCTTTTTGCTGCTCCATGCAATAGCAGGAGCTACCTAGGGAAAACATGTAATCGGAGGTTGATCGGCGATTTGATGCATCGCCGGGCCAGTCGGCATCTGTGTAACCGACCAGCTCTTCGGTTATACCTCACCGGTATAACAGTCCCCGGTCCTTCGTGCCGCTTACATATCGCAGTATCCGCTACACGCATTGAAGGTGCTCCACGGTCGGCTTCTGCATGAACTGACTTATCATTCCGACTGGATAGCTGATGTCGGGTCGGGTGATGGTCAGGTAAATAAGGCTTCCGACAATTTGTCAGAACCGTTTCGCGTTGCAGGCCGGTTCGGTGTTGGGACGGAGCTTCTGGTTCCGGTCCAAGGGTGTGGAGACAGGTCGACATTCTGTCATGCTGAACTTGTACAACATATTCAAGACGTAATGTCGTTGTGAGAGTAATATGCCGTCGGGGGTTCGGATCACCTCGATCCCAAGAAAATAATGAAGGTCCCCCAGATCCTTCATCTCAAATGCGTCTGACAACAGGGACTTGACGCGGTTGATTTCTGGAACTCCTAGTCCGGTGATGACTAGATTATCAACATACAGCAGTATACATACCGGACCGGCTGAGCCTTGCCGGATGAACAATGAAGAGTGCGATTTGGAGGCCACAAACCCCATCTTACACAATTGGTGCGTGATCTTCGCATTCCAAGCTCGAGGGGCTTGCTTTAGGCCGTACAATGACTTCTTCAGCCGGCATACCGCCGACTTGTTCATCTCCGATTGAAAACCGGGAGGCTGAGTCATAAAGACTTCTTCATCAAGATCACCTTGAAGAAATGCATTCTTCACATCCATCTGATGAAGATGCCACCCCCTTGCCGCAACAACCGCCAACACCACACGAACCATCCTCATCTTCGCTACAGGAGCGAAGGTCTCGTCGTAGTCGATTCCGTGGGTCTACGCATATCCCTTCGCCACTAACCGGGCCTTGTACTGGTTAACTGAACCGTCGGTGTTGTACTTTACTTTGTACACCCACTTGCATCCGATTGGTTTACAGTGATGAGGAGGGTCAACCAGGTCCCATGTCTTGTTGACATCAAGTGCCCACATTTCTTCCTCCATAGCGGCACGCCAATTTGCGTCCTTGGCCGCTTCTGCGTAGCTCTCCGGCTCACGCACTTCTGCCACCTTAGTCATGTACGCATAGTGATGCGCCATGTACTCATTGTACCCATACCGCTTGACGGGATCCTTCTGGCGGGTGAACCAACGTAACTCACTATTACCCGGTTTGAGGCCCTTCTTGGCCGGTTCGGTCTTCTTTGCCGAAGGTCCGCCTTTCTCCTTGCTGGAGTCAGATGCACACTGATCCGACTCATCGTTGCCGGTTTCGAATTCCGGCATCTTCTTCTTCCCCTTCTCCTTGCGTGTGAACCGTCGCCTCGGTTCCTTGCGCGGGGAGTGCACGATATAGTCTCCACTACTCGCTGGTTCCTCATCGAACTGGTCAGATTGACTCAGTCTCTCGTTTGGCCCGCTCAACCGGAACGATTCCGGACTCTCATCCTAAGTCCACGCTTCATCATCCTCTATCTGGGCCGGTTCAGGCTCACTAGCCTCATCCACCAGCATCGGGTCGGAATCGGAAGTCGGAGTCGGTAAGGAATACCATGATGCCGATTCATCGAACTCGACATCTTGACTAACTCGGACCTGCTTTGTCCGGGGGTTATAACACTTATAACCCTTCTGCTCTTGAGCGTAGCCGATTAGGATGCATTTTTTCGATTTTGCATCCAGCTTCCTCCGCTTCTCTTCCGGTACATGCACATATGCAATGCTACCGAAGATCTTAAGGTGTCTCAAATTTGGCTTGCGCCCGAAATACAGCTCGTAAGTTGACACCTTATCACCGATCCGGTTCTGGATGTAGACAACCGTTTGGACTGCCTCCGCCCAATAGAATTTGGGCATGCTCTTCTCCTCCAACATTGCCCTTGCCGCATCAATAAGCGATCGGTTCTTCCTCTCGGCAACACCATTCTGTTGCGGTGTGTACTTGCAGCTGAACTCCCGCCGAATTCCCGTTTGCTGTAGATAACTGTTGAATTGGCCGGAAAAGTATTCTTTCCCGCCATCCGACCGCAGGCATTCGATCTTCCTCTCCGATTCCCGTTCCACCATGCTTTGGAGACTCCGGAAACACTCGAAGACTTCACTCTTTCGCTCAATGAGGTAGATCCATGTGTGCCGCGTATAGTCGTCGATGAAGGAGACGAAATATCGATTCCCGCCAAGACTAACATTCTGTGCCGGTCCCCACACATCCAAATGGATAAGGTCGAGCTTGTTACGGATCCGGTTACATTCGGTGGGGAATGGAAGCCGGTGTTGCTTCCTGAGTTGGCAGGCTTCACATACTTGGGCCTTTCGGCCGCTGAACTTCAGCAAACCGAAAACAACTTGTTTCGTTTGCAGGTCTTGAAGCCTCTGGTAATTGACGTGGCCTATCTGCTTGTGCCACAAGTCGATGTCCGATTCGACCTTCTGTCCTTTTCCAAACAGAGTGGTGCCGACGTCATTGGTGTCGAGGATAAACATCCTCCCGTCTCTGTGCCCTTGCGCAATAATTTGGCCCTCTTCCTCGATGAAGCACCCAAGGTGCGTAAACCGCACCTGCATACCCTGGTCGACGATTTGTCCGACCGATACTAGGTTCTTCGTGATTGTCAAAACGTGTAATACGTTCATCAGCTTCCCCTTCTGTCCGACGTGGCTCAAAGGGACTTCTCCGACGTGCATGATTGGGTGAGGAGTGTCGTCTCCGGTTTCGACTACTCCTGGTTGATCCGGTTTCTCCAAAAAGAAGAACCACTCTTTGTGGCTCGTCATGTGGTTTGACGCACCAGAATCAACATACCACACTTCCTCCGATTTGGAAGTGGTCTTCTTCATCGAGTCCGTTACCGTTCTTGGATCCTCCCGATCCCTTCCCGTAGTGCGAGCTTTGCCGGCCATCCTTGCCGGATCCGGATTTGTCCGAATCGGCTCGTTTTCTCCAACACTCGCTTTCTCTGTGGCCCTTTTTGCCACAGTACCAAGATTCCGTTGCAGATTTGTCTTGCCAGCCTCCGGCACTACCTTGACTCCCCCTGCATGTGGAAGTCCCGGAACTGCTGTCGCCACGTTCTCTATGCCTTCGTTCTTGCTCTTGCCGGCCGCCTCCATTGCGTGCCGACCCGCCTCGTCCACCACGCCCACGAGACCGATCCGCCCCCGTGTACAGCATCCGGCTGTCAGTGGGTGCGCTAGTTGACGCACCGGCGTGGTTCTCCTCTACAAGGAGCATTAACTGTAAGTCGAGAAATGACGACGTATTCTCCCTTGTACACACCGCCGTTCGGAACGCTCTAAACTTAGACGCCAGACCCCCAAGACAGACCTGTACCATCTCGTCTTCCTCTACGGTAACGTTAATGGAGGCAAGCGAGTCACAGATCTCTTTGATCCGGGTCGTGTAATCCGCCACCGACATGTCCTTTTGTCGGACATTGCTCAACTCCTGTCGGAGTTGTAGCTTCCGGGCTATAGTGCTCGCGGCGAAAACCTTCTTCAGGGTTACCCCAAGCCTCCTTCAACGTTTTGGCATCTCGGATGTAGCTTAGCAACTGGTCTCCGACACTGGACGCGAAGTAGTACATCACTCTGCTTGCAGGTTGTTCCCACACTGGGAAATCCTTATGTGCCGCATCAGGTGCTGTTTCGTTGGCTCCTTCGACGAAACTCCAGTAGCCATGCCCAAGCAAGTACTGGTGCATCTTATACGACCAAGATGCATAGTTGGATTTGTTGAGTTTCTCCACAGGGAGCGAGCTAGCCATCCCTCTATCCATCACTTCTTTTCTGCTGTTCTTATGACCTATTAGGGTTTGCTTTCAAGCGTTTGTCGGCTGCAGAGGTTCTCAACCCTCACGCTCTGATACCATGTAAACGATTACTTGCGGAAGCGTTAGAAAACAGAGGAAGTAGGGAATACAAGGAGTACACGGGAGAGACAGAGAGAGCAGAACGTAAGAGTTATATTCAAAACGATATAATCATTCTGTATTTTACAACTGTGCTTAGTAGCACTATTTATACAAGTCCTCATGGGACTGACAGAAGTATTGCGTACTTCAATGCTCACACGAGCTTCTGACACTTACTACGAGACTATAATTGCCTAGTAGTCTTAACTAATACTAGGCTTCCAGTTACCGATTGGATCTGGCTAACTGGCTCCCCAGCTCACCGGCTCTGTTGCTTGCCGGCTTACCGATCCGTCTCGCTTGCCGGCTCAGGCTTATTTAGCCGATCCGGCTCCAGTTGAGCTTGCCGCTCAACATACCACGAAGCGGACTTGTTGAACACAACGTCGCGGCTCACACGCACTTGTTTGGTGCGTGGGTTATAACATTTATAACCCTCTACTCGTGTGAATAGCCGACCGAGATACACTTCTCGGCCTTCACGTCCAGCTTCCTCTGTTTCTCCTTCGACACGTGCACATATGCGATGCTGCCGAAAATCCTCAAGTGTGCCAAGTTTGGTTTCTACACGAGAATTTGCGTCGAATTCCCTCCTTCTATAGATAACTTGTGAACTGGTCGGAGAAGTACTCCTTCCCGCCATCGGACCATAGGCATTTGATCTTACGCCCCGTTTCCCTTTCCGCAAGGCTCTTCACCTTCAGGAAAGATGCGAAGACTTCGCCCTTCTTCTCAATCATGAATGCCCACGTGTGCCGAGTGAAGTCATCGATGAAGGTTACAAAGTAACGGCTTCCACCAAGACTCATGCTCTGTGCCGGACCCCACACATCCGAATGGATCAAATCCAGCGGACTTTGACTACGATTACGCTCATTGGGGAATGGAAGTCAGTGTTGTTTTCCCATCTGACAGGCTTCGCAGACTTGGCCATTCCGGCCACGACATTTCGGCAACCCGAAAACAATGTTGTTCGTCTGCATTTCATGAAGCCGAGGGAAATTTATGTGGCCGAACTGCTTGTGCCACAGGTCGATATCTGATTCGACCTTTTGTCCTTTCACGTACAACGCGGTTCCGGCTTGATTAGTGTCGAGAATAAACATCCTCCCTTCATGGCGCCCTTGCGCGATTACTTTGCCTTCCTCTTCTATGAAGCAGCAGAGATGCGTGAATCGAACCTGCATTCCTTGGTCGATGATCTAACCGATAGACACTAGGTTCTTCGTTATTGTTGGGTCGTGCAACACGTTGTCGAGATATTATGCAAGTGCGTGTGGAATCGAGGCGGGACCGCGGGGGTCTCGAACCAAAGAGCAAGCGAGGGAGGAGAAAGAGAGAGTACCGGCTACGCAGGACCGGGGATACACGGGACACGGCCCTTCAGCACGGAGAACGCGAACAGACACCGACACAGACAGATGCGAATGACTAAATATGTGTATTAACAAAAATGGCTAACACGACTACAACCCTCGATGGGGCACAGGTTGGTTACAACCGAACAGGCCGGCGAACAGATGCCGATGCCTGTTCGCTTCGACGCACAAACGGGCTGCCGGAAGCACTCGGGCGTTCCTCGAAACAGCGCGAGCCTCCTCGGAACCCTGCACAGAAAAGCTATGGAGCTCAAGAAGGAAGGGAACAGAGAGAGAGAAGCGTCCAGAAACGGTCCGACAGCACTTCGTCCTCTCCGTGCCAGATCCCTGCAACAGCTCTTTCCCCGCTCCTTATATATGCCGACGAGCAGGCCGTCCTGTCAGCTTTATTCCCTGTCCCTTTTGGACAGGGATCCGCTCCGTTTTTCACGCATCCGCGTAGTTACGCCGCCGACTCGTACAGTTCGCGCGCGCGACCGAAAAGACTGTTCGCGCGGTCTTTGTCTCCACTTGAGTTAGGGCCCGTTCCTGCCGATTTCCCCTAATTCGCTTCTATGTACAACTTGGAGCGTGCGCGCGTGAAGAACCGGTTCCCACGCCTTGGTGCGCCGATTCCGCCTATGGACGGTTTTCTTCACGACATCCGCCCCCACCTAACCGCGCATCCTCCGGTATGCGCCAAGAAAGTTGGGACGGAGAAAACCGGCCCGTCTTCATTCCTCGCCCGTCAGTCCTTCCTCGTTTTCGGATCGTTCGTCACTGCCGACCAGGAGAGCCGGGTCTGGCTCGTCGTCGTGTCGCTTCTTGAACGCTTTGATCCGCTTCCCTGCAACCGGTACCGCCATTCTCGTGCCGTCGAGTTCCGCCAGGTGATATGTCCCGTTGTCATTGGCGCTCCGTACCGCGTAAGGCCCAAACCACCTTCGTGCGAACTTCCGTGTAGCTCGGTGCTGGTTGTCAAGGCTGCTGTCGTAGACGAGCACCCAGTCACCTTCTTCGATCTTCTTCGGTCAGAGCCGGTGCGTTCGGTCGAACCTGGCTTTGTCCTTTGCCCTCGCCACCCGGAGCCTCTCCGCAGCCAGTTCCACGTCCTCCGGTCTCCGCTCGAGCTGTCGTATACGCGCGGCCAACAACTCCTCCCGGCTCATCTCGTCCCTCCAGTCGACCGTTGCCCACGAGGAGATCGTCCGTTCCATCGGCATGATCGGCTTCTGGCCGAACATGAGCTCCGTCGGCATGTACCCTGTTACCGAACTGTGCGTGGTCCGGTCTGCCCACAAGGCATAAGGTAGCAGCCGCGGCCAGTTACCGACTTGGCCTCCGCATGCCCGAACCAACGCCTTGACGATCGGCCCGTGTCCGCGCTCCACCTTCCCATTCGCCTCCGGATTGTACGCAGTGGTGAGCGAGAGCTTGACTCCCAGCCGGTCGAACAGCTCCGCGGCTTCTTCGGCGTCCAACTCCCCTCGGTCAGCCACGATCTTCCCGACGCACCCGTACCGGCATATCACGTCCTCGATTAGGAACCGGCATACGGCCGCGGTTGTTTTGTTCGAAAGGGCCCGGCCTTCCACCTGGTTCGTCAGATCCTCCCGCGCTAGGACCAGGTACCGCATCTGTCCTACCCCCATTGGCATCGTCACCAGATCTACCATCCATTTGAAGTGGATGGTCGGAGGGTACGTGGGGTGAAGCTCGTCCCGATGTCGGACTATGGAGTGCATCTGACAGCTCTCGCAAGTTGTCACGAACCGATGCACGTCCTGGTACTGCCCCGGCCACCAATACTTCCCCTTCAGTTTCTCAAACGTAGCCCATGTTCCACGGTGTCCAGCCCAAGGGCTGTCGTGGTAGGCCGTCAGCAGCTCCCCCTGTTCTTCCTTCATCGCCACCACCCGGAGCGGAGCGCCGTCCCTCTTCTTCGGGTGCTTCCATAGATAGCCATCCCGGAGGAAGAACCGGTACGCTTTCCTCCGGATCCGGTTGGCCTCGTCCTTCGTCCATGACGCATCGGGCGTCATTGTCTTCAAAAACCCACCGATCTGCAGCCACTCCCCGTCGTACTTGCTCGCGTCGAAGTCGTTAAGCGCCGGAGTGCTTGTCCCGCCGGTTGTTACATACGCAGTCTCGAAGAAGTCCACGCCGACCTCTTCGTCCTCCGAAACCATGCCGCCCTCGTCCTCGAATCTCGCCCTTGAAAGCATGTCGGCCATGGCGTTGTCTTTCCCGGAAATGTGTCGTATTACCGGGTCTAGGGACTTAATGTACGCTATCCACCTGAGCATTGCCAGGTCCGGCGTCGCGCATCCGGAAACCATGCCGAGAATCGGCATGCAATCCGTCTCTATGATTACCTCCGTCCCGATCAGATAGTCCTTGTCGGCCTTCACCGCCGAAACGATACCCCAGAGTTCGCGTTTAACCTGGGCGTATCCTCGCTGCCGTTCGCTGAGGACCTTCGCGCCGAATCGGATCGGAAACCGATTCCCGTCCTCGTCTTCTTGGTTGACGACCCACCCGATTCCGGTTGGACTCGTGTCAACCGTCATGTACACTGGGGTGCCCTTCCTGTAGACGGCCTTTCGGAGCGCCGGTGCTGCCGAAAGAGCCTCCTTCAGCTTCCGGACCGACTCCGTGTGCTTGTCTAGCCATTCGAATCTTCGCCCCTTCCTCAATAATCCGTATAGCGGCTCCGCAATGTGGGCGTAATGCGGGATCCATATGTGGTAGAATGCGCATGCCCCCAGGAATCTTCGTACTTCCGTGACCGAGCTGCAGTCGGGCTTCATCGCGGAGATGGCTTCTACCTTTGCCGGAGACGGTTTCCGGCCATACGGCCCACATAAGTGTCCGACCACCATGATCTCCGACTGCCCAAAGGCTGATTTCTCCCCCGAGAAGGTGAGCCTCGCATCCTCTAGTCTTTGCAGCACCTTCTCGCAGTCGTCGATGTGCGCCGTCACGAATCGCCGGCATCCGTCCGGCCCGATCGTCTCGTCCTTCTCTTCTACCGGGCATCCCTTGATCGGGATGTCGTCTAGAAACGGCATGGTGATGTTCGGGATGCAGTCCCTCAGCACCTTGTTCATCGCATTCACCATGTGGGCCACCGAGTTGGTCCCTCCTTGCGGCAGTGTACACATCCGCACTAGGCCGAGGGGAGTTCGCATCGTCGTAACGTCTCTGCTCTCCACGGCTAGCTGGAACTGGTCATACCCTGAGTATAGATCTCCGACCGAGTAAATCGACCTTCCGGCGAAGGCCTCTGCGAACTCGTCTATGGTTGGTCCGATCCCCGCGTTCCGAATGGTCACTCTATTGACCGGCTGCAGGTCCTGAATGAAGCGCAATGATCCGTTTTTCTTTGGTACGGTAAACCAGCGGTTTGAATACGGGGCGCTCGACGGCTCGAGAATGCCCATATCAACTTTCTGTTTCAGCAGCTCCATCAACTTCGGGATGTGAGCTCTCGGAACCGAAATTGGCTTGAGATTCCACGGTACATGAGGTACCGTGAATATCACCATCGGCTCTACGATCGTCGGGTCCACGCACCCGATTTCCTCCGGCGAGAATGCGAAGGCTTTCCCGTGCCTTCCGAGCATTCTCCGGAACCGGTCTTCCTCCACCGGCAGTAGGAACCCGCCCCCACCGATCTTCAGCTCGCAGAGCGTCTCGTTGGTGAAGGTGTGTCCTATGCAGGCCCGATCTCGTAAGCTGGGGTCCGATGCAACCCCTTTGATTGGGGATTCGCTGCCCTCCGGTAAGGGCGCCGCAACTGGCCTCACCTTCCGGTCCACCGTCTTGTACTTGGTGCTCACTCGGGCCGTCCGTTCCGACTCGAGCCCTCGACCGAAGTCCGCGATGACTTCGTACATTTCTTCGGAACATACCGGTATCGTCCGGTCTTCGTTAAAGTCTTCTTCGACTACCTCCCCCAGCATTCCCAAGGTGTCGTCGAAGGAGACTGCCTCCACGGCTCCGTTGATTCCTTCGTCAGGGCCGAGAACTCCGCACGCCCGAAGTCTCCCCTCCGTCTTTGTTTTCTCTCGGCCGGTGATGCCGACCATCGTACATGCTCCGCTGTCGGAGAAGCAAAATTTCCTACCTATTGTACACGGTTTTATCGTACAGATGTGGGGTTTTCCCGGAGCATCCGGACTGTCGCGGCCCCACGCCTTGGCAGTCCTCTCTAAAAATCCTCTCGGTTTTCGGAACCGAGGGAATCGCGGTTACGTTCGTGGTTCGGCCTTACCGTCAGAAACTGGACCGAATGGCGCCCGTCTTGGCTTTTGACCCTCGCGTAGGCCGAACCATTGTCCAGCACTTTGGTCTCCATTCGCGCCGCTGTGATGTACGGCTCTCCCAGAATGACCGGATGCGAAGACGTCTCCTGCACGAAGAAGTGCTGGTCAATCTCGACGTCGCCAATCTTGACTCGCACATTCGGACAGGCCCCGTGCAGTTCCTCGGTGGCGCGCGTTGCTGCCCTTATTTTCCACCCGTGCTTGGTGTTGATCGGCCATTTGCCCTTCTTATAGAAGTCCATGGACATCAAATTGATCTCCGATCCGTGGTCCACCAAAGCTATCACCGGTTCCCGGACATCGCCGATCTTCACCGGGGTCTCCGTGGTCGCTCGGGCCCAGTGTGGTCTCGAATAGTGGCTTTCTGCCCACTCGTCTCCCAGCGCCATGTCGTCTAGGTGCGTCGTCCGCACTTCCACCGGTCTTTCCGGTTCTGTCTCCGTCGACAGCCTCTTCCGTTTCACCAAGTCCACGATGGAGTCGTGGAACTCCTTCTTGGCGATTCCCAGCACCTCTCGCAACGACAGCTCCACCTTGCTGTCGAGGATCCGTTCCTCCAGGACCTTTCGTAAGTCTGTGGTCCTTTGTATCTCCGTCCCCAGACGGTACCCGCCCTTCTGGGGTTTATCTTGCGTACCGGCCCCGCCGGCTTCGTCCCGTCGTGGCCCGGACCGGGTCTCGTATCGTTGTGAGGGCCCGGTCGTCCCGGGTCTCCCCACCCGCTTCGCTTCTACCAGAGCCTCGTAGTTCCGGCAAGCGGTTTCCACGAAGCCCGTCCTTTCCTCGACCGGGTCGCTCCACCCGGTCATCTCCCGTACCCGTTTCTCCGCACTGTCCGATTCCTCCCCTTTAAGCCTTGCACCGGCAAGGCCTTCCAGCATCGTCGGCCAGAATCCGGCTTTGCTTTCCCTCCGGGCCTCGCCGCCCCCGACTCGAATGCCGGCCGACGCCGAGTAGTGGACGGTTTCCGCGTGTCGGGCCGCCGCCTCTTCCATCAACCTTTTCATACCACCCTTTCCGTCGTTTCGGCTCAGGGCCCTTCGGGTGTCGCTGGCATGCACCCGTCCTTCCCACAGGTACACCACCCTGTCCCTCAGTGCCTCCGCGAAGTCGCCGCAGTCCTTCCGAATGTGGCCGACTTCATCGCACCACATGCACCTGTTTCCTGCCGCCGGCCGTCGGTCACGAGCCGATTCGCCTCCTTCCCTTCGGGCCTGCGCGATTTGGAGGTCCTTTATCGCCTTCGTCAATTCCTCCAGTGCCGCTCCTCCGGTTGAGCCTCTGACTACGCCGGTTGAAGCCGAACCGGTTTCCAACCACTCCCGGGTCTCTTCCTTGCGCACCTGTGGCGCTGGTTCGAGCTTCCTTGCTGCGACCGAGCCCGACCCGGTCGCCCCGTTATCCGCCCATTCTCGCCGTTTGTCGAAACGGCCACAGACCTTCCTGACAGCCGCCCAGTCGGTAGTGAGCCCGTCTTCGGTTTCCAGCAAGAGGCCCACTTGCTCCCGATCCCGCTCGTCGACCGACTTGACAAACAGCAAGACCCGGCTTGTGTCCAGGATGGTTCGGTCGAGCGCCGAAAGGCGAGCAAAGTTTTCCTCGAACTCCCGGAGGAGCGCCGACGCGTTTCTTCCCTTCCCCGGGGACTCCACCCATTCCATGAACCTTCGCTTCGAGAGCCGGAGCGCGTCGTCCAGCCCGTATTTCTCTAGGAGCCGACCTTCGAACTCCTCCCAGGTACGGCTCTCCGCCCGCACCTCGAGCACCTCCGCATGGATGCTCGGCATCGCCACTCGGGGAAATCCGGCAAGACGCCTTTCTTCCGGAATGTCCCGCATCAGCATCTCTGCACCGTAGGACGCCAAATACTTCGTGGCATCCTTCCCATCGAACCGGCCGATCGTGCCGACGACCGCCTCAATAGCTCTGTCGAGGGCACCGGTGCTCTCGCGCGCGTTTACAATCCGATCCACGGCCGAAGCCATGGCCTCTGCGAGATCCGACCCCCTCATCTTCTGCTCTTCTGCCGCCTCTTTCACGTCGGGTTCACCAAATATGTCGAGATATTATGCAAGTGCGTGTGGAATCGAGGCGGGACCGCGGGGGTCTCGAACCAAAGAGCAAGCGAGGGAGGAGAAAGAGAGAGTACCGGCTACGCAGGACCGGGGATACACGGGACACGGCCCTTCAGCACGGAGAACGCGAACAGACACCGACACAGACAGATGCGAATGACTAAATATGTGTATTAACAAAAATGGCTAACACGACTACAACCCTCGATGGGGCACAGGTTGGTTACAACCGAACAGGCCGGCGAACAGATGCCGATGCCTGTTCGCTTCGACGCACAAACGGGCTGCCGAAAGCACTCGGGCGTTCCTCGAAACAGCGCGAGCCTCCTCGGAACCCTGCACAGAAAAGCTATGGAGCTCAAGAAGGAAGGGAACAGAGAGAGAGAAGCGTCCAGAAACGGTCCGACAGCACTTCGTCCTCTTCGTGCCAGATCCCTGCAACAGCTCTTTCCCCGCTCCTTATATATGCCGACGAGCAGGCCGTCCTGTCAGCTTTATTCCCTGTCCCTTTTGGACAGGGATCCGCTCCGTTTTTCACGCATCCGCGTAGTTACGCCGCCGACTCGTACAGTTCGCGCGCGCGACCGAAAAGACTGTTCGTGCGGTCTTTGTCTCCACTTGAGTTAGGGCCCGTTCCTGCCGATTTCCCCTAATTCGCTTCTATGTACAACTTGGAGCGTGCGCGCGTGAAGAACCGGTTCCCACGCCTTGGTGCGCCGATTCCGCCTATGGACGGTTTTCTTCACGACAACGTTCATGAGTTTCCCTTTCTACTCGACGTGGCTGAGAGGAACTTCGCTGACATGTTCGATGGTATGTGGAGTGTGGTCTCCCGTTTTGATCACTCCTTGTGATTCCGGTTTCTCCAAGTACGAGAACCATTCCTCGTGGCTCGTCATATGATTTGACGCTCTAGAATCCACATACCACACCTCGCTTGATTTCGAGGTGTTCACAACCATTGAATTGACTTTATGCTTCATTACGAAGGTAGGGCCCACTCCATTTCCGGCTCGTTCGGAGCCCTCTGCATAGTGCGATCTCTGACGCCTTCTTGCGTCTCTTCTGCTTGGTCCAACTTTGTCCGAGTCAGCTTGTTTCTTCCAACACTCGCTCTCCCTGTGGCCTTTCTTGCCATAGTACCAGCAATCCGGCGCGGTCTTCTCTTGCCGTCTTCCGGCACCACCATGACTCCCCCTGCTTGCGGAGGGTTCAGAATTGCTTCCGGCATCTCGATTATGCCGTACATTCTGCTCTTTTCGGCCGCCTCCATTCCGTGCCGATCCGCCTCATCCACCACGACTACGGGGCCTATCATCCTCCGTGTAAAGCATCTTGCCATCGGCGTGCGCACTCATCGATGCACCCGCGTGGTTTTCTTCTATGAGCAACATTGATTGAAGCTCGAAAAACGAAGGCATAATCTCCCTCGTGCAGACTGCCATTTGGAAAGGTCCAAACTTTGACGCCAAGCCACCAAGAAAAATCTACACCATTTCATCTTCCTCGACGTTCACATTGACGGAGGCGAGAGAGTTGTAGATTTCTTTGATCTTGGTGGTGTAATTAGCCATCGCCATATCTCTTTGTCGTACATTGCTGAGCTCTTGTTTGAGCTGCAGCTTTCTGACTATTGTACTGGCGGCGAAAATCCTCTTGAGATTTGCCCACGCGTCCTTCGGCATCTTGGCATCCCGAATATAGCTCAAAAGCTGATTACTCTCACAGGACGCGAAGCAGTACAACACTCTGCTTGCCGCTTGTTCCCAAGCTGGACAGACCCTATGTGTCGAGTCGGGTGCCACATCATTTGCTCCTTCGACATAACTCTAGTAGCCATGGCCGAGCAGGTACTGGTGCATCTTGTAAGACCAAGATGTGTAGTTGCTTTTGTCAAGCTTTTCAGTCGGAAGTGAGCTTCCGATTCCTCTATCCATATTGCTGTCTTTTTCTTTTCCGAACAACTTCAACTCTGTTTTGTCGCAAGGTTTTCTTGTCGGCTGCAGAGGACTTCAACCCTCGCACTCTGATACCGTGTAAAAGAATACGTTGTGCGGAGGCGTGTACGTAAACACAGAGTACACTGTTCGGAGTGTTGAGAGACGAGCTCAACATCGGCCGGATCGGCTGAAGAAGCCGAGGACCGGATCGGTTAGGACCGATCGGTTAAGCCGAGTGTGTAAACCGGGAGGCCGTTAGGAAAGATATTCCGTGAGGAATATATTTGGGAGTTAGTGTAGGAGCTCTTAAAGAGCATTGAAGTACGGTCAGTACTTCGGTCAGTCCTTCAAGGACTTGTACAAAAGTGTTCATGAAACACACATATGTAATAGAGTTGTGAATAGAGTGTTGAATATAGTTTGTGTGTGTCTCTCTCTCACTCTCTCTGTCTCTCCCGCGTATACTGCGTAAGCTCAAGCTCTCCATTAAACTTGAGTGTCCTTCCTTCTGTTCGGTCTTCATACTTGCTTCCGCACGCTACTTTCTACATGGTATCAGAGCGCGAGGGTTGAGAACCTCTCTGCAGCCGACACAGCTTGACGAAGAAGAACAAGAAGAACGATGGATAGAGGCATGGTGAGCTCGCTTCCAACAGAGAAGCTCGACAGAACCAACTACGCGTCTTGGTCCTAAAGGATGCACCAGTACCTGCTCGGGCACGACTACTGGAGTTATGTCGAAGGAGCTAATGACGCGGCACTCGAATCAACACATAGAGACTTCTCGTCGTGGGACAATCGGCGAGCAGGGTATTATACTACTTCGCGTCGTGTGTGGGCGAATAGCTATTGAGCTATGTTCGGGATGCAAAGACGCCAAAGGGTGCGTGGGAAAATCTGAAGAAGATTTTCGCCGCGAGCACCACAGCCAGGAAGCTTCAGCTCCGACAGGAGTTGAGCAACCTACGACAACGTGACTTGTCGGTGGCGGACTATACCTCGAAGATCAAGGATATCTGCGACTCCCTCGCCTCCATAGAGGTGAACATCGAGGAGAGCGAGATGGTCTAGATCTGTCTCGGAGGTTTGGCGTCGAAGTTCGGAGCGTTCTGAACGGCTGTGTGTACCCGGGAGAATACGCCGTCCTTTTTCGACTTACAGTCAATGCTCCTGGTGGAGGAGAACCACGCGGGTGCGTCTACAAGCATGCACACCGACAACAGAATGTTGTACACGGAGGGAGATAGGCCTTGTGGACGTGGAGGATGAGGCAAGTCGGCGCGCAATGGAGGCGGCCGACGAGATCAAGGAAGAAGGCACCGAAGTGATGCCGACAGCAACTCTGGACCCTCCGGAAACAAGGGGAGTCGAAGCGATGAGAATCGGCAAGGGAAGGCCATCGCGGAGTGCTAGTACTGTGGCAAGAAAGGCCACAGGGAAAGTGAGTGTTGGAAGAAGCGCACCGATTCGGAGAGAACCGGTTCCGGAAACGGCTCCGGACATACCGACAAGGGAAATTGGCAGTGATCGCACTACGCTGAAGACTCTGGGAGAGCCGGAGAAGGGTCTACCTTCGTGACAAGACACGAAGCAAACTCAATGAAACAGACCACCCCGAGATCGGACGAGGTGTGGTACGTAGACTCCGGCGCGTCAAACCACATGACGAGCCATAAGGAGTGGTTCTCGTACCTTGAAAAACCGATACAACCTGGAGTAGTCGCAATAGGAGATGACACTCCGCATCCGATCGCGAATGTCGGAGAAGTTCCCCTTAGCCATGTCGGGCAGAAAGGGAAACTCATGAACGTGCTGCACGTTCCGACAATCACGAAGAACTTGGTCTCGGTCAGACAGATCGTCGACCAAGGGATGGAGGTTCGGTTTACACACCTCGGGTGCTTCATTGAGGAAGAAGGCCGTGTGATTGCGCAAGGGTGCAGAGATGGGAGGATGTTCATCCTCGACTCCATTGACGGCGGCACCGCAATGTTCGCGAAGGGAAGAAAAACCGAGTCGGACATTGACTTGTGGCATAAGCGGATAGGCCACGTCAACTACCAGCGGCTTCAAGATTTGCAATCGAAACAGGTAGTATTCGGATTGCCCAAATTTAGTGGCCGTAAGGCACAAATTTGTGAAGCCTGCCAGCTCGAGAAGCAACACCGACTTCCTTTCCCCAACGAGCGAAACCGGAGCCGGAATAAGCTCGACCTTATACACTCCGATGTGTGGGGGCCAGCACAAAACGTTAGTCTTGGCGGGAGCCGATATTTCGTCTCCTTCATTGATGACCACACACGGCACACATGGATCTACCTCATTGAGAGGAAGAGCGAAGTCTTCGACGGTTTCCGGGACCTCAAAAGGTTCGTGGAAACGGAAACGGGACGAAAGATCAAGTGCCTGCGGTCGGATGGCGGGAAAGAGTACTTTTCCGGTCAATTCAACGGTTACCTACAACAAATGGGAATTCGCCGCGAATTCAGTTGTAGATACACGCCGGAGCAGAATGGCGTGGCCGAGACGAAGAATCGGTTAGTTGTGGAAGCGGCACGGGCAATGCTGGAGGAGAAGAGCTTGCTCAAGTTCTACTGGGCCGAGGCGGTAAGGACCGCGGTATACATCCAGAACCGGATCGGAGACAAAGTGTCAGCGCACGAGCTATATTTCGGAACGAAGCCGAACTTGCGACACTTGAGGGTGTTCGGTAGCATTGCATATGTGCATGTACCAAAGGAGAAAAGGAGGAAACTGGACGCAAAGGCCGAAAAATGCATCTTGGTCGGTTACTCGGACGAGCAGAAGGGTTATAAGTGCTATAACCCTCGTACCAAACAAGCGCGTGTTAGCCGCGACGTTGTGGTTGACGAGTCCGCGTCCTGGTACCAGCCCCCGATTCCGAACCCCGACTCCAATCCGTGTTCTAACAATGAGGTCAGCGAGGCCGAGATGCCTCCGGATGAGCCCAAAATCGAGACCCGCGAAGAGAGTCCGATTTCACTCCGCTTAAGTGGACCGATTGGACGACTGTGTCGGTACGATCAGTCCGATGAAGAGCCGGCAAGTAGTGGAGACTCGGCCGTGAATTCCCCGTGCAGGAAGCCGAGGAGACAGCTTACGCGCAAAGAGAAAGGGAAGAAGAAGGTGTCGGATTGCGGCACGGATAAGAACGAGTTAGACCGATGCGAGTTCGACTCCGAGGGAACCAGTGACGGGTCTTTAAAGATGAAGACCGCGTCGACCGAGAAGGCCTCGACATCGGCTAATGTGAGATTACGCCGATCTACCCGCCAGAAGAATCCTGTTTTGCGGTTCGGATACAACGAGTACATGGTGCATCATTATGCGTACATGACCCGTGTAGCGGAAGTGCGTGAGTCGAAGAGCTACGCAAAAGCGGCTAAAGACGCGAATTGGCGTGCCGCGATGGAGGAAGAGATGCACGCATTAGCGGAGAATGAGACCTGGGACCTCGTTGACGCACCAAGAGGGGTAAAACCGATCGGGTGTAGGTGGGTGTACAAAGTCATGTACAACACCGATGGCTCGGTCAACCGGTACAAGGCTCGGCTAGTGGCAAAGGGCTATGCGCAGAAACACGGCATCGACTACGATGAGACATTTGCGCCGGTCGCGAAAATGACGACCGTCCGTGTTTTACTCGTAGTAGCTGCGGCGAAGGGGTGGCACTTACATCAGATGGATGTAAAGAATGCGTTCCTGCAAGGTGACCTTGAGGAACAGGTGTACATGGTACAGCCCCTCGGATTTCACTCCGGAACGAACTCCTCGGCAGTATGCCGACTGAAGAATTCCCTTTACAGACTAAAGCAAGCCCCGCGTGCCTGGAACGCGAAGATCACGCAACAACTGCGTCGGATGGGCTTCGTCACGTCAAAATCAGACTCTTCCCTGTTCATCCGGAAAGGTCGACTCGGACCGGTGAGTATTTTACTATATGTTGATGACTTGGTCATCACCGGCGCTGACCTAGGTGAAATCGACCGCGTGAAGCTCCAGCTTGCGGCATCGTTTGACGTGAAGGATCTGGGGGACCTTCATTACTTCCTCGGGATCGAAGTGATCTGTACCCCCGAAGGCATATTGATCAGCCAACGTCATTACGTGCTGAGTATGCTCTTCAAATTCGGGATGGCCGACTGTAAGTCCGTCTCGACTCCTCTGGACAGAACCGTCAAGCTTCGTCCAGATACGGGAAAGGTATGCGACCTGACGAGGTTCCGACAAATTGTCGGAAGCCTCATATACTTGACCATCACCCGACCCGACCTTAGTTATCCGGTCGGGGTGATCAATCAGTTTATGGCGCGACCTACCGAGGAGCACCTTCAGTGTGCGCGAGGCATACTTCGGTATGTCAACGGCACTAAGGACCGGGGACTGCTATATCGGGCCGGTGCAACCGCGCAGTTAGTCGGTTACACCGATGCTGATTGGGCTGGCAACGCCGCCGATCGCCGATCCACGTCCGGATACGTGTTCTCCCTCGGGAGTGCCACGATCGCATGGAGCAGTAAGAAGCACCTGACAGTTGCACTGTCGAGCACCGAAGCTGAGTACCGAGGAGCGGCTGTCGTGACATGTGAAGCCATATGGTTGAAGCGGCTACTTAAGGACTTGCAAGTGGAGGTGTCAGATCCGACGACGATCTACTGCGACAACCTCAGCAACATCCAGCTCGCGAAGAACCCCGTTTTCCACGCATGGACCAAGCACATTGAGGTGCACTACCATTTCGTCCGTGAGCGTGTCCTTTCCGGTGAAGTCGAACTTCAGTACGTGCCGACGGATCGGCAGACTGCCGACATCTTCACAAAGCCGCTTGGTCTGGACAAGTTGCGGCAATTCTCAGGTGCGCTCGGGTTGCATCACCTCGACATGCCATACTTGAGGGGGAGAACAGTCCCGAATGACCAAGCAAGGCAGCAGGAAAGGAGCGGAGACTGCGACACTAAGTCCGAGTCGGTTGACTCGGTTGTTGAGTTTGAGTTCGGATCGGTTGAAGAAGTCGAGGGCGGACCCACGGAAAAGTCCGGAAGCGGACAGAAGGGGAGCAACCGAAGGAGAAAGCCGAAGCGAACCACGCATGGGGAAGATGACGCCATCGAGGGCGAGAAGACCGAAGACGAGTTGGAGACAGCCAACTCGGACGAGAGTGAAAACCGATCGGAGGTAGCCGAGTCGGTTCGGATGTTTGATTCAGATACGCTGAATCAACCGAGGCCCAAGCGGAAGAAAAGGCAGTAGGAGAAGCGTCAACACCGCAACAGTAGAAGAGCTGATAAGGGCCACATGAGCAGACAAGCCGACCGGAAGGGTCGAAGTGCGCGGAGTCGAACAAGTCGAGGAGCGCGAGCGAGGCGTGAAGCCAGGAGGAATCGGAGCTGTGAGCCCGAAGATCCCGAAGGTCCTGAAGAGCCTCAAGTTGAGCTTGAGGGGGAGTGTTGAGAGACAAGCTCAACATCGGCCGGATCGGCTGAAGAAGCCGAGGACCGGATCGGTTGGGACCGATCGGTTAGGCCGAGTGCGTAAACCGGGAGGCCGTTAGGAAAGATATTCAGTGAGGAATATATTTGGGAGTTAGTGTAGGAGCTCTTAAAGAGCATTGAAGTACGGTCAGTACTTCAATCAGTCCTTCGAGGACTTGTACAAAAGTGTTCATGAAACACACATATGTAATAGAGTTGTGAATAGAGTGTTGAATATAGTTTGTGTGTGTCTCTCTCTCACTCTCTCTGTCTCTCCCGCGTATACTGCGTAAGCTCAAGCTCTCCATTAAACCTGAGTTTCCTTCCTTCTGTTCGGTCTTCATACTTGCTTCCGCACGCTACTTTCTACATGGAGGAATAAGACAGTTCGGTAAAATACAGAAAACGCAGAGATGGAGAGGGAGAGACAGAGAGAGAGAGAGAGTAGACATAGAAAACTCAGATTCAAAAATAATGACTCTTTGTTCTGTACATACTGCGTGCTCAGTGCGCACCTTATATACAAGCCCTGACAATCGGGCTGACACAAGTACTCATAGTACTTAACCGCTCATAAATGAGCCGACTACACAAACTCCCAAAATTATTCCCTTACGAGGAATATCTTTCTAACGGCCTCGCGGTTTACGCACCGCTACGGCCTATCGTCGCACGGTTTTACGCACCCGGTTTACGCACTAGGTTACGCACCCGATTACGCATCGAATGTTGAGCTTGTCTCTGAACACCAACTAAGCTAAGGCAAGCGCCCTTTCTGCTATTTACAAAACTAGCCTGGTATGTCCATAGGCTAGTGTGAACCTATTCTAGCAAGCACTAAGTTACAATGAGTTGGTTTATATACCAACTAAGCTAGGGCAAGCGCCCTTTCTGCTATTTACAAAACTAGCCTGGTATGTCCATGGCCTAGGGTGAACCAATTCCTATGGGAAATTGAGTTCGATTCTCAACACGCCCCTTCGAACACAACTTCCATCTCTTCGGTTTGAAGTTCGGCGTACATATTTGCATATCAATGCGTGCTTTGTCATCGTTTTGACATTTTGTCAGTGGTATTGGCACTTGATGCGCCAGGAGCGTAACCAATATTGCTCGGCAGATTGTGGCTTCGAGCGGCTAACATCAAACAAGATTGGCAACATAATTGTATCAGTTTTAGACGAGGACGCAATAGAATCCGTGTACCCACTTAGGAAATGGCTGCACAACCCAAGGGTATAACACCATTATATGTAGAAGACATAAATATGCTAGAAGGGGTAGATGATGCGGAGCCCGAAGCATACCTTGATGATCACCCGCGGATTGTCCCATTATTTGAAATTGATATTATAGAATCGTTACTAGAGCTAAGTAGGGCACGAGCAGCATTGGACCGGGAAATGGAAATCTGACAGCGAGTCTCTGCCTCAACATTAGAAGACGAGAGTATTTGTGCATCCGTTGTCATTCCGACGTTGATGTCTTCTAATGCTGAGGCGGAGACTCGCCGTGAGATTTCCATTTCCCGTTCAAATGCTGCTCGTGCCTTGCTTAGCTCTAGTAATGATTCTTGATCCAGCTCGTATGCCTCTTCTTGAAGCGTATTATTGGGCGCGTAATCTGCAACGGTTTCTATAATATCAATTTCAAATAATGGGACGATCCGCGGGTGATCATCAAGGTATGCTTCCAATTCTGCATCACCTACCCCTTCTAGCATATTTATGTTTTCTACATATAATGGTGTTATGCCCTTGGGTTGTGCAGCCATTTCGTGAGTGGGTACGTGGATTTTGTTGCATCCTCGTCGAAAACTGATACAATTATGTTGCTAGTCCTGTTTGATGTTAGCCGTCCGAAGTCACGGTCTGCCGAGCAATATTGGGTACGCTCCTGGCGCATCAAGTGCCAATACCACTGCCGAAATGTCAAAATGATGATCGCCGACGATAATGCCTAATTTCCGGATCAACCCTAAGGGTCAGACAGATTTGGTGTCTGTCATGTGAAGCCAAAAAGGGCAAACTTCAAAATTCGAAATTCCTAATCTTTCACATGTAGTCGTACTAATGACATTGACGCCAGAACCCCCATCGACTATACATCTGTCAACTTCTTGACCCTGTATCACCAGTTTAATGGCTGGGCTGTGATGGTCTAGTACCGTTGGACCGGAACTGGTTTCTACAAAATTTGTCGAGACATCTATCCTAGATGTGCCCGTAATGCGCTTCTCCACTGCTTGTCGGAATTGCGGAACCAGTCGGAGCAGCTTCTCCATGGCCATCATTATCTTGCAATCCGCCAGTGCCTGCCATATGGAATCCGGTGATGCCATATCTTCTCCCCTTGGTAAGCTGTTTGTGGATTCCTGCCTCATATGTTCCGTATTTGCCCCGTTAGCTTTTTCTACCCAGGCTTGGGCCACTTTGCGTATCTCCTCTTGCACAACCCACTCCGCGTTCTTGATTCGTTGCCGTGTTGTCACTTGCTGAACTTCCGCGGTAATCGTATTTACGGCAGGTCCTTTGCCCTTGCGAAGTGGACACTGAGTCGCGTAATGTCTGGGTTATTGGCATACGAAACAATGGACACTGGACTCGCCTGTCTCTCTCTCTAGCGGTGTAGCCGTTTCCATGGCTATTGCTTGTTCATCCTGATTTTGTTGAAGCCTCTTGTTATTCCGTGGTGGGTGTTGGGGTTCACGATGTGTCTCCTGGCGCCGCTCATCTTCCGAACTTTCGTCATACCGACGTTGGTCCTTATACTGCCTATTATGTCCCTATGGCCATGGTCCATTGAATCCCCCGCGATTGGTTGCAAAACATCGATTGTTATAACGACACCCCCCTTTATTATATCGGTTGTTGCCCCAATATTCTTCGTCCTCCAGTTCCTCTTCATCGGAATATAAGTTGTTGTTTCGGCGATTACGATAGTGATGGTCATCGTGCGGATTTCGTTCCGTATATCGGGGTCGTTCCTCTTGTCGCCCTTGATCATTTTGGTGAAGTGGCCGTTGTGGTTCTACGCGTCGTACTGTGGGTGTAGGTGTGTTAAGCATATTGTATTCACACTGCTTGACCGTGTGTGCCTTTGAGTGACAAATGGGTAATGAATTCGCATAATGCATTCCACCGCGGAATGCTCGGAGTTGAGATAGATCGTGCATTGAATAGCTTGGCGGAAGCGGTGTTCCTCGTCCTGAGGCAATGCCTGGCGTAACGACGACATGGAAAATCCATCCTCTTCTTCTTCCAATTCGAGCTGTAATGCTCGCTTGATAACCATATCGTCTGTTTCCCCTTTCACACTATGCGTGTTCAACGTCGTTTTGATAGGTCGTTGGAGGGCTGCCAAAAATGTCTCCTTAGCTTCCTCATCTGTTGGAGCCCGTGTAAGCTGTCGTCGTAGACTTTGGAATCGTAGACTAAAATTGGCGACGGATTCTGTTGGCGATTGCTTGATGGTGTAAAATTGCCCAATAATCTTTCGTAACGGTACCCTTCTATGGAAAAATCGCTAAAATGCTGATTGCAACTGATCGAAGGTTGTGATTGCTGCTAGTTCCATCTGAGAGTGCCAGCACACTGCTCTACCATCTAGAGTTAATCCGAACTCTGCACTCTTCGATTGGTGCGCTTCCGCTTCTGGAAGCCGCTGCGCCATGTGATTATTGTTCCAAACATTCAGGAACAAGTGGATGTGGCTTGCGACGTCTGTTTTGCCGTTGAAGCGCGGATAGGAGAAGACCATTCCGGACACTATGGTGGGCACGAGAAGACCACGGTTCTCGTGTGGTGACAGGACTTCCTGCTTGACGTCGCGGTGTTTTGTGAGCGTGGAGTCGACTTTGTAGTCCTGAAAGGAATAGCTAAGGTGAGGTTTTTGCTTTGCGCGGTCCTCTGTTTGACGTGTGATGGACCTCGTGAGTGGTCAGTCTTGCCGGGTCGGTTCTCTGGGTCGTCTACGGCTAGACATCCATCCCTTGCTATTCATCTGTGAGAAATCACAGATCACCAGGCATGCCAAACATGTTATCGATATGGAACACTGTCTATCTTTAGTCCTTCGAGATAGACCTTAAGGTGATTGCGTGGCAAGGTATGATGCCACAGGAGGCGTGAGCCGTAATCCATTAGTTATGTAATAATGCGTATCTATGGGTGAAGGTTCACGGCTACGACCGAGAACTTGAGTGCGCTACTATGCTGACTCTTACCCTATGCTTACAGAGATGCACTTACAAATAGCACAGAGATTACACAAGACAACACGGGTTGCACACACACAGAAAATCAGAGAAGATAAGGTTCTATTAGAAAAACCTCACGCTTAAAAATTACATGCTACCTCGTACAGAGGATTTCTGCCCTTTATATACACAGGGCGTTCAGCCGGTCACACTTCTTGTGTGAACCATTACATCTCTTTCCTTAATGCTTCTAATACATTTTTCATATTTTACGCATTATGTCTGGCGGTTACAATTCTGGCGGACAACACTTGACAACGCTACTGTCGGCTGTTTCTTAATGCTCAACACGATCGCCGCACTTCCCAATGAGAATGGGTATGTGGAAGTGGATCTATGATCGTGGGCATTTCCGGCCCAATCGGCATCCATGTAGCCAACTAACTGTTCGGCTACGCCTGCACGATACAACAACTCCATGTCTTTCGTGCCGCTGACATATCGTAATATTCTTTGCGCACACTGAAGGTGTTCGGTCATGGGCTACAACATAAATTGACTGATCATTTCGACTGGATAGCTGAGGTTGGGCCGAGTGATTGTCAAGTAAATGAGGCTTCCGACAATCTGTCGAAACCGTGTCGGGTCGCATGGCTTTCCCGAATCTCGGCGAAGCTTTACGTTTCTATTCAGAGGGGTCAAGATGGGCTTACAATTTGCCATCCTGAACTTGAAGAGCATATTCAACGCGTAATGACACTGATTGATCAATATGCCTTTGGGGGAACGGATCACTTCGATCCCGAGGTAGTAATGAAGGTCACCAAGATCCTTTATTTCGAATGATGCCGCAAGCTGAGACTTGATGCAGCCGATTTCTTCCAGGTCGGTACCGGCGATGACTAAATCATCAACATAAAGGAAAAGGCTGACCGGTCCATGTTTACCTTCCCGAACAAATAATGAAGAGTTCGACTTGGACATTGTAAACCCCATTCTATGAAATTGTTGCGTAATATTCGCGTTCCAAGCTTGCAAGGCTTGCTTAAGTCTGTATAACGCCTTCTTCAATCGACAGACTACCAACGTGTTCTGTTCGGATAGAAATCCGGGGGTCTGTACCATGTGCATCCGTTCCTCAAGATCACCTTGTAGGAATGCATTCTTTACATCCATCTGATGTAGATGCCACCCCTTCGCCGCAGCTATGGCTAGCAAAACTCGCACGGTAGTCATCTTTGCAACTGGTGCGAAGGTCTCGTCATAATCTACGCCGTGCTTCTGTGCGTAGCCTTTCGCAACCAAACGGGCCTTATATCGGTTGACGGAGCCGTCAATGTTGTATTTCACTATGTACACCCATCTAAATCCGATCGGCTATACACCCTTCGGTACCTCAACTAGGTCCCAAGTCTCATTGTCCGTTAAAGCGCACATCTCTTCCTCCATCGTGGCATGCCAATTGGCGTCTTTTGCCGCTTCTGTGTAGCTCTCTGGCTCACACACTTCCGTCACTTGTGCCATGTATGCGTAATGGTGCGCCATGTATTCATTGTACTCATACCTCTTTACGGGGTTCTCAGGTGGGTAGATCGGCGTAATTCGTGATTACCCGATTTCACGGCCTTTTCAGCCGATTTCGACTTCTTCCGTGGAGATTCCTTTTTGATTGGCCCGAAATCAGACTCGCTCCGATCTGACTCGGCACTACTGAAATCGTGTTCCGACATTTTCTTCTTCCCTTTTTCTTTATGCGTAAACCGTCTCCTCGGTTCTCTACTTGGGGACAACGCGATCGAGTTTCCACTACTCGCCAGCTCTTCGTTTGGTTGGCCTTCACGGCCCAACCCTTCATTAAACCCACTTAGCGGAAATGAGATCAGACTCTCTGTTAGAGCTCCGATTTCCTCATTACGCGGAGGCAGCTCGGCCTCGCTGACCTCTTCTTCAGAATTTGGAATGGAGTCATGTGGTATTGGAGGTGAAGGCAAGTACCACGAAGTGAACTCGTCAAACACGACTTCTTGGCTTACGCATACTTCCTTCGTTCGGGTGTTATAACACTTATACCCCTTTTGTTCGTATGAATAGCTGACTTAGATGCACTTTTCGGCTTTAGCATCCAGCTTCCTCCGTTTCTCCTTCGGCACATGTACGTACGTGATGCTGCCGAAAATCCTGAAGTGTGCCATGTTTGGCTTCTTGCCGTAATACAACTCATGTGGCGACACTCCTCCATTAGCAGAGGTCTGATTCTACAAGTAAACCACCGTCCTTACAGCTTCAACCCAGTAAAACTTCGGCATATGCTTCTCTTCAAGCATTGCCCTGACAGCTTCTTCGATTGTCCGATTCTTCCACTTGGTTACACTGTTCTGCTCCGGCGTATATCTACACGAGAATTCGCATCGAATTCCCTCCTTCCGTGGATAACTCGTGAACTACTTGGAGAAGTACTCCTTCACGCCATCGGACCGTAGGCACTTGATCTTACATCCAATTTCCCTTTGCGCAATGCTCTTCACCTTTAGGAACCATGTGAAGACTTCGCTCTTTTTCGCGATCAAGCACGCCCAGGTATGCCGAGTGAAGTCATCGATGAAGGTTACGAAGTAACAGCTTCCACCGAGACTCACATTCTGTGCCGAGCTCCTCAGTCAGTAGCGAGCTTCCCATTCCTCAGTCCATATTGCTGTCTTTATTGAGCTCCATCCTCTCCGAAGACAATAACTTAATTCTGTCCTTATCGCAAGCTTTTATGTTGGCTCCAAAGCAGTCAACCCTCGCGCTCTGATACCATGTAAAAGAATACGTGTGCGGAATTGTATGCGTAAGAACGCAGAGTACACGGTTCGGTACTACGACAGTTCAGTAAACTTCTCTGACATGTTCAATGGTATGCGGAGTGTCATCTCCCATTTCGACCACGCCTTGCTTTTCCGGTTTCTCCAAGTATGAGAACCATTCCTCGTGACTCGTCATATGATTCAATGCTTAGGAATCAACATACTACACCTCGCTTGGTTTCGAGGTGTTCACGACCATCGAATTGGCCTTGTGCATCATTACGAAGGTTGGGCTCGATCCACTTCCGGCTTGTTCGGAGCCCTCGCTGTAGTTCGATTTCTGACGCCTTCCTGCGTCTCTTCCGATCGATTTGGCTTTTTCCGAATCAGCTCTCTTCTTCCAGTTCTAGCATTCCATTACGGTCTTCTCTTGCTGGATTCCAGCGCCGCTATGACTCCCCCTGCTTCCGGAGAGTTCAGAATTGCTTCCGGCATTTCGATTATGCAGCATGTTCTACTCTTTTTGGCCGCCTCCATTGCATGTCGATCCGCCTCATCCTCCACAACCACGGGGCCTATCTTCCTCTGTGTACATAATCTTGCTATCGGAATGTGTACTTGTCAACACACCCGCGTGATTTTCCTCCACGAGCAACATTTGCTGAAGCTCGAAGAACAAGGGCATAATCTCCCTTGTGTAGACCGCCGTTCGGAATGCTTTGAAATTTGACGCTAACCCAACAAGACACACCTGCACCATTTCTTCCTCGTCGTTCACGTTCATGGAGGCGAGACAGTCACAGATCTCCTTGATTTAGGTTGTGTAATCGGCCAAATACAGATCTTTGTGTCGGACATTGCTGAGCTCCTGCCTGAGTTGCAACTTCTTGGCCATTGACCTAGCGGCGAAACTCCTCTTGAGATTCGCCCATGCGTCCTTTGGCGTCTTAGCATCCCGAATGTAGCTCAAGAGCTGGTCGCTCACACAGGACGCAGAGCAGTAAAGAACTTTGCTTGCCACTTGTTCCCAAGCCGAAATGTCTCTGTGTGTCGATTCGGGTGATGTATTGTTAGCTCCTTCAACATAACTCTAGTAACCATGACCAAGTAGGTACGGGTGCATCTTGTACTACCAAGATGCGTAGTTGCTCCTGTCGTGCTCCTCAGTTGGTAGCGAGCTTGCCATTTCTCTGTCCATATTGCTGTCTTTATCGAGCTCCATCCTTTCCGAAGACAATAAGGTAACTCTGTCTTTATTGCAAGCTTTTATGTTGGCTCCAAAGGAGTCTCAACCCTCGCGCTTTGATACCATGTAAAATAATACGTGTGTGGAATCGTATGCGTAAGAACACAGAGTAGACAGTTCAGTAGTACGACAGTTTGGTAAACTTCTCTGACATGTTTGATGGTATGCGGAGTGTCATCTCCCGTTTCGACCACTCCTTGCTTTTCCGGGTTCTCCAAGTATTAGAACCATTCCTCGTGATTAGTCATATTATTCGATGCTCCAAAATCAACATACCACACCTCGCTTGGTTTCGAGGTGTTCACGGCCATCAAATTGGCCTTGTGCTTCTATACGAAGGTTGGGCTCGATCTACTTTCGGCTTGTTTGGAGCCCTCAACGTAGTGCGATTTCTGATGCTTTCTTGTGTCTCTTCTGCTCGATTCGGCTTTGTCCGAATCGGCTCTCTTCTTCCAGTACTCGCATTCCATTACGGCCTTGTCTTGCCGGCTTCTAGTGCCGCTACGACTCTCCCTGCTTCGGAAGAGTTTGGAATTGCTTCCGACATTTCGATTATTCCGCACGTTGTGCTCTTTTCGGCCGCCTCCATTGCATGTCGATCCGCCTCGTCCGCCACGACCACGGGGTCTATCTTCCTCCGTGTACATCATCTTGCTATCGGTGTGTGTACTCGTTGACACACCCAGGTGATTTTCCTTTATGAGCAACATCGACTGAAGCTCGAAGAATGACGACATAATCTCCCTTGTGTAGAACGCCGTTCAAAACGCTCCGAACTTTGACGCTAACCCACCAAGACACACCTGCACCATTTCGTCCTCCTCGACGTTCACGTTGATGGAGGTGAGAGAGTCACAGATCTCCTTGATTCAGGTTGTGTAATCGACCACAGACATATCTTTTTGTGGGACATTGTTGAGCTCTTGCTTGAGCTGCAACTTCCTGGCCATTGTGCTAGCGGCGAAAATCCTCTTGAGATTCGCCCACATGTCCTTTGGCGTCTTAGCATCCTGAATGTAGCTCAAGAGCTGGTTGCTCACACAGGACGCGGAGCAGTAAAGAACTCTGCTTGCCGCTTGTTCCCAAGCCGTAATGTCTCTGTGTGTTGATTCGGGTGATGTATCGTTAGCTCCTTCGACATAACTCTAGTAACCATGAACAAGCAGGTACTGGTGCATCTTGTACGACCAAGATGCGTAGTTGCTCCTATCGAGCTGTTGGGATTACGGTCCCTTCGGATGGGATGGTCGTATGTCGGAGATGAATGCCGACGAGCCCGGTTTCGGTTTCGGAACCGGATGATGAAGACCCCGGCTTCGGAGCCGGATGACGAATGTACCCGGAGAGAGATCCGGATGCAGGGACATATCCGTGAATATGTTTGCTAAGGGCCCCTGAGGCTATAGTTGTAAATAGCCCCAAAGTCATATATGTATAAATATGACTTAGGGCAAACAGGTTTATTGTCGCTACTCATTTTTCTGTTTTTCCACTCAAGAGGAGTGAAGAGAGAGAGCAGCCGTGAGAGAGAGAGAGAGATAGAGCGTGAGAGAGGAAGAGGTCGACGCCTCTGTGTATTTCCGCCGCCTGTGGCGAGGACAGCGAGCTCAAGGTCGTCGCCTTGCAGCTCGCCATTGTATACTTCTCTGTGTATAGTGTTGGTTTGGAGTCTTGCACTCCCGTGGTTTTTCCCGTGCAGGGTTTTCCACGTTAATCTCTGTGTATTCGTGTCTTTCTCTGTGATTCCTATTTTCTGCTGCATTGATTCGCGCTTACTCGGTTGTGGCCGAGTGGTGAAGGCTAATCGGAGCGTCGATTTCTCAACAAACTGGTATCAGAGCGACTGCTGCAGAAAATGGAAGGCGGCGGCAGCGGGCAGCCGGGGATGATGGTGCTGAATGCGCAGAATTACGCCGACTGGAAGATCAAGATGGAGGATCTTCTGATTGTTCGGGACCTGTACGAACCGATTGACAGGTCGGAAATACCGAAGGGGGTACTTGAGTCGGAATGGAGGCTTCTGAACCGGAAAGCCGTTGCAACCATTCGGCAATACGTCGACGTGAGCGTTCTACAACATGTGGCGAACGACACCAACGCATATGAGATGTGGCGGAAGCTGTCGGGCCTCTATGAGAGGAAGAATGCGTTGAACCGGACCTCCCTGATGAGGAAGATAGTGAATCTCAAGTACCGGGACGGCGAGAGTATGGTGGAACACGTAAGCACGTTCATGGGATTCGTGAATCAGCTTGCGGCGATCAAGTTCCCGTTGGAGGATGGAATGCAAGCCATCATCTTGATGTGTACATTGCCGGAAAGCTGGGAGAACTTGGTGGTGACTCTCAGCACCTCCTGCACCGAAGATAACTTGTCCTTACAAACGGTAAAGACAAGTATTTTGAACGAAGAAGCGCGTCGGAGAGATAAAGAACCGGCCTCCGACTCGAAGGCGCTGCTTACCGAATCGGATCGGGGAAGACAATGGAACCGGAGTCCGCAAAGACGGGAGAAGTCGGGGACCCGGTCGCAGTCAAGAGGAAGGCCCACATGCTTCCACTGTGGGAAGCCGGGGCACTTCCGAAAGAATTGTCGGCATTACCGAAAAGACAACGGAGCCGACGACACCGATTCGAAGAAGTCACCGGAGAGAAACGGTGCATACCGGGGAGCCACGGACCGGAGAGGTTCGGATCGGCGAGGGCAGGACCGGAAAGGAACGACGGCACTCACGGCAAGTGAGGAAGAAATCATGCTCATCACCGAAGAAGGTGAACTAAACATTGCCGGCGATGAGACGACCTGGGTGGTCGATTCCGGAGCATCGTTCCACCTGACCCCGGAGAGAAGATACTTCTCATCCTACACAGCCGGTGAGCATGGCTGTGTTCGGATGGGAAATGAAGGTACGTACCGGATTGCCGTCATAGGAGACGTGTGGTTGACAACCCCGACCGGATGCAAAATGCTGCTGAAGGATGTCCGACACGTTCCGGAGGTTCGATTGAACCTGATTTCGGCCGGGAGGCTAGACGATGAAGGCTACACAGGTAGCATCCGGAACGGCGTAATGAAGTTCAGCAAGGGGAGCCTGATAGTGGCTCGGGCCCGGAAAAACAACACACTGTACTTGATGAATGCCCGGTTATGTCCGGAAGAGCTGAATGTGGCAGCCGACACTGCCGGTGAGCTGTGGCACAAAAGACTGTGCCACATGAGTGAGAAGGGGATGAAGAGGCTTGCAGAAGACAACCATATTCCAGTGAAGCATGTGCACCTGGAGAAGTGCACCGATTGCCTGGCCGGTAAGCAGAACCGAACCTCCTTCCACTCAAGGCCACCGACAAGACGTAGCGCACCATTGGAGTTGGTGCACACTGATGTGTGTCAGGTAGAAACGAAGTCACATGGCGGAGCCCAGTACTTCGTAACATTCATTGATGATCACAGCCGGAAGCTGTGGACGGCACCGCTGAAGACAAAGGACCAAGTGTTGTGCGTCTTCAAAGAACTCCACGCGAGAGTGGAAAGGGAATCCGGCAAGAAGCTGAAAGCGATACGAGCGGATAACGGAGGGGAATACCGGGGGCAGTTCGCGGAGTACTGTCGCTCGAAGGGAATCCGGCTCGAGTTTACTGTGCCGAAAACGCCGGAACTGAACGGGCTGGCCGAGAGGATGAACCGGACCATAATGGAGAGGGTCCGGAGTATGCTGGCGCATGCGGAATTACCCAAGGGGTTTTGGGCTGAGGCGATGTCGACGGCGACATACGTGATAAACAGATCACCCTCAGTACCTTTGGACGGAGACACGCCGCAGAGAGTGTGGACCGGTAGGGAAGTATCCTACCGGCATCTGAAGGTGTTCGGGTGTCTCGCATACGTGCATGTGGCAAAGGACCGGAGAGGAAAGCTAGATCCAAAGACCCGGCCATGCATATTCCTCGGTTACGGCGATGACGAGTTCGGCTACCGAGTATGGGACCCGGTCGACAAGAAGATATTCCGGAGTCGTGATATCATCTTCATGGAGAACAAGACACTCGCCGACTGGGAGTCGGAGAAGAAGATGAAGAGCTCCAAGTCGACCGGTGAGGATCAACTCTACGAGGGGCAGTCCCGACCGGCAAGGGACCGATTATCACTCGAGGATCCGGCCGAAGACGATGAAGAAACAGAACCGGCCGAGGAAGATGAAACTGATACCGGAACCGGCCCCGATCCCGAAATGGATTCGGATGAAGAAGAATCGGAAGAACCGGTTACCGAAGCTCCGGAACGGAGATATCCTCTAAGAGAGAGAAGGGCCCCCCGGAGATTTCCGGAACCAGAGCACATGCTGCTAACCGACGAGGGGGAGCCGGAGAGCTTTGAAGAAGCAAAGCATGACACCCAGAGCCGCAGGTGGTTGAGTGCCATGCAGGACGAGATGGATTCCCTGCATGAGAACCACACATATGAACTTGTGGAGTTGCCGAAAGGTAAGCGGGCACTTCGAAACAAGTGGGTGTTCAAGCTGAAGCCGGGAGATGCCGGAAACCCCCCGAGATACAAAGCCAGGATCGTGGTGAAGGGGTTTCAGCAGAAGAAGGGCGTCGACTTCGACGAGATATTTGCCCCGGTAGTGAAGATGACCTCCATCCGGACGGTGCTGAGCATAGCGGCAAGCATGGACCTCGAGGTAGATTAGATGGACGTGAAGACGGCATTCCTTCACGGTGACCTCGAAGAAGAGATCTACATGCAGCAACCGGAAGGATTCGAGAAGGAAGGGAAGGAGCACCTGGTGTGCCGGTTGAAGAAGAGCCTTTACGGACTGAAGCAGGCTCCCCGGCTATGGTACCGGAAGTTCGACTCCTTCATGACCGACGAAGGGTACCTCAAAACGCAGTCCGACCACTGCGTGTTTGTGAAGAAGTTCGAAGGAGGAGACTTTCTAATACTCCTCCTGTATGTGGACGACATGTTGATCGTCGGACGAGACTAGGTCAAGATACGGATGCTGAAGAAGGCTCTTCCCCGAACCTTCTCAATGAAGGACCTGGGTCCGGCGAGGCAAATACTAGGGATGCACATCATCCGGGACCGGAAGAAGAAGCAGTTGTGGCTGTCACAGGAGAAGTACGTGACGAAGGTGCTTCACCGGTTCAACATGTCGGAAGCAAGACCGGTCGGATCGACCCTCCCGGCAAACTGCAAGCTGTCCAGCAAGCAAAGCCCCAAGACAAAGGCTGAGAAGGAGGACATGATGAAAGTACCATATGCCTCTGCCGTCGGGAGCTTGATGTACGCGATGGTGTGTACCCGACCGGACATAGGATATGCAGTCGGAGTGGTGAGTCGGTACATGAGCAATCCCGGCAAAGAGCATTGGAACGCGGCCAAGTGGATACTCCGATACCTGAAGGGCACGGCAGACGTGTGCCTCCGATTCGGCTCCGGTAAGCCCGAACTCGACGGCTTCACCGATTCGGATATGTCGGCTGATGCAGATACCAGCCGGTCCACATCAGGGTATGTGATGACGTATGCAGGGGGAGCTGTTTCATGGCAGTCGAGGCTGCAGAAGACGGTTGTGTTGTCAACCACGGAGGCGGAGTACATGGCGGCTGTTGAAGCCGGCAAGGAAGTAATATGGATGAAGGACTTCATTAGAGAGCTCGGGATTCGGCAGGAGGAGTACCGACTCTACTGCGATAGTCAGAGTGCAATCCAGCTTGCGAAGAACGCGGCCTATCACTCCCGGACGAAGCACATCCAGCGAAGATATCACTGGATCCGGGAAAGGATAGAAGACAAGGAGTTCGTGCTGACAAAGATCCACACGGATGAGAACGGGTCGGATATGCTAACCAAGGTGCTCACACCCGACAAGCTGGAAGCATGCTGGAAGAGGATCGGATTGGAAAGACATCCCATGCCGAAGTGAAGGGGGAGTTTGTTGGGATTACGGTCCCTTCGGATGGGATGGTCGTATGTCGGAGATGAATGCCGACGAGCCCGGTTTCGGTTTCGGAACCGGATGATGAAGACCCCGGCTTCGGAGCCGGATGACGAATGTACCCGGAGAGAGATCCGGATGCAGGGACATATCCGTGAATATGTTTGCTAAGGGCCCCTGAGGCTATAGTTGTAAATAGCCCCAAAGTCATATATGTATAAATATGACTTAGGGCAAACAGGTTTATTGTCGCTACTCATTTTTCTGTTTTTCCACTCAAGAGGAGTGAAGAGAGAGAGCAGCCGTGAGAGAGAGAGAGATAGAGCGTGAGAGAGGAAGAGGTCGACGCCTCTGTGTATTTCCGCCGCCTGTGGCGAGGACAGCGAGCTCAAGGTCGTCGCCTTGCAGCTCGCCATTGTATACTTCTCTGTGTATAGTGTTGGTTTGGAGTCTTGCACTCCCGTGGTTTTTCCCGTGCAGGGTTTTCCACGTTAATCTCTGTGTATTCGTGTCTTTCTCTGTGATTCCTATTTTCTGCTGCATTGATTCGCGCTTACTCGGTTGTGGCCGAGTGGTGAAGGCTAATCGGAGCGTCGATTTCTCAACAAACTGGTATCAGAGCGACTGCTGCAGAAAATGGAAGGCGGCGGCAGCGGGCAGCCGGGGATGATGGTGCTGAATGCGCAGAATTACGCCGACTGGAAGATCAAGATGGAGGATCTTCTGATTGTTCGGGACCTGTACGAACCGATTGACAGGTCGGAAATACCGAAGGGGGTACTTGAGTCGGAATGGAGGCTTCTGAACCGGAAAGCCGTTGCAACCATTCGGCAATACGTCGACGTGAGCGTTCTACAACATGTGGCGAACGACACCAACGCATATGAGATGTGGCGGAAGCTGTCGGGCCTCTATGAGAGGAAGAATGCGTTGAACCGGACCTCCCTGATGAGGAAGATAGTGAATCTCAAGTACCGGGACGGCGAGAGTATGGTGGAACACGTAAGCACGTTCATGGGATTCGTGAATCAGCTTGCGGCGATCAAGTTCCCGTTGGAGGATGGAATGCAAGCCATCATCTTGATGTGTACATTGCCGGAAAGCTGGGAGAACTTGGTGGTGACTCTCAGCACCTCCTGCACCGAAGATAACTTGTCCTTACAAACGGTAAAGACAAGTATTTTGAACGAAGAAGCGCGTCGGAGAGATAAAGAACCGGCCTCCGACTCGAAGGCGCTGCTTACCGAATCGGATCGGGGAAGACAATGGAACCGGAGTCCGCAAAGACGGGAGAAGTCGGGGACCCGGTCGCAGTCAAGAGGAAGGCCCACATGTTGGGATTTACGGTCCCTCCGGATGGGATGTCCGGAGATGGATGACGGCAAGCCCGGTTGCGGTTACGGAACCGGAGGATGAAGAGTACCCGGCATGAAGCCGGATGAGGAGACCCCGGCTACGGAGCCGGATGACGAAGACCCGGCTACGGAGCCGGATGATGAAGACCCGGCTACGGAGCCGGATGATGAGGATCCCGGCTACGGAGCCGGATGACGAATGTACCCGGAGAGAGAGATCCGGATGCGGGGACATATTTGTGAATATGTTTGCCAAGGGCCCTTGAGGCTATATTTGTAAATAGCCCGAAAGTCATATGTGTATAAATATGACTTAGGGCAAACTGTTTATGCTGCTGTTGTTGCTCATTTTCTGTTTTTCCTTTTTTTTTGAGGGAGCGAAGTGAGAGCAGCCGCGAGAGAGAGAGAGAGAGAGAAAGGAAGAGGTCGACGCCTCTGTGTATTACCGCCGCCTGTGGCGAAGATAGTGAGCTCAAGGTTGTTGCCTTGTGGCTTCACCATTGTACATCTCTGCGTATAGTGATAGTTGGAGTTTGAGGACTCCCGTGGTTTTTTCCCGTTTAGGGTTTTCCACGTTAATCCCTGTGTATCGTGTCTTTCTCTGTGGTTTCCTATTTTTTCTGCTGCATTGATTCGCGACTACTCGGTTGTGGCCGAAGAGACGAAGGAGAATCGAAACGGCGATTCTCAACAAGTGGTATCAGAGCGACGGCAACACAGAAAATGGAAGGCGGCGGTAGTGGGCCTCCGGGCATGATGGTGCTGAATGCCCAGAACTACGCCGACTGGAAGATCAAGATGGAAGATCTTCTAATTGTTCGGGACCTGTACGAACCGATTGACAGGTCGGAAATACCGAAGGGAGTACTTGAGTCGGAATGGAAGCTTCTGAACCGGAAAGCCGTAGCGACGATCCGGCAATATGTCGATGTAAGTGTCCTGCAACATGTGGCGAACGATACGAACGCCCATGAGATGTGGCGGAAGCTGTCCGGACTGTATGAGAGGAAGAATGCGTTGAACCGGACCTCCCTGATGAGGAAGATAGTGAATCTTAAGTACCGGGACGGCGAGAGCATGGTCGAACACGTAAGCACGTTCATGGGATTCGTGAACCAGCTTGCGGCGATCAAGTTCCCGTTGGAGGATGGAATGCAAGCCATCATCCTGATGTGTACATTGCCGGAAAGCTGGGAGAACTTGGTGGTGACTCTCAGCACCTCCTGCACCGAAGATAACTTGTCCTTACAAACGGTAAAGACAAGTATTTTGAACGAAGAAGCGCGTCGGAGAGATAAAGAACCGGCCTCCGACTCGAAGGCGCTGCTTACCGAATCGGATCGGGGAAGACAATGGAACCGGAGTCCGCAAAGACGGGAGAAGTCGGGGACCCGGTCGCAGTCAAGAGGAAGGCCCACATGTTGGGATTTACGGTCCCTCCGGATGGGATGTCCGGAGATGGATGACGGCAAGCCCGGTTGCGGTTACGGAACCGGAGGATGAAGAGTACCCGGCATGAAGCCGGATGAGGAGACCCCGGCTACGGAGCCGGATGACGAAGACCCGGCTACGGAGCCGGATGATGAAGACCCGGCTACGGAGCCGGATGATGAAGATCCCGGCTACAGAGCCGGATGACGAATGTACCCGGAGAGAGAGATCCGGATGCGGGGACATATTTGTGAATATGTTTGCCAAGGGCCCTTGAGGCTATATTTGTAAATAGCCCGAAAGTCATATGTGTATAAATATGACTTAGGGCAAACTGTTTATGCTGCTGTTGTTGCTCATTTTCTGTTTTTCCTTTTTTTTTGAGGGAGCGAAGTGAGAGCAGCCGCGAGAGAGAGAGAGAGAGAGAAAGGAAGAGGTCGACGCCTCTGTGTATTACCGCCGCCTGTGGCGAAGATAGTGAGCTCAAGGTTGTTGCCTTGTGGCTTCACCATTGTACATCTCTGCGTATAGTGATAGTTGGAGTTTGAGGACTCCCGTGGTTTTTTCCCGTTTAGGGTTTTCCACGTTAATCCCTGTGTATCGTGTCTTTCTCTGTGGTTTCCTATTTTTTCTGCTGCATTGATTCGCGACTACTCGGTTGTGGCCGAAGAGACGAAGGAGAATCGAAACGGCGATTCTCAACAAGTGGTATCAGAGCGACGGCAACACAGAAAATGGAAGGCGGCGGTAGTGGGCCTCCGGGCATGATGGTGCTGAATGCCCAGAACTACGCCGACTGGAAGATCAAGATGGAAGATCTTCTAATTGTTCGGGACCTGTACGAACCGATTGACAGGTCGGAAATACCGAAGGGAGTACTTGAGTCGGAATGGAAGCTTCTGAACCGGAAAGCCGTAGCGACGATCCGGCAATATGTCGATGTAAGTGTCCTGCAACATGTGGCGAACGATACGAACGCCCATGAGATGTGGCGGAAGCTGTCCGGACTGTATGAGAGGAAGAATGCGTTGAACCGGACCTCCCTGATGAGGAAGATAGTGAATCTTAAGTACCGGGACGGCGAGAGCATGGTCGAACACGTAAGCACGTTCATGGGATTCGTGAACCAGCTTGCGGCGATCAAGTTCCCGTTGGAGGATGGAATGCAAGCCATCATCCTGATGTGTACATTGCCGGAAAGCTGGGAGAACTTGGTGGTGACTCTCAGCACCTCCTGCACCGAAGATAACTTGTCTCTACAAACGGTAAAGACAAGTATTTTGAATGAAGAAGCGCGTCGGAGAGATAAAGAACCGGCCTCCGACACGAAGGCGCTGCTTACCGAATCGGAACGGGGAAGACAATGGAACCGGAGTCCGCAAAGACGGGAGAAGTCGGGGACCCGGTCGCAGTCAAGAGGAAGGCCCACATGCTTCCACTGTGGGAAGCCGGGGCACTTCCGAAAGAATTGTCGGCATTACCGAAAAGACAACGGAGCCGTCGACACCGATTCGAAGAAGTCACCGGAGAGAAACGGTGCATACCGGGGAGCCACGGACCGGAGAGGTTCGGATCGGCGAGGGCAGGACCGGAAAGGAACGACAGCACTCGCGGCAAGTGAAGAGGAGATCATGCTTATCACCGAAGAAGGTGAACTAAACGTTGCCGGCGATGAGACAACCTGGGTGGTCGATTCCGGAGCATCGTTCCACCTGACCCCGGAGAGAAGATACTTCTCATCCTACACAGCCGGTGAGCATGGCTGTGTCCGGATGGGAAATGAAGGTACGTGCCGGATTGCCGGCATAGGAGACGTGTGGCTGATGACATCAACCGGATGCAAAATGCTGCTGAAGGATGTCCGACACGTTCCGGAGGTTCGACTGAATCTGATTTCGGCCGGAAGGCTAGACGATGAAGGCTACACAGGTAGCATCCGGAACGGCGTAATGAAGTTCAGCAAGGGGAGCCTGATAGTGGCTCGGGCCCGGAAAGTCAACACACTGTACCTTATGAATGCCCGGTTGTGTCCGGAAGAGTTGAACGTGGCAGCCGACACTGCCGGTGAGCTGTGGCACAAGAGACTGTGCCACATGAGTGAGAAGGGGATGAAGAGGCTTGCAGAAGACAACCTTATTCCAGTGAAGCATGTGCACCTGGAGAAGTGCACCGACTGCCTGGCCGGTAAGCAAAACCGGACCTCCTTCCACTCAAGGCCACCGACGAGACGTAGTGCACCATTGGAGTTGGTGCACACTGATGTGTGTCAAGTGGAAACGAAGTCACATGGCGGAGCCCAGTACTTCGTGACATTCATTGATGACCACAGCCGGAAGCTGTGGACGGCACCGTTGAAGACAAAGGACCAAGTATTGTCCGTCTTCAAAGAACTCCACGCGAGAGTGGAAAGGGAATCCGGCAAGGAGCTGAAAGCGATACGAGCGGATAACGGAGGGGAATACCGGGGGCAGTTCCTGGAGTACTGTCGCTCGAAGGGAATCCGGCTCGAGTTCACTGTGCCGAAGACGCCGGAACTGAACGGGCTGGCCGAGAGGATGAACCGGACCATAATGGAGAGGGTCCGGAGTATGCTGGCGCATGCGAAATTACCCAAGGGGTTTTGGGCTGAGGCAATGTCGACAGCGACATATGTGATGAACCGATCACCCTCAGTACCTTTGGACGGAGACACGCCGCAGAAAGTGTGGACCGGTAAGGAAGTGTCCTACCGGCATCTGAAGGTGTTCGGGTGTCTCGCATATGTGCATGTGGCAAAGGACCGGAAAGGAAAGCTAGATCCAAAGACCCGGCCATGCATATTCCTCGGTTACGGCGACGACGAGTTCGGCTACCGAGTATGGGACCCGGTCGACAAGAAGATATTCAGGAGTCGAGACATCATCTTCATGGAGGACAAGACACTCGCCGACTGGGAGTCGGAGAAGAAGATGAAGAGCTCCAAGTCGACCGGTGAGGATCAACTCTATGAGGAGCAGTCCCGACCGGCAAGGGACCGGCTAGCACTCGAGGATCCGGCCGAAGACGGTGAAGAAACAGAACCGGCCGAGGAAGATGAAACTGATACCGGAACCGGCCCCGATCCCGAAATGGATTCGGATGAAGAGGAAACGGAGGAGCCGGTTACCGAAGCTCCGGAACGGAGATATCCTCTAAGGGAGAGAAGGGCCCCCCGGAGATTTCCGGAACCAGAGCACGTGCTGCTAACCGACGAGGGGGAGCCGGAGAGCTTTGAAGAAGCAAAGCACGACACCCAGAGCCGCAGGTGGTTAAGTGCCATGCAGGAGGAGATGGATTCACTGCATGAGAACCACACATATGAACTTGTGGAGTTGCCGAAAGGAAAACGGGCACTCCGTAACAAGTGGGTGTTCAAGCTGAAACCGGGAGATACCGGAAACCCCCCGAGATACAAAGCCAGGATCGTGGTGAAGGGGTTTCAGCAGAAGAAGGGCGTCGACTTCGACGAGATATTTGCCCCGGTAGTGAAGATGACCTCCATCCAGACGGTGCTGAGCATAGCGGCAAGCATGGACCTCGAGGTAGAACAGATGGACGTGAAGACGGCATTCCTTCACGGTGACCTCGAAGAAGAGATCTACATGCAGCAACCGGAAGGATTCGAGAAGAAAGGGAAGGAGCACCTGGTATGCCGGTTGAAGAAGAGCCTTTACGGACTGAAGCAGGCTCCCCGGCAATGGTACCGGAAGTTTGACTCTTTCATGACCGACGAAGGGTACCACAAAACGCAGTCCGATCACTGCGTGTTTGTGAAGAAGTTCGAAGGGGGAGACTCTCTAATACTCCTCCTGTACGTGGACGACATGTTGATCGTCGGACGGGACCAGGTCAAGATACGGATGCTGAAGAAGGCTCTTCACCGAACCTTCTCAATGAAGGACCTGGGTCCGGCGAGGCAAATACTAGGGATGCACATCATCCGGGACCGGAAGAAGAAGCAGTTGTGGCTGTCACAGGAGAAGTACGTGACAAAGGTGCTTCACCGGTTCAACATGTCGGAAGCAAGACCGGTCGGATCGACCCTCCCGGCAAACTGCAAGTTGTCCAGCAAGCAAAGCCCCGAGACAAAGGCTGAGAAGGAGGACATGATGAAAGTACCATATGCCTCTGCCGTCGGAAGCTTGATGTACGCAATGGTGTGTACAAGACCGGACATAGGATACGCAGTCGGAGTGGTGAGCCGGTACATGAGTAATCCCGGCAAAGAGCATTGGAACGCGGTCAAATGGATACTCTGATACCTGAAGGGCACAGCAAACGTGTGCCTCCGATTCGGCTCCGGTAAATCCGAACTCGACGGTTTCACCGATTCGGATATGTCGGCTGATGCAGATACCAGCCGGTCCACATCAGGGTATGTGATGACGTATGCAGGGGGAGCTGTTTCATGGCAGTCGAGGCTGCAGAAGACGGTTGCGTTGTCAACCACGGAGGCGGAGTACATGGCGGCTGTTGAAGCCGGCAAGGAAATAATATGGATGAAGGACTTCATTAGAGAGCTCGGTATCCGGCAGAAGGAGTACCGACTCTACTGCGACAGTCAGAGTGCCATCCACCTTGCGAAGAATGCAGCCTATCACTCCCGGACGAAGCACATCCAGCGAAGATATCACTGGATCCGGGAAAGGATAGAAGACCAGGAGTTCGTGTTGACGAAGATCCACACGGACGAGAACGGGTCAGATATGCTGACCAAAGTGCTCACACCCGACAAGCTAGAAGCGTGCCGGAAGAGGGTCGGACTGGAAAGACATCCCATGCCGAAGTGAAGGGGGAGTTTGTTGGGATTTACGGTCCCTCCGGATGGGATGTCCGGAGATGGATGACGGCAAGCCCGGTTGCGGTTACGGAACCGGACGATGAAGAGTACCCGGCATGAAGCCGGATGAGGAGACCCCGGCTACGGAGCCGGATGACGAAGACCCGGCTACGGAGCCGGATGATGAAGACCCGGCTACGGAGCCGGATGATGAAGATCCCGGCTACGGAGCCGGATGACGAATGTACCCGGAGAGAGAGATCCGGATGCGGGGACATATTTGTGAATATGTTTGCCAAGGGCCCTTGAGGCTATATTTGTAAATAGCCCGAAAGTCATATGTGTATAAATATGACTTAGGGCAAACTGTTTATGCTGCTGTTGTTGCTCAGTTTCTGTTTTTCCTTTTTTTTTGAGGGAGCGAAGTGAGAGCAGCCGCGAGAGAGAGAGAGAGAGAGAAAGGAAGAGGTCGACGCCTCTGTGTATTACCGCCGCCTGTGGCGAAGATAGTGAGCTCAAGGTTGTTGCCTTGTAGCTTCACCATTGTACATCTCTGCGTATAGTGATAGTTGGAGTTTGAGGACTCCCGTGGTTTTTTCGCGTTTAGGGTTTTCCACGTTAATCCCTGTGTATCGTGTCTTTCTCTGTGGTTTCCTATTTTTTCTGCTGCATTGATTCGCGACTACTCGGTTGTGGCCGAAGAGACGAAGGAGAATCGAAACGGCGATTCTCAACACCACATGCTTCCACTGTGGGAAGCCGGGGCACTTCCAAAAGAATTGTCGGCATTACCGAAAAGACAACGGAGCCGACGACACCGATTCGAAGAAGTCACCGGAGAGAAACGGTGCATACCGGGGAGCCACGGACCGGAGAGGTTCGGATCAGCGAGGGCAGGACCGGAAAGGAACGACGGCACTCGCGGCAAGTGAGGAAGAAATCATGCTCATCACCGAAGAAGGTGAACTAAACATTGCCGGCGATGAGACGACCTGGGTGGTCGATTCCGGAGCATCGTTCCACCTGACCCCGGAGAGAAGATACTTCTCATCCTACACAGCCGGTGAGCATGGCTGTGTTCGGATGGGAAATGAAGGTACGTACCGGATTGCCGTCATAGGAGACGTGTGGTTGACAACCCCGACCGGATGCAAAATGCTGCTGAAGGATGTCCGACACGTTCCGGAGGTTCGATTGAACCTGATTTCGGCCGGGAGGCTAGACGATGAAGGCTACACAGGTAGCATCCGGAACGGCGTAATGAAGTTCAGCAAGGGGAGCCTGATAGTGGCTCGGGCCCGGAAAAACAACACACTGTACTTGATGAATGCCCGGTTATGTCCGGAAGAGCTGAATGTGGCAGCCGACACTGCCGGTGAGCTGTGGCACAAAAGACTGTGCCACATGAGTGAGAAGGGGATGAAGAGGCTTGCAGAAGACAACCATATTCCAGTGAAGCATGTGCACCTGGAGAAGTGCACCGATTGCCTGGCCGGTAAGCAGAACCGAACCTCCTTCCACTCAAGGCCACCGACAAGACGTAGCGCACCATTGGAGTTGGTGCACACTGATGTGTGTCAGGTAGAAACGAAGTCACATGGCGGAGCCCAGTACTTCGTAACATTCATTGATGATCACAGCCGGAAGCTGTGGACGGCACCGCTGAAGACAAAGGACCAAGTGTTGTGCGTCTTCAAAGAACTCCACGCGAGAGTGGAAAGGGAATCCGGCAAGAAGCTGAAAGCGATACGAGCGGATAACGGAGGGGAATACCGGGGGCAGTTCGCGGAGTACTGTCGCTCGAAGGGAATCCGGCTCGAGTTTACTGTGCCGAAAACGCCGGAACTGAACGGGTTGGCCGAGAGGATGAACCGGACCATAATGGAGAGGGTCCGGAGTATGCTGGCGCATGCGGAATTACCCAAGGGGTTTTGGGCTGAGGCGATGTCGACGGCGACATACGTGATAAACAGATCACCCTCAGTACCTTTGGACGGAGACACGCCGCAGAGAGTGTGGACCGGTAGGGAAGTATCCTACCGGCATCTGAAGGTGTTTGGGTGTCTCGCATACGTGCATGTGGCAAAGGACCGGAGAGGAAAGCTAGATCCAAAGACCCGGCCATGCATATTCCTCGGTTACGGCGATGACGAGTTCGGCTACCGAGTATGGGACCCGGTCGACAAGAAGATATTCCGGAGTCGTGATATCATCTTCATGGAGAACAAGACACTCGCCGACTGGGAGTCGGAGAAGAAGATGAAGAGCTCCAAGTCGACCGGTGAGGATCAACTCTACGAGGGGCAGTCCCGACCAGCAAGGGACCGGTTATCACTCGAGGATCCGGCCGAAGACGATGAAGAAACAGAACCGGCCGAGGAAGATGAAACTGATACCGGAACCGGCCCCGATCCCGAAATGGATTCGGATGAAGAAGAATCGGAAGAACCGGTTACCGAAGCTCCGGAACGGAGATATCCTCTAAGAGAGAGAAGGGCCCCCCGGAGATTTCCGGAACCAGAGCACATGCTGCTAACCGACGAGGGGGAGCCGGAGAGCTTTGAAGAAGCAAAGCATGACACCCAGAGCCGCAGGTGGTTGAGTGCCATGCAGGACGAGATGGATTCCCTGCATGAGAACCACACATATGAACTTGTGGAGTTGCCGAAAGGTAAGCGGGCACTTCGAAACAAGTGGGTGTTCAAGCTGAAGCCGGGAGATGCCGGAAACCCCCCGAGATACAAAGCCAGGATCGTGGTGAAGGGGTTTCAGCAGAAGAAGGGCGTCGACTTCGACGAGATATTTGCCCCGGTAGTGAAGATGACCTCCATCCGGACGGTGCTGAGCATAGCGGCAAGCATGGACCTCGAGGTAGATTAGATGGACGTGAAGACGGCATTCCTTCACGGTGACCTCGAAGAAGAGATCTACATGCAGCAACCGGAAGGATTCGAGAAGGAAGGGAAGGAGCACCTGGTGTGCCGGTTGAAGAAGAGCCTTTACGGACTGAAGCAGGCTCCCCGGCAATGGTACCGGAAGTTCGACTCCTTCATGACCGACGAAGGGTACCTCAAAACGCAGTCCGACCACTGCGTGTTTGTGAAGAAGTTCGAAGGAGGAGACTTTCTAATACTCCTCCTGTATGTGGACGACATGTTGATCGTCGGACGAGACTAGGTCAAGATACGGATGCTGAAGAAGGCTCTTCCCCGAACCTTCTCAATGAAGGACCTGGGTCCGGCGAGGCAAATACTAGGGATGCACATCATCCGGGACCGGAAGAAGAAGCAGTTGTGGCTGTCACAGGAGAAGTACGTGACGAAGGTGCTTCACCGGTTCAACATGTCGGAAGCAAGACCGGTCGGATCGACCCTCCCGGCAAACTGCAAGCTGTCCAGCAAGCAAAGCCCCAAGACAAAGGCTGAGAAGGAGGACATGATGAAAGTACCATATGCCTCTGCCGTCGGGAGCTTGATGTACGCGATGGTGTGTACCCGACCGGACATAGGATATGCAGTCGGAGTGGTGAGTCGGTACATGAGCAATCCCGGCAAAGAGCATTGGAACGCGGCCAAGTGGATACTCCGATACCTGAAGGGCACGGCAGACGTGTGCCTCCGATTCGGCTCCGGTAAGCCCGAACTCGACGGCTTCACCGATTCGGATATGTCGGCTGATGCAGATACCAGCCGGTCCACATCAGGGTATGTGATGACGTATGCAGGGGGAGCTGTTTCATGGCAGTCGAGGCTGCAGAAGACGGTTGTGTTGTCAACCACGGAGGCGGAGTACATGGCGGCTGTTGAAGCCGGCAAGGAAGTAATATGGATGAAGGACTTCATTAGAGAGCTCGGGATTCGGCAGGAGGAGTACCGACTCTACTGCGATAGTCAGAGTGCAATCCAGCTTGCGAAGAACGCGGCCTATCACTCCCGGACGAAGCACATCCAGCGAAGATATCACTGGATCCGGGAAAGGATAGAAGACAAGGAGTTCGTGCTGACAAAGATCCACACGGATGAGAACGGGTCGGATATGCTAACCAAGGTGCTCACACCCGACAAGCTGGAAGCATGCTGGAAGAGGATCGGATTGGAAAGACATCCCATGCCGAAGTGAAGGGGGAGTTTGTTGGGATTACGGTCCCTTCGGATGGGATGGTCGTATGTCGGAGATGAATGCCGACGAGCCCGGTTTCGGTTTCGGAACCGGATGATGAAGACCCCGGCTTCGGAGCCGGATGACGAATGTACCCGGAGAGAGATCCGGATGCAGGGACATATCCGTGAATATGTTTGCTAAGGGCCCCTGAGGCTATAGTTGTAAATAGCCCCAAAGTCATATATGTATAAATATGACTTAGGGCAAACAGGTTTATTGTCGCTACTCATTTTTCTGTTTTTCCACTCAAGAGGAGTGAAGAGAGAGAGCAGCCGTGAGAGAGAGAGAGATAGAGCGTGAGAGAGGAAGAGGTCGACGCCTCTGTGTATTTCCGCCGCCTGTGGCGAGGACAACGAGCTCAAGGTCGTCGCCTTGCAGCTCGCCATTGTATACTTCTCTGTGTATAGTGTTGGTTTGGAGTCTTGCACTCCCGTGGTTTTTCCCGTACAGGGTTTTCCACGTTAATCTCTGTGTATTCGTGTCTTTCTCTGTGATTCCTATTTTCTGCTGCATTGATTCGCGCTTACTCGGTTGTGGCCGAGTGGTGAAGGCTAATCGGAGCGTCGATTTCTCAACAAACTGGTATCAGAGCGACTGCTGCAGAAAATGGAAGGCGGCGGCAGCGGGCAGCCGGGGATGATGGTGCTGAATGCGCAGAATTACGCCGACTGGAAGATCAAGATGGAGGATCTTCTGATTGTTCGGGACCTGTACGAACCGATTGACAGGTCGGAAATACCGAAGGGGGTACTTGAGTCGGAATGGAGGCTTCTGAACCGGAAAGCCGTTGCAACCATTCGGCAATACGTCGACGGAGCTCCTCAGTCGGTAGCGAGCTTCCCATTCCTCTTTCCATATTGTTGTCTTTATCGAGCTCCATCCTTTCCGAAGACAATAAGTTAACTCTATCTTTATCGCAAGCTTTTATGTTGGCTCCAAAGGAGTCTCAACCCTCGTGCTCTGATACCATGTAAAAGAATACGTGTGCGGAATCGTATGCGTAAGAACACAGAGTACACGGTTCGGTAGTACGTCAGTTCGGTAAAGCACAAAAATCACAAAGAAAGTGAGGGAGAGATAGAGAGAGCAGAAATACAAAACTATATTCAAAATAATTCTCTATATGTTCTCTGTTACATATTTCGTGCTCAGTGAGCACCTTTTATACAAGCCTCGACTATTGGGCTGACACAAGTACTGATTGTACTTCACCACTCATAAATTAGCCTCCTACACTAACTCCCAAAACTATTCCTTACGAGAAAAATCATTATAACGGCTTTTCGGTTTAAACATTGCCACAACCATATTTTGCGTATGGTTTTACACACCTAGTCTACGTAGTCATGAAGATTTCCGGCTACCGTGAGAAACTCGGGTAGGACAAATAAAATGGGGATGTGCAATATTGCACATGCACTTGTAAATTTGTATAATGAGAATAAGATAACAAAATGTAAGGGGAAGGGTAATAATCTAAGGTGCTAAAGGTGCACCATGAGGTTCGTAGAGGCATAAAGGTGATGTGCATTTTGTAGACTAGAGGAAAGTACATGAAGAATGGGTGTAGGGAGTAGTGGGTATTGAGTGTGAATGTGAATGTGAGAGGAGAGAGAGTTAAAGCCCACCGATTTAAGATCAAGGAAAAATATTCCCCATTGAAAGAAGGGGATTTGACCTCTCCTTTTGTAATGTGCCTCACCCCTTACTACTATAAAAGGGAGTGAGGGGTCTCTTTTGAAGGGGTTGCCTATTTTGAGTGAGGAGGGGCTTCCACTTTTGGGGTTTTCTTTGGGGAGTTGCCATTTTGTTGTTTCGAGGTAGACCATTAGGGTTTTAATGATCCCTATTTCGTTTTAGGGTTTGGAGATTTAGGATCTCGTTTTAGGGTTTCATTCTTCTTCTTCTTCTTCTTTACATATCCGGTTAGGGTTTCTTCTAGGGTTTTGATTTGGCTTACGCGGCCATGGTTGTAATCGTATAATAGATTCTTAATATAGTTTGTTGATGTATCTTGTCTCTATTTTCTCTACCATGCTAACCTCTTATTCTTTCTCCCTTCCTCTTGAACTCAAAGGTCGAAAGTTAAGCTCCCATTCCCCCTCTACTCCCTAGTCCAAGACCCCTGCGGTCTCACCTAAGATCCTACACGTACCCGCGGAATTCCGCGACAACGTACTGGGTTACGCACCCGTTTACGCACCCAATGTTGAGCTTGTCTCTCAACACCCAATAAGTGGACTCTAATCCATTGTGAACCACCAATGTAAGTATGGTTGCAATATTTGCATTGTATCACATGCATACTTTTGGGATGCTTCTTAAGAATCAAGACATCTCTATCATCCTCACTTTAGAACTTTACAAAAAAATGAGTATGAACTATAGAGATCGAATCAAAATATGTCATTATAAATTATAATCAAACATTCAAAAACTCATAAAACGTATATTCGAGAATTTGAAGAAATCATGACATAGGCAGTAGTAGCATAACAATTTACCACTAGGGTGAGGTAATTTCTAATAACAAAGAAAGAAAAAAAGAAAAGAAAAAAGAAATGATAAAAAATTCATAAAACATATATTCGAGAATATGAAGAAAACATGACATATGCAGTAGTAGCATAACAATTTACCACTAGGGTGAACTAATTTCTAATAAGAAAGAAAGAAAGAAAGGAAAAGGAACATGACACTAAGATAAAATTTTGCCATGACACTAACAAGAGGATATGAGAAAGTTGGGAATTGAACCCAAGACACAAGCAATAGTAGCACAACTTACCACTAGGTTGTGCTTAATTTTAATAATAATAAAAGAAAAGAAAAAAACTATTATAATACTAACATAAAATTGGGAATTGAACCCAAGACATAGACAACAACAATATGACTCCTTACCATTCGGGTGAGCTAAATTGTAATCATAATAAATGAAAAAAATGGAAAAAAAGGAGTACGTATTTTTCCCATTTCAAACGTTTGAATGCTTGCATGAACACGAATATTACGTTCTATGCGCGGAAGTATGTGTATGAAGACCTGTCTTTTTATGCACAACAAACAACACAGATATGTAGTGCTAAGAAAAAGAAAAAGATAGACACAGTAAATACAGTTAATTCTCTATTTCTCTATAACTCTCTCTCTCTACAAAACTTAAGATTGATCTACGTTACAATGTTAGGGTTTACATTATGTACACATAACGTAGGTGAGGGTAGGTCACTAATATTTACATAAGTGAAGGGTATGTTCACTAATGTTACGAAGGGGACTAATGTGATTGGATAGAAGGAATGATAGGTGCATGCACTATCATGATTTGGACAACCAATGAATGGAGAGCCTTTTAGAAAGGCACATCTATTCAAGGAGCCTAAGAAAAGGTATAAATATGAGGCCGAGCTACCCTCATAAGCACATTACGTCGGAAGGCTACTGTCTTAGACACCAGTGGTGCGGGCTAGGCTTTCGTCTCGATGATCGTGTAATCTCTTCCAAGGTATTATTCATCCTAATATCCGGCGGTATGGGACATCGGTGGTAGGTTGGCTATGTCTAGATCATAGCTCGGGGGTGGTCGGCTAGAACGGGTTCTTCTATCCAATCTATTTTCCTTCTTTTACTTTATTTTGGTCTATTTATTAGTAATAGACTCTAAACAATGGTATTAGAGCATTTACTAACTTTTTTTTTCATTGTTTTGATGTTTTTTGCGTGTGAGCGATGGGGATCTAACAAGGCTCGTCATGCTCTTCTCAGGATCAAAACAACATTCTAAACCCGATATTCTTCTTTCTCTATCTCTCTTCTTTTCTATGATGCATTATTCTTGGTCCCATGGAAATTGTATCATGTTTCTTTCCTTTTCTTTATTCTTTCTACGATGATACGATTTACAATCTTATTGTGCATTGGGTTGAGCATGTTTGCACTAATCGCACATGCTCAACTCATGGCTCTTTTGCATGTTGCGATGTATCTCCCACTCTCCCCACTTTTAAGCCATCTCTTACGATACTAATTATTCTTGTGCATCGGGTCGAGCGCGTTTGCCCTAATCGCACATGCTCATCTCATGGCCCTTTTGCATATGATGTTGCGTATGACACTCTTCCCTTTATTGAGCCATCACTTGGCCGATTCTATGGGATGATGTGGCTTTGACGAGGTGTATGTCGCCACCTACCTATGCCACTCTACTCTCTATTGAGCCATTACTTGGCCAATTTTATGGGATGTTGTGGCCTTCACGAGGTGTATGTCGCTTACTTATGCCACTCTTCTCTCTATTGAGCCATCACTTGGCCGTTTCTATGGGATGTGGTGGTCTTGAGGAGGTAGGTGCATGTTGATTACCCTAGGGTTTCTTACCTTATGGCATGCTTAATGTTTCATACACCTAATTGATTATTATTCTAATTATTTTCTAATTACACAAGTTATCTTCTCCCTTTCTTAAGATTTCCTTATGATTTTCATCTACCCACCCACACTTCGTTGTTTTTTTACCCTTAATTTTTATATTCATCTACACTATTTATGTGTGTTTCCCTATTGGGTAACAATTTTGTGTGGTCTATTTTTTTTGTATTGAGTGGGCATCATGCTGCTTTTTAAATATTTTTTCCAATGTGTCCTCTAGGTTTAACCCATGTAATTGAGCTTTAGAACTCGATTAAAAACACATGAGTTCCCCTATTGATGTTTAAATACTCATAATTTGAGTACTACATCTTTGCGTACACCACCACCACCATTTGTATCAACTTGTGGCTTATGTCACCATTGTGAAAATTACAATCTCCATATTTGGGATGGATATGTGCATACCTCACACCATCCATTTATTTGTGGTATTTTTGTTTAGTAGACAACGCATGTTTTTTTGAACCTTGTTTTCGTCACTTCTTGACTCTTATAAGCAGTGACTTATTTTTCTCTTTTTTTCATAACATTTGCTTTCTACTCACAAGACTAGAATATTAATTGCGAGTGCCCTTGTTTTTGCACGTAACACACTTTCTCGATCATATCAATACATGTTGAGTTGGCATTTTAATATAAGGCTAACTAGGAAATTACATTGATGCTAGAACCATGGTTGAACCTCGTGGAGCCTCCATGATTATTCAAGATAGAGATCGAGAAAGACATCTTTGCAATGTTTTCCCCCATGATTTTTAAAACACCATAGTGTTACGATAGTTATCGGATCTCAAATCACATCTCATATGTCTAGAGGGGTAAAGATGTGAGATGCTTTCTTGGATACGGTATTGCAAGGGTTCTATGTGTAGAGAATAGTGCTCGGCCACAACCAAGTCTTACTCACTTAATGGAGGAAACGAACGGAAATTAGAAATAAGACCGACAGAAGACATTAAACATGGAAAACCCTAATCGGGAAAAACCACGGGAGCCCACATACTCCAACTATTACCATGAGAGGAAGAATAAAATGGGAAACTTGGAGGCAACGATCTCGAGCTCCGTGTCTTTGCCAACCGACGGTTACAACAAAAAAATACTTTCTATTTCTCTCTCGCACTATCTCTCACTATACAACAATAACAACAACTACAACACATGCAATGATTGCCCTAAGTCATATTTATACACATATGATTTTAGGACTATAGTGAATATACCAAGACTCATCATGGCCCCAGCCTAGAAGATCAACACATTGTACATGATGCATGCCCGGATATGTCGGGAAGAAGTGAATGTGGCATCCGACAATGCCGATGAGTTGTGGCACAAGAGGTTGTGTCACATGAGCCAGAAGGGGATGCGTAAACTTGCCGATGATAACCTCATTCCGGAGGTGAAAGACGTGCATCTTGAGAAGTGCACCGATTGCTTGGCTGGCAAACAAAACCGAACCTCCTTTCGAACAAGACCACCGATGAGATGGAATGCACCGTTGGAACTTGTGCATACTGATGTATGCCAAGTGGACATGAAGTCACATGCCGGATCGTAGTACTTCATGATGTTCATAGATGACCACAGCCGGAAGTTGTGGGTCTCACCACTGAAGATGAAGGATCAAGTACTAACCATCTTCAAGGAGTTGCATGCGAGGATGGAAATAGAAACCGGTCGGAAGCTGAAGGCGGTTTGAGCGGACAACGAAGGAGAATATCGTGGGCAGTTTGAGGAGTACTGTCGGTTGAAGGGAATCCGGCTCAAAGTTACTATGTCGAAGACACCGGAGCTGAACGGATTGGCTGAAACGATGAACTGGACCGTAATGGAGAGATTCCAGAGTATGCTGTCACATGCCAAGTTAGCCAAGATGTTTTAGGTCGAGGCGCTGATGACGACGACATACATGATAAACAGATCACCCTCAACACCCTTGGACGGAGACACACCACAAAGAGTATGAATCGGTAAAGACGTGTCTTACCGACATTTGAAGGTTTTCGGTTGTCTTGCCTACATGCACGTAGCAAAGGACAAGAGAAAAAATTGGATCCGAAGTCCCAACCATTCATATTCCTTGGATATGGTGATGATGAGTTCGGCTATCGATTGTGGGACTTGGTGGACAAGAAGGTCTTTCGGAGTCGAGACATAGTCTTCATGGAAGACAAGACCATCGCCGACTGGGAGTTGGTGGACTCCAGGTCGATTGACAGGGATCGATTGAAAGATGTTAGGACGCATCCCGTCGGAAGCCGGATGTCAACCGAAGACCATGGTGAACCGGCCGGATTCAGACAAAGAACCGAATCGACCGAAGAAGAAGAATCGGACACTGGAACCGGACAAGACCCCGAATTAGATTCGGATGAAGAACAAACGGAGGAATCAGTAGTCGAAAACCAGGGACGTAGATATCCTCTAAGAGTGAGAAAGGCCCCCAGAGATTCCCGGATGTAGAGCATGTGTTGCTGATTGACGAGGGGTGGCTGGAAAGCTTCGAAGAAGCAAAGAAAGACACCCACAACCGTAAGTGGTTAAGTGTCATGCAAGACAAGATGGATTCCTTGCACGAGAACCAGAAATGAATTGACGGAGCTGCTGAAAGGAAAGAGAGTGCTCCGGAACAAGTGAGTGTACAAGTTAAAACTAGGAGATGCTGAAAACCCACCGAGATACAAAGGCCAAATCGTGGTGAAGGGTTTCCAACAAAAGAAAGGAGTGGATTTCGACAAGATTTTTGCCCCAGTAGTCAAGATGACATCCATCCGGACTGTGTTGAGCATAGCAACAAGCATGAACCTCGAGGTAGAGCAACTAGACATCAAGACGACATTTCTACATGGCGACCTCGAAGAAGAGATCTACATGCAACAACTAGAAGGATTTGTCAAGAAAGGGAAGAAGCACCTAGTGTGCCGGTTGAAGAAGAGCTTATACGGACTGAAGCAAGCTCCCCGACAATGGTACTGGAAGTTCGACTCCTTCATGACCAATCAAGGATACCACAAGACTCAGGCCGACCACTGCGTGTTTGTGAACAAGTTCAACGGAAGAGACTTCCTGATACTACTATTGTATGCGGATGACATGTTGATCGTCGAATCGGACCGGATCAAAATCGGAAATTTGAAGAAGGCTTTGAAGCGAACCTTGTCAATGAAAGATCTAGGTCCGACAAGACAGATATTGGGATGCACATAGTCCGGGACTGGACGAAGAAGTTGTTGTGGTTGTCACAAGAGAAGTACATGACAAAGGTGCTTCAAAGATTCAGTAGGTCAGATGCTAAGCCGGTTGGGTCAACACTTCCGACAAACTGCAAACTGTCTGGAAAGCAAAGCCGGAAGATAAAGGCAGAGAAGTCGGAGATGATGAAGATACCATATGCCTCTGCCATCTGAAGCTTGATGTACGCAATGGTGTGTACCCGGTTGGATATCAGATATGCAGTCGGAATGGTCAGCTGGTTCATGCGCAATCTGGGAAGAGAACACTGGACTGTGGTCAACTGGATACTCTAGTACTTGAAAGGCACCTCAAGTATGTGCCTCCGATTCACCTCAAGAAAACCCCAACTTGAAGGATTCACGGATTCGGATATGTCGGCTGATGCGGATACCGTCTGGTCATGACTTATGTAGGGGGAGTTGTATCGTGGCAGTCGAGGTTGTAGAAGTCTGTTGCATTGTCGACAACTAAAGCAGAGTATATGGCAACCATGGAAGCCGGCAAAGAGGTAATCTGGATGAAGGACTTCATCGGAGAGCTAGGGATCTGACAAGAGGAATTCCGGCTCTACTGCGACAGTTAGAGTGTCATCCACCTTGCGAAGAACGCGGCCTATCATTCCAGGACGAAGCACATCCAACGTAGATACCATTGGCTCCGGGAGAGAGTAGAAGATCAAGACTTCGCGCTGGTAAAGATCCACACGGAAGAAAACGGATCGGATATGTTGATGAAGGTGTTGTCAGCTGACAAGCTGGATGCGTGTAGGAGACGGATTGGATTGACAAGACATCCCATGCCGGAGTGAAGGGGGAGCTTGTTGGGAATTTGGTCCCTTCGGGAGCCTCCAATCTAGTGCGCATCAACCCTAGGGACGAGTGGGAAACGGCCTTTCGGACGCGCTATGGGCATTTCGAGTACAAGGTGATGCATTTAGGTCTTACCAACGCCCTAGCAGTCTTCCAACACATGATGAACGATATATTTCGAGAGTACCTCGATCACTTCATGGTAAACTACCTTGATGACATCCTAGTTTTTTCTTCCAACTTAGAGGAGCACACACAACACGTCCGGTTGGTACTAACCAAACTTTGGGAATATGGGCTTTACGCCAAAAGTGAGAAATGTGAATTCGATCGAACCTTTGGCGAATTCCTGAGTTACATGATCTCACCCACCAGGATCACAATGGATAAGCACAAGGTAGCGGCAATCACTGATTCGCCTCTCTCGACTCGATTGAAAGAGGTACAATCATTTCTTGGTTTGGCAAATTTCTATAGAAAATTTATAGACGGGTTTTCTTCCGTCGTGCAACCTGTTATCTAACTTACTCAAAAAGATACTCCATTTCTCTGGACCCCCACGACACACAATGCTTTTGAGAGCCTCAAAGCAACTTTTCTCTTAGCCTTAGTGTTGGTTCACCTTGACCCCAAGAGACCCTTCCAGGTTGAGACCAATTCCTGCGACTTCGCCATTGGCGTGGTTCTATCCCAACCAGACGACAATGACACACTACATCCGGTCGCCTTTCTACCCGAAAGTTTACATCGCCAGAAATCAATTATCCGGTCTACAACAAGGAGCTTGCAACTATCATCTCTGCCTTCGCCGAATGGTGACCCTATCTCGCTGGGGCCCAACATCGTATCTAGGTGCTGACTGACCACAAGAATCTCATCTACTTCACCACCAGTCGTATGTTGAATCGGAGATAGGCTTGTTGGTCATCTTTTCTCGCCGACTACGACTTCAAAATATTGTTTCGACCTGACATTCAACATGGGAAAGCGGATGCCCTCTCTCAGAGACAAGATTTTGCGCTATGCCCAGGTGATGACGCATATTCTCAGCAATCACATTTTTTATTACCACTTGGTCAACTCCAGATGTTGTCGTGAAGATCCGTCACTACGCGCGGATCATGAGGCGGAACCGCCGGGGTTCTGGAACGGAAGAACTTGAAGTTGGTGCAAGCTTTAGCGAGAAAGTACTTAAGCTAGAATGAAAGAGAGAGAGAGCTTGAGATAGAATAGAACACTTGACTTTAGATTGAGAGAGATTAAGATTGAATTCTTGATTTTAGATTTTAAGAAACAAGTTACACCATCAAATCGATAACGAATTTTCTTCTTCTTAATTTCATAACCAAAAAAACCTAACCCTTCTTCTTTTTCATCCCTTCTTTTATAGATGCTCTCATGCATATGATGCATGAGAAGGTACAAGACATGCATAAAGTGCATGTTGGCCATTTGGCGCTCATGTATTACATGTGGTGCATGATAACCATGTCACTCATTTTAGCTCTCATGTATGTGAATTTACATGTAAAAGTACAATGATAGAAATATAAATTCAACTAAATGTCATGGCTTAGTGGTAAGCCTATTGACTCTTAACTAGGAGGTGCAAGGTTCGAATCCTCCTTGTATATATATGTGATATATATATATATATTTATTAATTTGGTCGCCGAATGCCGTTGCTGCCGGATGCCAGATATCGCCGGTCGTCGGCCCGTTGGATGACGATATTGCCGCCTTGTTGGCTCTGTCGGATGTCGATATCGCTAGATCCGCCGCCGCCTCGCTGGCTCCGCCGGATCACCGATCGCCGTTTACCGTCGAGTTCCGTTTTGGTTGGCCAAAACCTTTACGAGTGGCTAGGCCACCTCCACTCTTAGTTAAAGTTACCTTAAACTCTCTATGCTCCACACATAGATACAAAGATAATAACTTTTGCTCTACCTCATATATGATGAGAGCCTTATTCGTCCTATCTATGTGGGATATCTCACAATTTTCTCTTTTTCTTTCGCAACTTCTTACCCACATAAGTTGACACTTAGATGTCTGTTTCTTATGTAGTAAAGTGGATCTCTTCAAGATCTTCGTCTTTTGTACTAAGATATTAAACTTACTTAGAATTAGTATATTCACTATTATTGTTTTATATGATTGACACTTGATTTTGTACGTCTTATGTGATTTTCACACCATTGCCGAAAATCTTCACAACATCCACCCCCACCAAACCGCACGTCCTCCGGTACGTGCCAAGAAGAGAGAAAGTGAGATTTCGGCTACGGTGATCAATCAGATTCCTCCATGTCTTCATTTACATCCGCCCTATTATGTTCATCATCGAGGTGATCGGGGTCAGGATCCTTGTCTTGTCTTTTCTTGAAAATCTTTACTCTTTTCCTGCAATGGGTAGGGCTAACCTTGATCCGTCTAGCTCCGCAAGGTGGTATGTGGCATGATTGTGGGCACTTGTCACCACATACGGCCCGAACCATCTTCTTGTGAACTTTCTTGTTGTAGTGTGTTGATTGTCAAGGCTATTGTTGTAGACCAATACCCAATCTCCTTCTTCGATCTTCTTGGGACGTAGTTGATGTGTCTTGTCGAACCGAATTTTGTTCTTCACTCGGGCTGCCTCCAACATCTTTCGCGCTTTTTCTAGATCTTCAGGTCTCCTTTCAAGTTGCCTTATCCATGTTGCTAATAACTCTTCTCGGCTCATCTCGTTCTCCCATTGTATCGCTACCCATGAGACGATCATCCTTTCGATGGGCATTACCGGCTTTTGTCCATACATAAGCTCCGTTGGCATATACCCCGTCACCGAGCTATGTGTTGTTCTGTTGGCCCACAAGGCATAGGGCAATAATCGTGGCCAATTCCCTACTCGACCGTTGCATGCCCGTACGATGGCTTTAATGATAGGTCCATGCCCTCGCCCGATCTTCCCATTCGCTTCTGGATTGTAGGCAGTCGTGAGGGAGAGCTTCACGCCTAGTCGTTCAAAGAGCTCCGTCGCTTCGTGTGCATCCAACTCTCCTCGGTCGGCAACTATCTTTCCCACACATCCGTATCGACAGACAACTTCTTCGAGTAGAAATTTGCAAACAGCCGACGTTGTTTTATTTGTCAAGGCCCATCCTTCCACTTGATTTGTCAAGTCTTCTCTTGCCAGAGCTAAGTACTTCATTTGTCCCACTCCCATTGGCATTGAGACCAGATCCACCATCCATTTGAAGTGTATGGTGAGTGGGTATGTCGGTTGTAGCTCATCACGATGACGTATATTCGAATGTACTTGGCATGTTTCGCATGTGGACACGAAATGACGTACATCTTTGTACATGCTTGGCCACCAGTACTTCTCCTTCATCTTCTCGAACGTCGCCCATGCTCCTCTATGACCTGCCCAAGCACTCTCGTGGAATTTGGTCATTAGCGTCACTTGCTCTTCTTTCTTCACCACCACTCGACGTGGTATTCCTGTCCTTCTTTTTGGGTGTCGCCAAAGGAATCCTCCCTTCAAGAAGTATTGGTAGGCTTTCTTCCGGATTCGTAGGGCCTCCTCCTTCGTCAACGAAGCATCTGTCGTCATCGTTCTTAGGAATTTGCCGATTAGTAACCACTCCCCTTCGTACTCGTCCTCGTTGAAGGTGTGGAGGGTTAGCGTGCCCTTGTCTTCCGCCGATAGTGGAGCCATCTTGAAGAAGTCGAGGGTGACGTCTTCATCTTCCGAAACCATGTCACCTTCATTCTCAAATCTTGCCCTCGACAGCATGTCAGCCATGGCGTTTTTCTTCCTTGCAATATGGCGGATCTCTGGGTTTAAAGACTTAATATAGGCGATCCACCTTAGCATAGCTAGATCTGGTGTTGCACATCCTGAGATCATCCCGAGGATTGGGAGACAATCTGTCTCAATTATTACTTCCAACCCGATCAGGTAGTCTTTGTCCGTCTTCAGTGCCGACACAATACCCCAAAGTTCCCGCTTGACTTGGGTGTATCTTTGTTGTCTCTTTCTAAGAACCTTTGCTCCAAACCGGATGGCATACCGCGCATTATCTTCTCCTTCTTGGTTGATGACCCACCCAATTCCGGTTGGGCTCGTATCTACAGTCACATAAATCGGCTTTCCTTCGGTATAGTTAGCTTTTCTTAGTGCTAGAGCTTCAAGAAGTAGTTTCTTCAATCTTCGCATTGCGTTCGTGTGCTCGTCTCACCATTCGAACTTCATTCTTTTCTTTAGCAACCCATATAACGGTTTGGCGACATGAGCGTAGTGCGGAATCCATATATGATAAAATGCACATGCTCCAAGGAACCTTCTAACCTCCGTCTGGTTTTCGCATTCTTCTTTCATGTCTTGGATCGCGTTCACTTTGTATGGTGAAGGCTTCCGGCCGTATGCCCCACACAAGTGACCTACCACCAAGATCTCTGGTTGCCCGAATGCAGATTTTTCTCCCGAAAATGTCAAATTCGCATCTTCGAGCCTTTGAAGCACCTTCTCGCAATCTTTCATATGATCTGCAACGAACTTTCTACAACCTTCCTTATCTTTCGATTCATCTTTCGCCTCATCCGAATATCCTTTTATCGGAATATCATCCAAGAATGGCATCGTGATGTCTGAGATGCAATCCTTCAAGACTTTATTCATGGCATTCACCATATGAGCCACTGAGTTCGTTGCGCCTTGGGGTAAGATACACATCCGCACAAGCCCGATAGGAGTCTTCATGGTTGTAATGTCCCGACTGTCGATCGCCAATTGGAATTGGTCATATCCGGAGTAGAGATCGCCAATGGAGTAGATGGACTGGCCCGCAAACACTTCAGCAAATTTGTCCATGCTCAGACCGATTCCGGCATTTCGAATTGTCATCTTATTGATGGGTTGAAGATCTTGGATGAATCGCAATGATCCATTCTTCTTTGGCACCGTGAAACACCTATTGGAATAAGGAGCATTCGACGGTTCTAGAATTCCCATACTCACCTTCTCCTTTAAGAGCTCGATCAACTTCGGAAGGTGTGCTCTCGGCTCCGGTATCGGTTTCAAATTCCAAGGCACATGAGGCACCGTGAAGATCACCATTGGCTCTCTAACCTTTGGGTTGGCACATCCGATTTCTCGTGGGAAGAATGCGAAAGCCTTCCCATGTCTCTCAAGGATATTGCGAAACCTTCGCTCCTCTTCAGGGAGAAGGAAATCCTCCTTTCAAACTCGTAGCATGACCTATCGTCTTCAGATCTCTTAAACTTGGATCGTTAGCGACTTCCTTCATCTTTTGCCAGCTATCTTCCGGTAGCGGAACCGCAACTGGCTTGATCTTCTTATCCACCGTTTTATATTTCGTGTTGATGTCAGCTTCCTTCATCGAGATACCACGACGGTATTCATCGATGGTAGCATACATGTTGACAGAGTTAATTGAAATCACGTAATGATCGTGAAGATAGCTCAAGTCCACGACTTCCTCGATTTCGCCGATGGTGTCGTTAAATGAGGCTTCTTCAATAATATGAGTCACAAACTCTCCTTCTTCTATTATGTTTTCTTCTTTCAGCATCTTCTCGAATTCTTGTATCCGACGCTTGTCCTTCTTGTTGGGTAGTACTAGTCTACATGCGCCACTAGGTGTGACACATGTTGCTTCTCCTCGCAATCCACACACTCTTCTTTCTTGTGGGGTCTTGTGATTGCTCGGACTATTTGTGCCCCATGCTTCAATAGTCCTCTCTAAAAATCCGAGGATTCGCCTCCGAGACTATCTTGATTCCTTTCATGATTGGCTCGCACCGTTAGGAATTGGACCAATCTTTGGTTGTCAAGACTCTTTATTCGTGCGAAGGCTGCTCCATTATCGAACACTTTGGTCTCCATCTGAGATGATATGATATACGGTTGTTCTAGGATGAAAGGATGCTACACCGATTCTTGCACGAAGAAGTGTTGATCCATCTCCACATCCCCGATCGTGACTTTCACATTGGGACAAGCTCCGTACAAGTCCTCTGTAGACTTTGTTGTCGCGCGAATCTTCCATCTATGGTTTGTATTGATTGGCCATCTTCCTTTTTTGTAGAAGTTGGTTGACATGAGGTTGATCTCCGAGCCGTGGTCGATCAAGGCTACCACAGTCTCTTTCTTCTCCCCGATCTTCACCGGTGTCTCCGTTGTCGCTCATGCCCAATGAGCTCGAGTATAGTGGCTGTCCACCATATCTTCAATGACTTCCTCTCTTGCCATCGTTATGGCATTTGTTTTTGTTGTTTGCAGCTTCTCTTCTTCCTCTTCCGATTGTTGTGTTTTTCTTTTTACAAGGTCCATGATCATGTCATGGAACTCCTTCGTAATGCCAAGCAATTCCCTCTAGGACAAAGTTACGTGGCTATCAAGAACACGTTCTTTGAAAATCTTCTTTAGGTCCGTCATCTGCTCTTTGTCCGACCTTAGCTTATAGGTAGGCATAGCCCTTGTCCTCCGAGCGGGGTCTTCCACACCAACCTTCACAGGCAGAACCGTTTCTTCAACTCCTATGCTCGGCTCCCCTTTTCGGCTTGATTCTCGTTCCTCTGTTTGTGAAGGTCGACTCGTCTCCACATCGTCCTTCTTTTTCGCGTTCCTTGTTTCATGTCTTTTTGATGGGCCTTGCTCTTCTATTCTTTTTCTCTTTTCTTCGACGAACACCTCGTGGTTGTCGCACATAACCTCCGCGAGGATGGTGTTGTCGTCCACCGGATCCGACCATCCGGTTATACTTTGTACACTTCGATCCACAAGCTCTACTTCGTTCGAAGTAACTTTTCCCTTCTTCTCATATTCAATAACGAATTTTCTTCTTCTTAATTTCATAACCAAAAAAACCTAACCCTTCTTCTTTTTCATCCCTTCTTTTATAGATGCTCTCATGCATATGATGCATGAGAGGGTACAAGACATGCATAAAATGCATGTTTGCCATTTGACGCTCATGTATTACATGTGGTGCATGATAACCATGTCACTCATTTTAGCTCTCATGTATGTGAATTTACATGTAAAAGTACAATGATAGAAATATAAATTCAACTAAATGTCATGGCTTAGTGGTAAGCCTATTGACTCGTAACTAGGAGGTGCAAGGTTCAAATCCTTACTTGCCCTCCTTGTATATATATGTGATATATATATATATTTATTAATTTGGTCGCCGAATGCCATTGCCGCCGGATGCCAGATATCGCCGCCTCGCTGGCTCCGTTGGATGCCGGTTACCGTTGAGTTCCGTTTTGGTTGGGCAAAACCTTTACGAGTGGCTAGGCTACCTCCACTCTTAGTTAAAGTTACCTTGAACTCTCTATGCTCCACACATAGATACAAAGATGTCCGTATTTTCTCTTTTTCTTTCGCAACTTCTTACCCACATAAGTTGACACTTAGATGTCCGTTTCTTATGTAGTAAAGTGGATCTCTTCAAGATCTTCGTCTTTTGTACTAAGATATTAAACTTACTTAGAATTAGTATATTCACTATTATTATTTTATATGATTGACACTTGATTTCGTACATCTTATGTGATTTTCACACCATTGCCGAAAATCTTCACAACAATGTTTGCAACCTACATGTTGCATGATGATTCCTTGCTCAACGAAATCGCCCAGGCCACCATGTTAGAGCCATTTGCTACCAACATCCTAGCGCACATCAACAACCCATCCTAGGGAATGCAAAGCACGGACCTCAGTCACTTTACAACTCGGGATGGGCTACTCTATCGTAATCACCTCCTTTACGTACTAGTTGCAGCATGTCGCACTTGAGTCCTACAAAATTGCAACGATGATCCTCTTGTCGGCCACTTTGGGGTCGCGAACATATTGGAGTTGTTATCTCGGGGGTTTTGGTGGCCCCAACCTTAGAAATTTGTCAAAGAATTTATCAAGATGTGTGATGTATGTGCCCACTCCAAAGCGGCTCACCATCGTCGATACGGCCTTCTCCACCCGCTTCCACTTCCTAGTCGACCATGGGCCTCTCTCTCGATGGAATTTATAACGAACCTCCCTCACGTCGGTGGCTATGACACAGTGCTAGTGATCATTGATCGGTTTTCAAAGATGGCTCACTTTGTCCCATGCTCAAAAACCATTTCGGGGAGGAGACGATGGATCTTTTTCTAAAAAATGTCGTTCGTTGACATGGCTTACCCGAGGATGTCACCTCTGATCGAGGTCCTCAATTTATTTCCCACTCCTGGCGACAACTTCTGCAAACATTTGGGACTTCTGTGAACTTGTCAACAACATACCACACTCAAATTGATGACCAAACCGAAAGAGTCAACCAAATCCTTTAACAATACCTCCGGTGTACAATAAGCTACCGACAAGAGGATTGGGTGGGCTTCCTTGCGATGGTGGAATTTGCCTACAATAATTGTATCCATGCCTCCATTGATGTTTCCTCATTCTTTGCAAACTATGGGTTCCACCCTCGTTTCAGCATTTCCATTCCTGCGATTTTCGTCAATCCGTTGGTAGAGATGCGTGCCCACACTTTACAAGATGTCCATCGTGATCTCTCCCTCTGATTGAGGTCCTCAATTTATTTCCCACTCCTAGCGACGACTTTTGCAAACATTTGGGACTTCTGTGAACTTGTCAATAGCGTACCACCCTCAAACTGATGGCCAAACCAAAAGAGTCAACCAAATCCTCGAACAATACCTCTGGTGTACAATAAGCTACCAACAAGAGGATTGGGTGGGTTTCCTTGCCATGGTGGAATTCGGAGGAAGAGAAAGAACGGATCCGTATCAGCGTCCGGATCAAATCTGGATAGGTATCCGAAAAAGGACACATATGTAAATAGGTTTCTCTTTGTGCTACGCCTATTTAGGCTAGATTTGTAAATAGTCCTAAGTTTTGTAAGTATAAAGATAACTAGGGCAAAACTTTATGTAGTAAAAGTAGAGTTTTGATTCTGGAACTGTGTGATAGAGAGAGTGAGAGAGAGCGCAAGAGAAGCGTAGCATCTCCATTGTAACCGCCTACAGGCGAATAAGAAGAGCTCGAGGTAGGTGCCTACGTATTTGGACTAATCCTATCGGTGTTCGCATTGTAGTGATATCCCGACTATCCACAGCTAATTGGAATTGGTCATACCCGGAAGTATAGGTCTTCGATCGAGTATATGGCCCGACCGGCAAATGCCTTCGCCAATTCATCGACTATTGGTCGAACCCCAACATTCTGGATTGTGACCTTGTTCACTAGTTGCAAGTCCTGGATGAACCGTTGTTGTGAGAATTTCCAGCAACGGTGAGAAAACCAGGTGGGAGCGAATAAAACGGTGATGTGCAACGTCTGCACATCAACATCGAGAAAATGTAAATATTTATGAGAAAGGAAACGGGACTATAAGGTGTTGAAGTGCACTAAGTAGTTAGTGAGAGGTACGTGTGATGAGTACTTTAGTGTACATCACACGTTAGGTAGTAGGAAGTGGGGTGGAAGTTAGAACAGAGTTAATGTAACACCCCCTAGAATCAAGGCAAATATCCTCCTCTAAAAAGGAGGGAAATATTTTCGCTTGCCACATTGTAATGTCCCTCCCTCCTTGGACTATAAAAGGGGGTGAGGGGCTCTTCTTTAGGGGTCCCCCCCATTTTAGGTTTTGTCCCCAGTTTTGGTCTCTCACCATTTTGTAGAGTTCACCGAATCAATTTAGGTCTTCGATTTGTTTTCTGTTAGGGTTTGGGTGGGGGTTCCGTTTTTGGTGTGTTTAGGATTTAGTTCGGTTGGAGCTCATAAGCTCCAAGGGTCCCTGTTTCTATTGTGCCTTCTACGCAAGGCTTCCACTCACAACAGAGCCCGAGTGCTCCCCGACTGGAGGCTTGCCTACAGACATTCGTTGTAATCTAATATATTGCTCATGTATATTTGTTGTCCATAACACTCTCTCTTTGTGTCGGAGGTGTCCTCTGCTTTTCGGTTTCTGTGAACGAGGTGTGTGTGAGTGTGTGCGCGCATGTGTGTCTCTTTCTCTCTCGATCGATTGCATCCGGCGCGGTTGAGAAGGATGACCTAGTTGGTGTCCTAGCCGGAGCGATTGCTATCGGCGATGTTTGGTCCCTCCGTATTCGTCTTTCCTTGGTTCAAGTCCCCGATGGTCCTGCTCCGATCCGACACATACGCGTGGATATCTGCAACACTGTAGCGATATGTTCTTCTTTGGAACTGTATTTACCACCGATTTGAGTACGGAGCATTTGATGGTTCTAGAATCCTCGTCACCTTCTCCTTGAGCAAGTCAACGATTTTCAAAATATGCGCCTGTGGCATCGGAATCGGCTTCAGGTTCCACAACACATGTTCAATCGTGAAGACCACCATCGGCTCCACTATCTTCGGATCAACGCACCCTATCTCTTTTGATGTGGAAGCAAATGCTTTGTCATGCTGCTCCAACATCTCATGGAATCGTTCTTCTTCATTTGATAAGAGGAACCCACCTCCACCGATTCAGAGTTTCTTCCAAGTCTCATCCGTAAATGTATGTCCAATATCCATGGACTTCCAAAGTGTCGGATCTCTTGAGACTTCTTTCCTCTTTTGTTCACTATTGGTGGGTAATGGTCCCGTAGATGGTTGAACACCTTCTTTTCCACGGTCTTATATTTCGTACAAACCATTGCTTCTTCTTTGCAGAGTGCATCCGACCCCATTTCCGTAATGATCTCGTACCAGAACTACCCAGTCTCTGTGGCTATCGTCTTCCGCAAGCTCTTCAAGTCATTGTAGCGTGCTCCCATAAAACACTTCTTCGACTACTGCCGTGATTTCTTCGTCTTCTTTTATGATTGATGTAGACCATAGCTCATCTTGCAACTTCCAAAATTCTTTCTTCATTACTCCGGTCATGGCCATGTACGTAGATGCCCCATTCACAATTATTTGCACTTGTATTGATCCGAGAGTTTTCTTCCTACATGGGATATCAGGGCTCCTCAGACTATCACGCCCCCACTCTACAATACTCGGCTAGTCGGGCTGATTGGATAGTCGACATAGGAGTCAGCTATTCGAACTAACTGGACTGTCGACTTGTGGGTCGAACTGTTGAATAGATCAATCAACCGATTCAATGTAAACTCTTCAATTTGATTTAGGTGTATTATTCATTGTGACTCAACAAAGGGAGTGGTTTACATCTTTTGAACTTCATCATTTAGGAATCCCTAGTTTGGTGATTCCAGATACTACCCATGTAGCCTTCATCATCTAGCCAACCGACTGATATCAGGTTCAACCGAACCTCAGGAACGTGTCAGACATTTTTCAACAGCAACTTGCACCCGATTGATGTCGTCAACCACATGTCTCCTATGCCGACAATTCGACATGCCCCTTCATTTCCCATCCAAATAGAACTGTGATCTCCAGCTCTGTAAGATGAGAACCACTTCTGGTCGGGGGTCAGATGGAACGAGCACCAGAGTCGACCATCCACGTCGTTTCGTCACTGACAAGACGTAACTCGTTTTCCTTGGTGATGAGCAACAACTCTTCTTCACTTGTCACGATTGCCAACGTTCCTCGCCTTTCCAAAATCTTCTTTGGTTTCGGAATGTCGGTTCCTCCTTTTTCCTTCCGAAAGCATCGACAATTTTTCTGGAAGTGGCCTGACTTTCTACAATAAAAGCAAGTGGGCCCCCCTTGACTTCGACCTCATCCCTGATTTGTCCCAGTTCTGGTGATTCCGATTCCAACCTCTTCCCCGGTTATGGTTGTCTTTTGTAACCAAGGTCTTCAAATCGGTTCCGGACTCCCAGTCCTTCTGGCGAGCTTCTTCATCCAGCAAGCTTGATTTTACCTTTGCTAGGGACAATTGTTTTCCTTCCGGCTCGGTGTTGCCCAAAGTGACAACCAACGTCTCCCAGCTATTCGAGAGGGAACCGAGCAGGAGCAATGCAAGTACCTCGTCGGCTAGAGGTACTTCCAACGAGGTTGTTTGGTTTATCAGCCCTTGGAAGGCATTCATGTGCTCCACCATGCTGGATCCATCTTGGTATTAGAGTCTCACTAACTTCCAGAATACTGAGACCCGATTCACAACATTTTTGCTCTCCAACATAGTATCGATTTTCTCCCAGAGCACATGAGCCTTACTCTCTTCATTACAGTTTTTATACAGGCTCATGTTGATGAAGCATCGAATGTATGCCTTCGTCTTCATGTGCATCACCTCTCAGTTCACGACATCAATTTTATCTGGTCTTTTGTCTCTGAACTATACCGGCAGCCAAAGATCTTTGACCACGAAGATGTCCCTCATCTTCGACTTCCACACTAGGTAGTTGGAGCCGGTGAGCTTGAACATGTCGTTGAATGGATCTTCCATGCTCTGATACCAGTTTGTAGAGAATAATGCTCGGCCACAACCGAGTCTTACCCACTCAATGGAGGAAACGAACCGAAATTAGAAATAAGACCGACACAATATGTTAAACATGGAAAAACCTAATCGGGAAAAACCACAGGAGCCCACAGACTCCAACTATCACTATGAGAGGAAGAATACAATGGGAGACTCGGAGGCAATGACCCCAAGCTCTGTGTCTTTGCCAACAGGCGGTTACAACAGAAAAATACTTTCTATTTCTCTATCGCACTATCTATCACTATACAACGATAATAACAACTACAACACATAATGTGATTACCCTAGGTCATATTTATACTTATATGACTTTAGGACTATTTACAAATATGGCCATGACATGCACATTGAAAACATATTTACAGATATGTCCCTGGATCTGGTTCACACTGGATCTATCCGGATAGTTGTCGGATCCATGACATCCAGTTTTTGGATCTTATCTGGATCCCATCCAGAGGGGCCGAATTCCCAACACTATGAACATCGTTGCGGATGTTCTTAGTCGCATTAAAGAAGTTAACATGCTTAGCTTCACGAAAATAAAATCCGATCTTTTAGATCACCTTCGAGGGAAATACCTTGATGACAGTTATTTCTCGAAATACGGGACGAAAGCCGAATCTGGTTTTGAGGCCATTACTAGCACCCTACTCTCGAAGGTGAGCTTTCACATTACAAATCATTTGCTATACCATAGTGGAAAGGTCTGTGTTCCAGCTTTACCAAACGTAAAATAGAAAATTCTTCATGAATTTCATGATGCACCATCTGTTGACAATCCTGGAATACAACGCAGACTCGTTCTCATCTTGAGTACTTTTTTCTGGCCTAAGATGTGCTCTGATGTGCATAAATACGTAACTCAATGCTTACAATGGCAGATTAATAAGTCAGAACGACTTAAAGTTGCTGGTCTTTTACATCCCTTAGATATTCCCAACAACAAATGGGAAAGTACCACGATGTATTTTATTGTTAGTTTCCTCATACGTAGAGGGGTCATGATGCCATTTGGGTTGTCGTTGACTGACAAACAAAATTGGCTAGATTTATTCCTACCAAAACCGCGGTAACTGTTCAACAATTGTCTTATCAATTTGTTCATGAGTTATTTCATTTTTATGGATTACCGATGGATATTGTTAGTGATTGAGATTCCAAGTTTACTAGTGACTTTTGGACTCATGTCTTTAAGAAACTAGACACTACATTGAGCATGAGTTCCGTAGATCATCCTCAGTCTGATGGAAAAATTGAAGGAGTTAATCAAATTATTGAGGACATGCTTCGAGCTTATGTAGCAAAAACCCCTCGTAAATGGGAGCAATACCTTCCTATCTTAGAATTTGCCTATAATAGCTCTAAACATAGATATAGTCCTTTTATGTTGATGTATGGTTTCCAGCCACGTGCCCCCAGTTGATGTCACGATTCATCATGATACATTAGACAACACACACAATGTTTTGCAAGACATGAACCAAATGTTGCATATTGCCAAAGAAAATGTCGAGACAGCTAAAGATAGTGCTCAATTTTATGTTGGTCAGGATAGACGTCCTCGTGCATTTACTATTGGTCAAAAAGTTTTTTTCCGTGTCCCTACTGACTCTACATCATTTCTACGGGCAAGTGCGCTAAGTTAGCCGTCTTTCACGTCAGTTGTTTAAAACCATTTTTAGGCTTCGGTGATAACACCATCACAATCCTAGATCTTGTAACATTAGAGGATTTTTCTTACAAACCTCATGTTCCTGAACGAATTCTTGATTCTCGTACTAAACGTTTATATTCCAAAGAGATTCGGCTATTCAAGATCAAATGGATGGATAAACCTATTGATGATGCCACATGGGAACGCGAGCATACTCTTAAGGCACAATTTCCACACTTTATATTTCAAGAGTGCAATCTTTTCAAGTAGGAGAGTGTTATGTTCACATAACGTATGTGAGGTTAGGTCACTAATATTTACATAAGGGAAGGGTATGTTCACTAATGTTAAAAAGGGGACTAATGTGATTGGATAGAAGGAATGATAGGTGCCTCAATTGTTTCCTCTCTAGTTGACGTCCTCACTTAGTGCTACATCTTCAGCCTCTTAGCGTTCTGATTCTTTTGATTTTGCCTTGTCGACTCGGTCTTCGACTTACCTTCTGCTCGCTCAACGCTCTTCATTTCGGTAGCTTGTCGTAGTCCCATCTTTGTCCTTAGTGCTTTGAAGCGTTGTTTCGGGAGTGGCTTTGTCAAGCAATCAACGATGTTCACCTCAGTGTCGATCTTCCTGACTTCGAGCTTCTTTTCTATTACAAGCTCCTGGATATGATGGAATCACACCTCAATATGTTTCGTCTTTGCATGATAGTCTGGGTCCCGAATGTGGTGTATTGCACTCCGTGAGTCGCAATAGATGGTTGGCACTGGATGGCCAATTTTATTCATCGTTGAGAAGTCGACTTACTGTTGGTGCAACCAGATGGCTTCCTATGGAGCCTTTGATGCTGTTATGTACTCGGCCTCTATGGTAGACAGAGCCTTGCACTCTTGCAACTTCGACCTCGATGATACGGCGCCCCCTCCATAGGTGAAAACGTAACCTGATGTTGACTTCCGATTATCTGGATTCTCGGCATAGTCCGAGTCGGTGTAGCCTTTGTCATCGGTTGGATTTGCCGATCCGATGTTAGGAGCAATACTAAGATAGAGAAGTACTGTTAGGAACAATACTAAGACAGAGAATGAATTAGTGCTAAAAGATGAGGATTAGTACTAAGGGAGGTGTAGAACTCTCGAGAGAAGGAAAGAGTGAGTGAGTGAGTGAGAGAGAGAGAGAGAGAGAGAGAGAGAGAGAATGAGGATAACAAAAGACATATATTATGTTAAGAGAATATACAATAGTAGCTAAGAGGCTTAAGACTAGCGTTGAATCGATTTGGTTCGAAATAATGCCTTGTGCCTCCTTTTATAGTGTTCTCAAGAGTACTCTTGAAGTTTCTAGAATGTTCCAGAGAAATCTGGAATATACATCAATTTTCTATAGTAAAACTTAAATGAAAATAATATCCTTTGTATTACCACATATAGTCTAATGGTCAAGAGCTCGGTCCATGGTAATGGGTTCGAGTCTTACCATATTATGACACTATCCCCCCTTTAAAACGACGAGTGTCACGAGTTGTTTTGGATTGAGGACCCGGTTTGTCTGGATATTGACGATGGAAATCTTGAAGAAGAGCATGGGCATTGGTCGCATTCTCTATTGGTTCCGAAGTACGCTTGCTGGGACTATATCCTAGCCAATCGACTAAATAGTGGAGCTTGTTGCGAACAATATTGGAATCGAGGATGGCAGCAACCTCGTACTCAGGTCCATCTTCAAGTTAGATCGGGGGTGGAGGTTGTTTAATACAACAGGGGATGGTGCTGTCTTGATAGGGTTTGAAGAGAAAACTATGAAACACCGGATGTATCCAAAGTTGTGGAGGTAGATCGAGATGAAAAGCAACATCATTAATTTTTCCGATAATATGGAAAGGACCTCATCGCCGATAATCCAACTTCTCGCATGGGCGAGTAGTCTTGATGTGTTGTCGAAGTAGCCATACCTGATCTCCAATTTTAAAACTAGATGGAAGCTGATGACGATCCGCGTAAACCTTGTGTGTTTGTTGAGCTTGCTATAGATGAGTAGATAAATCCACTTGTATCTTGCGTAACTGCTCCAAATGATCCTCTACAGAAGGATTTGTGGGTAACTCTAGGGTTTCAAATACACACCACCGGGGGTGACAACCCGTATAAGCATAAAATGGTGTAACCTTTGTTGATGAGTGGATAGAGTTATTATACGCAAATTCGGCGAAGTGGAGAATATCCACCCAATCATCTTGATGATAGTTTAGAAAGCACTGAAGATACTGCTCCAACATTTGATTTGTTCGTTTTGCTTGGCCGTCTATTTGAGGGTGGTAGCCGGAGGAGAGGTTACAAGTGACCTTGAGCATTTTAAAGAGGTGCTTCTAGAATTTCGAGATGAACTAGGGTCCACGGTTGCTAATAATACTATCGGGAAGGCCATGATGCCGACATACTTCACGCATGACAGTTTTGGCGGTTTCCTCACAGTAGATTTCCTTAGTACATGGCAGAAAATGGGTCATCTTTGTATATCGATCTACTACTATTAAGATCGCATCAAATCCCTTAGAGACCGAAAGATCTGTGATGAAATCTAGAGCAATGGATTACCACGACTTTCTTGGAAATGGTAATGGTTCTAATAAACCATATGGATGATGCCTTGGCATTTTTGCTCAGCAACATGTATCACAAGTCCGAACAAAATCTGTGACAAATTGTCGCATATGGGGCCACTAGAATGATCGTTGAACTAAATCTAATGTTTCAGTACTACCAAAATGCCCAACTGTATATGTGTCATGACAGTTTTGTACTACTCGAAGGCGACAAGAACCATTAGGAACATACAAGAGTTTCTTAAAGAATAGTAATCCATCATGACATTCGAATTATCGATAGTCCGTACCTGGTTGTTGCGACTGTGAACAAGATGCTCGAGAGGGATCAATTTGTGCTAGAATGGCTTGGGCGAAAGCATCTGTCTTCAACTCCTCGCGCATGGTATCAATAATGTGGGAATCCAAGGGAATTCCGAAGACCTGCGTTGCTTGCAGTCGTGCTGGTCCCAGGATTACTTGCTTTTGGTTATCAAAAGCTAGCTCACCAGGACACGGTGCTAGATACGAGCTTTGAGTAATCCTGTATAAACTTGAGGTAGAAATTGGCAAAGCCTAAAAAGCATTGCACATCTCACAACGAACGCAGAGTCTGCCATTCTACCACCGTTTTGACCTTAGCCTGATCGACGGAGATGCCTTCCGAGGAAATGGCATAGCCTAGAAATTCTACCCAATTGCACTCGAAACTACATTTTTCTAGCTTTTCATAAAGACCATGTTCTTGAAGTCGTTTTAGTACTAATAGTACATGAGACTCATGCTCTTCTTGGGTCTTCGAATAAAATAGTAGATTATCCAAATAGATGATCAAACAAACATCCAAGAGATCTCGGAATATATCATTTACCATGTGTTGGAAGACTATTGGCGCATTAGTGAGGCCGAATGGCATGGCCGTGTACTCGAAGTGCCCATCTCTGGTGTGAAACGCGGTCTTCCATTCATCTCCTGGTCGGATCCATACGAGGACGAGACGAAGTGATCCATCCTTTTTCTTGACGAAGAAAATGGGTGCGCCGGCTGGAGATTTCAAATGTCGAATGAAACCTTTTGCCAAATTCTCCTCTATACAGGGTCGGAAGACTTCTAGCTTGGTTGGTGAAAAATTGTAGATCGGTCCCCATGGTGGCTCTTTTCCCGGTTGTAAATCGATGGGGCAATCATATTGTCGATGGTGAGGAAGCGTATTGGCTTGTACTTTATCAAACACATTGGCATAATGACGATACTTCTCTGGAAGTTGAACGATGGACTCGTCTTTAATGGTGTTGGAGGGTTTTATTGATATTGCGAAGAGAAACATTTCTTCCTTGTGTCCTTCCTCACGCAACTGATGTAGCAAAATGGTTGCAATCTTATGAGTAGATCCTCGGGTTTATCGATACCGGATTTCTCTTGTTCATCAATCTATTTTTGGATTATGTAATTCGTGTTAGGATTTTGGTCCCTCCGGATGGGATATGAGTACCCGGCAACGCAGACCCAGTGGGAACCAGATGATGAGTACCTGGCAAGGAAGACCTGGTGGAAACTGGATGACGCAGGCCCGGTGAGAACCTCTCACCGGATGAAGGGACATAGATGTAAATATGTTTTTGTTAGCCTACTGTGGCTATATTTGTAGATAGCCTGAAAGTCATATTAGTATAAATATGACCTAGGGCAAACACAATGCTGAGTGTATGTGGTAGTAGATCATTGTAAGAGTTGTTGCATTGCAGGTGTAACTGATGTACAAAGTGTAACAGAGAGAGAGAGAGAGAGAGAGAGATTGAACAGTCTCTACTGTAACCGCCTGTTGGCGAAGATTGAGAGCACGAGGTCGTTGCCTCTGTGTTCCTCCTGTTGTATTATTCCAGACATACTCATAGTTTGGAGCTAGTAGGCTCCTGTGGTTTTTCCTATTTAGGATTTTCCATGTAAACATCCTATGTACTCTCTCTTGCTCTATTGTTAGTGTGTATACGTGCATTTCTTCCTATTCCCATCTTTTTGTGGTTGGTCCTAAGACTCGGTTGTGGCCGAGCAATATTCCACATATTTTTGTCAATTCGAACCATGGTAATCCGAAAACAATGGGATGTTCTGGGATACTAGTTATATTAAAGGATACTACACTAAATTATCTAGGACAATACTAACGGGCTCTGACTCTTCTATGATATTTCCGAAAGCAATGGGACGACCATCAATGACTACTACAAAGGCTGAACACGGGAGTTTTCTTAGAGATATCTAATAAGCTTGGGAAAAATTCCTACCTATGAAGCAAGAATTAGTTCTGGAATCTAGGAGTGCTGAGACATGTACTAGAGAGGTACTTTTAGTACTAACGGTTACTTGGGCTAAGAACACATTTCTAACTTGCTTAGAGGGAATGGAACCACTAATGGGTTGCACAGATCTAGGGTTGTCCAACCAAACGACTCCTATTTTGACTGGACTTAGTCATTTAACTCTTCTTCTAACTGACTAAGGACATCAAATTTGTTCGATAGATTTGGGCTATTCATACTATTAGGACTATCAGATATTCCTATTGAAATAGACTTGGGTTTCGTACAATTAGAACTAGCAACTATTTGGTTCACCTGTCTTCGTAGCCTATGGGGACAGTTCACTGCAATATGCCCTGGTCCACCACAATAAAGACATAGTCGATTTTCTCGGCGTCGTTGCTTTTCTTCTTCCGATAATGGTTCGCGACGACATGTAGTGCCAAATTCCATCGGAGTTGGAGTATTCACTGGAGACGTATTATATGAATCCCTTGGAAAAGGTTTTGCTACCACTGAGGCGTAGGTGAGCTTTGATCTTGCCCTTGGCATCTGGAACTGACATTCCGAATCTCGTTCAAAAAGACGGTTGTCGCATCTCACCGCGCGACTGATTGCTTCTATCAATGACTTTGGTTCTTCGGGGAAGATCAAGAATAAATCCTTGACATCGTTACGTAGACCATAACGAAATTTCTCCATAAGTGCTTGGTCATCCAAGGGGATATTGGAGGCGAGTAGGTGAAAATCTGTACCATATGCGGAGGTTGGACGATCATCTCGATGTAATTGTCGGATTTTGTTGATTGTTGTCCTTATGTTGTTAGTATCTCCAAAATAGGCTTTAAACTCACTTAAAAACTCTTCAAAATTGTTTAGTAAAGGAGATTCCTTTTCTAACAACAGAGCGAACCATGCCAAAGCTGAGCCACTTAATAACGTGCCTACTAAACCCACTCGTGATGCATCGGTGGGATATCGGGAAGGATGCATTTGAATGACTAATCATACCTGATTAAGGAATCCTCTAAACTGCGATCACGTTCCATCGAATTTCATGGGAAGGCCGATCTTGGGTTCTTTATGAACCCCTTGCGTACTGGGTCCTTGTTGTTGCATTGCTACTATGGTTGCTTCGAGCTGTTGCACACGTAACACTAGTTCCCCGTGTTGTTGTTGCGTCTGTTGCTTCGCTAAGGAGATTTGTTGAAGCTCCCCTAACAGTGGCCATAGTATGAGAGAAAATAGGAATAAGAGATTAGTATGAAGGGAGGGAGAAGTAAAAAGATAAAGGAAGAGAAGGAAGGAGACCAAATCGGTTCAAACTGTCAGGAGCAATACTAAGACAGAGAAGTATTGTCCGGAACAGTACTAAGATAGAGAAGTACTGTCAGGAATACTACTAAGATAGAGAAGGAATTAGTACTAAAAGATGAGTATTAGTACTAAGGGAGGTGTAGAACTCTCGAGAGAAGGAAAGAGAGAGAGAGAGAGAGAGAGAGAGAGAGAGAGAGAGAGAGAGAGAGAATGATGATAACAAAAAATATATATTATGTTAAGAGAATATACAATAGTAGCTAAGAGGCTTAAGACTGGCGTTGAATCGATTTGGTTCGAAATAATGACTTGTGCCTCCTTTTATAGTGTTCTCAGGAGTACTCCTGAAGTTTCTAGAATGTTCCAGAGAAATCTGGAATATACATCAATTTTCTATAGTAAAACTTAAATGAAAATAATATCCTTTGTATTACTACATATAGTCTAATGGTGAAGAGCACGACCCATGTAACATAAGGTTATGGGTTCGAGTCTGGCCATATCATGACATCCGAAAGTCAATTGTGCATCGTCGGTTCCTCACAAGTACCTGAAGATGTGCTTGGCGGCCTCCCAATGCTTACGTTCTGGGTTCGATATGTAGTGGTTGCCAACCCCAACGACATAGGCAAGCTCGGGTCGGGTCATCACCATCGCGTATATGATATTTCCTATGGCAGATGCGTAGGGTATCTTTCGATTGAGCTCTCTCCCCTTATCCGTTGAAGGAGAGTCTTTGTTCAATAGTCAGAAGTGGTATTGTTGCTGGCTTCACATTCTCCATGTTGAAGCGCTTCAACACTTTGCGAATGTAATGAGACTCAGAGAGTCTTTGTCTTTCAATTTAGCTCGATCCTCATGCCCAATATATGTCAGGCTTGTCCGAGTTCCTTCATCGCGAACTTGTCGTGAAGGCTCCGCTTTAGCTTCCTATGGCCGATGCGTAGGGTATCTTTCCATTGAGCTCTCTCCCCTTATCCGTTGAAGGAGAGTCTTTGTTCGATAGTCAGAAGTGGTATTGTTGCTGGCTTCACATTCTCCATGTTGAAGCACTTCAACACTTTGCGAATGTAGTGAGACTTGGAGAGTCTTTGTCTTTCGATTTCGCTTGATCCTCATGCCCAATATATGTCAGGCTTGTCTGAGTTCCTTCATCGCGAACATGTCGTGAAGGCTCCACTTTAGCTTTCCGATTTGTCTTGATTGCTCCCTGCAATCAGCATGTCTTTGACATATAGGTTCAGATAGATTCGGGACTCATCGGCTAGTTGTCGAGTATGCATGCATGGGTCAGAGTCGGACCGGGGATAGCCAAGCTGCCTAATGTAGGAGTCCAACTTTTGGCACCACATCCTCAACGCTTGTTTTAGGCCGTAAAGGATTTTCTTCTGTCAACATATGTGGTGACCTTCCTGTTGTCCGCCGGAATAGTAACCGACGGCCAAAAGTGTAGGAATAAGAAACTATATGAAGCGTAAGGTATGTAACGGTTCACGTGGGTACGCGTGAACGACTAATTAGACCCTGCATATATAAAGGGCAGAAAACCTCGTAAGGAGGTGTGTAAATTTTGGGAATTGTAAAAAGAACGCCTGATAATAGAATACTATCTTCTCTGAGTTTCTGTGTATAGCTACGGCTAATTCAGTGTCTCTGTCTCGGATACGTAATCGTAGTAGTTCGTCACATGCCAGGCAGAAGAGCGCGCTCGGCAAAAGCCACGCATCGACGACCCCAGTAATACCTGCCAGGAGCGCAAAGAGGAGTCCTTGCTCCCCAAATACCTCGACGAGGCGAGGGGACCACGATTACCGCAGCCTCCCAGTGACCTTCTCCGATCCGCCGTAGCTCCTATGATGGCCTTTGCCTACCCCCGCTTTAATGGCGAAACCGACGCCGCAACTCATGTTCGCATGTTCTTGAACGTTTGGAATGCGAACCACATGGCACAGAACCTTTCTGAGACAGTGGCACACCAGTCGAAAATGATGGAGTTCGGATTAACATTAGATGGGCGTGCGGCATTCTGGCATTCACAAATGGATTTACCGGCCATAACAACCTTCGATCAGCTCCAGTCCGCCTTCTTGCGTTTTTTTCACCGGAGGGTTCCACAACGCGAGATTCTCGGGCAGTTTTATACAATTAAGCAACTACCGACTGAGACAATAGCAAACTTCAACTTACGGTTCCAAAATTTATGACGGAAACTGGATCGAAGCCCTACGGAGGAGGATGCACGGGAAATGTTTCTGGCAGCGTTACGCCAGCCCATCAGGGCAACTCTCAACAACAATAACATGAAAGGGGAAACGACAGATATGGTGATTGAACGAGCGTTACAGCTCGAGTTGGATGACGAGGAGGAGAGGTTTTCGATGTCATCCTTACGACAAGCATTACCTTAGGATGAGGAACACCAATTTCGTCAGGCAATCTAGTGTACGATTTGCTTGAACTCTGGGCATTCCGTGATGGAGTGCAATATGCGAATCCACTGCCCAATCTGCCACTTGAAGGTTCACACAGTTGACCAATGCGAGTACAATATGTTAAATAGAGCTACGCCTGCGGTCCGCAACATGGACACACAGCGGCAACCACATCGGGTGGAACAAAAGAGGCAAGAAGACCGACCCCGGTATAGGGATCGCAACCCGTGGGAGGACAAGTACAACCGGAATCGCCGAGGAGGAGGACCCGGAGGACGAGGATTATTGTGGACATCTGAGTTACGCCAAAGGAGGCCGGCGATACGAACATCAACGCTCGATGAACAAACGGGGCGGCTTCAATGGCTTCAATGATGAAAGCTCAGGGGATGAGTGGCACCAGGAACAATGACGGGATCAACAACAGCCACCGCGTACGTCCCGACAAACGAGGCTGGACCGCGAAGAGCAAGTAGCGCCCGGAGAACGGCACACTCCACCTAGGGTTGAGAAGGGAGAATCAAGCATCCACTGTTTTATTTGTCAGCAACCCGGACATTATGCCACACAATGCCCAACATGCAAGGGAAAGGGGCCCGCCGTCCACACGATTACGACGGAGGTGCAACAAGTCACCACACGCCAGCAAACGAAAACGGCGGATTGGGCTGCGCAGGACAAGGTACGCCGACAAGCCCAAGCCTGGGTGGAAAAAGCAAACGCGGCCAATACGGAGCGTATGAGGCAGGAGTCCGCGAATGCAATGAAGCAAACAAAGAACGAAAAAACGGGGCCGGACCCCATTTGGCAGGTGTTAACGGGCTGTGAAATCACGCTAACTATGGAAAAACTGCTACAGCTAGTTCCACGTTTCTGCCAGACCATGGAAGCACAGGTGGCGGGCACGACTGGGGCAAGCATTGCCACAAACCTAACTGACATCAGCGAGGGACCACCAGTGGTAGATCAGCACTACCCGGCCATTACAGTAATATTGCACGGACAGGAAGTCCCTAGATGTGTAATTGACGGCGGCTCAGGCGTCAATGTGATTAGCGCGAAAACTTGCGAACAGCTTGGCATTTCTGAATGGGAGGCGTGTCCATTCTGGCTTCGCATGGCAGATACCTAATCAGTGCGACCATTGGGGCTAATTCGCAAAATAGGCATCATCATGGGCGGACACCGCTTCGACATATCGGCGGTTGTCCTCGCTTTGGACGCGCCTCGCGCGTACCCAGTGCTTCTGGGCAGACTGTGGCTTCGGACAACAAATATCAAGCAAAGCTGGCAACACGAGTGTATCAGTTTCCGGCAGGGACGCATCAAGGTTCGTGTGCCTACAGAAGGCAACACGCCCCAACCTAAGGGGATAACACCGTTATATGCGGAAGACATCAATATGTTGGCTGGGGTGGAGGATGCCGAATTGGAAGCATACCTTGACGAACATCCTCAGATTATTCCGTTGTTAGAGATAGATGTCATCGCAACTGCGGCAGAATATACTACGACCATTGTTCCAAGCGAAGAGCCGTACGAACCAAACCCAGAGTCCATATTGGAACTCAACAGAGCACGGGCGGCCTTCGAAAGGGAAATGGAGATTTCACGACGGGTCACCGCTTCCGCTCTCGACGAAGTGAATGTGGGTATGGGATCGAAACCCCGGTTCCTCTCCATAGCAAAGGAATTGAGGCCGGACCAGAGAACCACAATGATCGCACTACTCACAGAATATAAAGATGTGTTCGTGTGGGCTCATGAGGACATGAAGGGGTTAGATCCCAAGTTCTATCAGCATAAGATAAATTTAGCAACAGACGCGAAACCTGTCCAGCAGTGTCGATACCGCATGAACCCTAATTACGCGACCCGTGTGAAAGAAGAAATTGACAAACTGCTGAGGGCGGGGGTCATACGACCAGTAAAACAAGCGACACGGCTTAGCCCGATAGTGGTTGTCCCAAAGAAAAACGGCAAAATACGGGTATGCGGGGATTACCGAAAATTAAACGTCGTAACCATTACAGACGCATTTCCCTTACCCTTCACTGATAGCGTGCTGGACGCCGTCGCAGGCCATGAGATGTACAGTTTCTTAGATGGCTTCAGTGGCTATAACCAAGTGCGCATGCACCCCGACGACCAGGAGAAGATGGCATTTGTCACGGACTGGGGAGTATATGTGGCGGTCGTCATGATGTTCGGCCTAAAGACAGCACCGGCAACATTCCAACGAACAATTACGGAGATCTTTGGGGAATACATTCCGACGTTCATGATAGTCTTTTTAGACGATTTTGCGGTATATGGGCGAACAAAAGACCATTTCTCACACTTACGTCTCTGCCTGGAACGTTGCCGCACTGCACGCTTAAGCCTGAATCCCGCGAAATGTGCATTCGGCGTGACCAGCGGGGCTCTCCTAGGCCACATAGTCAGTAAGGAAGGAATAGCAGTCGACCCAAACAAGATCTCCGCTATTACGCAAGCTAAAACTCCGACAAATGCCAAAGCACTTAGCCGGTTTTTGGGCCAAATACGGTGGCATAGTCGGATGATACGGTATTTGGCGGACTTCGCCACGCCACTACACGCTACCGTACATCAGACTCCTTTTCAATGGATTGCAACAGAGGATAAGCAATATGAGGCACTTAAGAAAATGCTTACACAGGCCCCCATAGTACAACCTCCTGTTTGGGCGAAACCATTTCACGTGTTCGTCGACGCCTCGGACACAGCAATAGGAAGCGTGCTAATGCAACTCACCAAACCAAACTGGTACAGGCCAATATACTACGCAAGTCGTAAATTATCAGCAGTAGAGCGTAACTATTCCACAACAGAGCGGGAGGCGCTAGGGATGATCTATAGCATCAATAAATTCCAACATTATTTACTAGGACGGAAATTCACGTTCCACGTGGATCATTCGACATTATTGTATTTGGTAGAGAAACAAGCCCTGACAGGGAAATTGGCACGGTGGATGCTGCTGCTCTAGGAATTCGAGTTCGTAATTTAGCACCGGCCAGGGACGCAACACGCAGTGGCGGATTTTTTGAGCAGACTTGAGAGTGTAGAAACAGTACAGAAAGACAACGACGATTTTCCGGATGCCGACATCTGGCGAGTAGCGACGATTGCAGAAAAAACGGAATACACCTTTCCGGATCGATGGCTTATGGAAATGACGTACTTTTTGACTACAGGACTACCTCCACCACAATTACACATAGACGAGAAGAAACGACTAGCCGTCCGAATCCGTCACTTCTGCCTGGTCGAAGGGTATTTATATCACACAGGAAATGACGACATTTGGCGACGGGGAGTCCGTCAGGATGAAAAAGAAGCAATGTTACGGGAGGCACACTGCGGCACGGCCGGCGGCCATTACGCAGGCAACGTGACAGCCCGCAAAGTATGGTAGGCGGGCTTATGGTGGCCAACAACATAGAAGGACGCATCCGAGTATTGTAGAAAGTGTGATTTGTGCCAGCGGATGGGTCAGCCCGCGGAGGATGCAAGGATGTCACACCAGCCCGTGCTACCACTGGACCCCTTCCAAAAGTGGGGATTGGATTTTGTGGGGCCCTTCACACCAGCAGCAGCCCGTACAGGTAACAAATACATATTGGTAGCCACGGATTACTGTACCAAATGGGTAGAAGCAAAGGCACTACGGGAAAATACGGCGGCCGTCACAGCCAAATTTCTGTACGAGCACATCTGGTGCCGGTTCGGTTGCCCGATTGAGCTCATCAGTGACTAGGGGAGCCACTTCCTCAATACGGTGGTTCGGGAACTAACACAACATTACATAGTCATCCACAAGAAAAGCACGCCATACTACCCTCAGGCGAATGGATTAGTCGAATCCACGAACAAAACTTTATAGACCATTTTAAAGAAAACCGTCAATGAAAACAGAACGGACTGGGATACCAAACTCCAAAGCGCGTTATGGGCGTACAGAACTAGTTACAAAACGAGCATACAGTCAACACCGTTCCGGCTAGCGTTTGGACTAGAAGCGGTAATGTCGGTCGAATTCCGGGTACCTATTTTGCGCATTCAGGTACGAAACCAATTATCAAAAACCAAGTCAGAGGAGGAACGTCTGTACCAACTCCTCGAACTAGGGGAGAAACGCATCCACAGCATGGCTGTGTTGGAAGAAGAACAGCGACGGCATAAAGCATTTGTCGATCGGCATTGGAGCGCAAGGGAAAAGGAGTTCACTGTGGGTCGAGCAGTGCTAGTTTTTCAAACACGTCGGGTAAGCTACGTTTCCGCTGGACCGGCCCATACTGGATAATTGGAGTGGAACAGGGCACGTTCCAACTAGGAACACTGGCTAGAGAAATAGTACGGCAAAAAGTGAATGGGTTTTGGCTCAAACCTTACATGGGCCCTAGGCCACCTAACCCATTCACCGCCGAACGGGACAAATCCGGAGAACCCGTAGCGTAAAAGGGACAGGCCCAATTGTACTATAATGTAAAAATAGGGGGTAACTAACCGTTAGGAAAAAAAAAAGAAAAAGAAAAAAGAAAGAGAAGATAGCGACTATTAAAACGACTAAAGGCATGCACAAACTCCTAGTTCAAGAACAAGTGGCACCACGATGGCTCACCGCCCAAGGAACCCTAAGCCACAAAAAGAAGGAAATAGAAGGTTTTCTGCACAAAGCAGAAATACAGAGTCTAGCTATCAATGCTCCCATCGCTCCTCCTCACCTTCTTCCCCATCACATCTCAGAGCTCTAACTCACCAATACTACCCGTTGCCTCCCCACGAACCTACCCTGGCGATGCCGATCTTCATCTCTACTGCCCTACGCCGATGGCTCGTGGAGAAGCGCCTAGATGGTTATCTTCGGGTCGCAGAAGCATCTCCGCACCCGGACGCCATGGACATCGCCAGGCGGCTTAACATCGACACGGTCACAAACTCTTCCATTCGGAAGAAGTTAGACCTATCTTCACTAGGCGAAAGACATTTCGAAATACCTCCTACAGAGGCGCTGCAGCGAAATTTTGGCCCATACTCATCCTCCGCCAAAGCCTATAGAACAAAACAGATTCCGGATCCCTTCTTCCGTGAAGTGGCCAAGTTCCTACTGGAAGTAGGCTGCGTCCATGTCAATGCTTACGGAATGCCTAAACAGAAGGCGGGCATCATTATCGACACCTTTGAGGGGCGTACAGTCGACTGGGGGGTCATCACAGGGCCGGCGTTACGGGAAGTCTTGCATGCGTACCAAGCAGGCAAAAAGCTCCGGCCAATCATCCAACAATACCTTACGGTACTATTTCCACCCCGAGGTCTAACAGCACCACAGCCCAACAGCCAACCCATGGCCCCGCCCCGCTCTGCGAAACGCAGGTTAGCGGAGTTAGCGGCCCCAACATGGGAGGAGGAACCCCAACCGGCCCAACCAGACCCATGAACAACACCTCCTACTGACCAACCGGATATACGGGCGACACAGGAGGAACAACCGAGACACCCCATGGAGGCAGCCCCAGAACCAGCCACCGAAGCACGTGGGGAAAGCCCTAGACCCAAACAACGCAGATTGGACAGAAAGGATGGGTAGGGGTTGGTAAAAAATGCCCCCACAGATCCGGAGGCACCAACCGCAGGCGAAGGCCCCGCAACAGCAGAGCCGAATACCACCTTCGAAATCATCTAGGAGCCGCGGCCGATTATTACGACTCAGTCCCAGCGAGGGAAAGCCGTACTGACAGCGGAAAGCGAGGTTTTGGCATATCCGGATATTCCGGATACGTCCCACGAATTCAGCGCCCTCTTGCAGTTCAGGACCTCTTTAGAGCTCATGGAGTTCCTGGTAGCACAACAAGTCAAAACCGCTCAATGCATGGCCGAAGAGCATGCAGAACGACAAATGATAGAGCGCGCCCTAACACAAACAACGGAGAGCGACGATGAGGACCGGCTGGCCAGGGTCGGCAGACAGAGGAACGCTGGGGTACGGTGAGTAGGGATGGAAATACCACCCTTAAACACGGCCCTAGTCGAAGTCCTTCGGGAACTGGCAAAGGTCAGCACGGGCGCCAAGGAGATGGCCATAAAAAATAAGAATGTCTGGAAGAAGGTTAAAATGACTGAAGCCGAACTACGAAAGGCCAACACACGCATCGCCGAGTTAGAAGCTCATACGACTACGGCGCAACACGAAACCCCGCCACTGAACCACGTTATCAACACCCTCAAAGAAGAAATCGAGGCTCAGACCGCCATCGCCTCAAAAGCAAAAAGGGTCGTGCAGCTAGCGGAATCCGAAATTAACCGCCTTCGAGCAGAGCTACGCCAATCCTCCGACAGAGAAAAGGAGATACGGGCTAACGGACGAAAAGCCGTAAAAACGCTTGAAGAGAAACTAGATGGGGAAATTAGAAAAACAACATGAAAAGGAATCCCAGCTGTGGGCGGGCGTGAAGGCCACGTATGAGGAAGCGGTAGCCGTTAAACAGCAGGAAATCGCAAATCTCCAGAAGTCGATGGAAGACGCACGCAACCGCTGCCAGGCCATCACGGATAACGTGTGCATCCTTCTCCAAACCAACCGGGAAAGGTTCACAGCGCAATTAAAAACGGCACTGGACAAAGGATGGATGGCGTGGGCAACCCAAGCAGCGGAATTGCACGCGTATCGTGCGGACTGGGAGAACCGGCGGAAAGACGACCGACGGTTTTATAAGCTAAACGAGGAGAGCATTGCGACCGTACGGGAGGACCTAGCGCAAGACTATCGCGCGTTAGCAGACCAACACTCCGAAGAACTCGCACAACTCCTAGATGATTTTGGTGAAAGTCAGGAGGAGCTATTTCACCAGATCACACAAACCGGCAACACACATACAAACGAGGAACCCAACGAGACACCAATTCCAGGCCCAGCCGAAGAAGAGGAACCTCAGAACCAATCACCAGCGATGACAACGGAGGAGAATAGCGGGGACGAACGAGCGGAGTTCCCCACAAGACCAGATAGCAAAACAATTAACCAAGAAAAGGTCCAGCCCACGCCATCTTCAGAAAATGTGGAAAATAGTGCGGACCAGGCGAAATCCCCGCCCCACGCCCAAGGACACACAAAAATGGCCAACACCGTGGAGGACGTAACAATAGAGGCGGAGCAGCAGCTGACAGCAAGCACGCTACCGGCGGAGCCCACTCCACGAACTCAAGAAGAGCCCACCGTATCTGAACCAACCGCACACGGCGAAGGCGACTCCGGGAGAAATCAGGCCGACCAAGCAGAGGAGCCGCACCACGATGCTCCTACGGGCCCTACATCAACTTCGGCCGAGGACACCACAATAGAGCCAAACATCCGGGGCATTTTGGAAGAAAATTAACGGGATGGGTCCAACGTGCAAAGGCACTGTCCCACAGGCGTGCCAGGTGTTGTCCGCCCGAATAGTAACCGACGGCCAAAAGTGTAGGAAAAAGAAACTATATAAAGCGTAACGTATGTAACGGTTCACGCGGGTACTCGTGAACGGCTAATTAGACCCTACATATATAAAGGGCAGAAAACCTCGTAAGGAGGTGTGTAAATTCTGGGAATTGTAAAAAGAACGCCTGATAATAGAATACTATCTTCTCTGAGTTTCTGTGTATAGCTACGGCTAATTCAGTGTCAGTGTCTCGGATACGTAATCGTATTAGTACGTAAGCGCAACTTTTGAGAAGGAATCGGTTGTAGCCGTCTCCCTTTACACACAGCGGAGTCACAGAGGTTCTCTCCTTACGTAGTATGATTAAGCTCTGTTCGTTGTTCCACACCCACCTTGGGGTCTAGGTCGAAGGACTGACCACGGCCCGTGTTTCCTAAGAGGCAACACTTCCTCCTCCCCATCGCCGTGGAGCCTTCCGGTTGAGACATGTAGATGTCTTCTTCCAGATCTCTGTGTAGGAATGCCATCTTGACGTCCATCTGCTCGAGCTCTAGATTTGCTATCGCCACGACCCCAAGTAGGAGCCGAAGGGTGGTCATCTTGACTACTAGTGAGAATATATCATCATAGTTGACCCCATGTCGCTATTTGAATCCCTTTGCGATGAGCCGAGCTATGTATTTGGGTTTCTCCGAATTGGATACATTTTTGTATCTGAATACCCATTTGTAGGGTAGCGGATTCCTTCCACTAGGTAGTTCGACCAACTCCCATGTATTGTTCTGATGGATCGAGTCCATCTCAGATCTCATGGCTTGTAGCGATGTGTGGGGATTCAGCGGGAATATGGCTTCCTCATAGGAGCTCGAATCGTTGCGTCCATGTAGTTGACATAGGCCAAGCCTGGTTGATAAAACTCTGTCAACCTTCGGACTTGTCCGGATCCCCTAGGTGTCAATTTTGTCGGTTCAACCTCTTTAGTCAATTCGGTTGGCTAACTGGGATTACTTAATCCATCTTCAGGAGTCCTTTAGAATGATTTGCCCTTGTGATAGGATTTTGGTGATTATATCAAATCATCCTCCCCTTCTTTGGGATAGATTGATAAAGGGAGTGGGGTCTTGGCCGGTTCGACTCGGCCTTTCAACGCCTTAGTCTATGTGGGAGACATGATGTTTTTGACTCTCTCTCCTCTCGTTAGTTTCGTAGTAGAATCGGTGTCAACCAATGGACCATTTGCCAATTCAAAGTCGGCAAAGGTGTCGATTGCTTGGTCGGTATTGACTATTTGTCAAACTTTCGATTTGGCCCAGTGAGTCAGTCCTTCTACGACATCTTTGTCACCTTCAAAGGATACCTTTTTACCAACTATTTTCTGTTGGTTCCTCTAAAAGAGAATAGAGTCTTCATTGAGGACTATGTCACTACTCAAGATCAATTTCTAGTTCTCTGGGTCCCATAGTCAGTAGCCGAATTCCCCATTGGTTCCATAACCGAGAAATATGCATTTTATTGCACGGGGAGCCAACTTGGTTCTTTTCTCCCTAGGCATGAATACATAGGATTCGCGTCTGAATATACGGAGCCTATTGTAGGTCGGTGATTTTCCTAACCATAGTACATGTGGCACTTCGAGGCTGATTGCTTTCGACAGTGATAGATTTATCAAGTAAACTGCCATTTGCAACGCTTCAGCCTAGAACTCAAGCTTTAGTCTGCCTTGCTGGCGCATTGTCGTCACCCTTTCCTAGATCGTTCAATTGATCTGTTCTATCACTCCATTTTGCATGGGTGTGTATGGAACAGTCTTCTGGCTTGTGACATATGACCGAGTCGGCCATGCCATAGGTTTAGGTCAGTCTATTTGGCTACGTTCGCGACCCCTCTTGGATTGATCACCATTATTGGATACAAGTTATTGTACTTGTGTCCACTCCATTTTCTGAGATTTCCCCGGTTGATCATCCATGTCGACTCATTGAGAGTCGTTATGTACCTGTCTTCAGCTAGCATGCCGATGGAGACTAGACTCCTTTTTAGATTGAGTACATGCCGAACTTGGTGCACGGTGATCATGTTGCCCTTCAACAATCGAATGGGAACCTCTCCGATCCCTACTATTATGCACTCTTGCCCGTTGCCAAGTCAGGCAGTGCTGCTGGCGTTAGCCGAATAGTTCGAAAACCATTCGATGTTTAGGGTCACATGAAATAACCACATGTGTGCATGTTGTGCACATGTAGAGGACTTCTTTGACCATCCAATCCTCTAAAGAGAGGATTTCTCCTGATTGGGAATCAGCAACATTGAGTTGGTTGGCGACTGGAGAGCGGTTCAAGTTGGATCATCTTGGGTTCCGCTCGAATCACCGACTGCTCTCTTTCCTCTTGATCGACCAGTAGTCGGAAATGTTGTGATCGACTTTTATGCAATGAGTGCAGAAATCACTTGCTCAACTATTTCTCGACTTGGAGCATAGTTGATCTCCCCTCTTTCTCGATCGACAAGTGTTTTGATCGGTTCTGTCGGCTTGTTCTCTCGATCGACTCGGTCGAGTGATGGGCTTCTACCAACTCGTCGTTGGTGAGTCCCATCGATTTTCGCCGAATGTCCTTGTAAAGAATCGAATATGATTCTTGTGCAGTGAAAGAGATGTGTGTTCTGTGTATGTGTGAGAGGAAAGAGAGGAGAGAAGAGAAAACACAAGATAGATTAGATAGAATGGAAAATAGAATACTCAAGAAGAAGGTGTATATTCACAAGGAGAATATGAGATACAAAAATGTAGAATTACAAGGAGTCACAACCGACACTTTATGAAGTAGGAGGAGGGTGCTTTATATAAGGTCACCCTCCCTCTTCATTAACTCACTACAATGTCCACTCTCTCTCTAGAACCTTGATGAATGTGAAGGCTCATTAGTCATGGGGAATATGGAACTCATTAGTTATCTTTCATAGAATATGATTCTATGACACATAGTTAATGTGTAGAGAGTGGTGTGACACTTGACCTTTGAGTGCTCATAGATTCTCAAAGGGTGTGTTCACACACAATGTTAGGTTGAGCTTGATTCTTAACACGCCCCCTCAAGCTCAACTCGAGTCGGTTCCTTTCAGTTGATGTCTGCTTCGGCTAGCCTCCGGTTTAGATGATCTCCAGTGTCTGCTTCGGTTGGTACCCAGTTCGGACGAGATCCGGTTCTCTCTTGTACTCCCCCTCAAGCTTGGCAAGTCAGAGATCATCAATCCAAGGTTTGACATGAATTGTCGAAGCTTGTCAGCTCCTAGGGCCTTAGTGAAGATGTGAAATGTCTGAAGATTCGTGCTGATGTGTTGAAGGTGGACATCTCCGACCTGTACGTGCTCTCAAATGAAGTGATAATGCACTTCAATATGCTTTGTTCATGCGTGGAACATCGGGTTCTTAGCCAGATAAATACTGCTCATGTTGTCGCAGTAAAGGGGAGTCAGATCCTTGATGGGAACGCCCAGATCCTTCAAAATCCTCTTGAGCCATACAACTTCACCTGCAGCCACGACTACACCCCTGTATTCGGCCTCTGTGCTCGAAAGTGCAATAGTCGGTTGCTTCTTGCTACTCCTCGAAATCGCTCCGTTACGAAGGCAGAAAACAAATTTGGAGGTCGATCATTGATCGGCTCTATAGCCGGCCCAATCGATATCTGTGTACCCTATGAATTGAATTGGTGTGGCTGATTCGTAGAGAATACCACAATCCATTGTGCCGCTCACATATCGTAATACTCACTTAGCGCAATCCAAGTGAATGTCTCATGGTTTTTGTCTCATGGTCAGGTCGAGTGATCATGAGATAGATGAGGCTCCCGATCAGTTTTCGACACTGATTCGGCTCGCACTATTTTGTGCCGGAGTCGACATCTAGTTTGAGGTTTCGATCGAGAGGGGTTGCCATAGATGTGCAATTAGTCATCCTGAACTTGTATAACAAGTTGAGGATGTAGTGCCGTTGAGAGATCATAATGCCAACTAGAGTCTGAATTACCTTGATGCCAAGGAGGTAATGAAGCTCCTTCATGTCCATCATCTTGAATTTGTTGGGGAGGAGGGACTTGACCTTGTTGATGTCGACTAGACTTCAACTCCAATGACCAGATCATCCAAATATAGGATGATGATAATCAGGCTTTCAGAGTCATTTCATATGTACAGGGAGTTGTCGGATTTCGACATTTGAAAGCCGATTCGATGAAGATATTGTGTTATCTTTAAGTGCCAATCACGTTGTCATGAAGATTTTCGGCAACGATGTGAAAATTGCATGGAATGTACAAAATCGAGTGTGGTTCTTCACACACAATATGAAACAGTAATAGTGAAGATATTATTTTATATTATATCTTGGTATGAAAAGATAGATGTCTTCAAGAGCTTCCGAATGCATTTTACTACATGTGAAATGGACAACTTAGTGTCAAGTTATGTGAGTATAAAGTTTGAGAAGAAGAAGAGGTAAACAAAACTATGAGATATCCCACATAAATAGGACACCAGCAGGGTTCAAGAGTATATAAGTAGAGCTATAACTCTTTATATTCTATCTATGTGTTAGGAGCACAAAAAGGTTGGGTTGTATAACTTGGATGAATGGATACGATTAAGTTGTTCAAAATGGTTCTGGAGAACCGGAACCAGACTGGATGACGACGACGACGACGGAATCAGGACTAAAACCAGGAAAAGACGGCGACGGAATCGGGACCGGGACTGGAACCGGGAACAGACGGCGACAGACGGAATCGGGACCAGATCGGATGGATCACCGGGTCAGATGTGAACTAGATGGACCGGATAGACGGATCGATCGTATAGGTTGATTGCGATGATTTCAGTGTGAAACGAACAAAATCATCTAGACTAAAAAACCTAGTAAAAATTTGTATACACAGCGATGCAGATCGGACGGATCACCGGGTTAGATGTGAACTAGATGGACCGGATAGACGGATCGATCGGATAGGTTGATTGCGATGATTTCAATGTGAAACGAACAAAATCATCTAGACTAAAAAACCTAGTAAAAATTTGTATACACAGCGATGCAAGCAAGGCTTGAACCTTGCACCTCCAAGATAGGAGGCAGTAAGCTTACTACTAAGACAAGTCATTTCTTTAGAAATGCTTTTTCTATCATTATATTTTCACATGTAAAATCTCATATTAAAGCTTGAATGAGTGATATGCTTATCATGTACCACATGTAATGCATGAGCGCCAAATGGAAAACATGCATCACATGCATTCGATGCATTGTATGCATGTCTTGTACCCTCACATGCATTATATGCATGGGGGCATCTATAAAAGAGTGGATGAAGAAGAAAAACGAGCTAGGTATTAATAAAGAATTTAATAAGAAAAAAAAAATTCGTTATCCAATTGATGATGATATTTTGTTCCTCAAATCTAAAGTCAAGGGTTCAATCTTAATCTCTCTCTCTTTCAATCTATCTTAAATACTTTCTTGCTAAAGCTAGTGCAAACTTCGAATCTTTTCAGTCCAAAACCCTGACGGTTCTGCCTCACAATCCGCACGTAGTGACGGATTTTTCACGACATAATTAAGTGGTGAACCCGAAATGAAAGTGGTGGTAGGAAGGATCAAGTCGAGGATCAACCGATAGTTCGAGATGGCGTCCTCAAGTAATCAAGCGGGAGAGTTCAAAAGGATGATGCTAATCATCGAACAAATGATAAGATCTCGGGACAATGATGCGAACGTGGAGAAGGTCGAGGGTCAATTTGATGGAAGGAACATTACGAAGTTCCTTAATGCATACAAAAGGGAGATGAATCAAAGGGACGTGTCTGAAGCACGTCAAATTACAAGTTTCAAGAGAGTGGTCTCCAACAACATCCAAAGACGCATCATCAAGCTTGAAGAAGGCAAGAAAACATGGTCCGAGGTCGAGAGAGAAATATTAGCGGAGTTCACGACGGAAGATTTGTTGAGGATGACTCGACATGCCTTGATGAAGTGGATAGAAAAGAAAAATAAGAAGATGAGAACCTCGAGGTTGTACGACGAGTCCCCATCGCCACCTTCCCCTTGAGCAAATCAATGATTTTTGGAATATGCGCTCGTGGCACCGGAATTGGTTTCAGGTTCCACGACACATGATCAATTGTGAAGATCACCATCGGCTGCACTACCTTCGGGTTAGCACACCCTATCTCTTTCGATTTGAATGCAAATGCTCTTCCATGTTGCTCCAACATCGCACAAAACGGTTCTCCTTCATTTTGTGAGTAGAACCCACCTCCACCGAAGTTTCTTCCGGGTCTCATCCCTGAAGGCATGTCCAATATCCACGGACTTCCGATGTGCCGGATCTCCCGAGACTTCTTTCATCTTTTGTTCGCTATCGGCGGGTAGTGGTCCACGGTCTTATATTTCGTACATACCATTGCTTCTTCTTTGCGGAGCACATCCGGCCCCATTTTCGCAATGATCTCATACATCTCGACCGATTCCACTGGAACTACCCAGTCTCCCTACCTATTCTCTTCTATTAGCTCTTCAAGCCGTTGTAGCATGCTCCCGTAGAACACTTCTTTGACTACTCCCACGATTTCTTTTATTATTGATGCAGATTGTAACTCATCTTGCACATTTTGGATTTCTTTCTTCATTACTCTGATTACGGCCTTGTACGTAGATGCTCCATCCGAACCGATTCGTACTTGTTTTGCTCCAAGAATTTTCTTCCTATGTGGGGTATCAGGGCTTCTTGGACTATTACTTCACCACTCCATAACAGTCCGCTTTAAAAATCCATTTTTGTTTGGGACAAGACCTCTCTCTTGTTCCTTTCGTGATTTGATGGCACGGTTAGGAATTGGACGGTTTTCCCTCCGCTTTGGCTCCGAATTTGGGCAAAAGCCGCTCCGCTATCGAGCACCTTTGTCTCCATCCATGAACCTGTGATAAGGGGTGGCCTGAGGATCATGGAGTGTGAGACCTCATCTTGCATGAAGAAATTTTGGTCAATCTCCACATCTCCGATCTTGACCGTCACATCTAGGCAAGCCACAAATAAATCTTCCGTTACTTTAGTGGCTGCCCAGATCTTCCACCCATGATTAGTATTAATAGGCCACTTCCCCTTCTGGTAGAACTCCTTGGACATTTAATTGAACTCCGATCCGTAATCAATCAATGCTAGTACGAGCTCGTTGATGTTTCCGATTCGGACCAGAGTCTTCGCAATTGCGCGTGCCCAGTAGGGCCTTCTGTAGTGGGAGTTTGGAATTTCATTCTCCACTTCGGTGTCAATCATTAGAATGGTATTTTCATTCACCCTTGGAGCATTTTCCTCCGTATTTTGTCTTTTTCTCTTTACGAGATCCACAAGAAGATCGAGGAACTCCTTCGCTATTCCGAGTAATTCCCGAAGCGAAAAATCTACCCAGCTATCGAGGATTCTCTCCTTGAACACCGTTTTTAAGTCCGTCCGTTGCTCGGTGTCTGAAGCGAGTCTCAATGCTGGAATTTGTTTTCCTTTCCCCTTCCCTTCGGAGTTCCAGCTCTCCGGCGTCTTTGATGGTCCGGCCGCATCATCTGTGCGCCGTCGTTTCTCATCTACATACATCTCATGTAATTGGCATAGGGTGTACATGCTATTCTTATCGACGGGCCACTCCCATCCCTTAGCTTCTCAAATGCCTTACGTGGTGCTTCAGATCTCATTAGAGTTAGTTTTCTCGGGCTTTTCTAACACTTCGGGCCAAAAAGATGCTTTTGCTCTAGATGACTCACCCACACATATCCCTGCTGTTGTCGCATAATTGCTTTTCGCCACTATTGCCTCCTCTAGGACCTTCTTCATGCCACCTTTTCGGAAGTTCTATCAGAGTGGCTTCCGAGAGTCCATCGAATGAATCCGATTTCCCTCGTAGTAGATAAGGTCCCGTCGTAGTGCCTCCTTGTGCTCGTCGCAATCCCTCCGATCATGTTTGGTGTTATTGCACCATATTCATCGACGATCCATATACTTGGAACTTGTGGGACGGTCATCCGACTTCTTTACCATCGCGATGTTCAAGTTCTCCATCTCCTTTAGCAACTGCTCCACCGTGGTTGCATCGATTCCCTTCTTGGTCGTAGTCTCCCGAGCCCACGATTGATGGTCTTCCAATCTAGATCTTGGTTTCAGAATTGGTTCCGAACCCCTCTTTTCTTCACTACCAAGCCACTGCCCTCTCTTTTTGTATCACGCGACGATATCCTGCACGTTTTCCCATGTATTGGTGAGGCCACTCTTAGTAGTGGTGTCCTCTAGAAGCATTTCAAGATCTTTCTGGTCCCGGACATCCATGGCTTGTAAGAACATGATCACTTTGTCCGGTGCGAGGATAGCTTGATCTCTCGCGGACAACCTCCTGAACTGACTTTCGAATGCCAAAAACACATCAAGGAACTTCAACCCCTTGTCTAGCGTTTCCACCCAATCTTCGAATCCCCTCCGCGTTGGCTTGGAGGAGTCCTCGATGGCGAACGTGGTCTCTAGTGCTTCTTCAAATGTTTCCCACGTCGGAGTTTGTTGTCTTATCCCGTGGATACTCCCTTGAAGCCTGTCCCTTGGCCTGGTTCGGCTAGTTAGACAGATTGACTTATCTGAGTCAATTGGTTCAACTTACCCCTTGCTTCTCATTTGGCCTTCTTCTGCTTGGTCTCTTGTTGTAGTCCCATCTTTATCCTTAATGCTTTGAATCGTTGATCTAGGAGTGGCTTTGGCAAGCAATCGGCGATGTTCACCTCGGTGTTGATCTTCCGGACTTCGAGCTTCCTCTTGGTTATGAGCTCCCGGATGTGATGATATTGCACCTCAATATGCTTTGTCTTTCCATGCTAGACAGGATGGTTGGTCAGGTGTATTGAGCTCTGTAAGTCGTAATGGATGGTCGGCGTTGGTTGGTCTATTCGACTTGTAGCTGAGAAGTCGGCAGATAGATGGTGCAACTAGATTGTTTCCTTCGCTGCCTCCGATGCTGCTATGTACTCAGCCTGTATGGTAGATAGGGTCGTGCACTCTTGAAGCTTCGACTCCATGATATAGCACCGCCGCCATATGTGAAGATGTACCTTTATGTAGGCTTCCGATTGTCCATATTTCTGGCATAGTCGGAGTCAGTGTAACCTTCGACATCGGTTGAGGTTGTTAAACTGAAGGTTAACTGTGTATCTTCAGTCCCTCTCAGGTACCTGAAGATGTGCTTGACGGCCTCCCAATGCTTCTGTCCTAGGTTTGACATGTACCGGCTAACCACCCCTACGGCATAGGCTAAGGTCGGGTCTGGTTGCCACCATTGCGTACATGATACTTCCTACGGCTGATGCGTAGGGCATCTTTCCATTAAGCTCTCTCTCGTTGAAGGAGAGTCTTTGTCTGATAGTCGGATCGATGCCGGAAGCGGTGTTGGTGTCGTCTTCGTATTCTCTATATTCAAGCGCTTCAGCACCTTTTGGATATAATCGGACAAGGAGTGTCAGAGAGTCTTGGTCGTCCGATTTCCCTCGATCCTCATGCCTAGTATGTGACGGGCTTGTCTATGTTTCTTCATCGAGAACTTGACGTTGTCATAGTGTAATTCACACACTATGTGAAAAATTACATTTTTGGTCTCTCCGGATAGGACATTGAGTAGCCGGTGAGAACCGGAAGGAGGAACCGGTAAGGACCGAAACCGGTAAGGAGAACCGGCAAGAGCCAGATGAAGAAGGCCTGTGAGAATCGGTGAGAAACGAACGAAGAGGACCGGTAAGGATAACCGGATGGAATCAGATGAAAGAGGAATCGGCAAGGAGGACCCGGTAAGGAGGACCCGGTAAGGATAACCATATGGAATCAGATGAAGGAGGAATCGGCAAGGAAGACCCGACAAGGAGACCTGGTGAGAACCGGATGAAGAAGGCCGGTGAGAGTGTCTCACCGGATGAAGAGACATATTTGTAAATAGAAGAAAGTATAAAAATATATATTACATGCATAGGGTAAGATTTGAACCTTGCACCTCCATGTTAATAATGTAAACGATTTTTAAGCCTTACCACTATACTAGCATATTATGAATTTTAAAGTTACTCTAAACTTTATCCCATGTAAATATTCTAAATATGCATGGTACAAGAAGTTACTCATACATACACACTCGAGTTAAAAGAAAAGATGGGATAAAAAGCTAATCATGCACATGCAGTGTGCATGAAAACTAAAGTTAGAAAAAGCATATTAGATAAAGCATATAGTCTATAGTTAGAGAAAAAGGTATGGATTGTGAAGACTCTCTCATCACTATATAAGGATGAGGAGCACAATGTAATAGTGTGTGGAATATTTGGAAATTGGATATATTTCCTAAAACACCAATTAATATAATATATTCGTGGGATTCACGAATTTGTGATCAAAATTGTCTCTTACTATCTAGATATTGATTAAATACACTAAACTCGTGGGACTCACAAGATTCATAACTTACCTATCTTTCTATCTATTCATAACCAAACTCATCTCAAATTCTTCCTCTTCCTAGTCCAAAACCCTAGTGGTTCCCACCCGACTCACGCAACGATCCGGAGCTGAAAGGCACGACAACGTGAAGGCTCCACTTTTGTTTTTTGATCTCTGCTTGATTGCTTCCTACAATCAGTATGTCATCGACATATAGGATTAGATAAATCCTAGACTTGTCGGCCAGTTGCCGAACATACATGCATGGGTCGGAGTCAGATCAGTGGTATCCAAGCTACCTGATGTAGGAGTCGAACCTCTGGCACCACATCCTCGGCGCTTGTTTCAAGCCATAGAGGCTTTTCTTCAGTCGACATACGAGGTGACTTTACTCCCTCATTGTCATGAAGCCTTCTGTTTGAGACATGTAAATGTCTTCTTCTAGATCTCCGAGTAGGAATGTCGTCTTTACGTCCATTTGCTCGAGCTCTAGGTCTTCTGTCGCTACAACTCCTAGTAGGAATCGGAGGGTGGTCATCTTGACTACTGGTGAGAATATCTCGTCCTAGTGGACTCCATATTCATGTTTGAATCCTTTTCCGATGAGCCGAGCTTTGTACTTGGGTTTGCCTGAGTCAGATACATACTTGTATCGGAAAACCCATTTGCAAGATAATGGTTTTCTTCCAGCTGGTAGTTCAACCAGCTCCCATGTCTTATTCATGTGAATCGAGTCCATTTCTTATTTCATGGCTTGTAGCCATGTATCTGCGTCCGGTGTGGCCATAGCTTCATCATATGTTCCTGGTTCACCTGCATCGATGTAGTTGACATAGTCGAGGCCCAGTTGATAGAACTTTGTCGGTCTTCGAGCTCGTCCAGATCTCCTAGGTGCCGAGATAAATGGTTTGGATTCTTCGATCGGCTCTATCGGTCAACCAGTATTTCTTGAACCATTTGTGCCAGGAGTCTTGTTAGGTGACCCACACCCATGTTGGGATTTCAGTGGTGTTATGGCATTCTCCCCTATGGGCTTTGTCGACTCGGATCTGTTCCCAAATCACATCTTGTTGACTTTGCTTTGTTCGACTCTTGTTGAATCTGCTTTGTCTTTGATCTCTTTGCCTTCGAGTTTGACTATTGCACCTGTTGCCGATTCGGAGTTGGCATGTATATTTTTGGCTTATTCGAGTTTGACTGATTGTTGAGTCTCTGAGTCGGCCCGGTGGGTCGGTCTTTCTACGACAACTCTTTCGTCTTCGAAGGATACCCTTTTACCAACTATTTTCTGTTCGTTCTGTTGAGAGAAGATAGAGTCCTCATTGAAGACTACGTCACTACTCCGGATTAGTTTCCGGTTCCATGGATCCCATAGTCGGTAGCCGAAGTCCCCATCGGTTCCATAATCGAGAAATATGCACTTTGTTGCATGGGGCGCCAACTTGGTCCTTTTCACGGGCTAGGGATGAACGCGTAGGCGTAACATCCAAATATACGAAGCCTATCGTAGGTCGGTTGTTTGCCTGACCATAGTGCCTATGGCACTTCGAGCCTGATTGCTTTCGACGGTGAAAGATCTACTAGGTATACTGCTGTCTGCAATGCCTTGGCCAAAAACTCTAGCTTCAGTCTAGATTGTTTTAGCATTGTCGTCACCCTCTCCTAGATCGTTTGGTTGATCAGTTTTGCCAATCCATTCTGCATGGGTGTTTAAGAAATGGTCTTTTGATGCCGGATCCCTTTGTCGGAGAGGTACTGTTTGAAGGCTCTAGAGGTATATTCTCCTCCGCTGTCGGATCGGAGTGTCTTCAATCTGTATCCCGACCAGTTCTCCAATTCCGACGTCCACTGAGTGAAGACCTCGATCGCTCCGTCATTGGACCTAATCGAGTAGGCCCAAACCTTCCGTGTAGGGCCATCTACGAATGTGATGAAGTACTGGGAGCCTCCTAATGATCATTCTGGCATGCGGCCACATATATTTGTGTGCACGAGCTCTAGGGGTTGTTGTACCATCTTGTACTAGAGAGAGTGCGGACTTCGGATCTGTTTCCCGTAGCAACAATGCTCATAGTAGTTTGTATTTGCCAAGAGTTTCGGAATGTAGCCTACCACCATTAGCCGGTCAAGTCCGGCTTGTGACATATGACCGAGTCGGCCATGCCATAGGTTTGGGTCGGTCTATTCGGCTACGTTCACGGCCCCTTCTGGATTGATCACCATTAATGGGTACAAGTTATTGTGCTTGTGTCCACTCCCAATTTTGAGATTTCCCCGGTTGATCATCCATACCGACTCACTCAGGGTCGTTCGGTACCTATCTTCGGCGGACATGACGAGGGAGACCCGACTCCTTTTTAGATAAGGTATGTGCCAAACTCGGTGCAGGGTGATCATGTTTCCATTAGACATCGTATGAGAACTTCTCTGGTCCTTGCGATTCTGCACTCTTGCTCGTTGCCTAGTTGGACTGTGTCGTTGGCGTCGGCTGAATAGTTCAAAAACCATTCAATATTAGGGATCACATGGAATGTGGCATAGGAATCGAGTAGCCACATGTGGGCATCTTGTGCACTATAGAGGAATTCTCTGATCATCGAGTCCTCTAAGGAAAGGATTTCTCCTGATCGGGTGTCGGCAACATAGATTTGGTTGCAACAAGAGAGTGGTCCAAGTCGGGTCGTCCTGAATTATGCTCGGATTGCCATCCATTCTCTTTCCTCTTGATTGACCAACAGTTCGAAACATTGTGGCCAGATTTTTTGAAGTGTGTGAAGAATTCACCTGATCGGCCCGTTCTAGGCTTCGACCGTTGTTTGTCTCCCCTCGTTTTTTATTGTTTGGTATTCTAACAGGTTATCTTGGCTTGTTCTCTCCTTTGACTCTGTTAGTCGAACGACTTGGTCGAGTGATGGGCTTTTGCCGATTTATCGAGGGTAAGTCCCATCGATTTTTGCCGAATGTCCTCGGTGAAAACTTGGTCGATTGCCTCATCCAGATTTAGAATCGGTCGACTATTGGCATATGCCGTGCAGAATACCTCCCAACTCGCCGACAAGCTCGATAGGAGGGCAAGGGCTTTCACTTCTTCTTTGAAGTTGATCCCTTGTGAGGAGAGTTCTGACAACACCCGACTGAAGGTGTTGATGTGGGAGGTAGCCGGATCAGACTCTCTCATCTTCATGTTGAACAGTTGTTTGATCAAAATCAGTTTTGAAGATGAGGACTTTGTCTCGTACACGGCTTGTAGTTTCTCTGACAGTGAGAACTCCGTCGTCTCTTTTGCCATGTTGAAGTAGACATTTTCGGCCAGATGCATTCGGATGGTGGAGCGTGCGATTTCGTCTCTAGATCTGCATTCTTCAGTTGTTAGCGAGGTTGGTTTTTCACAATGTTGAATTTCTTCCACTTGTCTTCTGATGATCAGCATGTCTTGCATAATCTCCTTCCAAAGGGCAAAGTTTTTTCCATCGAATTTTCTTTCAGACTTTTTTCTGTTGTCTATTGCCTTAACATCATTACATAGACCCTTCGTTGTCCGCCGGAATAGTAACCGAAGGACAAAAGCTTAGGAGTAATAAATTATATAAGAGCATAACGCATGTAACGGTTCACGCAAGAAGCGTAAACGGCTAATTAGACCCTACATATAGAAAGGGCAGAAAACCTTTGATAGAGGTGCGTGTAATTTTGGGGAATGTAAAGAAACGCCTTATAATAGAATACTATCTTCTCTGATTTTTTGTGTATAGCTACGGCTAGTTCAGAGTGGGTGTCTTGATTACTTAAGCGTTGTAGTACGTAAGTGTAACCCTGAATAGGGATTCGGTTGTAGCCGTCTTCTTTTATACGCTGATAGGTTACAAGGGTTCTATCCTTACGCAATACGCTTATACACCTGTTCATTGTTCCACACCCACTTGAGGTCTAGGTCGAAGGACTGACCGCGGACCATGTTCCTAAACGGAAACACTTTTGGCATGCTTGGAGATCTGTGTTTCCTCACAGACGAGCAACAACGAATGGATGTTTAGCCGCCGAAGACCTAGAGAACCAACACGACAAGACCGGCCAATAACAAGGTCCGTCACACGCCAGGCAGAAGAACGCGCACAACAAAGGCCGCGCCTTAGCGACCCCAGTACTACCTGCCATGAGTGCAAAGGGGATTCTTCGCTCCCCAAATACCTCGACGAGACGCGGGGACCACGCTCACCACAACCACCCGATGGTCTTTCCCGATCCTCCGTAGCTCCCACTATGGCCTTTGCCTACCCCCGATTTAACGGCGAAATTGATGCCACAACGCATATTCACATGTTCCTGAATGTCTGGAATGCGAACCACATGGCACAGAATCTCTCCGACATGGTGGCACACCAGTCGAAAATGACGGAGTTCGGATTAACACTAGATGGGCGTGCGGCGTTTTGGCATTCACAGATGGATTTACCAGCCATAACAACCTTCGATCAGCTGCAGTCCGCTTTCTTGCGATTCTTCCATCGGAGGCTCCCACAACGCGAGATTCTCAGGCAGTTCTATACAATTAAACAACTACCGACCGAGACGATAGCGGACTTCAGCTTATGTTTCCAAAATTTACGATGGAAACTAGAACGAAGCACCATGGAAGAAGAGGCTCGGGAAACATTTCTGGCAGGCTTACGCCGGCCCATCTGGGCAACGCTCAATAACAATAGCGTGAAAGGGGAAATGGCGGATATGGTAATTGAACGCGCGTTACAGCTCGAGTTGGATGACGAGGAGGAACGGTTTTCTATGTCCTCCTTACGACAAGCGTTACCTCTGGATGAGGAACGCCAATTTCGTCAAGCAATCTAGTGCACGATTTGCTTGAACTCGGGGCATTCCGTGGTGGAGTGCACTATGCGAATCCACTGCCCAATCTGCCACTCGAAGGCTCACACAGTCGACCAATGGGAGTACAATATGTTAAACAGAGCCACTCCCGTAGTCCGCAGCATGGACACACAGCGTCAACCGCACCGGGCTGAACAAAGGAGCCAAGAAGACCGACCCCGGTATAAGGATTGCAACCCGCGGGAGGACCACTACAACCGGAATCGCCGGAATCTCAACAATTCCGAGGAGGACGACCCAAAGGATTAGGATTATTGTGGACTTCCGAGTTATGCCGGCGCTACGAGAATCAACGGCCTACAAACAAACGGGGAGGCTACAATGGCTATCGGGTTAAGCCACGACAATACAGAGATCAACGGTGTTACGACGAAAGCTCGGGGGATGAGCGGCACCAGGAACAACGACGAGACCAACAGCAGCCACCGCGTACGTTCTGACAAACAAGGCCGGACTGCGAAGATCAAGTAGCACCCGGAGAGCGGCACACACCACCTGGAGCCGAGAAGGGAGAACCAAGCATCCATTGTTTTATTTGTCAGCAACCCGGACATTATGCCACGCAATGCCCAGCACGCAAGGGAAAGGGGCCCGCTGTCAATATGATTACGGCAGAGGTGCAACAAGTCACAACATGCTAGCAAACAAAAACGGTGGATTGGGCTGTGTAAGACGAGGTACGCCGACAAGCCCAAGCGTGGGTGGAAAAAGCAAACGCGAACAATATAGAACGTATGCGGCAGGAGTCCGCGAACACAGCGAACAGAGAACAAAAGATCGAGTCTGGACCCCATTTGGCAGGTGTTAGCAGGTTGTGAAATAACGTTAACCATGGAAAAACTGCAACAGCTAGTTCCAGGGTTCTGCCAGACCATGGAAGCACAGGCGGAAGGCATACCCGGGGCAAGTGTCGCCACAAACCTAACAGACGTCAGCGATGGACCACCGGTGGTGGAACAACACAACCCGGCTATTACATTAATATTGCACGGACAGGAAGTTCCTGGATGCGTAATCGACGGCGGCTCAGGCGTCAATGTAATTAGCGCAAAAACTTGCGAGCAGTTAGGCATTTCCGAGTGGGAGGCGTGTCCATTCTGGCTCCGCATGGCAGATACCCGCTTAGTGCAACCGTTGGGGTTAATTCGTAAAATAGGCATCATTGTGGGCGGACACCGCTTCGACATCTCGGCGGTCGTCCTCGCTTTGGAGGCCCCAGAAGCGTACCCAGTGCTTCTGGGCAGACCATGGCTTCAGACAGCAAATATCAAGCAGAGCTGGCAACACGAGTGTATCAGTTTCCGGCATGGACGCACCAAGGTTCGCGTACCTACGGAAGGCTGCATGCCGCAACCTAAGGGTATAACACCGTTATACGCGGAGGACATAAATATGCTAGCTGGGGTGGAGGATGCAGAATTGGAGGCGTACCTCGACGAACACCCTCGGATTATTCCGTTGTTTGAAATAGATGTCATAGCAACCGCGGCAGAATATGCCACGGCCACTGTTCCCCACGACGAGCCTTACGAACCAAACCCAAAGTCCATATTCGAACTCAACAGAGCACGGGCGGCATTCGAAAGGGAAATGGAGATTTCACGACGAGTCACCGCTTCCGCTCTTGAAGAAGTAAATGTGGGTACGGAATCGGAGCCTCGGTTCCTCTTCATTGCAAAGGAATTAAGGCCAGACCAGAGAATCACGATGATCGCACTACTCACGGAATATAAAGATGTGTTCGCTTGGGCTCACGAGGACATGAAGGGGTTAGATCCCAAGTTCTATCAACATAAGATCAATTTAGCAACTGATGCGAAACCCGTCCAGCAGCGCCGCTACTGCATGAACCCCAATTTCGCGACCCGAGTGAAAGAAGAAATTGACAAGCTCCTGAAGGCAGGCTTCATACGACCAGTTAAACAAGCGACATGGCTAAGCTCGATAGTGGTCGTCCCAAAGAAAAACGGCAAAATACGGGTATGCATAGATTACCGGAAATTAAACGTTGTAACCATTACGGACGCATTTCCCTTACCCTTCATCGATAGCGTGCTAGACGCCATCGCAGGCCATGAGATGTACAGTTTCTTAGATGGCTTCAGTGGCTAAAACCACATACGCATGCACCCCGAGGACCAGGAGAAGATGGTGTTTGTCACGGACTAGGGAGTCTATGTGGCAGTCGTCATGATGTTCGGGCTAAAGACAACGCCGACAACATTTCAACGAACGATTACGGAGATCTTTGGGGAATACATTCCGGCATTCACGCAAGTTTTTCTAGACAACTTTGCGGTATATGGGGAAACAATAGACCATTTTACGCACTTACGACTGTGCCTGGAACGTTTCCGCACCGCACGCTTAAGCTTGAATCCCGCAAAATGTGCCTTCGGCGTGACCAGCGGGACTCTCCTAGGCCACATAGTCAGCAAAGAGGGAATAACGGTCGACCCAAACAAGATCTCCACGATTACGCAAGCCAAACCTCCAACAAATGCCAAATCTCTTAGCCGGTTTTTAGGACAAATACGGTGGCATAGTCGGATGATACGGTATTTGGCGGAATTCGCCACACCGCTGCACGCTGTCGTACATCGGACTCCTTTCCAATGGACTGCAATGGAGGATAAGGCCTATGAGGTACTTATGATAATGCTCACACAGGCTTCCGTCGTACAACCACCAGTTTGGGCAAAGCCATTCCACGTGTTCGTCGACGCCTCAGACGTAGCAATAGGAAGCGCACTAATGCAGCTCACCGAACCAAACTGGTACAGGCCAGTATACTACGCGAGTCGTAAATTGTCAGCAGCAGAGCATAACTATTCCACAACTGAGCGGGAGGCGTTAGGGATGATATATAGCATCAATAAATTCTGAAACTATTTATTAGGAAGGAAATTCACGTTCCACGTGGATCATTCGGCATTATTGTATTTGGTAGAGAAACAAGCCCTGACAGGCAAATTGGCGCGGTGGATGCTACTGCTCCAGGAATTCGATTTCGTAATTCAGCACCGACTAGGAACGCAACACGCAGTGGCGGATTTTTTTTAGCAGATTCGAGAATGGAGAAACAGTATAGAAAGACGACGACGATTTTCCGGACGCCGACATCTTGCGAGTAGCGACATTTGCAGAAAAAACGGAATCCACCTTTCCCGACCGATGGGTTATGGAAATGACGTACTTTTTAACTACAAGACTGCCTCCACCACAATTACGCACGAGCGAGAAGAAACGACTAGCCGTCCGAAGCCGTCACTTCTGCCTCGTTGAAGGCATTTTATATCATAAAGGAAGTGACGGCATTTGGCGATGTGGGGTCCGTCAGGATGAGAAGGAAGCAGTTTTACGGGAGGCACACTGCAGCACGGCAGGCGGCCATTACGTGGGTGACGTGACAGCCCAGAAAGTATGGCAGGCGGGCTTATGGTGGCCAACAATGCAGAAGGACGCATTCGAGTATTGTAAAAAGTGTGATTTGTGTCAGCAGATGGGTCAGCCCGCGGAGGACGCAAGGATGCCACACCAGCCCGTATTACCGCTAGACCCCTTCTAAAAGTGGGGATTGGATTTTGTAGGGCCTTCACACCAGCGGCGGCCCGCACGGGCAACAAATACATATTGGTAGCCACGGATTACTGCACCAAATGGGTAGAAGCAAAGGCACTACGGGAAAATACGTCGGCCGTCATAGCCAAATTCCACAGTGACCAGGGGAGTCACTTTCTCAATACGGTGGTTCGGGAACTAACACATCATTACGCCGTAGTCCACAAGAAGAGCACGCCATATTATCCATAGGCGAATGGATTAGCAGAATTCACGAACAAGACATTACAGACCATTTTGAAGAAAACCGTCAATGAAAATAGAACGGACTGGGATACCAAACTACAGAGTGCGTTATGGGCGTACAGAACTAGTTACAAAACAAGTATACAGTCAACACCGTTCCGACTAACATTTGGACTGGAGGCTGTGATGCCGGTCGAATTTCAGGTACCGAGTTTGCGCATTCAGGTACGGAACCGATTATCAAAAGCCAAGTCGGAGGAGGTACGGCTCTACCAGCTCCTCGAACTAGGGGAAAAACGCGTCCACAGCATGGCTGTGTTGGAACAGGAACAATGACGGCGTAAAGCGTTTGTGGATCGACATCGGAACGCAAGCGAAAAGGAGTTCGCCGTGGGCCGAGCGGCGCTAGTTTTTCAAACACGCATGGGCCATATGCCGAGGAAGTTACGCTTCCGCTGGACTGGCCATACTGGATAATTGGAGCGGAACAAGCCACGTTCCAACTAGGAACGCTGGCTAGGGAAGAATTACGACAAAAGGTGAATGGATTTCCGCTCAAACCTTACCTGGGCCCTACGCCACCTAACCCATTCACCCTCGAACGGGACAGAACCGAGGAACCCGCAGCGTAAAATGGACAGCCGCATTTGTACTATAATGTAAAAATAGGTGGTAAATAACCGTTACAAAAAAAAAGAAGAAGAAGAAGAAGAAGAGAAGATAGTGACTATTAAAACGACTAAAGGCATGCACAAACTCCTAGTTCAAGAACACGCAGCACCACGATGGCTCACCGCCCAATGAACCCTAAGCCACAAAAAGAAGGAAACAAAAGATTTTCTGCACAAAGCAGAAACTCATCGTCTAGCTATCAGCGCTCCTATCGCTCCTCCTCCTCACCTTCTTCCCCATCCTATCTCAGAGCTCCAAGTCACCACAACCAACCATCTCCTCCCCACGAACCTACTCTGGCGATGCCGATCTTCATCTCTACTACCCTACGCCGATGGCTCGTGGAGAAACGCCTGGCTGGGTACATCCGGGTCGCAGAAGCACCTCCGCACCCGGACACCATGGACATCGCCAGGAGGCTTAACATCAACACGGTCACCAACTCTTCCATCCGGAAGAAGTTGGACCTATCCTCACTAGGCGAAAGACATTTCGAAATACCTCCTGCAGAGGCGCTGCAGCGGTATTTTGGGCCATATTCCTCCTCCGCCAAGGCCTATAGAACAAAACAAATTCCGGATCCCTTCTTCCGTGAAGTTGCGAAGTTCCTCCTAAAAGTCGGCTTCGTACATGTCAACGCATATGGGATGCCTAAGCAGAAAGCGGGCATCATCATCGATACCTTTGAAGGGCGTGCCATCGACTAGGGGGTCATCACAGGGCCAACGTTAAGGGAAGGCTTGCATGCGTACCAAGCAGGCAAAAAGCTCAGGCCGATCATCCAACAATACCTTATGGTACTATTTCCACCCCGAGGCCTGCCAGCACCGCAGCCCAGCCAACCCACGGCCCCGCCCCGATCTGCGAAACGCAGGTTAGCAGAGTTATCGGCCCTAGAGTAGGAAGAGGAACCCCAACCGGCTCAGCCAGACCCAAGGACAACACCTCCTACCGACCAGCCGGACACACGAACAACGCAAGAGGAACAATCAAGACGCTCCAGGGAAGCAGCCCCAGAACCAGACACCGAAACACGGTGGGAAAGCCCCAAACAAAACGGCGCAGATTGGAGAGGAAAGATGGGCGGGGGTTGGTAAAAAATGCCCCCACGGCAACGGAGACACCGACCGAAGGCGAAGGCGCCGCAGCAGCGGAAATGAATACCACCTTTGAAATCATCCGGGAGCCACAGCCGATTATTACGACTCAGTCCCAATGAGGGAAAGCTGTATTGATGGCGGAAAGCGAGGTTTTGGCATATCCGGATATCCCGGATACGGCCCACGAGTTTAGCACCCTCTTGCAGTTCGGTACTTCTTTTGAGCTCATGGAGTTCCTGGCAACACAACAAGTCAAAGCCGCCCAACGAATGGCCGAGGAGCATGCAGAAAGCCAGATGATCGAGCGCGCCCTAACACAAACAACGGAGAGCGACGATGAGGACCGGCTAGCTAGGGTCGGCAAACAAAGGAACGCCGGGGTACAGCGAGTGGGGATGGAGATACCATCCTTAAACACGGCCCTAGTCGAAGTCCATCGGGAATTGGCAAAGGTCAGCACGGGCGCCAAGGAGATGGCAATAAAAAATAAGAATGTCTGGAAGAAGGTTAAACTGATCGAAGCCGAACTGCAAAGAGCTAACGCATGCATCGCTGAGTTGGAAGCTCACGCGACTACGGCGCAACACGCAACCCCGCCACCGAACCATGTCATCGATGCTCTAAAAGAAGAAATCGAGGCTCAGACCGCCATCGCCTCAAAAGCAAAAAAGGCCGTGCAGCTAGCAAAATCCGAAATTGACCGTCCTCGTGCAGAACTACGCCAATCCTCAGACAGAGAAAAGGAGATACGGGCTAACGGACGGAAGGTAGTAAAAACTCTTGAAGAAAAACTAGTTGCGGAGGTAGCTCAGCACATCCGAACAGAGGACGACAATGCACAATTACGAGAGGACGCGAAGAAATAGGAGGCGGCAATAGCAGGACTTCGGGCCTTGTTAGAAAAAAAGAAGGTATTGTTCGATGAGCCGTTGGTGGTCGAACAAGACAGAAGGCATCTGCTACAAATCCGTTGTCGTGCCTTTCGGCTCTGGATCGTTGCGTGAGTCGGGTGGGAACCGCCGAGGTTTTGGACTAGGAGAAAGAAAAATACAAATAAGGCTAGTAAAGAATAGGTATAAAGAGTTATAAGATAAGAATCTCGTGAATCCCACGAGTTTAGTATATTTAGTCAATATTTAGGTAGTAAGAGAGAATTATTTTAGCAAATTTGTGAATCCCACGAATATTTTAGATTGATTGATCATTATAGAAAAATAATCAACAAAAACTACAATGTGCTCCCCATCCTTATATAGTGATGGGAGAGACTAAGCATAGCTACATGCTTTTTCTCATATGTTCATGCACACTAAATGTGCATGTGATGCTTTTCTAATCCTTACTTTTATTTGCTAAATATAGTGCTCATGCACGCTAGATGTGCATGAGTCACTTTTTAGTTGCTTGCGTTTTTCTATAAAATATTCACGCACTCTAAAAATGCATGATTTACCTTTTAATAAAGGTATGCATAAATAAAGGTCTTATACGTATTAAATCTATATTTAAAACACTTAAGATAAGTTAATGTAATGGTAAGGTTGGGGTTTGTCAACATGGAGGTGCAGAGTTCGAATCATGCCTTGCGCAGTAGTGAGTATTTCCTTTTTTTTTACATTTATGTCTCTTTATCCGGCTCTTCCTTGCCGGTATGCCGTTTTCCTCCTTGCCGGTATGCCGTTTTCTTCCGGTTCTCACCGAGCACTCCATTCTCTATCCGGAGGGACAAAAATATAATTTCCACATAGTGTGCAACCTACACTACGACACTCGCCCCCTCCAAACCCGCACATCCTCCGGTATGTGCCGAAATTGCCGATGCTCGTTGTCTCCCCTTCATCCTCCGTTTGTCCCGCTATGTCAACTTTGTCTCTCCATTTTGAGTAGACCCATTCTTTCCACCCGAACCATTGTCGCCATCCGATCCACCATATTCTTTGTTCTCTCTTGTCATATTCTTGGCCCTTGTCATTCGTGGTAGTGTCTTTTACTGGCCTCTTTGTTGTCTTCATCAACCTTGACTTTTTTCCGGATCGCTCTCGTCCGATCGACTTTTGGTTTGATCGGCTTCCGATCGGATTCGTATTCGGCCGAATCGGAATCGGTTGTTCGGTTTCGATTGAGTCGGTCCCCTTCCGACCCGGTTTCGATCTATCGGTTTTGGTTTCGGTTGGCTTTCTTTTCCTCGTTTTCACCAGCCTCGACCGGTCCAACCTACGATTGAGTCGGATTAGCTTCTTTCCGGATCGGTCTCGTCCGATCGGCTTTCGGCTAGGTCGGCTTCCATCCATATTCGCGTTCGGCCAAGTCAGACTCGGTCGATCGGTTTTGACCGATTCGACCCCTTTTCGGGTCGGCTTTCTTTCGGGTCGTCTTTCGGCCGAATCCTCATTCGCCCGGTTCGGCTTTTGTTTGTGTCGTCTTTCGGCCGAATTCTCTTCCTTTCGGTTCGGCTTTCTTTCAGATCGGAATCCCGTCCGGATCACCTTCCATCCAAATCGGCTTCCGACTTTACCTTTCTTGCTGCCACCTCCTGTCTCTCCGGTCTCACGTTGGTTCTCGGACACAACTGCCGAAGTCTCTAGAATTAGTGGGTAGGAATCCTCGGTATTATCATCCTCCATTGTTTCACCCATAGCCATATTCTCGGCTATCTCTCCGTCGTATGCATCGACTTCGACCTTTGTTTTCTCTCCGCCACCTTCCGTCTCTTCGGTCTCACGTTGCCTTTCGAACGCAACCGCCGGAGTCTCTAGAATTAGTGGGTAGGAATCCTCGGTATTATCATCCTCTGTCATTTCAACCATAGCCTCCTTCTCGGCTATCTCTCCGTCGTATGAATCGGCTTCGACCTTTGTTTTCTCTCCACCACCTTCCGTCTCTTCGGTCTCACGTTGCCTTTCGAACGCAACCGCCGGAGTCTCTGGAATCAGTGGTGGAGAAATCTCGATATGGCCATCCGCCATTGATTCGTCCATAGCCACCTTCGATTCGATGTCATCTTTCTTGGTGACCTCCTCAATCAAGTCCTCCTTGCTCTCTTTCACTACATCAATTATGCAAACATCAATTATGCTTACCCCTTTTTCACCCGATGTTTCGGACACTTGTATTCCGAAATCTTCTTCTACACTTGGGTTATCGGCCTTATCCTTTGTCGTTGTTCTTTCGCAAGACAAGAGGGTAGCTTGTTTTACACCCTCTTCCGTCGCACCCTCATGTTGTATTTCGGCCTTCATATCGGCTCCATCGTTTGTCTTCAATCGACCATCCTTCATCTGCCATGTCGTTGACAAGATTCTCATCTTCCTCTCATCATGTCTCCGGCATACCCTTTGGACTTCGGCCCAATTTTCGGTAAGACCATTCGTACCGTCATCGTCTTCGAGTTCGATCCCGATGTCCATCCTTTCTTTTCGATCGATCGATTTTACAAACATTAGGACTTTATCCTCCCCCACCAACCGTTGTTCCCGCTCCGAGAGTTGAGCAAGACGATGCTCGAACTCTAGGAATGCTTGTGTTGCACTTCGGTGGGTCTTCTCCGATGCCACCCATTCGTCGAATTTTCGCCGATCTTGTCCCTTTGATCTCTTGTAATCATATGCCTCTCGTAAAGCTTCTTCGAATGACCCCCATGTCGAGTTTTGTTGCCGTATCTTGTGGATTCTCTCTTGTAGCTCATCCGTGGCCACCCGATTGAAGGATGTCACTTGCAATCCTTCTGGTATCCCACATCGTATCATCTCCGCCTTGTAGTCACGTAGATAGCGTGACACATCGTTTCCGTTGAATTGTCCGTTTCGTTGTACGAGCCGCTTTACTGCCCCCGTGATCTCCGACATCACTCGTTGTTCTTGTAGCATCCGCTCGAACATCATCATCATCATCATGTTGGCCTTTTGTTGATTCTCCATCTCCTTGCTACCCGTCTTCACGTCGGGTTCACCAACTGTGTCGTGCCTTTCGGCTCTGGATCGTTGCGTGAGTCGGGTGGGAACCGCCGAGGTTTTGGACTAGGAGAAAGAAAAATACAAATAAGGCTAGTAAAGAATAGGTATAAAGAGTTATAAGATAAGAATCTCGTGAATCCCACGAGTTTAGTATATTTAGTCAATATTTAGGTAGTAAGAGAGAATTATTTTAGCAAATTCGTGAATCCCACGAATATTTTAGATTGATTGATCATTATAGAAAAATAATCAACAAAAACTACAATGTGCTCCCCATCCTTATATAGTGATGGGAGAGACTAAGCATAGCTACATGCTTTTTCTCATATGTTCATGCACACTAAATGTGCATGTGATGCTTTTCTAATCCTTACTTTTATTTGCTAAATATAGTGCTCATGCACGCTAGATGTGCATGAGTCACTTTTTAGTTGCTTGCGTTTTTCTATAAAATATTCACGCACTCTAAAAATGCATGATTTACCTTTTAATAAAGGTATGCATAAATAAAGGTCTTATACACGTATTAAATCTATATTTAAAACACTTAAGATAAGTTAATGTAATGGTAAGGTTGGGGTTTGTCAACATGGAGGTGCAGAGTTCGAATCACGCCTTGCGCAGTAGTGAGTATTTCCTTTTTTTTTACATTTATGTCTCTTTATCCGTTTTCCTCCTTGCCGGTATGCCGTTTTCCTCCTTGCCGGTATGCCGTTTTCCTCCTTGCCGGTATGCCGTTTTCTTCCGGTTCTCACCGAGCACTCCATTCTCTATCCGGAGGGACAAAAATATAATTTCCACATAGTGTGCAACCTACACTACGACACCGTCGAAACAACGAGATGGGGAAATTAGAAGAACAACATGCAAAGGAATCCTAGCTGTGGGCGGGCCTGAAGGCCATGTATGAGGAAGCGGCAGCCATTAAACAATAGGAAATCGCAAATCTCCAGAAGTCGATGGAAGACGCACGCAACCTTTGCTAGGCCATCACGGATAACGTGCGCATCCTTCTCCAAACCAACCGGGAAAGGTTCACAGCGCAATTAAAAACGGCACTGGACAAAGGATGGATAGCGTGGGCAACCGAAGTAGCGGAATTGCACGCGTATTGTGCGGACTGGGAGAACCGGCGAAAAGATGGTCGAGGTTTCTATAAACTAAATGAGGAGAGCATTGCGACTGTACGGGAGGACCTAGCGCAAGACTATCGTGCGCTAGCAGACCAACACTCCGAAGAACTCGCACGGCTCTTAGATGATTTTGGTGAAAGTCAGGAGGAGCTATTTCACCAGATCACGCAGGCCGGCAACATGCGCACAAACGAGGAATCCAGCGCGTCACCAATTCCGGCCCCAGCCAAAGAAGAGGAACCTCAGGCCCGATCACCAGAGATGACGAGGGAGAATAGCAGGGACCGACGAGCGGAGTTCCCCACAGGACCAGAGAGCAAAACCACTACCCAACAAGAGGTTCAGCCGCACGAGCCCACACTATCATCAGACCACACGGAGAACGGTGCAGACTAGGCGGAATCTCTGCCCCACTCCCAAGAATATACAAAAACGGCCAACACCACGGAGGATGTAACAATGGAGGCAGAGTCCCAGCCGACTGCAAGCACGACAACGGAGGAGCCCAACCCACTAACTCAAGAAGAGCCCACCGTACCTGGACCACCCACACACGACGACGGCGACTCCGGAAGAAACCAGCCTGACCAAACAGAGGAGCCATACCACGATGCACCTACCGGCCCCACATCACTTCCGAACGAGGACACCACAGCAGAGCTGAACATCCAGGCCATTTTGGAAGAAGATTAAGGGATGGATCCGACGTGAAAGGCACTGTCCCATAGGCGTGCCAAGTGTTTTCTGCCGGAATAGTAACTGACGAACAAAAGCGTAGGAGCAAGAAATTATATAAGAGCATAACGCATGTAATGGTTCACGCAGGAAGCGTGAACGGCTAGTTAGACCCTGCATATATAAAGGGCAGAAAACCTTTGATAGAGGTGCGTGTAATTTTGGTGAATGTAAAGAAACGCCTTATAATAGAATACTATCTTCTCTAATTTTCTGTGTATAGCTACGGCTAGTTCAGAGTGGGTGTCTTGATTACTTAAGTGTTGTAGTACGTAAGTGTAACCCTGAATAAGGATTTGGTTGTAGCCGTCTTCCCTTATACGTTGATAGGTTACAGGGGTTCTACCCTTACGCAATACGCTTATACACCTGTTCGTTGTTCCACACCCACTTGAGGTCTAGGTCGAAGGACTGACCGCGGACGTTCCTAAACGGCAACACCCTTGAAGAAATTGGTTCATTAACTCCGCCTCGTCCCATGGAATATCACATGCTAGAAGGCAAAAATCTGCACCATAACGGAAGAAGGACGATCTCCTTGTCGTAATCGTCGAATTTTGTTTATTGCGGTCCTCATACTATCTGTGACTCCAAAGTTGGCTGGAAACTCTTTAATAAACCCTTCAAAATCTTCTAATAATGGTGAGGGCTTCTCTAGGAGTGGTGCAAACCATGCTAATGCGGTACCCGTTAACAAGGTACCAACTAATCCCACGCGAGCAACATCAGTTGTGTAACGGCTAGGATGTAATTTAATCACAAGTTGTACCTTATTTAAAAATCCACGAAATTGAGACCTTGTACCATCAAACTTGACCTGTAGACTAATCTTTGGTTCTTTCGGCGAGGTTTGAACTTCCGTCGCTTGTCGTTGCAATGGAGTAGTCTCCAATTGATGCACCCATTGAGATAATTCTTCATATTGTTGTACTTTTTCAACACTTACTTGTTTTAGGTCTCGTAGCAATCTTTGATTTTCTTGCTCCAGGGCCACGAATTTGGTTGTTATCATGTCGAGCTCGGAGAGAATGCGCATATATTCTTGCTTGCTTACAGACTCCATACCCATTCCATAGTTACGAGAGAAAAATGGCTAGATTTGCTTGAATAAGTTTAAGAGAAGACAAAGAAGAAGAAGTTGGAGAAGAAGAAAAGAGATTCGGTTCAAACTGTCGTGACTCATGAGAGAGAGAGAGAGAGAGATAAGACAGTAAAAGAAAATGAGATTATATTATGAGAAAACAAGGTTACAAAGAGTAGGATAAGGGCTCTTTTCCTTTGGGACCCCGACGATTCATGTTGACTAGCGTGACCATCTCGAACTTCTTCACCAATTCTTCGATGATGTCGTCATCAATATTCTTTTCTTCTGGGTTGGGCTCAACTACTTTCGGTTGTCTCATTTTCTCCCCGGTCGATCCTGCCAAGTCGGTGTCATCAACCCACTAATCACGATTGTCGAGCCTATTGCACGCTCGCTTCACCGCAATCCAGTCCGGCACAAGCCTGTTTTCTTGGGTATCATCGTCAAGAAGAGTCCCCAATTCTCGTCTATCCTTCATATCCACAGCTTTTAAGAAGTACAAAGTCTTGTCCTCCTCAAGCAACACTTGGTCCGTGTTGGGGAGACGACTAATCCAACGCTCCGTAGTCAGATCGAGATTACTTAATTGGAGCCGAAGTAGTGATCAAAACGCATTGTCTTCCAATACTCGGGATGATGCGTTGTTGCACGATACCGAATGTGGCTATGCTAAAATGGATTGCATATGCAAAGTCGCTTAATCCGGAGATACGACACATCTCCAGAAAAGACAACGCGGTAGCAAATATGCTATCAAGGGCACGGTTCGGAGACGACATAGCCGAATCCGATAATGAAGAAGTTTCCAAAAACTGCTTTACTTCGGAGAACATATGCCGGGTGAACGTAATTTGAGAATTCTGGAAAGAAGAATATGAGGGAGAAAGTTTGCTGATCGGGAAAGTGCTATAAGAAATCGAGGAATCATCGGACAATAAAGAAAAGAGAGTCGAGATCCGAAGCAAGAACCGTCCAATCCAAAAGTTTTTCTTGAACAATGGATTAATCTGGAGGGAGCCGAAAAGACCGAATGGTATACCACTAAGGGTAGTCGGAACAAAAGACTAACGAACCAGATAATGTCCGAATTTCAAGAATCCGATTGGGCTGGACATCGGGAACATGGGCAACATTTGCAAAGATCAAACAAAAATATTGGTGGAAGAATATGTACAAACATGTAGCAGAGTTCACAGAAAGTTGTGAGAAATGTCAAATCTACTCCGGAGTTCAACACCGAGATGAATTACATCCGACATTCTCACCGACAATCAACTTCAAATGGATGGTCGACATTGTGGCCATACCAACCAACATCGGACAAAAGAAGTACTTCATGTTAGCCAGGGAAGATCTAACAAACCACGTAGAAGGACGGGCACTACAGAGGAAAACATGTTCTGTAGTATGCCAATTTCTCTTGGAAGAAGTGTTCTGCAGGTACGGGTGCATAGGACAAGTGATTGCAGATCGGGGAGAACTTGACTCTGATAAAGATAGGGAATTCTTCGTCAGACATGGAGTACGGTTAACACTAACCATGGCATACAATCCGGAAGCCAACGAAAAGATCGAGCGAGGACATAGTCCAATCGTTAAAGCACTTGTAAAAGCATGTGACGGAAGGGTGAAGGATTGGCCGTAGATGCTTCCGTATGCACTATGGGCAGATCGCACGACGCATAGTTCCGTGATCGGTTATATGCCAGCCGAACTTATGACCGGACAAGCACCGGTAATGCGGACGGAAACCGCAATTGCAACGTGGACAGTGCTACCGTTGAAGGAAGATATGAGTCAGGAACAACTACTAGCGGTTCAGATACGACAACTAGAGGGAAGGCCAGAAGACATAGTGCAAGCAACACACCAACAACAGGAAGCGCGATTCCGGAACAAAAGTCGATTTGACACAAAGCATCGACTACGACCACAGAAGATTGAAGAAGGAGATTAGGTGATTGTCTATGACAATAGTTTGGATCATCAACATACACGATACGGAAGTTTGCTAAAAGGTGGTTCGAGCCATATGAGGTTCGGAAAGTTTTTGACAACAAAACTTACCGACTATGCGACAGTACTATTGGTGCCTAAAGCGGGGAAACGGATGAAGATTTTCAAGAAGCGGGCTAACGACGAACCTTATGTAAGCTTAGACAAGAACAACAACGAGGAGCAATCAGACAAAGATCACGGTAATGTGGAAAGAGAAGAAAGTGGACTACAATTGATAATCGACATAAGGGGAGAATTAGAGACTGCTACGGATGAAGACGAATAACAAGCATCGGGAACTTCGACAGCTGTGCGGGTTCGGAGGGGGAGAGTGTTGTAGTGTAATTCGCACACTATGTGAAATATGTAAAAAAATATATCCGATTTAAGTACGCATAAATAAATAAAAGAAAATATTGTTACATGCATACAACAAGATTCAAACCTTGTACCTCCATGTAAATAAACCTAAACTTTACCATTGTATTAACTTATCATAAGTTATGTAAATATAGATTTAATAGGTATAAGAGTTAGATTTATGCCTATTTTTACACAAAAAGTAAATCATGCACTTTTAAAGTGCGTGAAAACTTTATTTGGAAGAAAAACGCAAGCCAATTACTCATGCACATCTAGTGTGCATCAACACTATATTTAGAAAATAAAAAAGCATGGTTGAAAAAGGCAACTCATGCACATCTAGTGTGCATGAACACTTTAGGAAAAAGCATGATGTTATGCTTAGCCTCTTCCATCACTATATAAGGAAGAGAGAAAAGATGTATATGGTTGTTAATTTTTTATAAGGGTTGCTTGATATACAATATTCGTGGGAATTCATGATTTTACGATCTATTTCTCTGTTATAATCTAAGTATCAATTAAGCCACTATACTCGTGGGATTCATGAGTTTCATATCATCATCTTGCAATCTATTCGTAACAAACCTTATCTCATATTCTTCTTTCTCCTAGTCGAAAACCCCAGCGGTTCCCACCCAACTCACACAACGATCCAGCGCTGAAAGGCCCGACACGTTTGGTAAACCCGACGTCAAGACGGGTGGCAAGGAGATGGAGAATCAACAACCGGAAACTAACAACATGATGGCGATGTTAGAGCAGATACTACAAGAACAACGCGCGATGTCGGAGATTGTGGCAGTAGTAGAGCGGCCTCACCAATACATGGGAAAATGTATAGGATATCGTCACGCGATTAACAAAGAGGAGGCAATGGCTTGGTAGTGAAGAAAAGATGGTTTTGGAACCAAGATCCGGATTGGAAGACCATCAAATGTGGCCTTAGGAGACTACAACCAAGAAGGGAATCGATGAAACCACGGTGAAGAAGTTGCTGAAGGAGATGGAGAATTTGAACATCGAGATGGTGAAGAAGTCGAATGACCGTCCCACAAGTTCCAAGTATATGGACCGTCGATGCATATGGTGCGATAGCACGGAACATGATCGGAAGGATTGCGACAAGCACAAGGAGGAGCTACAATAGGACCTCTACTACGAGGGAAATCGGATTCATTTGATGGACTCTCGGAAGCCACTCCGATCGAACTTCCAAAAAGGCGGCATGAAGAAGGTCCTAGAGGAGGCAATAGTGGCGAAAAGCAATTATGCGACAACAACGGGGATATGTGTGGGTGAGTCATCTGGAGCAAAAGCATCTTTTTGGCTAGAAGTGTTAGAAAACCCCCAGAAAACTAACTCTAATGTGATCTGAAGCATCGCGTAAGGCATTCGAAAAGCTAAGGGATGGGAGTGCCCCGTCAATAAGAATAGCGTGTACACCCTATGCCAATTACATGAGTTGTATGTAGATGAGAAACGACGGCCCACAGATGATGCGACCGGACCATCGAAGACGCCGGAGAGCTGGAACTCCGAAGGGAAGGGGAAAGGAAAACAATTTGTGGCATTGAAACTCTCTTAAGACATCGCGCAACGGACAGACTTAAAAACGGTGTTCGAGGAGACAATGCTTGATAGCCGGGTAGATTTTTCGCTTCGGGAATTACTCGGAATAGCGAAGGAGTTCCGCGATCTTCTTGTGGATCTTGTGAAGAGAAAAAGACAAAGTACGGAGGAAAATGCTCCAACGGTGAATGCAAATACCGTTCTAATGATTGACATTGATGTGGAGAATGAAATTCCGAACTTCCACTACAGAAGGCCCCACTTGGCACGTGCAACTACGGAGACTCTGGTCCGAATCGGAAACATCAACGAGCCCGTACTAGCATTGATTGATTACGCATCAGAGTTCAATTAAATGTCCAAGGAGTCCTACCAGAAGGGGAAGTGGCCTATTAACACTAATCATGGGTGGAAAATCCGGGCAACCACTAAAGCAACGGAAGATTTATTTGCGGCTTGTCCAGATGTGACGGTCAAGATCGGAGATGTGGAGATTGACCAAAATTTCTTCGTGCAAGATGAGGTCGCACACTCCATGATCCTCGGGAAAGCCTTTATCACAGGTTCACGGATGGAGACAAAAGTGCTCGATAGCGGAGCGGCTTTTGCCCGAATTCGGAGCCAAAGCAGAGCGAAAACCATCCAATTCCTTATCGTGCCATCAAATCACGAAAGGAACAAGAGAGAGCTCTTGTTCCAAACAAAAATGGATTTTTAAAGCGGATTGTTATGGAGTGGGGAAGTAATAGTCCGAGAATTCCTGATACCCCACATAGGAAGAAAACTCTCGGAGCAAAGCAAGTACAAATCGGTTCGGATGGAGCATCTACGTACACGGCCATAACCGGAGTAATCAAGATAGAAATCCGAAAGGTGCAAGATGAGTTATGATCTGCATCAATAATAAAAGAAGTTGAAGAAATCGTGGGAGTGGTCGAAGAAGTGTTCTACGGGAGCACGCTACAACGGCTTGAAGAGCTAATAGAAAAGAATAGCCAGGGAGACCGGGTAATTCCGGTGGAATCGGTCGAGATGTATGAGATCATTGCGAAAATGGGACTAGATGCGCTCCGCAAAGAAGAAGCAATGGTATGTACGAAATATAAGACCGTGGACCACTGCCCGCCGATAGCAAACAAAAGATGAAAAAAGTCTCGGGAGATCGGACAATTCGGAAGTCCGTGGATATCAAACATGCCTTCACGGATGAGACCCGGAAGAAACTTTGGATCTATGGAGGTGCGTTCCGCTCACAAAATGAAGAAGAACGGTTTCGTGAGATGTTGGAGCAACATGGAAGAGCATTTACATTCACATCGAAAGAGATGGGGTGTTCTACCTCGAAGATAGTGGAGCCGATGGTGATCTTCACAATTGATCATGTGTCGTGGAACCTGAAACCGATTCCGATGCCACGAGGGCATATTCCGAAATACATTGATTTGCTCAAGGACAAGGTGGCGATGGGGATTCTAGAGGCATCCAACGCTCCGTATTCAAATCGATGGTTTACGGTTCCGAAGAAGAATGGGTCACTCTGATTTGTTCAATATTTGCAACCGGTGAACAAGGTGAACTCTGGCATCGGTCCGATAGTGGACGAATTTGTGGAAACGTTTGACGGTCGCGCGATATACTCCATTGGAGACCTATACTCCGGGTATGACCAATTCCAACTAGTCGTGGAGAGCCGAGACATCACTACCATGCGAACACCGATAGGATTGGTCCAAATGTGCACGCTACCAGAAGGCGCGATGAACTCGGTCGCACATATGATGAATGCGATGAACAAGGTGCTCCGTGACTGCATTCCGGCGATAACGATGTCATTCCTAGACGACATTCCGATAAAAGGATGTGCGGTGGAAGAAAAAGATGAGACTATGGTTGATCGGGGATGCCGAAAGTTCGTAGTCAGCCATATTCGCGATTGCAAAAAAGTGTTACGGAAGTTAGAAGATGTGCACCTAACACTCTCCGGAGAGGAATCGGCATTCGGACAAGAAGAGATATTGGTAGTCGAACATCTATGCACCGATAGGATTGGTCGTAGATGCTTCCGTATGCACTATGGGCGGATAGCACGATGCATAGTTCCCTAACCGGTTATATGCCAGCCGAACTTATGACCGGACAAGCACCAGTAATGCGGACGGAAATCGCGATTGCAACATGGACAGTGCTACCGTGGAAGGAAGAAATGAGTCGGGAAGACCTACTAGCGGTTCGGATACAACAACTAGAGGGAAGACCGGAAGACATACGAGAAGCAACACGCCAACAACAGGAAGCGCGATTCCGGAGAAAAAGTCGATTCGACAAAAAACATCATCTACGACCACGGAAGATTGAAGAAGGAGATTGGGTGATTGTCTATGATATTAGTTTGGATTATCAACATACAATGATACTGAAGTTTACTAAAAGGTTGTTCGGGCCATATGAAGTTTAGAAAGTTTTCGACAACGGAACTTACCAACTATGCGAGTTGGATGGAACAGTACTACGGGTGCCTATAGCGGGGAAACGGGTGAAGATTTTCAAGAAGCGGGCTAACGACGAACCTTATGTAAGCTTAGACAAGACCAACAACGAGGAGCAATCGGACAAAGATCCCGGGGATGCGGAAAGTGAAGAAAGTGGACTACAATTGATAATCGCCATAAGGGGAGAATCGGAGAGTGGTATGGATGAAGGCGAATAACAAGCATCGGGAACTTCGGCAGATACCGGACGATGTGCGGGTTCGGAGGGGGCGAGTGTCATAGTGTAGTTCGCACACTATGTGAAATATGTAAAAATATATATCCGATTTAAGTACGCATAAATAAATAAAAGAAAATATTGTTACATGCATAGGGCAAGTTTCAAACCTTGAACCTCCATGTAAACAAACCCAAACTTTACCATTGTACTAACTTATCATAAGTGACTTAAATATAGATTTAATAGGTATAAGAGTTATATTTACGCCTATTTTTACAAAACAAGTAAATCATGCACTTTTAGAGTGCATGAAAACTTTATTTGGAAGAAAAACGCAATCCAATTACTCATGCACATCTAGTGTGCATGAGCACTATATTTAGGAAATAAAAAAGCATGGTTGAAAAAGGCAACTCATGCACATCTAGTGTGCATGAACACTTTAGGAAAAAGCATGATGTTACGCTTAGCCTCTTCCATCACTATATAAGGAAGAGAGAAAAGATGGATATGGTTGTTGATTTTTTATAAGGGTTGATTGATATAAAATATTCGTGGGAATTGACGATTTTCCCATCTATTTCTCTGTTTTAATCTAAGTATAAATTAATACACTATATTCGTGGGATTCACGAGTTTCATATCATCATCTTGCAATCTATTCGTAACAAACCTTATCTCACATTCTTCTTTCTCCTAGTCGAAAACCCCAGCGGTTCCCACCCGACTTACGCAACGATCGAACGCCGAAAGGCCCGACAACGGTAATCTACGACGAGACGTAGTGATCCATCCTTTTTCTTGACGAAGAAAATGGGTGCGCCAACTGGAGATTTCGAATGTTGAATGAAACCATTTGCCAAATTCTCCTCCATATAGGCTCGAAGGACTTCTAGCTCGGTTGGTGACAAGTTGTAGATCGGTCCCCATGGTGGCTCTTTTCCCAATTGTAAATCAATGGGGTAATCATACAGTCGATGGTGAGGAAGGGTATTGGGTTGTACTTTATCGAACACATCGGCATAATGATGATACTTCTTTGGAATTTTAACGGTGGACTCCTCTTCAGTGGTGTTGGAGTGTTCTACTGATACTGCGAAGAGGTATATTTCTTCCTAGCATCCTTCCTCGCGCAACTGATGTAGCGAAATGGTTGCAATCTTATGAGTAGAGCCTTGGGTTTGTTGATATAGGATTTCTCTTGTTCTCCAATCTATGTTTGGGTTATGTAATTCAAACCATGGTAATCCCAAAAGAATGGGATGTTCTGGGGTACTAGTTATATTAAGTGATACTACACATGCTAATTTATCTAGGGCAATATTAACTGGCTCTGACTCTTCTATGATATTTCCGGAAGCAATGGGACGACCATCAATGACTACTATAGAGGCTGGACACGGGAGTTTGCTTAGGGATATCTGATGAGCTTGGGCAAAATTCCTATCCATGAAGCAAGATTTAGCTCCAGAATCTAGGAGTGCTAAGTCATGTACTAGAGGGGTACTTTTAGAACTAACGATTACTTGAGCTAAGAACACATTGCTAACTTCCTTAGAGGGAATGGAGCCACTAATGGGTTGCACAGATCTAGGGTTATCCAACCAAACATCTCCTATTTTGGCTGGACTTAGTCATTTAACTCTTCTTCTAACTGACTAAGGACATCAATTTATTCGATAAACTTGGGCTATTAGTACTATTAGGACTATCGGATATTCCTACTGAAAAAGACTTGAGTTTAGAACAATTAGTACTAGCGACTATTTGGTTTACCTGTCTTCTTGGCCTATGAGGACAGTTCATTGTGATATGCCCTGGTCCACCACAATAAAGACATAGTCGATTTGTTCGGTGTCGTTGTTTTTCCTCTTCCGATAATGGCCCGCGACAACGTGTGGTGTCAATTTCCATCGGAGTTGGAGTATTTGCTGGAGACGCATTATATGATTCCCTTGAAAAAGGTTTTGCTACCACTGAGGCATAGGTGGGCTCTGATCTTGTCCTTGGCCTCTAGAACTGACGTTTTGAACGTCGTTCGAAAAGGCGGTTGTCGCATCGCACCGCTCGAGTGATTTCTTTTGTCAATGACTTTGGCTCTCCGGGGAAGGTTAAGAGTAAATCCTTAACATCATTATGTACGCCAAAACGAAATTGCTCCATTAATGTCTGGTTATCCGAGGGAATATCGGTGGCGAGAAGATGAAGGTCCGCAGCATAAGCCGAGGCCGGCCGCTCACCTTGACACAATCTCCAGATTTTGTTGATTGTCGTCCTTACATTGTCAGTATCTCCAAAATAGGCTTTAAACTCGGTAATACACTCTTTGAAATTATTTAACCAGGGAGAGCTTTTTTCTAATAGGGGGGTGAACCATGCCAAAGTCGTGCCACTAAGTAGAGTGCCTACTAGTCCGACTCGTGATGCATAAGTGGAATATCGAGAAGGATGCATTTGAATCACTAAACGTACCTGATTAAGAAAACCTCTAAATTGTGATCAGGTCCCATCAAATTTCGTAGGAAGACCGATCTTGGGTTCTTTGTGAATCCCTTGAGTGCTTGATCCTTGTTCTTGTAGTGATATAATAGTTGCTTCAAGTTGTTGTACACGTAACGTCAGCTCCCCGTGCTGTTGTTGTTTTTCTAACGTTATTTGTTGAAGATCCCCCAACAAACGGTGATTTTCTTGTTCTAGTGCTACAAACTTCTCTTTTAAGCACTAGAACTTCAAGAAAATAGATTGGTATTCCTAAGCGCTAACAATTGCCATTCTACTATGGCGGATAAGAGGATTAGTATGAAGGAAAGGAGGGATAAGAGGATGAGGAGGGAGAGGAAATCGGTTCAAACTGTCAGGAACAATACTAAGACAAAGAGGGAATTAGTACTAAGAGATGCGAATTAGTACTATGAGAGAGAAAAGGGTATAGAAGGAGAGAGAGAAGGAGAGAGAGAAGGAGAGAGAGAGATGGAGAATGATGATAACAAAAGATATATTATATTATATGAAGAGTAAGTACAAGAATAGCTATGAGGCTTAAGACTAGCGTTAAATTGATTTGGTTCGAAATAATGCTTTGTGCCTCCTTTTATAGTGTTCTCAGGATTACTCTTGAAGTTTCTAGAATGTTCCAGAGAAATTTGGAATATACATCAATATTCTATAGTAAAACTTAAATGAAAATAATATTTTTCGTATTACAATAGATAGCCTAATGGTAAGAGTTCGACCCATGTAATATAAGGTCATGGGTTCGAGTCTTGCCATATTATGACAGTATCAAAGTCAAGTTTGGTGGATGTTGTCCGTGGGCCAATTTTTGTATATTAAGTGTGAAACGAATCTGGAGGTAGGCAAAGTAGGTGAAGGCAACCGTAATAAAAAACATACAGCCACAATACATGCAGCCGAAAACGATCAAATAAAGCACGCCAAGTGGGAAAAGGAAAAGCTATAAAACGCGAAGGAGAAATGAAAGGAGAGAGGAAGCCCCCCTAGATAGGATAGGATACTATAAGAGCATCTGGTCATACTTTTGTAACTCTGGTCGTGAGTCGTGTATCATTGTTCCTCCACGAGTAATCTAAATATATATGGTTTTTGGGTCTATTCTATTCTATGTTTACGGTGACGCTTAGAAGTTCATTCTTGAATTAAGATCGTGTATTACGGCTAAGTGATGTCAATCATTTCATTACACGGCACTAAGTGTAGAGCCAATCTCGTGCACCTTCTATTTTTGCACCACATACCACGACCCCTTGATCCGATTTCTGAAAGGACAATCAAAGGTGTTGCTTCCCAGGAAGGGGATAACACAATTTGGCATGCCCGGTTCACGTTGTGCATCACAGCAAACACACGTCGGTGGACACCCCCAATCGTCATTACGGCACCCAACCGTCTTACTTGCGCTCGGCTCACATCCCGCCATTGTTATCTGTATACGTGTACGAGATGAATAGGGTGTACTGTGTATGGTGTGGTTTGTAATATGTAATATGTATACGTGTGTGTGAGGATGAGTATGTGTGAGCACATGCATAATTATGTGCATGTGACAAGAGTGTAACGGTCGTCTCTTTTGTAACGGTCATTATTTACCGTTACATTATGTACTATAAAAAACCCCTTATGGGGCACATAAGGAGGATATATACATTTTTCCCCTATCACATATGTGTCATTTTCTATTTTCCTTTCTCTCTAGCTCTCTCACTATCGTAACCCCCCTAGGAGGGGGGTGAAGCCATTGTAGGCTTCACCCCACACCCTAACAACATTTTGGCACGCGGGGTGGGACAAAAGTGTTGCCGGTTAGGAACACTGCCTACCCTCAGTCCTTCAGGGTGGGAATCAAGGTGATCGTGGTGCAAGGGTAGGATCTCGCGTAGTTCTTGGAACGTATTGACTTATACCGTTAGAGTGTGTTTACTAAAGGCGTAAAACTGGAGACGGCTACAATCAAGCTCTTAATGTGCGTAACTACACACATGTACTCCTCTTACACGCTTACGCTTAAATAGTCACATAGAGAAAACAGAGAAGAGACCGGAGATAAGAGATGGAGCTCAGAGAAGACAAAAACTATATTAAACGACTGTGCTTAGAAATGCGCTAACCCTTTACAATGTTCATAGGCCCTTTATATACATAGGGCCTAGTTGGTTACGCTTCCTGCGTGAACTGTTACATGCGTTACTTCAACACTTCTATTATAATTAATACACTTCTTTATTATGCATTATTTATGTTTGTCTTTCTATGGCGGACCACACCTGGCACGCCTGTGGGACAGTGCCTTGGCACGTCGGACCCCTCCTCCGTTTACTAGTCTACCAAAATATTGAGGATATTTGGCTCTGGGCGCCCGTTGTTACTTGTCGTGATTGGTGGCGCCATAACGAGGTTGGGCTCATCGCTTTGTGGCTGAACCGATGCTTCCGTCTCTAGTGTCTCCATGGGTGGCTCCGGCCATATTTCTTCTTGTACTGCTTCCTCCGTAGTGACTGTCGTGGCTGGGACTATGTCGTTGGGTACAATCGTCGTAGTCATCTCCGGAGTGCCTGCCTTTTCGATAGGGGTCTCGTCCTGCTCTGTGGAATTTGGGCATGACTCTTCCGGGCCTGTTTCTTGCGTGGGGGCCTGGTCTTCTTCTCAAGGCATTTCTGTGGTGGGCTCGGCTGGTATGCCATCTATGGGCGAGGATACATCGTTTCTTGGCGGCTCTGTCGTTGGGCGTGGGCAGACATCTGGGCGTGATTCTTCCAGGCCTGTTTCTTCCATGGGGGCCTCCGACATTGTTGTTACCTCCAGAGCGTCATTAGGATCAGTTGGAGGCTCATTTTGCTCTGCGGAGTCGTTGTCTTGGACGGTAATAGCCTCCGCCCTCTTCAATTCCCCCACCCTTTGATGCTCGCTTCCGATCATGCACAACTGATGGAAGATATCTTCCTGACTTTCGCCGAAATCTTCCAGTTGTTCTGCTATCACCTCTACGTGTCGGATGGCTAACACGTGATAGTCCTGCATTAGGTCTTCTCATACCGCGGCGATGCTCTCTTCATTTAACTTATAGAAGCCTTTACCTTCTTTGTGCTAATTTTCCTAGTCCGCTCGGTAGGTGTGGAGTTCGGCCGCTTGTTTTACCCATCCGGCCCAATCCTTGTCCAAGGCTGCTTGCAGCTACGCCGTAAACCGTTCCTACTTTGTTTGGAGGACTATGTGGATCCTGTCCTTTTGGGAGCGGGCTTGTGGGCTTGCGACTCCTCCAGTGCCTTCTTCAGATTCTCAATTTTCCCTTTGTTAGTTGTTGCCTCTTCATAGTGGGTCATCATCTGTGCCCAGATCTGGGACTCCTTCAAGTGTAGTTGCTTGAGCCGATCCATTTCATTATTCATGCGTATCTCGACTTGGTGGGTTTGTTCATGCTCATGTGCGAGTTGCTCTTCATACCATGCTTTCTTCCTTTGTGCTAATTCCCGTATCGCCGTAATGACGGCCTCCTTTTTACTTGCTTCCTCCTATAGCTTTTCCTTCTCTTCCTTTTTTTGGCCATGTGCTGCTACCTCCACATCGAGCTTATCTTGAAGTGTTTTCACCGCCTTGCGTCCTTTCACCCTGATGTTTGCTTCTCTGTCAAATGATTGGCGGAGCTCTGATCTGAGGTGGTCAATCTCCGTTTTGGCTAGCTTCATAGCCCTTTTTGCCTTGGTCGCGAGTGTTGCTTGGGCCTCCACCTCTTCCCTTAGCGTCTAAACTTCCATGTCGTGAGGCGCAGGGCCGGGGGAGGTTGCATACTAGCCACATTGCACTCTAGTTGCGTGATGCACTCCTGCGCCTTGTTCAATTGTTCCTGGGTCATTTTTACTGTTTTCCAAACATTTTTATTTTTGATTGCCATATCTTTGGCACCCAGGCTCACTTTTGCTAACTCCCGATGAACCTCTACTAAGGCAGCATTCAAGGGAGGCAATTCAATTCCAACCCACCGGACCCCTGCATTATGTTTCCAGCCCACTTTCGCTAGTCGACCCTCATCTTTGCTCTCCGTCGTCTATGTTAGTGCACGCTCAATCAACTGTTGTTCGGCGTGCTCCTCGGCCATTCTCTGGTACACCTTGATCTATTGTGTCGCTAGGAATTGCATTCATTCATATGTCGTCCCGAACTGTAACAACACGCCGAACTCATGGGCCGTATCCGAAATGTCCAGATAGTGTAAAACTTCACTTTCTATCGTAAGCACGCCTTTTCCACGTTGCGATTGTGTTGTTATGATTGGCTACAGCTCGTGGATGAGCTCCAGTGTAGATGTGGGCTCCGTGGGCGCGCACAATCTTCTACCCGTGCGTCTACATCCTTTACCAATCCGCGACCATCCTTGCGATCCAATCGTCGACACTTAGGCCTAGGGCTACCGTGACTCGGCTCTGGTTGTTCCTGTTCGGCCGTAGATGGCGCTTCTCCGGAATCGACGTGGTTGACCTACCTTTCCTCTTGCATCGGCGCTATTTCGACGGTGGTAGGGTTTGGTTCTTCCTCCCATTCCGTCGACATGAGGTCTGTTAATCGTCGTTTAGGGTTTAGGGTTTAGGGTCCCATTCCTCCCAAACCGAGGTGGAGGCGTGGGTCTTGTATCCGGTGCGGGTAGTTCTCGGGGAGCACGGTTAAGTATTGTTGTATTATCGGACGCAGCTTCTTCGTGACCTGAAAAGCGTGCAAGCCTTCTCTTAATGATGGGCTTCCAATAAAAAATTTGCAACCTCCTGAAAAAAAGCGTTCGGAATGTCCTTTGTTCTGTAGGCTTTGGTAGAGGTTGAGTATTCTTCGAAATATCTTTCTAGGTCTTCTGTAGGGAGAATGTTTCTCTCGTAAGGCCGTCAAACCCAGCTTCTTTCTAATGCTGGCATTCATAACTGTGTCGACATTGAGCTTCTTGGTGATTTTTTGGGCATCGGAGGGCGGTGGCGCCTCTGCTACCCGGATGTAGCCTTCAAAGCCCTTTTCCAGGAGCCATCGTCGCAGTGCTGAGGAGATGGGGATCGGCATAGTACCATGGTAGGGATCGTGCGAGGAGTGATTAGGGGTTAGGACACACAAGTTGCTTGGCCCGTGATGCCTATAAAAAGCTGGAGAGCGAGGAGAGAGAGGAGCACAAGGAGAGTGAGGGGAGCTTGATTATGTTTTCTGTAATGTGCAGAAAACCATATGTTCTCCTCTTTTTGTGACTTAGGGTTCATGGGCCTGTGCCTCATTGTATCGACGCATGTTCTTTCCCTTGGAAAGTGTGCATGCATAAAAGCCCTTTAATAGTTGTGATTGTCCTCTCCTTCTTCTTATTCTTTTTTTTTTGTAACGGTAAAGTACAATATTACTGTTACTTTCTTACAGGCTACTGGTTGGAGTGGGAAGCAACGGTGTGAAACGGATTCGGTGGCGTAGGTCTGAAGTACGGCTTTAGGCGGAACCCGTTCACTTTTTGCCGCAATATTTCACCTGCAAGGGTCCCTAATTGAAAGGTTCCATTTTCCGCCCCTATTATCCAATACGGCCCTGTCCAGCGGAATTGTAATTTTCCCGACATTTGGCCCATCCGGGTTTGGAAAACTAAAACGACTTTTCCAACTTTGAAGTGTTTTTCACTAGTGCCTCGGTGTCGATCTACGAACGCTTTACGCCGTCTTTGCTCGTGTTCCAAGATTGCCATATTTTGGACTCGTGTTTCGCCGAACTCCTATAATTGTTGTAAACGTATATGTTCGGACTGACCTTCTGATAGTCTTTCACAGACTTGAATACGTAAGCTGGGTACCTGAAATTCAATGGGCGCCTGTACGCTAGTCGGAAGGGAGTTGATTGTATGCTTTTCTTGTAGCTCGTGCGGTAAGCCCACAAGGCGTTATGTAGCTTCGTGTCCTAGTCCGTTATATTCTCATTAACGATCTTTTTCAGGATATTCTACAGCGTCTTGTTCGTTGATTCTGCCAATCCATTCACTTGAGGATAATACGGCGTACTCTTCTTATGTACTACGGCGTAATGGTGTGTGAGGTCGTGGATAACCATATTCAAAAAGTGGCTTCCTTGATCGCTTATGAGTTCTATTGGACAGCCAAAACGGCACCAAATGTGCTTGTATAAGAATTTTGTCGTCGATGCTGCAGTGTTATACCGTAATGCTTTCACTTCTACCCATTTTGTGCAATAATCTGTGGTGACTACGATATATTTATGTCATGTTTGTGTCGTTGCCGGAGTAAAGGGGCCGACAAAATCGAGACCCCATTTTTGGAAGGGGTCAAAGCGAGAGCACTAGCTGGTACGGCATCCGTGCAAGCTCCGTAGGTTGGCCCATGCATTGGCAGAGGTCGCACTCTTTACAATATTGATACACGTCTTTTTGCGTAGTTGGCCACCAAAGGCCTGCTTGCCATACTTTTCGGGTTGTAACGTCTCATGCGTAATGCCCTCCTACCGTTCCGCAGTGAGCTTCACATAAAACGTCTTCTTTCTCCTCTTGTTGTATATCGTGCCTCCAGATACCGTCGCTCCCCTTATGATATAGGACTCCCTCAACTAGGCAGAAATTGCGGCTTTGTACAGCGAGTTTTTTCTTTTCGTCTATTTGTAGCTATGGTGGTGGCAGTCCCATTGTCAAGAAGTAGGTCATCTCCATCGGCCACCGGTCCGGAAAACTCTTCTCGTCTTGTGTCGCTATAGCCGCAACCCGCAAAATATCGGCGTCAAGGAAATCGTCGTCTCGTCTTATTGCGTTGTCGCCCTTATCTAGTTTGCTTAGATAATCAACTACGGCGTGCTATGTACCCGGCTGGCCGATGCTAGATTGTGAATTCAAATTCCTGGAGTAGCAACATCCATCTGGCTAATTTCCCCATTAACGCCTGTTTCTCGACTAAGTAGAGTAGCGTCGCGTGGTCCACATGAAACGTGCACTTCCGCCCTAGTAAGTGATGTCGGAATTTCTTTACGTTGTAAATCATCCCCAAGGCTTCACGCTCTATTGTTGAATTATTCCGCTCTGCATCCGATAATTTACAGCTAGAGTAGTATACTGGTCAGTACCAACTAGGCTTAGTGAGCTGCATTAGCGCATTGCCGATTGCAATGTCGGAGGTATCCACAAATACGTATTATGATTTAGACCAATCTGGGGGCTGTACGACGAGCGCTTGGGTCAACATTACTTTGAGTGCCTCGTACGCCTTATCTTCTGTTGTTGTCCATTTGAATGGAGTACATTGTTGCGGCATGCAGGGGGGTTGTGAAATCCGCCAAGTATCGTAACATACGGTTGTGCCAACGTATTTGCCCGAGGAAGCGACTTAGCACTTATGCGTTACTAGGAGTTTTTGCTTCCACGATAGCCTTAATTTTGCTGGGATCTACCGCAATCCCCTCCTTACTCACGATGTGTCCGAGCAGAGCTCCACTAGTGACCCCGACTGCGCATTTACTTGGATTAAGGCTTAGGCGCGAGGTATGGCATTGTTCCAAACATAGCCGCAAATGGCTAAAATGTTCTCCTCACGTCCCATATACTGCGAAGTCATCGAGAAAGACTTGCATAAACGCAGGTATAAATTCACCGAAGATTTCCGTGATAGTTCGTTGAAACATGGCGGGGGTCGTCTTCAGACCGAACATCATAACCACCGCTACGAAAACTCCCAAGTCTATGACGAACGCAGTCTTCTCCTGATCGTCTGGGTGCATTCGTACTTGATTGTATCCACTAAATCCATTCAAAAAACTATACATGTCATGGCATGCGACCGCGTCTAATACACTATCCGTAAATGGTAAGGGAAACGCGTCCATAATTGTAACGACGTTTAATTTACGGTAATCGACGCACACACATATTTTCCCATTTTTCTTTGGCACCACCACTATCGGACTCTACCATGTGGCATGTTTTACTGGTCGGATGAACCCCGCTTTCAAGAGCTTGTCAATTTCTTCCTTTACACGGGCTGCGTAATTTGGGTTCATATGATAGCATCTCTGCTGCACCGGTTTCGCATCCGTGGCCAAGTTAATCTTGTGTTGATAAAATTTCGGGTCCAGGCCTTTCATGTCTTCATGAGACAATGCGAAGACATCCTTAAATTCCTAGAGCAGCTCCTTCATGGCCATTTTCTCATTTGGCATCAGGTCCTTAGCAATTGAGAGCAGCAGTGGAACCTCCATGGTTCTGACATTAATCTCCTCCAATGCGGACGCGGTAACCCTTCGCGAGATTTCCATTTCCTTCTTGAACACTTCTTGTGCTCTCCTTAGCTCCAACATAGACTCGGGATCAAGTTCGTATTCCTCTTCTTGGGGCGTACTCTCTAGCGGCCTTGAGGACATCAATTTTAAATAATGGTATTATCCGCAGGTTTTCGTTGAGGTACTGTTCTAGCTCTATATCCTGTAGACCCTCCAACATATTAATTTCTTCTGCGTATAGTGGCATTATAGCTTTGGTCGGTGCGGATGTTTCCTACGTCAGTACGCAGACCTTATTTCGCCTGCGTCGGAAGCTGATGTAGTTATGCTGCCAATTCTGCTTGATATTAGCAGACCGTAACCATGGTCTACCTAACAAAATTGGGTATGCTCTTGGGGCATCCAGCGCGAGCACGACCGCAGAATTCTCAAAATGATGGCCGCCGACCACGATCCCTAGCTTCCGAATTAAACCTAAAGGTCTGACAAAGCGAGTGTCTGTCATTCGGAGCTAGAATGGGCATGCTTTCTAGTTTGTAATGCCCAGCCTAGCACAAGTGGTTTTACTAATGACATTTATGCTGGAACCACCATCGACAATGCATTACGTTATTTCTTGGCCCTAAAGTACCACTTTGATGGTTGGGTTATGGTGATCTATCACTGCTAGATTGGTATTGGACTCTGTGTAATTAGATGAGATTACTAGTCCGACGGTGCCCCGTATGTGATTCTCTACCACCTGTCAAAACCGTGGAAGCAGTAGTAATAGCTTATCCATGGTCAACATGATTTCGCAATCCGCCAAAGCTTGCCATATCGGGTCTGGCGATAATGTCTTATCATCGCTCTACGTGGTGGCGCTCGGTGATTCTTGCCTCATCCACTCCACGTTGGTCTCGTTTGCTTTCTCTACCTAGACCTGAGCCGCTTTGCATATGTCATCTTGTTCTGCTTCCTCCGTAGTGACTGTCGTGACTAGGATTGTGTTGTTGGGTAAGGTCGTCGTAGTCATCTCCGGAGTGCTTGCCTGTTCGGTAGGGGTCTCGTCCTACTCCGTGGAATCTGGGCGTGACTCAAAAGTGTTGTTGGGGTGGGGGTGAAGCCTAAAATGGCTTCACCCCCCTCCCAAGGGGGTTACGATAGTGAGAGAGCTAGAGAGAAAGACAAATAGAAAATGACACAAATGTGAGAGGGGAAAAATATGTATCCTCCCTATGTGCCCTATAAGGGGTTTTTTATAGTACATAATGTAACAGTAAATAATGAACGTTATAAAAGAGACGATACACTCTTGTCACATGCACATAATTATGCATGTGCTCACACATACTTATCATAACACACTTTTATACATATTACATATTACACACCCATACACATTACACCCTATTTATCCCGTACACCTATATGGATAACACTTAGCACGCCTGTCGGACAATGCATTGCATGTCGGACCCACAAGCCCATGCCAAAAAAACTCTTGTTGATCGAAACTCCATCGATCTTCTCTCGCGATCGAAAACTCCTCGACCAGATTACTACTCGACGATCAATGACTTCAATCAAAGCTAGCTTGACACAAACCTTCTTGTTCGATCAACATAATCGCACGATTGGATTGCACACCAATCATCTTATTCACTGTGGTAACGTCATTTAGGTTTATCAATGATTGTGGGTATATATTGTGTGTGTGTGTCTTCATTAATGTGAGTGTGATGAATTTTTGTACCCTTGTGTTTTCAAAATTTGATGTCGTACCCCTCAATTTTTTTTTCTAAAATTATATTAAGTACCCTCTAGTTTTAGAAATTTCGTGTCTTGCCCTTCTGTTCCCGAAATTTGTCTGCATGCCCTCGAGTTTCTGAAATTCTCTTCTCTACTCCTTTCTTTTTTCTCTTTCTTTGATTTTTTGAAATTCCCCTGTTCACCCTTGACTTTTCGAAATTATCCTCCCTGCCCTCAAATTTCTGAAATTTTGCGATCTGCCTCGCGTTTTTTGAATGCCCCTCTCTTCTTGCTTCAATTCTTCAATTCATATTCCAACCTTTCACTTTTGGCGGATGGCGATGGCAACAACGATGGCCAAGTGGTCCCAAAAAATTCTCTTATAGGGAGCTAAAGAAAGCCACCAGAAGGTTCAATGAAGAGAACACAAACTTGTTTGAGCAAGAAGTCGAAAAGGACAGGACTACTTCGCGGCTTTCTCCTCTCTATTGTCACCTTCTTGTACTTGGAGCTGTCTGAGAATCATTGATTAGCATATTCTCTAGTTTGAGATCGCGGTGGATGATGCCTTTGGAAATCTCAAGCATGATATGTATTGGCTCGGCAAGGGTCAGATTGGTCGGGCCACGAGCTTCTGTGTTGCTAGATTTTTGTTCATAAGCTCTAAGAGAAGGCAATTAGATTTCTTGTCTTCATCTCTGAAAGTGCACAAGCATTGGACGATGTTTGGGTGATATTGCAGACGAAGGTGGATAGATGCTTCGTGTTCAAAACAATGTTGTGCACCTCCCTAGAAGCGCTTGATGGCAACATTTTATCAAGCCCCACAGGGCTCCATTGCACTTTATACACCTCCACAATCTGTCCGACGTTTATATCAGAGTTAGGGCATGGATGAATCCTCTCCAGAATCTCAACCTCTCAGAGATCTGCGAAGAATCCATCGTGAGAATGGGATATGATATTCCACTCATCATTGTTGGAGTGGTGCCATCTGGATCTTCCCGTTGGGCATCGGTTGCCTTTTCTTTCTCTCGTGTTCCCAGCTAGCTGCACAGTCACCTCAGTGTGTGCATCAGAGATAGCTTTAGAAGAAGATCTAATCTGCTTGTCATGAGACTTTCCTTCTTGCCAACACATGCCATGGGTATCCAAGCTCCCATAAGATACAACTTGCCCATGAACAGATGCATTATTTTCTTCAGGAATAACCAATGAAATTTCTTCTTTGGAAACCTTGGAAGAAAGCTGCACTTGTGGAGGATATTTTATGTGGAATTCTGCACATATTTTTTTCATCAACGCTTTCTTACAGTCTTCAGATGGTATTGTTTCGTAGACTGGTTGCAGAAACTGTTTACTGACAAGAGAACCTGCAGAGAATTCCTTCCCATACTTGTTCGCCATAATCTCACTAACATCTTTGAGCTCAGGCAAGTTTGAACAATGAGAAGCACCAAAATACAAGCTCTCAAGAGCCTCTCTCAAGTCCGTAGGGCATTCTTTCTGCCAGGCAATGTTGTAAAGATTAGCCTTCAACAGATGAAAGTATTCTCCAACTTTCACATAAACAGACAAAAAGCTAGCTTCTTTCCATAGACCGTCAAGCCGAGCTTCTGCATCTGATGTCTTGGCATGGTGGAGGAGCTGGGCCACATCGATGTGGAGCTGTTTCACCTATGATTCTCTTCTCCCCCTCAGGAGTTTCACCCTGGACATGGTGAGCTTCAAGAGCCTATTACAGCTTGATCTTCTAAAGCCAGGAGTACATCCTAGGTAGTAAGCAAACCATAGCCGGCGAGGTATCGGGGCTTTGCTGGTGGATCCCATAGCCAGAAGTTTAAAATCTAGCAAAAGACAAGCAAGAAGCAGAAGGATGGCTGTGATAGTGATGCAGCCTCACCAGCGAGATCTATTTCTGAAAGCAGAGATTATACATCCGAGGCTGTAGACGATTTACCAAAAACCCTACCCTCAATCCTTAGGGGTAGGTATCAAGGTGATTGTGGTGCAAGGGTAGGATCTGGCGTAGTGCTTGGAACGTATTGACTTATACCATGAGAGCGTGTTTACTAAAGGCGTAAAATTGGAGACTGCTACAACCGAGCTCCTAATCTGTGTAACTACGCACATGTACTCCTCTTACATGCTTAACGCTTAAACAGTCACACAGAGACAACAGAGAAGAGACTAGAGATAAGAGATGGAGCTCAGAGAAGACAGAAACTATATTAAACGACTGTGCTCAGAAATGCGCTAACCCTTTACAATGTTCATAGGCCCTTTATATATACAGGGCCTAGTCGGTTACGCTTCCCACGTGAACCATTACACGTGTTACTTCAACACTTCTATTATAATTAATACGCTTCTTTATTATGCGTTATTTACGTTTGTCCTCCTATGATAGACAACAGCCACGCCGAGCCAGCCGAGGATACCGTAGACTCCGCTCCGCGATCACTCAACACTCATCACCAGAAACCCCAGAATCGCACCCCTCATCAGTCATCCCCTACAGACAATCACATACCGAACTCGCCACTCCTCCCAGTCTGTCGGTAGTCTCTCAACAATCCGAGTTCAACCCCTTCCCGGCCCTACTGGACGACCCAAATCTCGACGCAATGTTGTACCACTCATATACCTGCTACACGGATGGTCCTGACGCGGAATCTCACATCGTTTCTTTTCTCTCCACTTGGCAAGCCAACAATTCTACGCAGCGCCTCACCGCTAAGGAGGTGGACGCCTCCAAAATTGCGGAATTTACCCTTTCGCTAGACGGCCACATTGCATGGTGGTATTCTCACCACAATCCGGGGTAGTTTACGACATTCCAACATGTCTGCACCCAGTTTCTGAAGTTATTCCACCGGGAAATTCCGAAGCACGAATTGTTCCGCTAGTTCTATACCATTGCCTAGGGACCTAATGAAATAGTTTCCCATTTTACCATCTGATTCCAAGACCTCTACCGGCAACTCGCACAGGATGTGTCCGCCAATCATTTAAAAGATACGTTCCTTGCCGGACTCCTGAAGCCGTTGAGCACAACATTGGCCCTTACAAATTTTTCACAACACACTATCGAGCAAGTGGTCGCTCGTGTTCTCGGTTTAGATAAGGCTCATCATAACAATTCTTTCTCCATGGGCACGCTCCAAACCTCCTTGCCAACAACCGAGGAGACCCAGTTTCGGCAAGCACTACAATGCACGACTTGTGCTAAGTCCGGTCACTCGGCTATCGATTGCCCTCTATGATCACACTGCCCCATCTGCCATTCTAGAGTACATACAGTTAAGCAATGTGAGTACAACGTGCTCAACCATACTAACTCGGTTTCGGTGTTACCCGAACAAAGGGGCGGACAGACATAGTGGGGAAGCATCGCAGTCGGAGGTTCGAAGTTGAAGTCGAAGTCGAAGTCGGATCAAGGAGTCATCATTTTGGCTAAATAATAGTTAGTTACAAAGTTTTGTAGTTCTTGCCGATAGGGAAATATGTATTTCTTGATGAGGAAGTCATTCAGGTTGCCTATAAAAAGGAACCGAAGGCATTGTAAAATCTATCGTTTTTACTTTTAGTAATATAAGTTTAGTTGTAGGAAATCTCGATGTGCAGCTGTTTATTTTCTGTTTATCTAGTTCCACCTTGCTACAACTGTATTACGTAAGTAATGATCTCGATGTCTGTGTAACATCGATAAGATTATAGTAACTCAGTATTTATTCGCACAACCACAATTCTTTGATTGAACATTCAGTACGAAATGTTCGAACTTTGTTGTGTGTCGGCAACAGAGTCGGTTGTCGGCCGAACAACACAGTATAATTTTGGCACGCCCGGTTACATCTACAATTAGCAGGGAACAACTCGAATGGTATCGTCGTTTGGTTTGGATACACCAGTCGATCGTAAACGTCCTCGTACACATTCGGTTACAAACCGTGTCGAGGAGGATTCTGCTACGGTGGTACAGCAAGAAACAAGTCTGAGGTGGTCTTTAGTTCCCAACTTAATTGACAGTCAGTCAGATGAAGACCAATCCGAAGAGGTATCATTTTATGATATCTAGAGTGAAGACAATATGCCTTACCCTTACTAGAAATTTCGAGAAGGCGTTGATGCAGAAGCGCATATTAGGGATTTCTTAACTACATGGAAAATAAACCATGGAGCTCAGCGACTATCAGCTGTAGCCGAGGATACGTCAAAAATAGTTGAGTTTGTTTTGTCATTAGATGGCCAGTCGGCAAATTGGTTTGCTCAAAATGGTTTCCAAGCGTTCGAAACATTCGAACAATTAACCAAAAAAATTCTTCAATTGTTTCATCGACAGATTCCTTAGAAGGATCTGATAGCTCAATTTTATACATTATATCAAGAATCCAAGGAAACGGTGTCACAATTTGTCATTCGCATTCAGAATCTACAACTACAAATTTCCAGGCCAACTCCCGATCATGAACTAATGGATATCTTTCTAGAGGCAATTCGGGAACCACTACGAACGACATTAGCGGTGTTCAATTTCCGAACTCAGTCAATTGAGCAAGTGATTGATAAGGCCATTGCTATGGGTCGAAATCGAAAAAATGTAAGAAGTATGGATATGTCAGCATTGCATCATACTTTGCCAACTATGGAAGAGTTACAATTTCGCCAAGCAGTACAGTGTACTACTTGTTTGAATATTGGGCATTCAACAATCAAGTGTAGTTTACGTACACCCTGCACAATCTGTCACTTTAAGGCCCATTCACTAGAATAATGTGAATATAATTTGCTTAACAAAGCAACAGCACCGATACGACAAATTTTTCCGGAAAATGGTTACCAAGATAACCGTAATAGGTTCAATAATCGGTATTAGGAGGATGATCGGTATGATAATCGGAATTATTCGAAAAGGCGACTGAATAATGACTGGAATGACTATAGGAGAAATGATAATCAAGGTCCAACACAAGAGGACGCCCGACAGTATGATTATCAACAGAATCGGGATCAAGATTTTTCAGCACCACAGGATAACAGTCGTCAACAGCAACAAGGGGGTCGTTATAACAATAAAGAAAATCGACCCAACAATAAAAAATTCTATAAGCCAAAAGCGTCACGACAACTTCAACATGATTCTCAGAGAAAACATCCGGATGGATATCCACAATATGAACAAGGTAATACAGTGGATCATTCACTCCTAACTGCTATATTTGCAAGAAAGATGGACATTGTGCACTGTCACGCCTTTCGGCGTCGGATCGTTTGCGTGAGTCGGGTGGGAACCGCTGGGGTTTTGGACTAGGAGGAGGAAAAATTTGAGACGAATCTAGTTATGAATAGATTTTAAGAAAGAGATATAAAAACCTCGTGAATCCCACGAGTATAATGTATTTTATTAGATTAATCAATATTAAGATAAGAATATGAATTTGGATTGAAAGAGAGAGATATAGAAACCTCCTGAATCCCACGAGTATAGTTAATATCGTGAATCCCACGAATATAATTCATTAATTAGTGTTTTTTTAGAAATATATCCAATTTCCAAAGTTTTCACACACTTATTACATTGTGATCCCCATCCTTATATAGTGATGAGAAAGTCTTAGCAATCCATGCTTTTTCTCTAACTATAGACTATATGCTTTCTCTAACATGCCTTTTTCTAAAAGTGATCATGCTTTTTCTAACCTCATGCGTTTTTATCGACTATAGTGTTTATGCACTATAGATGTGCATGTGTAGCCTTTTTTTCTATCATGCATTTTTTTTCTAACTAAAGCTTTTTCCTAGGAAATATGCGTGGGAAAAACCTTTCTATGTGGGATATCTGCTTTTTTAACACTTATAATGTGTTAGTGTAATGGTAAGGCTTTACATTATTCACATGAATGTATAAGGTTCAAATCTTGCCCTATGCATGTAATATATATTTTGATATTTCTTTCTTTTTCTTCATATTTATTCAATTAGTTATTTTATACATTTTTCACATAGTGTACGAAATACACTACGACACTTAGCCCCTCCAAACCTGCACATCCTCCGGTATGTGCCGAAATTGTTAGAGCTCGTTATTCTCCTTCATCCGTAATAACTTCCGTTTCTCTCGCTATGTCGACTTTATATCTCCATTTTGAGCACATCCATTCTTTCCACCCAAACCATTGTCGCCATCTGATCCTCCATATTCTTCGTTCACTCTTTGCATGGCCATGACCGGTTGTCATGACTCCTTCTGCTCTTCTTGAGCTTAACCCTTCATGTCTCGTGCATGTGCCACCTTCATTCCGACCATCTTCTTGGTCAAGACACTTTGCACTTCGTCCATCTTCGTTGTACAATCTCGCATTAGAGTTGACAATCTTCATGTTAGAGCCCTCCTTCTTTGTTGAGATCTCATCCTCGATAACACCCTTCAAATCCTCTTGGCCCTTGTCTTCTGTGGTAGTGTGTCTGCTTGGCATCTGCCTCATGTTCATCAACCTCGACTTCTTCCCGGATCGATCTCGTCCGATCAGCTTTCAGTTAGATCGGCTTCCGATCGGTGTTGTGGTCGGCCGAATCGGACTCGGTTGATCGGTTTCGAACGAGTCGGCCCCCTTCTAGGTTGGGTTAGATCTATCAATTTCGGTCTGGATTGGCTTTCTTTTCCTCATGTTCACCGGCCTTGACCAGTTCGACCTCCGGTTGAGCTAGATTAACTTTTGTTCGGATCAATCTCGTCCGATCGGCTTCCGACTGGAATGATTTCCGTCTGAGTCGGGCTCGACCGATCGAATTTCGACCGAATCCACTTCTACTTGGTTTGGCTTTCTTTCGGATCATAATTCCGTCCGGATCATCTTCCATCCGAACCAGCTTCCGACTTTACCTTTCTTGCCGCCACCTCCCATCTCTCTAGTCTCACATTGTTTCTCGGACACAACCGCCGAAGTCTCTAGAATTAGTGGGCAAGAATCCTCGGTATTACCGTCCTCCATTGTTTCACCCATAGCCACCTTCTCGACTATCTCTCTGTCGTATGCATCGGCGTTGGCCTTCATTTTCTCTCTGCCACCTTCCATCTCAATGTCATCTTTCGTGGCTACCTCCTCAATCACATCTGCCTCACACTCTTTATCTCCCTCGATCATGCAAGCATCGATTATGCTTACCCCTTTCTCTCTCGATGTTTCGGACACTCGTATCCCAAAACCTTCTTCCACCCTTGAAGTGGTGTTCGCCACTCTCAAGTCATCGGCCTTATCCTTAGCCATCATTCTTTCGCAAGACAAGAGGATGCCTTCTTCTATACCCTCTCCCATGGTACTGACGTATCATACTTCGGCCTTCGTATCAGCCACATAGTTCATCCTTAATCGATCATCCCTTATAGGACATGTTGTTGCCGACGATATTCTCATCTTCCTCTTATCATGTCTTCAGCATACTCTTTCGACTTCAGCCCAATCCTCGGTAAGGCCATTTGCACCGTCATCATCTTCGAGTTCGATCCTAATGTCCATACTTTCTTTCCGATCGATCGATCTTACGAACATTAGGACTTTATCCTCCCCCACCAATCTTTGATCCTACTCCGAGAGTCGAACAAAATGATGCTCGAACTCTAGGAATGCTTGTGTTACGCTTCGGTGGGTCTTCTCCGATACCACCCATTCGTCGAACTCACGCGGATCTCGTCCCATTGGTCTCTCGTAATCATATGCTTCCAATATAGCTTTCTCAAAGGACACCCACATTGGTTTTTGTTGCCGTATATCATAGATGTTATGCTCTCTTACAGCTCGTTTGTGGCCACCCGACTAAAGGATATCACTTGCAATCCTTCCGGTATCCCACATCGCACCATCTCCGCCTTGTATTCACATAGATAGCGTGACACATCCTTTCCGTTGAATTGTCCGTTTCGTTGTACGAGCCGCTTTACTATTGTCGTGATCTTCGTCATCACTCGTTGTTCTTGTAGCATCCGCTCGAACATCATCATCATCGTGTTCATCACCTCTTGTTGATTCTCCATCTCCTTGCCACCCGTCTTCAGGTCGGGTTCACGACTTCTGTCATGCCTTTCGGCGCCGGATCATTTGTGTGAGTTGGGTGGGAACCGCTAGGGTTTTCGACTAGGAGGGGGAAAAATTTGAGACGAATCTAGTTATGAATAAATTTTAAGAAAGAGATATAAAAACCTCGTGAATCCCATGAGTATAATGTATTTTATTAGATTAATCAATATTAATATAAGAATATGAATTTGGATTGAAAGAGAGAGATATAGAAACCTCGTGAATCCCACGAGTGTTGAGATACAAGCTCAACATTGGCCGGATTGGCTGTGCAAGCCGAGAACTGGATTGGTTGGGATCGATCGGCTAGGCCGGACCGGTGCGTAAACCGGTGCGCCGACCGGCACACAACAAGAAGCCATAGCGGTGCATAAACCGCAAGGCCGTTGGAAAGATATTCTACGTAGGAATATATTTTGGGAGTTAGTGTAGAGTTCATTTATGAGCATTGAAGTACATGTCAATACTTCTGTCAATCCGTATGGACTTGTATAAAAGTGCTCACTGAGCACATCCTATGTATAGATTGAGTATTATTTTGAATTGAACTTCTGTGTGTTCTCTCTCTCTCTCTCTATGTCTCCTGCGTACTATGTATATTCAAGCTCTCCATTAAACCTACGTATTTTCTGTGTTCGGTTTTCTACTTGCTTCTACACGCTATTCTTTACATGGTATCAAAGTGCGAGGGTTGAGAACCTCTGTAACCGACATAGCTTGAAAGGAAAACCAACCTAGAAGAATAGGTAAAACCGATGGATAGAGGCATGGCTAGCTCACTTCTGACGGAGAAGCTCGATAGAAACAACTACGCGTCTTGGTCCTACAAGATGCACCAGTACCTGCTCGGGCACGGTTACTGGACCTATGTTGACGGAGCAAATGACACAACACCCGAATTGACACACAGAGATTTCCCGCCCTGGTAACAGTCGGCGAGCAGAGTATTGTACTACTTCGCGTCTTGTCTAGGCGAATAGCTCCTAAGCTACATTCGGGACGCAAAAACTCTAAAAGATGCTTGGGGAAATCTAAAGAAGATTTTCACCGCAAGCACTACAACCAGGAAGCTTCAACTCCGATAGGAGCTGAGCGACCTACAACAATGCGACTTGTCGGTGGCTGATTCCACCTAGAAGATCAAAGAGATATGCGACTCCTTAGCCTCTATCAATGTGAACATCGAGGAAGGCGAGATGGTGCAGATTTGTCTCGGGAACTAGCTTCGAAGTTCGGAGCGTTCCAAACTGCTGTGTGTACACAGGAGAATACGCTGTCATTTTTCGACCTACATTCGATGCTCCTTATAGAGTAGAACCATGCAGGTGCGTCGACGAGCACGCATGCCGACAGGAAGATGTTGTACATGGAGGGAGATAGACCCCGTGGTCGTGGCGAATGAGGCGAGTCGGTGTGCAATGGAGGCGGCTGACGGGATCAAGGAAGAAGGAACTGAAGTGATGCTGATAGCAATTCCGGACCCTCCATTGTTGCGGCATGGGAAATCCATCGCGGAATGCTAGTATTGTGGCAAGAAAGGCCACAAGGAGAGCGAGTGCTAGACGAAGCGCACCGATTTGGAGAGGACCGGATCCGGATCAGGTTCCGGACAAACCGACAAGGGTAATCGGCAACGATCGCACTACGCCAAAGGATCCGAAAAAGGCGGAAAAGGGTCAGCCTTCATGACGAGACACGAAGCGAACTCCATGAAGAAGTCACCCCAAAATCGGACGAGGTGTGGTACGTCGACTCCAGTGCGTCAAACCACATGACGTGCCACAAGGAGTGGTTCTCATATGTTGAGGAACCGATGCAACCGGGAGTAGTCGCAACCGGAGACGACACTCCGCATGCGGTCGAGAATGTCGGTGAAGTTCCCCTAAGCCATGTCAGGCAGAAAGGGAAACTCATGAACGTGTTACATGTCCCGAAAATCACAAAGAATCTAGTGTCGGTCAGGCAAATCGTCGACCAGGGGATGCAAGTCTGGTTCATGCATCTCGGGTGCTTCATCGAGGAAGAAGGCCGAGTTATTGCGCAAGGGCGTAAGGACGGGAGGATGTTTATCCTTGACTCTACTAACAGTGGCACTGCAATGTTCGCGAATGGACAAAAAGTCGAGTCGGATATCGACTTATGGCACAAATGGATAGGCCACGTCAACTATCAACGGCTTCAGGACCTGTAATCGAAACAGGTGGTGTTCGGATTGCCCAAATTTAGTGGCCGGAAGGCACAAATTTGTGAAGCCTGCCAGCTAGGGAAGCAACACTGACTTCCTTTCCCCAATGAGCGTAACCGGAGCCAGAACAAGCTCGACTTGATACATTCCAATGTATGGGGGCTAGCTCAGAACGTTAGTCTTGGCGGGAGTCGATATTTGGCCTCCTTCATCGACAACTATACACGGCACACATCGATCTACCTCATTGAGAAGAAGAGTGAAGTCTTCGACTGTTTCCAGGACCTCAAGAGTTTCGTCGAAAGGGAAACAGGAAGAAATCTCAAGTGCCTGCGGTTGGATGGCGGAAAAGAGTACTTTTCCGGTCAATTCAACAGGTATTTACAACAGATGGGAATTCAATGTGAATTCAATTGTAGATATACACTGGAGCAAAATGGCGTGGCTGAAAGGAAAAATCGGTCGGTTGTGGAAGCGGCGCGGGCAATGCTGGAAGAAAAGAGCTTGCCCAAGTTCTATTGGGCCGAGGCGGTACGAACCACGGTCTACATCCAGAACCGGATCAGAGAAAAGTTGTCGGCGCATGAGCTATACTTCGGAACAAAGCCAAATTTGCGACACTTAAGAGTTTTTGGTAGCATTGCATATGTGCATGTACCGAAGGAGAAGAGGAGGAAGCTGGACGCGAAAGCCGAGAAGTGTATCTTGGATGGCTATTCGGACAAGCAGAAGGGTTATAAGTGTTATAACCCTCGCACCAAACAAGCGCGTGTGAGCCGCGACGTTGTGTTTGACGAGTCCGTGTCCTGATACTTGCCTCCGACTCCGAACCTCAGCTCCAATCCGAGTTCTGACGATAAGGTCAGCAAAGCCGAGATGCCTCTGGATGAGCCTGAAATCAGGACCTGCGAAGAGAGTCTGATTTTGTTTCGGCTAAGTGGACCGAATGGACGACTGAGTCAGTTCGACTAGTCCGATGAAGAGCTGGCGAGTAGTGGAGACTCGACCGTGTATTCCCCGCGTAGGAAGCCGAGGAGATGGCTTACGCACAAGGAAAAAGGGAAGAAGAAGGTGTCGGATTACAACACGGATAGGAACGAGTCAGATCGACGAGAGTCCGACTCCGAGGGAAGTCCGTGTCGGCCAAGAAAGCCTCAACATCGGCTAATGAGCAATTACGCCAATCTAGCAGCTAGAAGAACCCTATTGTGTGGTTCCATTACAACGAGTACATGGCACATCATTATGCGTACATGACACGTGTAGCGGAAGTGCGTGAGCCGGAGAGTTACGCAGAAGCGGCGAAAGACGCGAATTGGCGTGCCGCGATGGAGGAAGAGATGAGCGCATTGGATGAAAATGAAACATGGGACCTAGTTGACACACCGAAAGGTGTGAAGCTGATCGGATGTAGGTGGGTGTACAAGGTCAAGTACAACACTGACGACTCGGTCAACCGATACAAGGCCCGGCTAGTAGCAAAAGGTTACGCGCAGCAACACGGCATCGACTGCGATGAGACGTTTGCACCAGTCGCGAAGATGACGATCGTCCGTGTCTTGCTCACGGTAGCTGCGGCAAAGGGGTGGCACTTACATGAGATGGATGTAAAGAATGCGTTCCTTCAAGGTGAGCTTGAGGAACAAGTGTACATGGTACAACCCCCGGATTTCACTCCGGAACGAACACCTCGGTGGTGTGCCGGTTAAAGAAGTCCCTTTACGGACTAAAGGAAGCCCCGTGTGCCTGGAACACGAAGATCACGCAACAATTGCGTTGGATGGGCTTTGCGACGTCAAAATCGGACTCCTCACTGTTCATCGAGAAAGGTCAACTCAGGCCGGTTAGCATTTTACTTTATGTTGATGACTTGGTCATCACTAGCGCCAACCTAGGTGAGATTGACTATGTGTCAGGAATAGTACTAAAACAGAGATGGAATTAGTACTAAGAAGAGTAGTACTATTAGTACTAAGAGGACGGGACTGCGTAAGATTCCCGAGAGAGAGGAAGTGAGAAGAGGAGAGAGAGAGGGAAATAGGATGATGACAGCAGCTCTTATATTATATGAAAGATAAGTACAAATCGACTAAGAGGCTTAAGACTGGTGTTGAACCAATTTGGTTCAACATAATGCTTAGTGCCTTCTTTTATAGTGTTCTCAGGAATAATCCTGAAGCTTCTAGAATGTTCCAGAGAAATCTGGAATATACATTACTTTCTTATAATAAAACATAAATGAAAATAATATTCTATGAATTACAATAGATGGTGAGATGGTTAAGAGCTCGACCCATATACCATAAGGTCATGGGTTCGAGTCTTGCCATCTCATGACACTATCTCCCCCTTAAAGACGACGAGTGGAACGAGTCAGCGCTACTTGCGGACCGGGTTTGTCCGGATACTTTTGGTGGAAATCAGCAAGAAGATCTTGTGCATTGGCAACATTCTCGACGGGTTCCCAAGTACGTTCGCTCGGACTATAACCGAGCCAATCGACCAAGTAATAGAGTTTGTTGCGAACAAGTTTGGAATCGAGGATGGCAGCAACTTCATACTCCGGGCCGGCGTCCAACTCCAGTGGGGGCGGCGGTGGTGTCACACGATCGGGAATGGTGTTTGCTTTATAAGGTTCAAGAAGAGAACAATGGAAAACCGGATGTATCTGAAGCTGCGGAGGGAGATCAAGGCGGAAGGTGACATCATTAATCTTCCCCGTAATACGGAAAGGACCGAGTCGTCGATAATCCAACTTGTCGCACGGTCGAGTAGTCTTGATGTGACGACGTAAGAGCCATACTCGATCTCCGATGGCAAAAGAGGAGGGAATCCGATGACGATCCGCATAAGTCTTCTGTGTGTGTTGAGCATGACGAAGGTGAGTAGAGAGATCCATCTGGATCTTGCGTAGCCTCTCCAAATGATCCTCGGCACGAGGGTTGGTAGGTAGCTCCGGAGCGTCGATCACTGACCAGCGAGGATGGAAACCGGTATAAGCGAAAAATGGGGAGACCCGAGTCGAGGAGTGAATAGCATTATTATACGCAAACTCCGCAAAGTGGAGAATCTCGGCCCAATCGTCCTGTTGATAACTCAGGAAACACCGGAGATATTGCTCCAGCGTTTGGTTTGTTCGTTCCGCCTGTCCGTCGGTCTGAGGATGGTAGCCGGAGGAGAGGTTGCAGGAGACCTTGAGCATCTTGAAGAGATGCTGCCAAAATTTGGAGACAAATTGCGGGCCTCGGTCACTGATAATACTGTCTGGGAGGCCATGATGCCGAAAAACCTCACGCATAACAAGAGCGGCGGTTTCCTCGCTAGTGATGGCTTTAGTACATGGCACAAAATGTGCCATCTTCGTATATCGATCGACGACGGTTAGGATAGCATCGAACCCTTTCGAGACCGGCAGATCTGTGATAAAATCAAGACAAATAGACTGCCATGGCTTACTTGGAATTGGTAAAGGTTCCAACAAGCCATATGGATGGTGTCGTGGCATCTTTGCTCGGCAGCAAGCATCACAGGTTCGAACGTAGTCGTCGACAAAACGGCGCATGTGGGGCCACCAAAAAGATCGCTGCACTAGCTCCAACGTCTTAGTACTACCGAAATGTCCCGCCGTATGGGTGTCGTGACAATGTTGGACAATTTGAAGGCGATAGGAGCAATCGGGGACATATACGCGCTTTTTAAAGAATAACAAACCATCATGATATTCGAATTGTCGGTAGTCAATACCTGGTTGTTGAGACTGAGAACAAGATGCCCGAGAAGTATCAATGTGCGCCAGGATGTCTTGAGCAAAACTGTCCGTCTTCAAGGTTGCACGTATGTCATCGGTAATCCGTGAATCCATCGGGGTGTGAAAAATCCGCGTCGTGTGCAATCGTGTTGGTCCCAAGATTACTTGCTTTTGATTATCAAATGTTGCTTCACCAGGACGAGGTGCAAGATATGAACGTCGTGATAGTGCATCTGCTTTTCCTTGCTGCTTCCCCGGTCGATATGTGATTTTGAAGTCGAAACGCGTGAGGAATTGCGCCCACCGAGCTTGCCGTCGATTTAGTACGCGAGCGTTCTGAAAATAAGCAAGATTTTTATGATCGCTGAAGACAATGACCTGATGTGGAGAGCCCTCTAAGAAATGCCGCCATTGTACAAATGAATCCACGATGGCTAATAACTCCTTGTCATGTATTTCGTAGTTGATTTCTGCGACATCGAATTTGCGCGAATGGAAAGCCACCGGATGCAACTCTTCTTTATCACCTTGTTGAGAAAGGATGCTACCGAGGGCGAAATCTGATGCGTCGGCCTCCATGATGAATGGTTTGCTTATATCCACATGAGCTAGAATCGGTGCTGATGTAAAGGCTTTCTTAAGATGCCGAAAAGCCATATCTGCTTCAATGGACCAAAGAAATGCTTGGCCCTTCTTCGTAAGTTGTGTGAGAGGTAAAATAATCTTCGAGTAATCCTGTATAAACTTACGGTAGAAGTTAGCAAAACCTAGAAAACATTGTACATCTCGTACCGACCGTGGAATTTGCCACTCTAGTACAGTTTGGATCTTAGCTGGATCCATGGCGATGCCCTTTGAGGAGATGACGTAGCCTAGAAATTCCACTTGCTTGCAGTCAAAGCTACATTTTTGTAGCTTGGCATAAAGACCATTCTCGCGGAGTCGCTTTAGTACTAATAGTACATGAGAGTCGTGCTCTTCCTGGGTCTTCAAATAAATCAACAGATCATCCAGATAAATGATCAAACAGATATCCAAGAGGTCTCTGAATATATCATTTGCCATGTGTTGGAAGACTGCGGGTGCATTGGTTAGGCCAAACGGCATAATAGTATACTCAAAATGCCCATACCGCGTGCGAAAAGCGGTCTTCCACTCATCTCCCGGTCGGATCCGCACGAGATTATACGCTCCGCGTAGGTCGATTTTAGTAAAAAACTTGGCACCATTAACTCGCTCTAAAAGACTTGATATAAGAGGAAGTGCATACCTATTCCGGATGGTGACTTTATTTAATCCGCGGTAATCAACGACAAGATGAAGTGAGCCATCTTTCTTCTTGACAAAGAAGATGGGTGCACCGGCCGGAGATTTCGAATGACGGATGAACCCGCTTGCCAAGTTCTCCTCTATGTAGGCTCGAAGGACTTCTAACTCGGTGGGTGACAGGTTGTAAATTGGTCCCCATGGTGGCTCGGTTCCTGGTTGTAAATCGATGGGACAGTCATAGGGACGGTGATGAGGAAGGGTACCGGCTTTTACCTTGTCAAATACATCGGCATAAGGATGATATTTTGCCGGAAGTTGTACTGAGGAGTCCTTCTTAATAGTGCTGGAAGGATGTACTGATATGGAAAATAGGAACATTGCCTCCTTGGGTCCTTCTTCGCGTAGTTGATAGAGTGAAATGGTCGAAACTCGGCGAGTTGATTCTTGGGGTGGTCGATATCGGACTTCTCTTGTTCTCCAATCTATGGCTGGATTATGTAACTCAAGCCAAGGTAATCCTAGGACAATGGGATGCTCTGGACTACTAATTATATTAAATGATATTATACACACAAAACTACCTAGGACAACTTGAATGGGTTCTGATTCTTCTACAATATTCCCGGAAGCAATGGGACGACCATCAATGACCACTACAGATGCGGGACAAGGAAGTTTTCTTAAGGATATCTGAGAAGCTTGGGCAAAATTTCGATCCATGAAACAGGAATTAGCTCCGGAATCTAAAAGTGCTAGGACGGGTACTGGGGGAGTACTTTTAGTACTAACAATGACTTGGGCTAGGAACACATTGCTAACTTGCTTGGAAGGAATGGAACCACTAATGGGCTGTACAGATCTAGGGCTGCTGTCCAACCAAATGGCTCCTATTTTGGCTGGACTCAATCGTTTAACTCTTCATCTAATTGACTAAGGATTTCAAATTTATTTGAGATACTTGGGCTATTAGTACTATGAATACTATCTGACACTCTGTTAGTACTATTACTACTATCAGACACTCCGAAGGGAAGAATTGACTCAGGTTTAGTACAGGCGACAATTTGATTTACCTGTCTTCTTGGCCTATGGGGACAATTGATGGCGATATGTCCTGGTCCACCGCAATAAAGGCATAATCGATTGGCACGTCGTCGTTGCTTTTCTTCTTCCGATAACGGGCCGCGTCGACGCATGGTATCGATCTCCATCGGTGTCGAAGTATTTGCTTGAGGTATGTCTCGTGCAAACGGTTTAGCCGCGACTGCGGCGTAAGTGGGCTCTGGCCTAGAGCGTGGTATCTGTAATTGACGTTCTGAACGCCGTTCAAAAAGGCGGTTGTCACATCGAACTGCTCGACTGATTGCCTCCGTAAGAGACTTTGGTTCTTCGGGGAAAGTTAGAAGTAGATCTTTGACATCGTTTCGCAAGCCATAGCGAAACTGCTCCATTAGTGCTTGATCATCCCAGGGTATATCTAAAGCAAGTAGGCGGAAATCCGCCGCGTAGGCAGAGGCTGGACGATCGCCTTGACGCAATCGCCGGATCTTGTTGATCGCCGTCCTGATGCTGTCGGTGTCTCCAAAGCAGGCTTTAAACTCACCAATAAAATCTTCAAAGTTATTAAGCAAGGGCGATTGTTTTTCTAGAAGCGGAGCGAACCATGCCAAGGCTGAGCCGCTAAGTAGCGTGCCTATTAGGCCAACTCGAGATGCATCAGTGGGATATCGGGAAGGATGCATCTGGATGACTAAGCGTACCTGATTAAGGAATCCCCGAAATTGCGAACGCGTTCCATCAAATTTCACAGGAAGTCCAATCTTGGGCTCTTTATGAAATCCTTGGGGACTGGATCCTTGTTGTTGCAACGCTGCTTCGAGTTGTTGTACCCGTAACGCTAACTCCCCATGTTGTTGTTGCGTTTGTTGTTTTTCTAGAGCGATTTGTTACAGATCCCCTATCAGCCGTTGGTTTTCTTGTTCCAAGGCAACAAACTTTTCTTTTAGGCACTGTAGCTCGGAGAAAACGGATTGGTATTCTTGGGCGCTAACAGTAGCCATAGTATAGGGGAAAGGGTAGGAGGATGAGGGAGAGTGACAAGTAGGCTAGAGGAACAAATTGGTTCAAACTGTCAGGAATAGTACTAAAACAGAGATGGAATTAGTACTAAGAAGAGTAGTACTATTAGTACTAAGAGGACGGGACTGCGTAAGATTCCCGAGAGAGAGGAAGTGAGAAGAGGAGAGAGAGAGGGAAATAGGATGATGACAGCAGCTCTTATATTATATGAAAGATAAGTACAAATCGACTAAGAGGCTTAAGACTGGTGTTGAACCAATTTGGTTCAACATAATGCTTAGTGCCTTCTTTTATAGTGTTCTCAGGAATAATCCTGAAGCTTCTAGAATGTTCCAGAGAAATCTGGAATATACATTACTTTCTTATAATAAAACATAAATGAAAATAATATTCTATGAATTACAATAGATGGTGAGATGGTTAAGAGCTCGACCCATATACCATAAGGTCATGGGTTCGAGTCTTGCCATCTCATGACACTATGTGAAGCTCCAGCTTGCGGCATCATTTGACATGAAGGATCTGGGGGACCTTTATTACTTTCTTGGGATCGAAGTGATCCGCACCCCCGAAGGCATATTGATCAGCCAACGACATTACGTGCTGAGTATGCTCTTCAAATTCGAGATGGCCGATTGCAAGTCCGTCTCCACTCCTTTGGATAGAACCATCAAGCTTCGCCCCGATTCCGGAAAGGTATGCGACCTGACAAGGTTCTGACAGATAGTCGGAAGCCTTACATACTTGACCATCACCCGACTAGATCTCAGCTACCCGGTCGGGGTGATTAGTTAGTTCATGGCGCGACCTACCGAGGAGCATCTTCAGTGTCCACAATGCGTACTATGGTACTGTAAACGTAAGTGTTTGCGGAAGCGTAAAACAGAGAACAACAGAGAGAGAGAGAGAGAGAGAGCAGAACACAATTTCAAAATTATATCAAGACTCTGTATATACACTGTGCTAAGTAGCACTATTTATACAAGTCCCCTTGGGACTGACAGAAGTACCATGTACTTCAATGCTCACACGAGCATCTGACACTTACTACGAGACTATAGCTACCAAGTAGTCTATCCTGTACTAGGCTTCCGATTGGACTGTCGGTTACGGATTGCACCTGGCCTCCACTGCTTGCCGGTTCGGTTGCTCACCGTCATACCGATCCGTTTCGCCCAATCCGTCTCGCTTACCGGCTCCGGCTTATTCAGCCGATCCGGCTCCGGTTGAGCTTGCCACTCAACACTCCCCCTCAAGCTCAACCTGAGGTGGGGTCATAGTGTCGACCTCTGTGGCAGTCGGTTCTTCCAACCGACTTCTCCTGGCGTCACTCCGCCTTGCTCGCGCTCCTCGTCCGGTCCGGCTCCGTTTGCCGCGACCCCTTTGGTTCTGCGCGCCTCGACCCTCTCGGTCGGCATGTCTGCTCAATAGGCCCATCTCAGCACTCACGTTGCTGCGACTCCGGCGCTTGCCGATCCGTCGGTTCTCCCACGATGGCATCGACTTCCGCTGTGTCCGTGTCTCCTTGGCCTTCAGTCGATCCGACTCATCCGGATCCATCTGTTGATCCGAGTCAGCTATCTCCTACTCGTTCCAGCTCTTGTTCGAATCGGTACACTCCGAATCCACTTCCGGCTTCAGGCCTCTCACCACATCGGACCACTTCCGAGTCTTGGCCTTCTCCATGATTCCCTCGGCTTCTTCAGCCGATGAACCGAAATCGAATTCTTCATTTGACTCTGTATCATGGTCAGTACCGTCGTGATGACCTCCGCACAGCATACGCTTCTCTTCCTAAGTGCACAACTCTTCTTCACAGCCGCTTGCTCCGACCTGTTCGGATTTGTCGACTTCCTTCATCTTCTTGTCTCCTCTTCTTCCGGCTCTCCTCTTACCGACGGGTTCAACAATTTTCTCGCCTTTGCCTGTTTCGGTAGAGACTATGCCCTTGCTTCTCCCCCTCAAGTGCGGCACGTCGAGATGCTGAATACCAAGCATGTCGGTAAAGTGCTGCAACTTGTCCGATCCGATCGGCTTGGTGAAGATGTCGACAACTTGCCGATCCGTATGAACATACTGTAGGTCAACTTCACCGCTCAGGACCCGCTCACGCACGAAGTGGTAGTGCACCTCGATGTGCTTTGTGCGAGCATGGAACACAGGGTTCCTGGAGAGCTGCAGGCTGCTTATGTTATCGCAGTAAATCGGGATCGGGGTCGGTACCTCGAACCACAAGACTCGCAGCAGTCGCCGAAGCCAGATGGCTTCACAAGTGGCTACGGTAGCGGCCCGGTACTCAGCCTCAGTGCTTGACAAAGCCACTGTGGGCTGCTTCTTGCTGCTCCACGCAACGACCGCGCTACTTATGGAGAACATGTATCCGGAAGTGGAGTGGCGATCAGACGCATCGTCGGCCCAGTCAGCATCTGTGTAACCGACAAGCTCTTCGGGTATACCTCGCTGGTATAGCAGTCCTCGGTCCTTAGTGCCGCTGACATACCGTAATATTCGTTGCGCGCACTGAAGGTGCTCCACGGTTGGCTTCTACATGAACTGACTTACCATGCCGACCGGATAGCTGATGTCGGGTCGGGTGATGGTTAAGTAGATCAGGCTTCCGACAACCTGTCGGAACCATTTCTCATTGCAGGCCGGTCCGGAGTTGGGACGGAGCTTCTGGTTCCGGTTCAGGGGTGTGGAGACAAGTCGGCAATCCGTCATGCCGAACTTATACAGCATATTCAACACGTAATGTCGTTGTGAGAGCAATATGCCGTTGGGGGTCCGGATCACTTCGATCCCAAGAAAATAATGAAGGTCCCCTAGGTCCTTCATTTCGAATGCGTCTGACAACTGGGACTTGACGCGGTTGATTTCGGGAAGACCAGGTCCGGTGATGACTAAATCATCCACATATAAGAGTATACATACCGGACCGTTAGAGCCTTGCCGGATGAACAACGAAGAGTTCGACTTAGAGATAGCAAACCCCAGCTTATGCAACCGGTGCGTGATCTTCGCGTTCCAAGCTCGGGGGGCTTGCTTCAAGCCGTAAAGCGACTTCTTTAGTCGGCATACCGCCAATTTGTTCATCTCCGATTGAAACCCGGGGGGCTGAGTCATAAAGACTGTTAATCGGCTAATTACTAACTACTACCGATACAGAAGAGTGAACGTCGCTACTCAACGTTCTAACAAGGAATTGTGTTTTACGAACGGAAATATACTATATTAATCGGTAATTACCGTGATCGTTACTTAGTTATAAATTAGGAAGATTGCACTTAACAACATAGACAATAGAAAGAACACAGAATCCGTACATGATATTCCTAACTTAAACTTATATTACTAAATAAACGACCTTTCTTACAATGCCTTCGGTTCCCTTTTATAGGTATACCGAAGGTCTTTTCTCATCAAGAACTATTCCTACTTACTATCAAGAATTACAAAATTATCTAACTAACTTAGTTCTCTTCGTTCACTGCTGAGTCATTGATCCGAACAGTCGATCCGAACCGACTCCGTTTTCGACGCTTTCCCACTTGTTCGGTAAAACTGACTGTCCGGGTCCGGGTAACACTTGGCACATCCGTGGGCCAGGACCTTGTCCAGCAAACCCACGCCTATTCCTGTAGCTCTTCGGTTGGCTGCTCTGGTTCACTTCTTCCGGGAGTTTGAAGACCAAGAGTCTTGCTGGTTCTTTCAGCTTCAATTTTATCCAACTGGACGGAAGTGCCTATATCATTTTTGTCGAATTCTTGCATAATACGTTGAATTTCTTCTCTGTAAAATGCCGCAATTTCGTCCATATCTTTCATGATATCCTCTTGGATATTGCCAATATCCTTTTGTGCTATTTTAAAAAAACCTGCACCTTGGACCTGACGGTTATTTTTGTCGGCACGTAATAACTGTAATTCCGCCGTTTGTGCTGTCCATAACTTCCATCCTTGCGCAAGGGATTCATCGATCATTTTCTTTGCTAGGTTTCGATGTTTCCCTATGATGCGCTGCACTTTGTCCCTAGTGATGCTTGCGACGAATTGAGCGGCTTGCAACTCTTTCCGTAAATCCGTAATAGTAGCTCGGTTTTCACTTTCAGCCCGCATTAGTTTGGATTCGACTACATATATGTCCAGCCGCCTTTGTTCCGATATCTTCCGAATTTCGTTCAGTTGTTGTTCGAATGCCGATTTCTCCTTGCTCCATTCCTCCTGGTGTTCCGTAATTCTTCTGTTGACTTCTTCAAGACTCCGCTCTTTTTCTGTCAATTGACTTTCCTGTGACACTATATACCTTTCGAATTCCTCAATTTGTTCGGTATATGTATGATTGGCCGTCTTAGCTTCTTCCAGATTTTTCTGTAATTCGTTTATTAATTGATTTTTTTCTTCGAGAACTTTGTATTGGCCATTCTGAATGGTTTCTATTTGTTTTTCTAATTCTGTAGTTCGAAATACAGCATTGTTGGCCCTTGTTGTTTCTGCTTGACGTGCTTTCTCAGCGTCCTCCAATTTCTGCTGCCATTCTGACTCCGACGCCATAGGTCGTGCCTGTGTTTCCCATTTGTTTAGACTTTCTTTTAGTTCTTTATTTTCTGTCTGTATGTTACAAAACTGACGTTTCAGCACCTCCGATGCTGATACACTTTTGTATCTTTCAGCCATATCACTGGCTGCTTTGCGTGCCGTTTCATATTCTCTATGAATTTCGACCAGTGCTTCATGTAATGGTGGCATTTCAATAGCCTCCCCTCTATTCTGTGCATTTCTTGTCCGGCCGATTTTCTCTATCTCTGCTTTTTCTTGAGGTTCCAACACTCGTAAGGCCTTCTGTATCATTATTCGGTCATTATGTTCTTGAGCCAGCCGTTCTGATACTTCTGTCAATCTTCTAGCCAACCATTCAACCAGTTCGTATGAAGTTCCGAACTGTAAAATGGCAGCTAATTCATGTGCTGCTGGTGGAATATCCAAGCACCCATGTGCTTCCCGAATTGCTACTTTTGAAGATTGTCCTTGTTGAAGTTGTGTCGAAACGCTCTCATTCCCTGGTTTTATTACTTCTGCTACTACAGGCGTATTCGAATTTTCCTTTGTGCGTTGCCTTTTCGGTGCTGACCCATCACTGTTTTCTGGTTGGAATTGCCGATTAGCCTTTTGTTTAACCCTTGTCCTTTGTCGCATCTTCTCTGCTTGTTGTCGATTTTCTGTCGGCTGCTACTTGTTTATCAAATGGTCAACTGTTTCTTGTTCGGCTGCTGGTTGCCTGTTTTTGGAATTCTCTGGTCTTGGTGGTTCTGACTGAGGCATATCTGTTTGTATATTATCGGCATGTGCCGATTCTTCCTCTATCCATTCTTCATGTGCTACCTGTCGGTGTCTTCGAGGTGCTTGTACTATCGGTGGTCTTCTTGACTGAACAGGAGTTTCCGATTCTTGAATCGGAAACAATACCGATAGCCAACGACCAAAAATTTGCTTCATTGGTTTTCTTGTTTTTACCCCTTCTAGCTGCTCTCTCAGAGCTTCCCCCGACAATAGTGGCCAGTTGAAATCCTCTTTTTTGTATGCGGCTATGATAAACCCAGCCCTTTTTTTCGGCATACAATAAAAACGGGGACTGACAAATCCTACCTCTAGTAAAAATCTAGCCACTTCATGGAAAAACTCATCCTGACCTCCATAAGTCTGATATGCTTTTGCCGAGGGTGAGTATTCCCCGAAATACGATTGGAGTGCTTCTGATGAAGGTTTTTTTAACTGCCTCAAAGCCTCCTCTTGGCATCTGTAATGCATTTCGTATTTTCTTTGTGGTGACCTTGGTGATGTCTAATTGTTGTACCAATTCTTCCGCCTGCGGATGAGGTTCCGCTTCTGCTACTTTGATGAAACCTTGTAAGTTTCTCTCATGAAGCCACAGTCGCAGTTCTTCAGACACAGGAATCGGCATGACTTCTGTGTTTGCTTGTTCTGAATCACTTGTCGATGACGGTTGGAGATCTGCACAGCTTCTGTAGCGATGAAAATCAGAAAAACAGAGTTTGGGCGAGCTAGGGCACGAAGGCTCAGAATGTTTTGAGATCTGCACTCGTTTCTGTTGCTTTGGCGACACAGAAGATACAGAAATATGCTTTAAAGATATTAACTTATGCATTATGACTAAAGAATAGTAATTGCTATTAATGTAGGAATTAATTAGTATTAACTCTACGTGTAGTGGTTGTACCACTTACTAATAATCATGCAATTCCTCTTCCTATTTATAGTCGATTCAGACTGTTATGGCAAGATTCTATTTCTGCATTGACAAGAACTATTGAGTGAGTTAGTTAGTTTTTTTTTGTTTTTTTTTATATTTTTTATTTATTCTTCCGTTTGAATAAACGGGTTTACCGGCATATCTCCCAAATACGGTTTAAGCCGGAATCCATTTACCCATTTTGGTAAAACCTCTCCGGTTAATGATCCCAGCTGATACGTACCATTTTTACTATTAATTATCCATACTGGACCTGTCCATCTATACCGGAGTTTCCCAGGCATAAGTCCCATTTTCGTCTGGAATACCAATACCGGTTTCCCAATTTCGAATTGCTCTTCCGATTTCCTTCGATGTCGATTTACGAATGCCTTGATTTGTCTCTGCTTGTGTTCTAGTGCTGACATTGATTGAATCCGTTCTTCTTCTAATACTAATAAAGCCTCTTTGCGTATCTGCTCCGATTCTATTTCATTTAACTTATTCGTCACTTGGATACGAAGTGTCGGAATTTGAAATTCGATCGGCATAACAGCTTCAAGTCCGAATGCCATTCGGAAAGGTGTTGATTTAATGGATGTTTTGTACGAAGTACGATATGCCCATAATGCACTATTTAACTTTTGATCCCAATCAGTACGATTTTCATTCACTATCTTCTTTAAAATTGTTTGAATTGTTTTATTTGTCGATTCTGCCAATCCATTAGCTTGGGGATAGTAAGGCGTACTTTTCTTATGAACTACGGCATAATAATTAGTTAATTCGTGAATTAACTTGTTCATAAAATGAGTGCCTTGATCGCTTACCAATTCTATTGGGCAACCGAATCGACACCATATATTTTCATACAGGAATTTTGCTGTGGATGCCGCTGTATTGTCTCTGAGAGCTTTTGCTTCAACCCATTTTGTGCAATAGTCAGTCGCAATTATGATATATCGATTACCAGTTCTTGCAGTTGCTGGTTTGAATGGGCCAACAAAATCTAAGCCCCATTTCTGAAATGGCTCAAGAGGTAAAACCGGTTGAAAAGGCATTCGATCCTTTTCGGTCGGTTGCCCCATTCTTTGACACAAATCGCATTTCTTACAGTATTCATTAGCATCTTTCATCACCGTTGGCCACCATAACCCGCTATTCCATATTTTTCTGGCTGTTGCTTCTCCTGCGTAATGACCGCCAGCAATTCCACAATGTGACTCTGTTAATATGGCTAATTTTTCAAATTTTCGTACTGCCCTTCGCCATATTCCATCCGCTCCTTTATGATACAACATGTCATTAAATAAACAAAAATTTCGACTTCGTACTGCAATTCTTTTTCTTTCATCTGTCGACATGTGTTCGGCCGTAATTCCTGTTGATAGAAATATCGTCATTTCGGAAATCCATTCATCCTCTCTTTCCTCATTCATTTCTTGTGCTTTTACTGTCTCAACCCGAAATAATTGAGTATCTGGAAAATCATCTTTAACACCAACCGCTTCTTCTCCAGATTCAAGCCGACTGAGATAGTCAGCAATCGCGTGCTGTGCTCCTGGTCGATGTATAATGTCGAATTCAAACTCTTGAAGCAATAACGTCCATCTGGCTAACTTGCCTGTCAATTCTTGTTTGGAAACTAGATACAGTAGAGCCGAATGATCCACATGAAATGTAAATTTCTTACCCAAAAGGTAATGTCGAAATTTGTTCACACTATATATCATTCCCAAAGCTTCTCTTTCGGTTGTTGAATAGTTTCTTTCGGCCGACGAAAGTTTCCTATTGGCATAGTATACCGGCCTATACCAGTTTGGTTCGGATAATTGCATTAAAGCACTGCCTATGGCAATGTCCAACGCATCGACGAAAACATGAAATGGTTTGTTCCAGTCCGGTGGTTGGACTACCGGAACCTTTGTCAGCATCTTCTTGAGACATTCGTATGCATCTTGTTCTATACTTGTCCATATAAAAGGAACTTTGTGTACTGCTGTGTGTAACGGAATAGCAATGTCTGCTAGATATCTCATCATTCTACTGTGCCACCGAATTTGACCCAAAAATCTACTTAGAGCTTTAGCATTTGTCGGTGGTGTTGCCTCAATAATTGCTTTAACTTTGTCTGGGTCCACTGCAATCCCTTCTTGACTGACAATATGCCCAAGTAACGTACCACTCATTACTCCGAATGCGCATTTGGCTGGATTTAAGCTAAGACGCCCTTTTCGACATTTTTCTAAACATAGCCGTAAATGCTCAAAATGATCAGCTTTCCGACTATATACCGCAAAATCATCTAAAAACACATGCATGAAAGCTGGAATATACTCCCCAAATATTTCCTGTATTACCTGCTGAAATGTAGCTGGAGCTGTTTTTAAACCGAACATCATTACTACTGCCACAAAGACACCCCATTCTGTGACAAAAGTTGTCTTTTCCTGATCTTCCGGATTCATCCGTACTTGGTTGTACCCACTGAACCCATCCAAGAAACTATAAATTTCATGTCCAGCTACTGCATCTAATATCCCATCTGTGAATGGCAACGGAAACGCATCCGTAATTGTCGCTGCATTCAATTTTCTGTAATCCACACATACGCGAATTTTCCCATTCTTTTTCGGGACTACTACTATCGGACTCAGCCATGTTGATTTTTTGACGGGTCGAATAAATCCTACTTTTAAGAGTTTATCGATTTCTTCTTTTACTTTGATAGCATAATTCGGATTCAACCTGTACCTGCGTTGTTGTACTGGCTTTGCATCTTTATGCAAATTGATTTGATGTTGACAAAAAGCGGGATCTAGACCTTTCATATCGTCAAACGACCATGCAAAAACATCTTTATATTGTAATAGTAATGTTGTTAATGTCCGTTTGTCATTTTCCGCCAAATCTCTAGCAATCAAGACTGTTTTTCTTTCACCATCCTCTACTCCTGCCAAATCGATCTCCTCTAATGCTGAGGCTTGCACTCTTTGAGATACCTTCATTTCCTTATCTGTAGCTTCTTGTTGCATTCGTATTTCTTTCATTGTTTGCTCATCTATTGGCACTTCTTCGTGTGAGTCTACATATGGTGTTAATGCTTGCAAAATATCTACCTCAAATAGAGGGATGATTTTTTGATTATCATTAAAATACTGACTTTCTTCTTCCTCATCCAATCCTTCCATCATATTAACTGCTTCTGCATGTACAGGTAAACTCTGTTTGCTTGTTGTCACTTTGTTGTGCGTCGGAATCCTGACCTTAGTTTTTCCTTTCCTAAATGTTAGCACATTTTGTTTCCAATTTTGTTTGATATTAGTTGTCTTTAACCATGGTCTCCCCAATAACAAGGGGTATGCTCCCTGTGTTTCTAACTGCAAAATTACTGCCGAAATCTGAAAATTGTGTCCCCCGATTATTACATCCAGTTGTCGAAGCAAACCAATCGGTCGTACCGTACTTGTATCTGCCATTCGTAACCAAAACGGACATGCTTCCCATTTCGTGATTCCTAGTTTTTCACATGTAGCTTTGTTAATCACATTAACTCCCGAGCCTCCATCTATAATCACATTTCCGATTTCTTGCCCGTAAAGTATTACCTTAATCGACGGATTCTGTTCATCCATGATCGAAGGGTTATTACTTGGCTGATTGTAGTGTACTGCTATCTGTTCGGAACCTTTATATGCAATTAATGCTGCCACTTTTTCTGTAAACCTTGGTACTAACTTAAGTAAGCCCGTAAGTGGCAATGACACTTGGCAATCAGCCAACAGTTTCCAAGTTTCTTCCTGTTCCTTATTCCCCAATGACTGTTGTACAACGATGTTCTGGTCAATGTTATTGTCTTGTAACATTCGATTCACATTACTTTGATTTGCTTCGTCAACCCATTCTTTTGCCGCCTTCCGAACTTCTTCCTGAATTTCCCACTCTGATTGTTTGCTTTTGCTGCGTGTCGTTAGTTGCTGAACTTCCGGTATTACCATATTAACTGCTGGACCCTTTCCTTTAACCGGACATTGATTAGCATAATGGCCTAGTTGTCGACAAATATAACAAGTGGGTACAAATGTTCCACCGGTCTCTCCATGTGCAAATTGGCCGTTATTAAATTGCTGCTCTTCATTACCACTTGGGTTTTGTTGAAATTGACGTGTAGCTTTTGGTTTGTAAAATTTCTTATTTTTATACCGATTCTGCCTAAATTGTTCGGTATTATCATTTGGTTGTGCTACATTTTGTGTTATCCCGAACTCCTGATTTGGCGGAAAATTATTCTGTTGAAACATTTGATTATTTTGTGGAACGGTTTGAGTATTATGTTGAAAGGTCATATTACCCGGTTGAAATGCCGGATTCGGTTGATATGCAGAATTCGGTTGCACATTCGGACAGTTCTGTTGAAACCCTTGAAATGGTGGGTTACCTTGTTGGAAACTTTGATTATTTTGTTGAAAATATTGATTCGGATTCTGTACGAATGGTGGGTTGGATTGAGCAAAACCTGGTTGAAATGCTTGAGTCACTTGAGTGGGTTGCATATTTTGTTGTGAAAAGATCTGATTTGGCTGTAGAACCGTATTTTGTTGAAAAGTTGGATTTTGTTGTACATTTTGCTGATTTTGTGAAAAATTATTATTTTGATAACCATTGAACAGATTAGTGTTATTTTGGTAACCATTGTCAGTAAAAATTTGTCGTACTGACGCCGTAGTTTTATTAAGCAGATTATATTCACATTGTTCTACTGAATGTAATTTTGAATGACATATTGTACAATGTGTTCTTAACGTACATTCAATTGCCGAATGCCCCGTATTTAAACAAGTGGTGCATTGAACTGCTTGACGAAATTGTAACTCCTCTATTGTAGGTAATGTACGTTGTAATGCCGACATGTCCATACTCTGAACATTGACCGGTGGTCGACCCATTTCTATTGTTTTATCAATTACTTGTTTGATAGTCTGATTGCGAAAATGGAACACTTTCAATGTCGTCCTTAATGGTTCTTTTACAACTTCTAGAAAGACTTCTTTCAATTCATTATCCGGAATCGGCCTTGAAATCTGAAGCTGTAAGTTCTGAAATCGTATCACAAACTGAGATACTGTTTCATTTTTTTGTTGATATAACGCATAAAATTGCGCAATCAAATCCTTCTGCGGAATTTGTTGATGAAATAATTGTAAAAATTTACTATTTAACACTTCAAAGGATGGAAATCCTTGAAGACCGTTCTGCGCAAACCAATTGGCGGAATATCCGTCTAATGATAAGACGAACTCAGCAATTTTTGACTTATCTTCGGCATCTGCCGACAATCGCTGAGCTCCATGGTTAATCTCCCATGTCGTTAAGAAATCCCTAACATGTGCTTCCGCATCTGTTCCTTCCCGGAACTTAGAATAAGTATAAGGCATATCGTCCCAAATGTCGTAAAACGATACCTCTTCCGTCTGTTTTTCGTCTGAAGGTAATTGATCGAATAAGTCAGGAAGTTTCGACCACTTTGTGCTTGATTCCGGATGTTCTTGCGCAATGAACGCTTCCTGCACTGCCTTCGTAACTGACCTTGTACGAGGGCGCTTACAACTGACCGGTGTCTCCTCTTCATACGACATCCATTCGATTTGTTCTCTACTTAATTGCAGATGTAACCGGGCGTGCCAAATTTCTTCTGTGTTAATCGGCTAATTACTAACTACTACCGATACAGAAGAGTGAACGTCGCTACTCAACGTTCTAACAAGGAATTGTGTTTTACGAACGGAAATATACTATATTAATCGGTAATTACCGTGATCGTTACTTAGTTATAAATTAGGAAGATTGCACTTAACAACATAGACAATAGAAAGAACACAGAATCCGTACATGATATTCCTAACTTAAACTTATATTACTAAATAAACGACCTTTCTTACAATGCCTTCGGTTCCCTTTTATAGGTATACCGAAGGTCTTTTCTCATCAAGAACTATTCCTACTTACTATCAAGAATTACAAAATTATCTAACTAACTTAGTTCTCTTCGTTCACTGCTGAGTCATTGATCCGAACAGTCGATCCGAACCGACTCCGTTTTCGACGCTTTCCCACTTGTTCGGTAAAACTGACTGTCCGGGTCCGGGTAACAAAGACTTCTTCTTCAAGCTCTCCTTGAAGGAAGGCGTTCTTCACATCCATCTGGTGAAGATGCCACCCCCTTGCCGCAGCAACCGCTAGTACCACACGAACCGTCGTCATCTTCGCCACAGGAGCGAAGGTTTACAGTGACGGGGAGGATCAACTAGGTCCCAAGTTTTGTTGGCATCGAGTGCCCGCATTTCTTCGTCCATAGCGGCACGCCAATTTGCATCCCTTGCCGCTTCTGTGTAGCTCTCCGGCTCACGCACTTCTGTCACCTTAGTCATGTACGCATAATGATGCGCCATGTATTCATTGTACCCGTACCGCACGACGGGATCCTTCTGACGGGTTGATCGGCGCAATACACCGTCACCTGATTTGAGGCCCTTCTTGGCCAGTTCGGTTTTCATTACCGAAGATCTTCCTTTCTCCTTTCCGGAGTCGGATACGCACCGATCCGACTCATCGTTGCCGGTTTCGAATTCCGGCATCTTCCTCTTCCCCTTCTCTTTGCGCGTGAACCGTTTCCTCGGTTCCTTGCGCGGGGAGAGCACGGCAGAGTCTCCACCACTTGCCGTCTCTTCATCCGACTGGTCCAACCGACTCAGTCGCTCGTTCGGTCCACTCAACCGAAACGATTCCGGACTCCCATCTTGAGTCCCGGCTTCATCATCCTCTGCTAGGGCTGATTCAGGCTCACTGGCCTGATCTTCCGGCATTGGGTCGGGATTGGAAGTCGGAGTCGGTACGGAGTACCAGGATGCCGATTCGTTGAACTCGACATCCCGGCTAACTCGGACTTCCTTCGTCCAGGGGTTATAGCACTTATACCCCTTTTGCTCTTGAGCATAGCCGACTAGGATGCATTTTTCCGATTTTGCATCCAGCTTTCTCCGCTTCTAATCCGGTACATGCACATACGCTATGCTGCCGAATATCCGAAGGTGTCTTAAGTTCGGCTTGCGCCCGAAATACAGCTCATGAGCTGACACCTTGTCACCAATGCGGTTTTGTATGTAGACAGCCGTCCGGACCGCCTCCGCCCAGTAGAACCGGGGCATGCTCTTCTCCTCCAGCATTGTCCTTGCCGCTTCGACGAGTGTCCGGTTCTTCCTTTCGGCCACACCGTTTTGCTCCGGTGTGTATCTGCAGCTGAACTCTCGCCGAATTCCCTTCTGCTGCAGATAACTAGTGAATTGGCCGGAAAAATATTCCTTTCCGCCATCTGACCGAAGGCATTTCATCTTCCTCTCCGATTCCCGTTCCACCATCTTCTGGAGGCTCCGGAAACAGTCAAAGACTTCGCTCTTCCGCTCAATGAGGTAGATCCAAGTATGTCGAGTATAGTCGTCGATGAAGGAGACGAAGTACCGGCTCCCGCCAAGGCTTACACTTTGTGCCGGTCCCCACACATCCGAATGGATGAGATCGAGCTTGTTACGGCTCCGGTTCCGTTAGGTGGGGAATGGAAGCCGGTGTTGCTTCCCAAGTTGGCAGGCTTCACAAATTTCGGCTCTCCGGCCGCTGAACTTCGGCAAACCGAAAACGACTTGTTTCGTTTGCAGGTCTTGAAGCCTCCGGTAGTTGACATGGCCTATACACTTGTGCCACAGGTCGATGTCCGACTCGACCTTCTGTCGTTTCGCGAACAGAGCGGTGCCAAAGTCATTGGTGTCGAGGATAAACATCCTCCCGTCTTTGCGCCCTTGTGCAATGACTTCGCCCTCATCCTCAATGAAGCACCCGAGGTGCGTAAACCGCACTGCATCCCCTGGTCAACAATCTGACCGACGGACACCAGGTTCTTCATGATTGTCGGAACGTGTAATACGTTCATCAGCTTCCCTTTCTGTTCGACGTGGCTTAGAGGGACTTCTCCGACGTGCATGATTGGGTGAGGAGTGTCATCTCCGGTTTCGACTACTCCTGGTTGATCCGGTTTCTCCAGAAAGCAGAACCACTCTTTGTGGCTCGTCATGTGGTTTGACACGCCGGAATCAACATACCACACTTCCTCCGTTTTGGAAGTGGTCTTCTTCATTGAGTTTGCCTTGTGATTCATCACCAAAACTGGCCCCTTACCGGCCTTTCCGGTTCCGGATCCTCCTGATCCGTTTGCGTAGTGCGAGTTTTGCCGGCCATCCTTACCGGTCTTGCCGGATCCGGATTTGTCCGAATCGGCACGCTTTCTCCAGCATTCGCTTTCCCTGTGGCCTTTTTTGCCACAGTACCAGCATTCCGTAGCGGATTTGTCTTGCCGGCCTCCAGCACCGCCTTGATTCCCCCTGCTTGTGGAAGTCCCGAAACTGCTGTCGGCACGCTCATAGTGCCTCCGTTCCTGCTCTTGCTAGCCGCCTCCATTGTGTGCCGACCCACCTCTTCCACCACGCCCACAGAGCCGATCCGTTCCCGTGTACAACATTCGGCTGTCCGGGGATGCACTGGTAGATGCATTAGCGTGGTTCTCCTCTACAAGGAGCATCGACTGTAAGTCGAAGAATGAGGGGGTATTCTCCCTTGTACACACCGCAGTCCGGACTCCAAACTTGGATGCCAGGCCTCCGAGACATACCTGCACCATCTCGTCTTCCTCTACGGTAACATTGATAGAGGCGAGCAAGTCACAGATCTCCTTTATCCGGCCCGTGTAGTTTGCCACGGACATGTTCTTCTGTCGAACATTGCTCAACTCCTGTCTGAGTTGCAGCTTCCGGGCAGTGGTGCTTGCAGCGAAAACCTTTTTTAGGTTCCCCCACGCATCCTTCGGTGTCTTGGCGTCATGGACGTGGCTGAGCAGCTGATCGCCGACACTGGACGCGAAGCAGTACATCACCCTGTTGGCCGCCTGTTCCCATACCGAGAAGTCCTTGTGTGTCGAGTCGGGCGCCGCATCATTAGCTCCTCGACATAACTCCAGTACCCGTGTCCAAGCAGGTACTAGTGCATCTTGTAAGACCAGTATGCGTAGTTGCTCCTGTCGAGCTTCTCCACCGGGAGCGACATAGCCATGCCTCTATCCATGTCTTCTACTGTGTCTGTTTTTGACCTGTTAGGGTTTTCTTCTCAAGAGTAAATGTCTGCAGCAGAGGTTCTCAACCCTCGCGCTCTGATACCATGTAAACGTAAGTGTTTGCGGAAGCGTAAAACAGAGAACAACACACACACACATAGAGAGACAGAGAGACAGAGAGAGCAGAACACAATTTCAAAATTATATCAAGACTCTGTATATACACTGTGCTAAGTAGCACTATTTATACAAGTCCCCTTGGGACTGACAGAAGTACCATGTACTTCAATGCTCACACGAGCATCTGACACTTACTACGAGACTATAGCTACCTAGTAGTTGTTGGGAGACAGGTCCCTCCGGATGGTGCAGGCCCGGTATGAACCAGATGAGGAGAACCCGACTACGGAGAGTCAGATGGTGCAGGCCCGGTATGAACCGGATGAGGAGAACCCGACTGCGGAGAGTCGGATGGTGCAGGCCCGGTATGAACCGGATGAGGAGAACCCGACTGCGGAGAGTCGGATGGTGCAAGCCCGGTATGAACTGGATGAGGAGTACCCGACTGCGGAGAGTCGGATGGAGCCCATCGAGGCTACATTTGTAAATCGCCGAAAAGTCATATTAGTATAAATATGACTTAGGGGAAACTTTTAATGTTGTTGTCATTCTTATTATTATTCTTCGTTGTTGTTGCAAGAAGAAATCTGAGCGCGTAACTGTACAGAGAGAGAGAGAGAGAGAGACGAGGTCGTTGCCTCTATTGTAACCGCCGCCTGTGGCGAAGATCTGTGAGCACGAGGTCGTTGCCTTAGTGACCTCACTGTTGTATATTTCTGCATAGTGACAGTTTGCAGCTTGTGGGCTGCCGTGGTTTTTCCCCCTATTTTGGGGTTTTCCACGTATACCTCCTGTGCACCATTTCTCCTCTTTTGTGTCGCGTTTCATTACCTATTTTTCTGTGTATGTAAAGAATCTCGGTTGTGGCCGAGCGTCGGACATAAGGAACGTCGAGTCCTCAACAATTGGTATCAGAGCGAAATCGACACAGAAAATGGACGAATCGTTTGGCGGCATGTTCAAGCTCACCGGCTCCAACTATTTAGTGTGGAAGTCGAAGATGAGGGACATGCTCGTGGTTAAAGACCTCTGGCTGCCGGTTCAATTCGGGGACAAGAGACCGGACAAAATCGACGCCGCGATATGGGAGGTGATGCACATGAAGACAACGGCGTACATACGGTGCTTCATCGACATGAGCTTGTACAACAACTTCAATGAAGAGAGTAAGGCTCATCAGCTCTGGGAGAAGATCGGCACAATGTTCCAGAACAAAAATGCTGTCAATCAAGCGTCGGTATTCCGGAAGCTTGTAAGACTCCGGTACCAAGATGGCTCCAGCATGGCGGAGCATATGAATGCCTTCCAGGGGCTGATTCACCAGGCAACGTCATTGGAAGTACCTCTTGCCGATGAGGTCATAGCGCTACTCCTGCTCGGTTCCCTTCCGGATAGCTGGGAGACGTTAGTTGTTACTTTGGGCAACGCCGGGCCGGAAGGAAAACGGCTATCCCTAGCAAGAGTAAAATCGAGCTTGTTAGATGAGGAGGCTCGTCGGAAAGACAAAGATACGAGCTCCGACTCCAAAGCGCTCCTTACCGAATCGGAACGCGGAAGACATAGAAACCGTAGTCCCCAGAACCGGGAGAAGTCGGGGACACGATCAAAGTCAAGGGGGAGGCCTACTTGCTTCTATTGCGGCAAGCCGGGACACTTCCAAAAGAATTGTCGGCATTTCCGTAAAGACAAGGAAACCGACGGTACCGATTCGAAGCAAACCCTGAACCGGAACGGTACAGACCGGAACGGTAAAGACCGGAGGGGGCCGGACCGGAAGGGAACGACGGCAATTGCGGCAAGTGAAGAGGAGTTGATGCTCATCACCGAGGAGAGTGAGATAAACCATGCCGGCGATGAGATGACCTGGGTGGTAGATTCTGGAGCGTCGTTCCACCTTACCCCGGACCGGAAATGCTTCTCATCCTACTCAGCCGGTGATCACGGCTGTGTCCGGATGGGGAATGAAGGAACATGCCGAATTGTCGGCATAGGAGGCGTGTGGCTGACAACACCAACCGGATGCAAGTTGCTGTTGAAAGATGTCCGACACGTTCCAGAAGTTCGTCTGAACCTGATATCAGCCGGTCGGCTAGATGATGAAGGCTACACGGGTAGCATCCGGAACGGTGTCATGAAGTTCAGCAAAGGGAGCCTGATTGTGGCTCGGGCCCGGAAGGTAAACACACTGTACCTGATGAATGCCCGGTTATGTCCGGAAGAAGTGAACGTGGCTTCCGACACTACCGGTGAGCTGTGGCACAAGAGGCTATGTCACATGAGTGAGAAGGGGATGAAGAGGCTTGCAGACGACAACCTCATCCTAGTGAAGAACGTGCATTTAGAGAAGTGCACTGATTGTCTGGCCGGTAAGCAGAACCGGACCTCCTTCCGACCAAGGCCACCGATGAGACGTAATGCACCACTGGAGTTGGTGCATACAGATGTTTGTCAAGTAGACACGAAGTCACATGCCGGAGCGCAGTACTTCGTGACGTTCATAGATGACCACAGCCGGAAGCTGTGGGCCACACCGCTGAAGACGAAGGATCAGGTGTTATCCGTCTTCAAAGAGCTCCACGCGAGAGTGGAAAGAGAAACCGGCCGGAAGCTGAAGGCGGTTCGAGCAGATAACGGAGGTGAGTACCGGGGGCAGTTCGAGGAGTACTGCCGCTCGAAGGGAATCCGGCTCGAATTTACCGTGCCAAAGACGCCGGAACTAAACGGACTGGCCGAGAGGATGAACCGGACCATAATGGAGAGGGTCCGGAGTATGCTAGCGCATGCAAAACTACCCAAGAAGTTTTGGGCTGAGGCACTGTCGACGACGACATATGTGATAAACAGATCACCCTCAGTGCCCCTGGACGGAGACACGCCACAGAGAGTATGGACCGGTAAGGAAGTGTCCTACCGGCATCTAAGGGTGTTCGGGTGTCTCGCGTACGTGCATGTAGCAAAGGACCGGAGAGGAAAGCTAGATCCAAAGACCCGGCCATGCATATTCCTCGGTTATGGTGACGACGAGTTCGGCTACCGAGTGTGGGACCCGGTCGACAAGAAGGTATTCCGGAGTCGAGATATTATCTTCATGGAGGACAAGACGCTCGCCGACTGGGAGTCGGAGAAGAAGATAGTGAATTCCGAGTCGACCGGTAAGGATAGACTTTACAATGAGCAGACCCAACCGGCAAGAGACCGATTAGCACTCGAGGAACTAGCCGGTTACGGTGAGGATACCGAACCGGCAGAAGAAGAAGCAGAGGAAGCTGAGACCAGAACCGGTCAAGATCCCGAATCGGATTCGGATGAAGAGCAAATGGAGGAACCGATTACCGAAGCCCGAAGACGTAGATATCCTCTCAGAGAGAGAAGGGCGCCCCGGAGATTTCCGGATGCAGAGCATGTCCTGCTAACCGATGAGGGGGAGCCGGAAAGCTTCGAAGAAGTGAAGGAAGACACCCACAGCCGAAAATGGTTAAGTGCCATGCAGGATGAGATGGATTCCCTGCATGAGAACCATACGTACAAATTGGTGGAGCTGCCGAAAGGAAAGCGGGCACTCCGAAACAAGTGGCTGTACAAGTTGAAACCGGGAGATGGCGGCAACCCCCCGAGATACAAAGCCAGGATCGTGGTGAAGGGGTTCCAGCAGAAGAAGGGCGTGGACTTCGACGAAATATTTGCCCCGGTAGTAAAGATGACCTCCATCCGGACGGTGCTGAGTATAGCAGCAAGCATGGATCTCGAGGTAGAGCAGCTGGACGTGAAGACGGCATTCCTTCACGGCGACCTCGAAGAGGAGATCTACATGCAGCAACCGGAAGGATTTGTGGAGAAAGGGAAGGAGCACCTGGTATGCCGGTTGAAGAAGAGCCTGTACGGACTGAAGCAGGCTCCCCGGCAATGGTATTGGAAGTTCGACTCCTTCATGACCGATCAAGGGTACCACAAGACGCAAGCCGATCACTGCGTGTTTGTGAAGAAGTTCGAAGGAGGGGATTTCCTGATACTCCTCCTGTACGTGGATGACATGTTGATCGTCGGACGAGACCAAGGAAAAATACGGATGTTGAAGAAGGCTCTCAACCGGACCTTCTCAATGAAGGACTTGGGTCCGGCAAGACAGATGTTGGGGATGCACATCATTCGGGACCGGTCAGTGAAGCAACTATGGCTGTCACAGGAGAAGTATGTGACAAAGGTGCTTCACCGGTTCAACATGTCAGATGCAAAACCAGTCGGATCGACACTTCCGGCAAACTGCAAGTTGTCCGGCAAGCAAAGCCCGAAGACAACAGGAGAGAAGGCAGATATGATGAAGATTCCATATGCCTCTGCCGTCGGGAGCTTGATGTACGCAATGGTTTGTACCCGACCGGACATTGGATACGCAGTCGGAGTGGTGAGCCGGTTCATGAGTAATCCCGGCAAGGAGCATTGGAACGCGGTCAAGTGGATACTCCGGTATTTGAAGGGCACTTCAAATATGTGTCTCCGATTCGGCTCCGGAAAACCTCAACTGGATGGTTTCACCGATTCGGACATGTCGGCTAATGTGGATACCAGCCGGTCTACATCTGGGTATGTGATGACATATGCAGGGGGAGCTGTCTCGTGGCAGTCGAGGCTGCAGAAGACGGTTGCATTGTCAACCACAGAGGCGGAGTACATGGCGGCTGTGGAAGCCGGCAAGGAAATATTATGGATGAAGGACTTCATCGGGGAGCTCGGTATCCGGCAAGAGGAATACCGACTCTACTGCGACAGTCAAAGTGCCATCCACCTTGCTAAGAATGCGGCCTACCATTCCCGGACAAAGCATATCCAGCGGAGGTATCACTGGATCCGGGAAAGGGTAGATGACCAGGAGTTCACATTGGCGAAGATCCACACGGCCGAGAACGGGTCAGATATGCTGACCAAAGTGCTGACACCCGACAAGCTGGACGTATGCCGGAAGAGGATCAGGCTGGAAAGACACCCCATGTCGGAGTGAAGGGGTAGTTTGTTGGGAGACAGGTCCCTCCGGATGGTGCAGCCCGGTATGAACCGGATGAGGAGAACCCGACTGCGGAGAGTCGGATGGTGCAGGCCCGGTATGAACCGGATGAGGAGAACCCGACTACGGAGAGTCGGATGGTGCAGGACCAGTATGAACCGGATGAGGGGAACCCGACTGCGGAGAATCGGATGGTGCAGGCCCGGTATGAACCGGATGAGGAGAACCCGACTGCGGAGAGTCGGATGGTGCAGGCCCAGTATGAACCGGATGAGGAGTACCCGACTGCGGAGAGTCGGATGGAGCCCATCGAGGCTACATTTGTAAATCGCCGAAAAGTCATATTAGTATAAATATGACTTAGGGCAAACTTTTAATGTTGTTGTCATTCTTATTATTATTCTTCGTTGTTGTTGCAAGAAGAAATCTGAGCGCGTAACTGTACAGAGAGAGAGAGAGAGACGAGGTCGTTGCCTCTGTTGTAACCGCCGCCTGTGGCGAAGATCTGTGAGCACGAGGTCGTTGCCTTAGTGACCTCACTGTTGTATATTTCTGCATAGTGATAGTTTACAGCTTGTGGGCTGCCGTGGTTTTTCCCCCTATTTTGGGGTTTTCCACGTATACCTCCTATGCACCATTTCTCCTCTTTTGTGTCGCGTTTCATTACCTATTTTTCTGTGTATGTAAAGAATCTCGGTTGTGGCCGAGCGTCGGACATAAGGAACGTCGAGTCCTCAACAGTAGTCTATCCTGTACTAGGCTTCCGATTGCACTGTCGGTTACGGATTGCACCCGGCCTCCACTGCTTGCCGGTTCGGTTGCTCACCGTCATACCGATCCGTTTCGCCTGATCCGTCTCGCTTACCGGCTCCGGCTTATTCAGCCGATCCGGCTCCGGTTGAGCTTGCCGCTCAACAGGTACGTTTAGCGGCACTAACGACCGGGGGCTACTATATTGGACCGGTACAGCCCCGCTGTTGGTCGGCTACACCGATGCCGACTACGCCGGCAATATCGCCGATCGCCGATCCACTTCCAGTTTCGCATTCTGTCTTGGGAGTGTCGCGATCGCGTGGAGTAGCAAGAAGTAGCCGACAGTTGCGTTGTCGAGCACCAAAGCCAAGTATAGAGGAGCGGTTGTCGCGACATGCAAAGCCATATGGTTGAAGCGTCTACTTAAGGATTTGCAGGTGGAGGTATCTGATCCAACGATAATCTACTGCGACAACCTCAGCAGCATCCAGCTAGCAAAGAACCCCGTCTTCCACGCCCGACCTAAGAACATTGAGGTGCACTACCATTTCGTCTGTGAGCGTGTCCTCTCTAGTGAAGTCGAATTTCAGTATGTTCCGACGGATCGGCAGACCGCCGACATCTTCACCAAGCCTCTTGGTCTGGACAAGTTCCGGCAATTCTCTGGTGTGCTTGGGTTGCGTCACCTCGACGTGCCGAACTTGAGAGGGAGAGAAGTTTCGGAAGACCGCGACGCCGAGTCGGATGACGAAATCGATTTCGGATCGGCTAAAGAAGCCAAGGGCGGATCCGCGTAAGATTCCAAAAGCGGATATAAGGGGAGCAATCGTAAGAAAGAGCCAAAGCCAACCAAGCATGGGGGAAACGAAGCCATCAAGGGTGGGAAGACCGAAGACGAGTTGGAGACAACCAACTCGGACAAGAGCGAAAACTGATCGGAGGAAGCCTAGTCAGTTCGTATGTTTGATTCGGATACGCTGAATCAACCAAGGGCCAAGCGGAAGAGAAGGCAACAGAAGAGGCACCAACACCGCAACAGCAAGGAAGCTGAGAAGGGCCGTGTGAGCAGACAAGCCGACCGGAAGGGTCGAAGTGGGCGGAATCGAATAGGTCGAGGAGTGCGAGCGAGGCGTGAAGCCAAAAGGAACCGGAGCGTAGATCCGGAAGAGTAGATGGAACCTCAAGTTGAGGTTAAGGGGGAGTGTTTAGATACAATCTCAACATTGGCTAGATCGGCTGTGCAAGCCGAGAACCGGATCGGTTGGGATCGATCGGTTAGGCCAGACCGGTGCGTAAACCGGTGCGTAGACTGGCGCACAATGAGAAGCCGTAGCGGTGCATAAACCGCAAGGCCATTGGAAAGATATTACGCGTAGGAATATATTTTGGGAGTTAGTGTAGAGCTCATTTATGAGCATTGAAGTACGTGTCAATACTTCTGTCATCCGGTATGGACTTGTATAAAAGTGCTCGTTGTGCACATCCTATGTACATATTGAGTATTATTTTGAATTGAACTTCTATGTGTTCTCTCTCTCTCTCTCTCTCTCTCTCTCTCTCTCTCTCTCTCTCTCTCTCTCTCTCTCTCTCTCTCTCTCTCTCTCTCTCTCTCTCTCTCTCTCTCTCTCTCTCTCTCTCTCTCTCTCTCTCTCTCTCCCGCATACTGTGTATATTCAAGCTCTTCATTAAACCTGCGTATTTTCTGTGTTTGGTTTTCTACTTGCTTCTGCACGCTATTCTTTACAATGAGTATAGTTTATTTTGTGAATCCCACGAATATAATTTATTAATTGGTGTTTTTTTAGAAATATATCCAATTTCTAAAGTTTTCACACACTTATTACATTGTGCTCCCCATCCTTATATAGTGATAAGAGAGTCTTAGCAATCCATGCTTTTTCTCTAACTATAGACTATATGCTTTCTCTAACATGCCTTTCTCTAAAAGTGATCATGCTTTTTCTAACCTCGTACGTTTTTATTGACTATAGTGTTCATGCACGCTAGATGTGCATGTGTAACTTTTTTTTCTATCACGTGCCTCATGCGTTTTTATCGACTATAGTGTTCATGCACGCTAGATGTGCATGTGTAACTTTTTTTTCTATCACGTGCCTCGTGTGTTTTTATCGACTATAGTGTTCATGCACGCTAGATGTGCATGTGTAACTAAAGCTTTTTCCTAGAAAATATGCGTGGAAAAAACCTTTCTATGTGGGATATCTGCCTTTGTAACACTTATGATGTGTTAGTGTAATGGTAAGGCTTTACATTATTCACATGAAGGTACAAGGTTTGAATTTTGCCCTATGCATGTAATATATATTTTGATATTTCTTTCTTTTTCTTCATATTTATTCAATCGGTTATTTTATACATTTTTACGTAGTGTACGAAATACACTACGACACCATCTAAAAACAAAGGAAAAGCACATGTCGTTAATATGGTGATACCAGAAATTCAACAGGTCATTACTATAAATAAAGGTAAACAATCATAATAGGAAATCCATGAAACTGTTAGAAAAACAGCCAAGGAATGGGTGGAAGAAGCAAATAAAAATAATGTGTTCAGGATGCTTTAGGATAATGAAGTAAACCAGGTTAACAAGCTACCAGGAGCAATGGCAGTACAAGAACATGAGGAAGCTTGGAAAATCTTGGTTGATTGCCAAGTGTCATTACCCTTGACGGGATTATTGAAACTAGTTCCACGGTTTATGGAGAAAGTGACAACTTTGATTGCCCAGAAAGGGATAAAACAGGTAGCAGTTAATTATAGTCAGCCAAATAATAGTCCGACAATTATGGATGAGCAGAATCCATCAATAAGAGTGATAATCCATGGCCAACAAATAGATGGCGCTATTGTAGATGATGGATCAAGAGTAAATGTAATTAACAAAACTACTTGTGACAAGCTTGGTATCACTAAATGGGAAGCATGTCCATTCTGGTTAAGACTGGCCGAGTATGGTGCGACCAATCAGATTAATTAGGCAATTGGATGACGTTTTAGGTGGTCACACTTTTCAAATATCGGTAGTAGTGCTTCATTTGAAGGCTCTTGGAGAATATCCTTTGCGGGATATTCGTGGCTAGTCACAAAATGTATAGTTTTCTAAATGGCTTTAGCGGGTATAATCAGGCAAGAATGCATCCAGATGATCCAGAAAAGACAGCCTTTGTCACCGAATGGGGGGTATTCGTGGCGGTCATAATGATGTTCAGGTTAAAAATAACCCTAGCCACATTTCAAAGAGTCATACAGGAAATTTTTGTTGAATACATTCCAACATTCATGCAAGTTTTCTTGGATAATTTTATTGTCTACAATCGGAAGTCAAAACATTTCGAACATTTGCAATTGTGTTTGGAACGATGTCGGAAAGATCGGCTTAGCTTGAATCCAGCAAAGTGTGTGTTCGGAGTTACAAGTGGAGCATTATTAGGACACATTGTCAATCAAGAAGGAATTGTAGTTCAGCCAGACAAGGTCAAAGTTGTATTAAAGGCACCACCACCAACCAACTCTAAGAGCCTTAGTCCATTTTTAGGGAGAATTAGATGGCATAGTAGAATGATCAGATATCTTGCTGATGTTGCCATTCCCTTACATACAGTGGTGCATAAAAAACCTTTCCAGTGGACGAGTGTGGAGCAGGATGCCTATAACTGCCTAAGGAAAATGCTATCTAGAGTTCCGGTTGTTCAACCACCTGATTGGAACAAACCATTTCATGTGTTTGTCGATGCATCCGATGTAGCAATAGGAAGCGCACTAACGCAGTTATCCGAACAAAGCTGGTACAGACCACTTTATTACGCTACTCAAAAACTATCCACAGCAGAAAGGAATTATTCGACAACTGAAAAGGAAGCTTTGGGAATGATTTACAGTATCAACAAATTTCGACACTACCTTCTGTAAAAGAAATTTACATTCCATGTGAACCACTTCGCTTTACTATATCTGGTATCCAAACAAGAATTAACTGGCAAACTGGCACGTTGGACGCTATTACTTTAGGAATTTGAATTCGGCATTTTGCATAAGCCAGGAGTGCAACATGCCGTTGCAGATTACCTTATCCGATTAAAGTCGGGAGAAGAGAGCACAGGAGTTAAAGATGATTTTCCAGATGGCCAACTCTTTCGACTAGAGACGGTAAGAGTGCAGGAAATAAATGAGGAGATCGAGGATGCTTGGATTAAAAAAATGACAATTTCTCTTACGATAGGGTTACCACCCGAGCATCTATCAGCAGACGAAAGAAAACGATTAGCATTTCTTAAAAGAATACGTTGTGCAGAAGCGTATGCAAAACACAGAGTACACAGTTCGAAGCAACAAGATAGTTTGGTAAAACATAGAAGACGCAGAGATGGAGAGGGAGAGGGACAGAGAGAGAGAGAGAGAAAATACACAGAAACTCAATTCAAATAATACTCAATCTTTACATACACCATGCTCAGTGAGCACCTTTTATACAAGCCCTGACAATAGGGCTGACACAAGTACTGACAATACATGACCGCTCATAAATGAGCCTACTACACAAACTCCCAACATTATTCCCTTACGAGGAATATCTTTCTAATGGCCTCGCGGTCTACGCACCGCTACAGCCTATTGTGTGCACGGTTTTACGCACCCAGTTTACACACTGGGTTACGCACCCGCTTACGCACCAAATGTTAAGCTTGTCTCTCAACACTTCCCCTCAAGATCAACTTGAGGTTCTCTCCGTTCTTCCATATCTATGCTCCGGTTCCTTCTGGCTTCACGCTCGCTCGCGCTCCTCAACCCGTTCGATTCCACGCGTTTCAACCCTTTCGGTTGGCTTGTCTACTTGTTCGACCCTTCTCAGCTCCCTTGTTATCGCGGTGTCGGCGTGTCCTTCGCTGCCCTTTTCTCCGCATGGCCTTCAGTTGATTCGGTGTATCCGAATCGAACATTCTGATTGAATCGAACGTTTCCGATTCAATTCCGCTCTCATCTGAATTGGCTGTCTCCAATTCGTCTCCTGTCTTTAGGCCTTTGTCTACATCAGACCACATCTTGGTCTTGGCCTTTATGCCCTTCTTGGTTGTATCTCCCCTGGATTCGGCTATCCTCATCTCTTCCCTACGATTGCGGCCCTTGCTTTCTTCTTCGGCTTCTTCAGCCGGTCCGAAATCAAATTCTTCATCTGATTCCTCATCACGGTCACTTCCGCTGTGATGAACACCTCCGCTCCTTTCACGCTCTTGTTCCTGTTCGTCTTCCTTTCTCCCCCTCAAGTTTGGCATGTAAAGGTGACACAACCCTAGCTCACCCCAGAAATGCCATAACTTGTTGAGACCAAGAGGCTTGGTGAAGATGTCAGAAACCTACCGATTAGTCGGAACATGCATTAGTTCAACTTCACCTGAAAGAACCCGTTCGCGAACAAAATGGTAATGCACCTCAATGTGCTTGGTTCGGGCGTGGAAAACGGGGTTCTTCGCAAGGTGGATACTACTGAGCTTGTCACAAAAGATCGTCATCGGATCAGACACCACTACCTACAGATCCCGTAAGAGCCGTTTCAGCCAAATGACTTCGCACGTAGCGACAGTCACCCCTCGATATTCGGCCTCCATGCTCGACAGTGCCACTATCGGTTGCTTTTTGCTGCTCCACGTGATTACCACATGTCCTAATGAGAAGGCGTATCCAGATGTGGATCTACGATCACTGGCCTTTCTAGCCCAATCGGCATCCGTGTAGCCGACTAACTGTTTGGCTACGCCTGTCCAATAAAACAACGCCATGTCTTTCAGGCCGCTGACATAACGCAATATCCGTTGCGCGCACTGAAAGTGTTCGGCCATAGGCCGCGACATGAATTGACTAATTAAGCCGACTGGATAACTAAGATCCGGCCGAGTAATTGTCAGATAGATAAGGCTTCCGACAATTTGTCGGAACCGTGTCAGGTCCCATGCCTTCCCTGAATCTCGGTGAAGCTTTGCATTTCTATCCACAGGGGTCGAGATTGGCTTACAGTTTGCCATCCCGAACTTGAAGAGATTCAACGCGTAATGACGTTGGCTGATCAATATGCCTTCGGGGGTACAGATCACTTCGATTTCGAGGAAGTAGTGAAGGTCCCCCAGATCCTTCATGTCGAATGATGCCGCAAGCTAGAGCTTCACGCGGTCAATCTCACCTAGGTCAGCATCGGTGATGACCAAGTCATCAACATAAGGTAAAACGCTAAACAGCCCGAGTCGACCTTTTCGGATGAACAATGAGGAGTCCGATTTTGACGTTGCAAAGCCCATCTGACGCAATTGTTGCATGATCTTCGCGTTCCAGGCACGTGGGGCTTGCTCTAGTCCGTAAAGGGACTTCTTCAATCGGCACACCGCCGAAGTGTTCGTTCCGGAGTGAAATCCGGGGGGTTGTACCATGTACACCTTTTCCTCAGGCTCACCTTGAAGGAACGCATTCTTTATATCCATCTGATGTAAGTGTCACCCCTTTACCGCAGCTACCGCGAGCAATACACGGACGGTTGTCATCTTTGCGATCAGCGCGAACATCTCATCGTAGTCGATGTCGTGTTTGTGCATGTAACCTTTCGCTACTAACCGAGCCTTGTATCGGTTGACCGAGCCGTCAGTGTTGTACTTGACCTTGTACACCCACCTACATCCGATCGGCGTCACACCTTTCGGTGTGTCAACCAGGTCCCAGGTTTCATTTTCTGCCAATGCGCGCATCTTTTCCTCCATTGCGGCACGCGAATTCGCGTCTTTCGCCGCTTTTGCGTAGCTCTCCAGCTCACGCACTTTCGCCACTTGTCTCTTGTATGCGTAATGGTGCGCCATGTACTCATTATACCCATATCTCTTTACGAGGTTCTTGAGGCGGGTAGATTGGCATAATCCGTGATTACCCGAGTTCACCACCTTTTCGGTCGATTTCAACCTCTTCCGTAGAGGTTCCTTCTCGACTGGCTCGAGGTCAAATTCTCTTTGAACTGACTCGGCACTACCAAAATTGTATTCCAGCATTTTCTTCTTGCCCTTCTCTTTACGCGTAAGCCGTCTCCTCAGTTCTTTATGTGGGAACATCACGGCCGAGTCTCCACTGCTTGCCGTCTCATCATCTGGTTCGCCAGCTCAGCCCAACCCTTCATTAGGCCCACGCAGTCGGAATGAGATCGAACTCTCTCTCAGAGCTCCGATGTCCTCATCATATGGAGGCATCTCAGCCTCGCGGACTTCGTCTTCAGAAATCGGAATGGAGTCATGAGGTTTTGGAGGAGAAGGTAAGTACCACGAAGCGGACTCTTCGAACACGACATCGTGGCTTATGCGTACTTCCTTTGTTTGGGGGTTATAGCACTGATACCCCTTCTGTTCATCTAGATAGCCAACTAAGATGCACTTTTTGGCTTTGGCGTCTAGCTTCCTCCTCTTTTCCTTCGGCACATGCACATATGCAATGCTACCGAAGATCCTCAAGTGTGCCAAGTTCGGTTTCTTTTCGAAATACAACTCATGTGGCGACACTCCTCCATTAGCAGAAGTTCGATTCTACAGGTAGACAACTGTCTTCACGGCTTCGGCCCAATAGAATTTTGGCATATGCTTCTCTTCAAGCATTGCCCTGGCCGCTTCTTCAATCGTTTGATTCTTCCGCTTGGCTACGTCGTTCTACTCCGGCATATATCTACACGAGAATTCACATCGAATTCCCTCCTTCCATAGATAACTTGTGAACTGCTCGAAGAAGTACTCCTTCCTGCCATCGGACCGTAGGCCTTTGATCTTACGCCCTGTTTCCCTTTCCACAAGGCTCTTCACCTCCAAGAAACATGCGAAAACTTCGCTCTTCTTTGCGATCGTGCATGCCCACGTGTACCGAGTGAAATCATTGATGAAGGTTACAAAGTAACGGCTTCCACCGAGACTCGTGTTTTGTGCCGGACCCCACACATCCGAATGGATCAAATCGAGCAGATTACGGCTCCGATTACGCTCGTTGGGGAATGGAAGTCGATGCTCTTTTCCCATCTGACAGGCTTTGTAGACTTGGCCATTCCGGCCACGAAATTTCGGCAACTTGAAAACAATGTTCTTCATTTGCATTTCACGAAGCCGTGGGAAATTTGCGTGGCCGAACCGCTTGTGCCACAAGTCGATATCCGATTCGACTTTTTTTCCTTTCGCGTACAACACAGTTCCGGCTTTATTAGTGTCGAGGATAAACATCCTCCCTTCATGGCACCCTTGCGCAATTACTTTGCCTTCCTCTTCTATGAAGCAGTCGAGGTGCATGAATCGAACATGCATACCTTGGTTGACGATCTAACCGACCGACACCAAGTTCTTCATTATTGTCGGGACGTGCAACACGTTCATAAGCTTCCCCTTTGGCCCGATGTGGCTGAGGGGAACTTCACCGACATGTTCGATGGTATGCGGGGTGTCATCTCCCGTTTCAACAACCCCTCGTGATTCCGGCTTCTCCAAGTACAAAAACCATTCCTCGTGACTCGTCATATGATTTGAAGCTCCGGAATCGACATACCATACCTCGCTTGATTACGAGGTGTTCACGGCCATTGAGTTGGCCTTATTCTTCATTACGAAGGCAGGACCCGCTCCATCTCGGGCTCATTCGGAGCCCTCGGCGTAGTGCGATCTTTGACGCCTTCCTGCGTCTCTTCCGCTCAGTCTAGCTTTGTCCGAGTCGGCTTGTTTCTTCCAGCACTCGCTCTCCCTATGGCCTTTCTTGCCACAATACCAACATTCTGGCGCGGTCTTCTCTTACCGTCTTCCAACGCCGCCATGACTCCCCCTGCTTGCGAAGGGTTCGGAATTGCTTCCGACATCTCCATTATGCCATAGATTCTGCTCTTTTCGGCCGCTTCCATTGCGTGCCGATCCGCCTCGTCCACCATGACCACAGGGCCTATCATCCTCCGTGTAAAGCATCTTGTCATCGGCGTGCACACTCATTAACGCACCCGCGTGGTTTTCTTCTACGAGCAACATTGACTGGAGCTCGAAAAACGAAGGCATAATCTCTCTCGTGCAAACCGCTGTTCGGAAAGGTCCAAACTTTGACGCCAACCCACCAAGACAAACCTGCACCATTTCATCTTCCTCGACGTTCACGTTGACGGAGGCGAGAGAGTTGCAAATTTCTTTGATCTTGGTGGTGTAATCAGCCACTGACATATCTCTTTGTCGTACATTGTTGAGCTCCTATCTGAGCTGCACCTTTCTGGCCATTGTGCTGGCGGCGAAAATCCTTTTGAGATTCGCCCACACATCCTTCGACGTCTTGGCATCCCGAATATAGCTCAAAAGCTGATCGCTCACACACGACGTGAAGCAGTACAGCACTCTACTTGCCGCGTGTTCCCAAGCCCGATAGTCCCTGTGTGTCGAGTCGGGTGCCATATCGTTTGCTCCTTTGACATAACTCCAGTAGACATGGCCAAGCAGGTACTAGTGCATCTTGTAAGACCAAGATGCGTAGTTGCTTCTATCAAGCTTTTCAGTCGGAAGTGAGCTTCCCATTCCTCTGTCCATAGTACTGTCTTTTTCTTCTCCGAAAGCGAACAACTTCAACTTTGTTTCGTCACAAACATTTCTTGTTGGTTGCAAAGGACTTCAACCCTCACGCTCTGATACCATGTAAAAGAATACGTTGTGCGGAAGCGTATGCGAAACACAATGTACACAGTTCGAAGGAACAAGACAGTTCAGTAAAACATAGAAGACGTAGAAATGGAGATGGAGATGGAGATGGAGAGGGAGAGACAGAGCGAGAGAGAATACGCAAAAACACAATTCAAATAATACTCAATCTATACATACACCATGCTCCGTCAGCAACTTTTATACAGGCCCTGATAATAGGGCTGACACAAGTACTGATAGTACTTGACTGCTCATAAATGAGCCTACTACACAAACTCCCAAAATTATTCCCTTACGAGGAATATCTTTCTAACGGCCTCGCGGTTTACGCACCACTACGGCCTATTGTGTGCACAGTTTTACACACCCAGTTTACGCACTGGGTTACGCACCCGATTACGCACCGAATGTTGAGCTTGTCTCTCAACAGGTTCACAACCGGAATTTCTATTTTTTAAATGACACCTTGTATCATAAAGGAGCTGATGGAATTTGGCAAAGAGCAGTACAACAATTTGAGAAAGAGATAATTCTTCGAGAATCTCATTGTGGTATCGCGGGAGGGCACTACGCCGGTGAAACTACTACTTGGAAAATTTGGAACAATGGGTTATGTTGGTCGACAATTTTGAAGGATGCAGTCGAATATTGTCGGAAATGCAATTTATGTCAGAGAATGGGTCAACCTACTAAAAAAGACAGGATGTCATTTTAACCCGTCTTGCCTTTGGAACCATTCTAGAAATGGGGATTAGACTTTGTCGGCCCATTTAAACTAGCAGCGATTCGAACAGGGAATCGATTCATCATAGTAGCCATTGATTACTGCACTAAGTGGGTAGAGGCTAAACCTTTATGGGATAACACTATAGCGTCGATAGCAAAATCTCTATACGAAAGTATATGGTGCCGGTATGGGTGTCCACTTGAATTGGTAAGTGACCAAGGTACACATTTTATTAATAAGATTGTAGATGAATTATCTACATACTATGCAGTGGTTCATAAGAAAAGTACTTCTTATTACCCTAAAGCAAATGGACAAGCGGAGTCGACAAATAAAACGCTGCAAATGATACTCAAGAAAATAGTCAATGAAAATCGTACAGATTGGGATTAGAAACTGAATAGTGCCTTATGGGCATATAGGACTTCATATAAGACTTCTATCAAATTGACTCCTTTTCGCATGGCATTCGGTTTAGAAGCCGTAATGCCAATAGAGTTTCAAGTTCCGATGCTCCGAATTCAAGCAACAGAAAGGTTAGATGAGCTACAATCAGAACAAATTCGAAAAGAATGATTACTGCTATTAGAGGAAAGTCAGATACAGACTATGATAGATTTAGAGTGGAAGCATCGACAAATGAAAGCATTTGTGGATCGTCATCGTCGACATGCAAAGGAACAGTTCGCAATCGGAAAACTGATGTTAGACTGTGTTTCAAACAAAACTGGAGTCTATGCCGGGGAAGCTTCGATTTCGATGGACGGGACCATTCTAGATTGTTAATAACAAAAATGGTACATATCAAGTCGGGATGTTGTTTGGTGACATTCTACTGAAATGGGTAAATGGTTTTCGGCTTAAACCCTATCATGGGTCAATACCGAAGAACCCCTTTCAGGCTACATCCTCCGCAACGTGACGTGGTAGACGTCACACACACACACACACACACACACACAAAAATATAGTAACTAATTATTATCTTCGCAAAAAGTAACTAACTATCAGAAAAGGAAATCTTGGGAAAGTCTGTGTAACACTATAAGTAAACTGATGGTAATAATGCATGCACACTTTAAACGAGTAGTGGCACCATTATTACTATTTCTAGACTATTACTTACATTAATAGTAGCTTTCTCTATTCCCTAGGCATCATGCAACGATTCATTTCCTTAAAACCTATTTCTTCATCTTTTGTGTCAACAACGCAGAGATAGAAGCATATCCGTGCTGAAAAGTTTTCTGCTCTTCCGCGCCATAGCCTAAAGCTTTCTTCACAGAACTCCGATCTTTCTCTCGTAGACGAAATAATGCCAATTCCTATTTCCGATAACCTATGCCAGTGGCTCGTGAACAAGAATCTGCAAGGTTTCATCAAGGTTGCAGAGGTAGAGCCCCACCCTAATGCGGCAAAACTTCTACAATAGATCGATGTCTCCAAAATTACGAACAAACAGGTACGCCGAGTATTGGAATTAAAACGAGAAGGCTTTCATGATGTCCAGAAAATGGACAAGGACATGCTCAGGTCGTATTTTGGAGAATATTCTCCCTCGGCCAAATCTTTTCAAACACAGGGAGGGGAGGGTGAATTTTTTCATGAAGTGGCCAAATTTTTGTTAGAAGTGGGATTTGTTAGTCCTCGATTTTACTACATGCCCAAAAAGAGAGTTGGCTTCATAATCACCACATACGAGGGTGAAGTTTTTGACTAGGGGTTGTTGTCAACAGAAGCTCTGTGGGAGCAGCTTTATGGAGTGCAAAAAGGGAAACCAATGAAATTGATCTTTGGTCGTTGTTTGTCGGTGCTTTTTCCGACACAGAGATTGGAAAATCGACAAGAAGAGCAGAGGCCACCACAGCCACAATCGGCTTCCCGACCCCGAAGACAAGTACAACGTGAGGAGTGGCAAGAAGCAAAATCAATGCAGGTCGATGCCACTCAACCGGAACCCGAACCACAACAACCGGTACCCTCACCAGTACCGAAGTCGACACAAAATCCCCAACCCGACTCTATACTTATCCCACAATCACCCCAACCTGTGGAACCTGACCAACCAACGCAACGACAACGTCGGGTAAAACAAAGGGCTCAACGCTTTCCGCCAACTCAACAAGAGGAACCTGCACAAAAAAAACAGAGAACAAAGGAGCAAGCCACGCACAGCCCACACAAGTACCTCGTGTCAATCCAAACGACACAACTAGACTCCAGAAAGGAAAGTCTTCGGTAACAACGGTGCAGGAAGCAACTGCATTCTCCGACATCCCTCCAGCCGCACATGAACTTGCTGCCATTCTACAATTTGGCACCTCTTATGAATTAGTAGAGTGGTTGGCCCATAGATTACAGGAGGTGTCGAAGAGAATGACACAGGAGCATCGGGATCAGATAATGATCCAGAAATCATTAAGTGGAGTTGTCGAGCGGCATGAGCAGCAAGAGATCGATAGGATCGGCCGACAGCGAAATGTGAAAAATAAGGGAGAAGCCATCCAGATGCCACCATTGCATGAGGCTCTGGTAGAGGTACATAGAGAATATGAAAAGGCAAGCCGAGCAGCCAAGGATATGGCTGATTTGTATAATAACGGCAGCATCGGAAATTTTGAATGCTCAATGCATAAATAAGCAAGCCGAAAACCAGCAGTTGTCGAAACGACTTCGACAGACAGAAGAAAAATTGCGGAAAATAAAGGAAGAATTGTTGCAACAGACTTCATTAAGAAGACCCTTAGAGTCTGATCCAGACCTGCAACAAAAATTACAACAGACAGAAGCAGCACTCAAGGTGGCAGAAGCCAAAGCTAAGAAAGTCGAAACCCGATCAAAGAAAATAGAGGATCAGCTACAATTAGCAAAAACGAAAGTCGGCAAATGGCTAGATGCCAAGGAAAATTTGATTCAAAGGCTGTGCCGACAGTTAGCACAACAAGAAACCACACACCAACACGCAAAATAGGTCAAAGAGCTCGAAGAGTATGTCAAGGTCCAAGAGGAATACTGCGCGGAACAACTGGTGGAAAAGGAAACTCTGCTCACTCAACTGAACGAGAAATATGCTCAAGAGCAAGAGGAATGGGCATCCACAAAATCGAATTTAGAACAGCGGTGTGCAAACCTGGAAGCCATTTCCGAACAACGAAGACTTGACTTGTTAGTTGCTCAAGCACGGCTGTTGCAGGTGGAAGATGCAACCAATGCACAAATCACTGATTTACGGAAGGCATTGGCAGAAGCACAATTCCGGATGAGTATGGGTGATGAAAAAATATGCACAATATTGAAACGACACAAACTCAACACCTTGAAAATGGTCATCGAGTCAATGGATAAGGGATGGAAGACCCGATCGGCACAAGCAGCAGAACTTCAACTTCTACAAGTCGACAAAGACAACCGGAAGGCACACATACAAGGCTTCTTTAAAAGGACGGAAAAAGAAATATCAACTGTTCAAGAAGATATTGCTAAAGATTTGTACGACATGGCAGCTTATCACCGTGAAGAAATTGATCGACTCATGCAAGAGTTCGATAAACATGACATCAACACAGTTGTTTAGTTGGACGCGTTTGAAGCCGAAAGACAAAGCCAAATTCCAGGGCTCGACGCACTAGAGCCAGTTGCACCACCACCATCACCACCATCGACCGAGGATACACAACAACCTGCAGATTCAGACGACGACGACAAAGAGAGCCAACAACACGAACCATCCCTGTTTGATATTTTGCAAGACGACGTTGAAGATGAATGGGACGAGGACCTTCCTTCAAACCAGCCGGCATAGAAGGGTACCATGGGTTCGCCAGGCAAGGCCCTGGCCCAAAAGCGTGCCAAGTGTTACTGGGACAAAGGGGTGGGCGGACATAGTGGGGAAGCATCGGAGTCAGAAGTGTCAGAGTCGGAGGTTCGGAGTCGAAATCGAAGTCGGATTGAGGAAGAGGATCGATGAGTCATCATTTTGGCTAAATAATAGTTAGTTACAATGTTTTGCAGTTCTTGCAGATAGGGCAATATGTATTTCTTGATGACGAAGTCATTCAGGTTGCCTATAAAAAGGAACCGAAGGCATTGTAAAATCTATCATTTTTACTTTTAGTAATATAAGTTTAGTTGTAGGAAATCTCGGTGTGCAGCTGTTTATTTTCTGTTTATCTAGTTCCACCTTGCTACAACTGTATTACGTAAGTAGCGATCTCGATGTCTGTGTAACATCGATAAGATTACGATAACTCAGTATTTATTCGCACAACCACAATTCTTTGATAGAAAGTTCAGTACGAAACGTTCAAACTTTGTTGTGTGTCGGCAACAAAGTCGGTTGTCGGCCGACAACAACATCTGATACAACAAATCAAGCCATGCCACGGAATAGAGACGTTGCAAACCCGCCGAAGTGTTCGTTCCGGAGTGAAATCTGGGGGGTTGTACCATGTACACTTGTTCCTCAAGCTCACCTTGAAGGAACGCATTCTTTACATCCATCTGATGTAAGTGCTACCCTTTTGTCGCAGCTATGGTACAGACCACTTTATTACGCTAATCAGAAACTATCCACAGCAGAAAGGAATTATTCGACAACTGAAAGGGAAGCTTTGGGAATGATTTACAGTATCAACAAATTTCGACACTACCTTCTGTGAAAGAAATTTGCATTTCATGTGGATCACTCTGCTTTACTATATTTGGTATCCAAACAAGAATTAACCGGCAAACTGGCACGTTGGACGCCTGGAGTGCAACATGTCGTTGCAGATTACCTTAGCCGATTAGAGTCGGGAGAAGAGAGCACAAGAGTTAAAGATGATTTTCCGGAGGGCCAACTCTTTCGAGTAGAGACAGTAAGAGTGCAGGAAATAAATGGGGAGATCGAGGATGCTTGGATTACAAAAATGACAATTTTTCTTATGACAGAGTTACCACCCGAGCATCTATCAGCAAATGAAAGAAAACGGTTAGCGTTTCTATAAAAGAATACGTTGTGCGGAAGCGTATGCGAAACACAGAGTACACGGTTCGAAGCAACAAGACAGTCCGGTAAAACACAGAAGACACAGAGATGGAGAGGGAGAGGGAGAGACAAAGAGAAAGAAAGAATACACAGAAACTCAATTCAAATAATACTCAATCTTTACATACACCGTGCTCAGTGAGCACCTTTTATACAAGCCCTGACAATAGGGCTGACACAAGTACTGACAATACTTGACCACTCATAAATGAGCCTACTCCACAAACTCCCAAAATTATTCCCTTACGATGAATATCTTTCTAATGGCCTCGCGGTTTACGCACCGCTACGGCCTATTGTGTGCACGGTTTTACGCACTGGGTTACGCACCCGATTACGCGCTGAATGTTGAGCTTCTCTCTCAACACTCCCCCTCAAGGTCAACTTGAGGTTCTGTCCGTTCTTCCGGATCTACGCTCCGGTTCCTTCTGGCTTCCGGCCTCGCTCACGCTCCTCAACCTGTTTGATTCCGCGCGCTTCGACCCTTCCAGTTAGCTTCTCTGCTTGTTCAGCCCTTCTCAGCTCCCTTGTTGTCGCAGTGTCGGCGCGTCCTTCACTGCCCTTTTCTCCGCATGGCCTTCAGTTGATTCGGCGTATCTGAATCGAACATTCCGATTGAATTCCACTCTCATCCAAATTGGCTATCTCCAATTCGTCTCCTGTCTTTAGGTCTTTGACTACATCAGACCACGTCTTGGTCTTGGCCTTTATGCCCTTCTTGGTTGTATCTCCCCCTAATTCGGTTGTCCTTATCTCTTCCCTACGATTGCGGCCCTTGCTTTCTTCTTCGGCTTCTTCAGCCGGTCCGAAATCAAATTCTTCATCTGATTCCTCATCACGGTCACTTCCCCCGTGATGAACACCTCTGCTCCTTTCACGCTCTTGTTGCTGTTCATCTTCCTTTCTCCCCCTCAAGTTTGGCATGTAAAGGTGACGCCGCCCTAGCTCACCCGAGAAATGCCATAACTTGTCGAGACCAAGAGGCTTGGTGAAGATGTCGGCAACTTGCCGATCAGTAGGAACATGCACTAGTTCGACTTCACCTGAAAGAACCCGTTCGCGGACAAAATGGTAATGCACCTCAATGTGCTTGGTTCGGGTGTGGAAAACGGGGTTCTTCGCAAGGTGGATACTACTGAGCTTGTCACAAAAGATCGTCGTCAGATCATAAACCTCTACTTGCAGATCCCGTAAGAGCCGTTTCAGCCAAATGACTTCGCATGTAGCGACAGTCGTCCCTCGATATTCGGCCTCATGTGCTCGACAGTGCCACTGTTGGCTGCTTTTAGCTGCTGCACGCGATTGCCACACTTCCTAACGAGAAGTCGTATCCGGATGTGGATCTACGATCACTGGCCTTTCCGGCCCAATCAGCATCCGTGTAGCCGACTAACTATTCGGCTACGCATGTCCGATAAAACAATGCCATGTCTTTCGTGCCGCTGACATAACGCAATATCCGTTGCGCGCACTGAAAGTGTTCAGCCATAGGCTACGACATGAATTGACTAATTAAGCCAACTGGATAACTAAGATCCGGCCGAGTAATTGTTAGATAGATAAGGCTTCCGACAATTTGTCGGAACCGTGTCAGGTCGCACGCCTTTCCCGAATCTCGGCGAAGCTTTGCGTTTCTATCCAGAGGGGTCGAGATGGGCTTACAGTTTGCCATCCCGAACCTGAAGAGCATATTCAGCATGTAATGACGATGGTTGATCAATATGCCTTCGGGGGTACAGATCAGTTCAATCCCGAGGAAGTAGTGAAGGTCCCCCAGATCCTTCATGTCGAATGATGCCGCAAGTTGGAGCTTCACGCGGTCAATCTCACCTAGGTCAACGTCAGTGATGACCAAGTCATCAACATAAAGTAAAACGCTAACCGGCCCGAGTCGATCTTTCCAGATGAATAGTGAGGAGTCTGATTTTGACGTTGCAAAGCCCATCCGACGCAATCGTTGCGTGATCTTCACGTTCTAGGCACGCGGGGCTTGCTTTAGTCTGTAAAGGAACTTCTTCAATCGGCACATCGCCGAAGTGTTTGTTCCAGAGTGAAATCTAGGGGGTTGTACCATGTAGACCTGTTCCTCAAGCTCACCTTGAAGGAACGCATTCTTTACATCCATCTGATGTAAGTGCCACCCCTTTGCCGCAGCTATGGTACAGACCACTTGATTATGCTAGTCAAAAACTATCCACAGCAGAAAGGAATTATTCGACAACTGAAAGGGAAGCTTTGGGAATGATTTACAGTATCAACAAATTTTGACACTACCTTGTGCGAAAGAAATTTACATTCCATGTGGATCACTCTGCTTTACTATATTTGGTATCTAAACAAGAATTAACCGGAAAACTGGCACGTTGGACGCTAGTACATCTCATGGCGCCAAAACCCAGACCTCCACTCATGGATTCCCTGAATCCAACAGTAAAGATTGTCATTAAAGGCCGCGAGGTTCATGGGTGCATTATCGATGGTGGATCAGGCGTTAATGTGATCAGTGAGGCCACATGTCATGAACTGGGCATCACTCAATGGGAGCCATGTTCGTTTTGGCTTTAAATAGCGGATACGAGATTGGTTCGACAGATAGGGTTAATCTGAAACCTTGATTTTATCCTTGGAGGGCATACCTTTACTGTGTCCACGGTAGTATTATGCCTGGATGCCCCTGGAACATACCCGTTGCTGGTAGGATGGTCATGGTTACGAACATCTAATATCAAGAAGCATGGGTAGCACAACATGATCTCTTTTCACCAAGGGAAAACGAAATTATGAATCGTCACGGAAGAACGAATCATGACGCCCCCCGACAACAGTCGATTGCATGCTGAAGGAGTTCATATTCTCAACGTTCTCGCAGACAAAGAGATGGAATCTTTTCTAGACGAGCACCCCACAATCGTCCCTCTCTTTGAAATAGATGTTCTCACGGCCGTGGAATCATACCTCGCCGATACCAGCACGGTCAAACAAGAAGCTCCACATGAACCAGACCCCGAAGCCATGAAGGAGCTAGGACACGCCCATGACGCACTCGATCGGGAATTAGCAATTTCTCAGCGCATCAAAGTCGCGACACTAGAAGAAGTCAATCTTGGTTCCTCTACTAAGCCGCGGACAGTTAAAACTATGAAAGATCTGGCACCCAATGAACGATCAACTCTACTAGGGCTGTTGACTGACTATCAGGACGTATTCGCGTGGTTATACAGTGACATGAAGGGGTTGGACCCCCAATACTATCAACACCAGATTCACCTGCACAAGGATGCACGACCAGTCCAACAATGTCGATACCGAATGAATCCGAATTACGCCGCAAAGGTAAAAGAAGAGATTGACAAACTTTTACGGGTGGGGTTCATTCGACCAGTCAAACGAGCAACCGGGCTAAGTCCTATTGTAGTCGTGCCGAAAAAGAATGGGAAAATCCGAGTGTGAGTCAACTATTGTAAACTCAACGCAGCCACGATCATAGATGCATTTCCGCTTCCATTCATGTATGGCGTTCTCGATGCGCTCGCAGGCCACGAATGCTAAAGCTTTTTAGAGGGGTTTAGTGGCTACAATCAGATCCGGATGCACCCTGATGACCAAGAGAAGACGGCTTTCGTGACCGAATGGGGTGTGTTCGTTGCAGTCGTCATGATGTTCAGCTTAAAAACAGCACCAGCCAAATTCCAAGGTATCATTGCTGAAATTTTCAAGGACTATATCCCGACGTTCATGCAAGTCTTCCTCAATGATTTTGCCGTATATGGACAACAAATTGAGCACCTCGAATATCTACGCCTGTGTCTCAAACGATGCCGATAAGCACGGCTCAGCTTAAACCTGGCGAAATGCGCTTTGTACGTAACGAGCGGCACCTTGCTCGGTCACATTGTCAGTCATAATGGCATAGCCATGGATTCCGACAAGGGACCCGCTATGCTGAATGCTCCAGCCCCAGCCACGGCGAAAGCTCTTAGCTGCTTTTTGGGACAAATCTGGTGGCATAGTCGCATGCTCCACTACCTGGCCGATTTCGCAACGCCTCTGCATGCCGCGGTGCACACGATTCCATTTCGATGGACGGAATGGGAAAACGAAGCTTATGGTTCCCTTAAAGTGATGCTCTCACACGCCCCAGCCGTATAACCACCGAATTGATCGCAGCCTTTCCACGCGTTCGTGGATGCTTTCGACATCGCCATTGGAAGTGCACTAATGCAGAAAACACCTCCGAACCAGCATCTTCATGTATACTACGCTAGCTGACAACTCTCCACGGCCAAAAAGATGCAGTTCTACGCAAAGCCCACCACGGCATTGCCGGTGTGCACTATGCGGGTGAAGCCACAACTCGGAAAAATTGGAAAAGCGGAATATGGTGGCCTACCACAAAAAAAAACGCCCATGAATTCTGTAAACAATGTGATCTCTATCGGCGCATGGGCCAACCGAGCGAACAAGACCGCATGTTGCACCAACCAATCCTCCCTGTGGAAGCTTTTCAGAAATGGGGATTGGATTTCGTAGGCCCATTCAAACCACCCGCAACGCGTACAGGTAACAAGTATATAATCGTGGTGACCAATTATTGCACAAAATGGGTCGAAGTAAAAGCACTCCGCGACAACATGGCCACATCAACAACTAAATTCGTGTATGAATATTTGTGGTGTCGTTTTGGATGCCCAATCCAACTGGTGAGCGATCAAGGAGGGCACTTTATCAATCGTCTTATCCGCGATTTAACCTCCCATTACGTCGTGGTTCACAACAAAAGCACTCCCTATTATCCTCAAGCCAATAGGCTGGCCGAGTCCACGAACAAAATCCCTTTTTATAGGCAACTTGAGAGACTTCTCCAAGATTTTACACTTGCCTATTCGGCAAGAACCTACAGTTATACTAACCGTCCTATTTTTTAAATTACTCTATTTTTATACTTGGCGAAAATTATAATTCGAATTCTGTCTTTTCATACTCGTCCGACTTCGACTCCGACTCTGACTCCTTTGTTGACCTTTATACCTTGGGTAGCCTATCAGCTAATAATCGAAAAGAAAGTATATTTCTGTTCTACAACAATCTAGAGACCTAGAGGATAGGTCTACCTTTGGATTTTGTTCGTCTTTGGGATGTAGAATAATTTTCTAGACTAGCATGAAGTAGTCAAGCATTTTGTAGTCCTTTTCACAAGTACAATTAGATTTGCCATTCTATTCACAATGCGAAGTAGTGTGGTTACGTTATCCTATATATGAAGCATGCTCTATGAAGAATGTTGGCTAAGGAATCCCTTGAAAAAATCGGAACGTGGATTGAGGTCAACAATTCACAAAAACTCAGTTTGAGCCGAAGTGAACCACAAAATCATGGCTATAGCTTAATGTATTTGGTTTGGTTTAAGTTTGGAAATTTGTAAATGTTGGGTTCAGGGTTTGGTTTGGTTCAGTTTGATTATCAAATTGGGGGAACATTTTTGAGAAAATATATAAATATGTACTATGTAGTATTATTAGAAAATTTTATCTTTGAAAGTTTGTTGAAAAGTTAAAAATCAATTGTACAAACACCAATTATTCAATTTGAACCAAAACCGAAGCAAGAAACTACAACATACCAACATAATGGTTTGTTGATCTCTTGAACCATTTTTGAGCTTGAAAACCCCTTAAATAGTGTCAAACAATTTTGATTTAAAGTTTTCATAGTTTTGCGTGATTTAAGTTATAAAAATTTTAAATGGTTGCGTTTGAAACTCATCCGAACTGCTGCCTATTACTAATTGAGGGAGATTTAAGATCTCAAGTAGTGTGTGACAATGAAAGTTGCATTGTGATCACAAAAAATTGTGTATTAAACCATGTCAAGGTTCAATGCCACTTTAGAAAATACCTCATTTTATCTAAGAAGGTAAATGAGTGCCATCCTTAAATAGAAAATTGTGTGTATCTTTTATGAAGCCCCTAGGACTTGAGTGGAATACATAAAAATATAAAGCAAGAATTTAGGGAACACAAACATGCATGAGAACTATTTATATAAAAGATATATGTGGGAGTCCATGGGATTGAGTGATGCAAAAGGTGCAATAAAAGCACTTGAGAGCAATGTTACAAGTGAACAAGCACAATCACCAAGTAACCATTATTGTGATCAACTTAAAAGAGCTGTTGAGAAGTTAATGCAATATATGGGTTAATCATTATGATTAATGTTTAATGTATTGATGCATTAGTCATAGAGAGCTAGGTTTTAGTCCTTCACATCCCGATCCAACAACTTGAGCTGTACCTAAATATGTTTGCTCATATTATGAGCACAAGGACATATATAGCTCCATTGTATCATCTCTCCATCCTCAAATTTCTTTTCCTAAATAGTCACATAAAAGATGACTTGTTTATTCCGTTTCATAGGTCAAATTTGGCCTCCTCATGGAAAATATAATAATTAGAAAAAGAAATTGCATGTCAAATTTGGTCTCCTCAACAATAGTGTAGTAAATAAGAAAAAAAGAGAACAAATGGTAACCTCCTATCAATATAAACAATCTCGTTCATTATTTATTATATGTGGAAAACTCTACTTTTTGCACAATAATTGACGAGTTCTTGTATTAGAAGACAAGCTACATCAAAAGTCAATCAAATAAGAATTTGTCGCTCTTAGGTAGCGTTGTGACAAAGTTGATGAGGTTCAAATGGATCTCAATGAAAACCCTAAAATGCTGAAAAACACTTGGCTCCCTAATCACATTGGCATTGCTTTAAAGCAAATTTTTAATCCTTGGCATGTGGAAAGTGATTTGGAAAAACAAACTTTTCATGGAGAAATTGTTAGCTATGAGCATAGTACGAACCATAACGTACCATATGTACATTCGCATTCGAGAATGTTTCAACCATTCGAGTATGGTAAATACCATACTTTGTATTCATTATTTACTATAAGGTAAATTCTTTTTTTTAAGTAAGAAAGTTAAGGTAAAAGTGTAAAAAAACATAAGAATGTTTTGATAACAATCGCATTCGTTTGCATTCGTATGAAAAAGAATTTTGCCAACGCATTCGAATATATTACATACTATGGCTATGAGTATTTCAAACTAAAGACATGCAAACTTGATATGACAAATGTAACATCAAACTTTAAATGCATTGCTTGAGACTGAAATCCCTAACCTTGATAGTGTAAAGCAAAAGCTTTGCCACGCCATCATGTTTTGACTTTACATTCAGATGTTTACACTTTACAACTTGTTTTAACTTTACAATTAGGTGTTTCACACAAATAAGTTTGTAACGCTACAAGCATTAATTTGCTAGACCTTATTGGGAGTGTACCAAGTGTCTCATATTATGTGAAGAGGCAATGCAATGCTAGCTCATATTGTAACGGGTAGCATCACATCATGCCTTGATATTACAACAATTATTGGTTGTCGATCCCCATTTTATTATTGCTCAAATCAACCATGATAGATGATTGATTTAAGATGGGATGAATATTGTTACACCACCACAATGTGTCTGATATAGCAAGGGAAGTATTGGATCCAAGATCCAATATTACCTACTTCACCAAACTAGCTTCAATCGAGTCAGTATTGATATGATGCATCTAGATTACTAGGTGAGAGGCAGCTATTAAAATATTATATCTTCTAAAAACTAGATGGCAAGAATCATCATGAATGTTGTTAGGATAATATTGTGGCTGCTGCTAGCTAATTCATCACGAGACATGAATACAAAGCATTGGAATCGCACTAAGAGTCCATGTACATGCATGAATACTCATGTCAATTCCTAATCAAAAATGGAGATGACCTCCTCATCTCCATGTTCGATGATGGAATATGGGCATCCAATACAGGCGAGAACACGTGGCCCACTTGACTCGTCTTCGCTTGTTCCTATTTCTTAACTTGTTGTATTTAGCTGATTGTTTTGCTTGCAAAATGTCAGCATCCAATCCGATCCTATCACACAGCCAGAGTAAATGCAAGGCTTCTCTCTCACACATGTTTAAAATCCAGGTAAAAGAAAAAGAAAAGTAACTGAACTTGAACTTTACAGAAATCTTACATGAATGGATTGATCATGATCGGATACAATTTCTAGCTTATTCTTTGCTGTCCTCAAGGTAGAAAGCTGAACATGACAAAAGCTGTTCAATTGAACTCTATCTACCTTTTTATGAATATCTATATACATATGAAGGAATCTTCCCCAAAATACTGATAATGTCCAGTTGGGCAATTTTCTTCTCCATAGAAACATGAACATGAGTCCAATAGCTCTTGCTGCACCTATTAATGGTCTGCAACGCAGCCCAAAAAGTTTCAACAATGTAAGCAATCCACTGACCAACGTTGTACTTTCGACAAAACTGAGAGTTACACACACCTCAACTTGGAAAGATTAAGATGACCTCAAAAAGATCAACTTGATGATTCTAACACGATCTCAAAAAGATCAGACTCGGCCTCGGAGAGAACTTGCCGATGCTGCATCTCATCCCCATCAGATGACCCTACCTCAGACAGCCATTGTGAGTCTATTCTCCCCATGGAGAAAAGATCCCCACTATCTTCATTCATTGAACCATTTCTCATTGACCTTGAAAATGGTCTGTGTAAATAAGGGATGGATACTCTCTGGGTGTTTGCCAAAGCATATTCAAATGCGATTTGTCCAAAATTTACCAGTAATGTAACATCATAATTCGAAGCAACAATGGGGTACAGAGGTTTACCAAACTCATTGTTATCCGCAGTGAGTTCATACACCTTCTCTCCATCCACTGTGAAGAATACCTTTCTTGAAAGAGGATCGAAACCACATCCTACAGTGGACTTCACAGAGCCCCATGTGTGCTTGATAGCTGGGAATTTCGATCCTTGCTCAACATGGAGGATACCTGCAATAAGACTGACATAAGATGTAATTGCAATGAAAACTGCGGAAACAACCTGGTAAATTTTCCACAATATATGGAGGAGAGGGAGGGGATAGATAAGACATAGAAGAACACATAAATGGTTTCTTTTTCATAGAATCAATCATTTCTCTGAATTCGTATACAAGCTGAGACCATAGTGCAAATTACACCGATCTTTGGAAGATATTTGGACAACACAGATCAATAAATGGTGCATATTATGGATAAAACCCAAAAGGAAACATCTTACCATTCAAGTATATCCGCCCATTCGAGTGGAACCCAACAGATCCAGCATCATGACCAGGAAGTCTAAAAGGAGGTGCCCCACCAGCAGCCAAACCAAGTGCAGCTATTTGAAGACCGTCAATAAGATTGTCTTTGCTAGGAGCAGATGTCTTCTCAATGGCGAAGTGTGATGTGCCATCATCAGCCGGAAGTGCGCTTGGAACATTTTCACCTTGTTGACCCAATCTCAGTCTTCCATCACGAATTACCTCGGGATTCATGTGGTGATGATGCTGGTCAGGCATCGCAACATTAAATTTATCGGACAGGGGCTTTTTAGAGATAAGCTTCGCATGTTCATTTTCTGCGAGTGAGCTCCTAGACATGTCAGCATTGTACTCGCACCCTTCCGCCAAGATAGTGATCTCAAAGTACCCTTCTTGGGGGAAGAAACGGGCAGCAATGGGCGGTCCAGGTAGAGGAAGAACCGACTGTAGGGCCTGGACATATGTGAAGACGTTGTCCTTACGTGAGGGCAAAGGCAAGCTAGGGTTGAGCCATAGCTTCTGTAAATGTTGAGATGCATGACCCATCTCCCAACAGATCTCCGGCTCATGTAGCTGATCCAACTCATTTCTACTACCACAAGTGCTAGATGTGCATGAAACATTGCTCCACATCAAGTCACGATGGTGATGGTGATGATGATGGCGACGGATATGATGAAGATGTGAAGCGTTATGTGAGGAGACCAAGGAGGAGGCGCTATGCATTGCAGTGTAGGTAAAAGCAAAAGCAGCCCATCCATGCTCCACAGCCTCTGCTACAAGGGCTGGGTTCTCACTCCAATCGAAGGCCTTGATTGGGTAACTAACCCTCCACAAGCTCGCAGCTCTCTTTGTTGGGTCCCTCTTTGTTGAGAAGAGACGCCATCCAGATTTAGCAGACCTACTACGACGACTACTACGACGGCTCTGCTCATCCACAATCATCATCATCATCCTGGTGGTGGAGGAAGACCCCTTCCCCTTCCCTCCATGGCTACTACTACTACTACTACTACGTATGGTTCCTGCATTCTTGTAGTTGTAGCCATGGAGGGAAGGGGTCTTCCTCCGCCGGTAGCAGAAGCAAGCGGTTAGTAGTAAGAATAAGAGGAGGAGGGCGGCTATACCAGGAACCACCACCTGTATCACTGTCATCTGCCAGCGATGGAGCATCCCAAAGTCCTTCTGAATGAAGAATGAAGAATGAAGAATGAAGAAGAACCAAGTCAAGTCAGTCCGTCCTCTTAGGCCCTCCTCCTTCCTTATTTGGTAGAACTAAGAACAGATAGATAGATGAAAAGGAGCTATAGCTAGCTATCTTCTTTTATATATATATGTATATATGACAGAGAAAGAAAGAGAGCCCAATATGTATGTATGTATGTATGTATGTATGTATGTATGTGTGTATGTATGTATGTATGTTTGTATGTATGTATGTATGTATGTATGTATGTAACAGGGAGGAGGAGAATTGCATGTGTAGAAGCCGGAAGAATATGCACCACGCCACTTCATGAATCCAAGCTTCTAACCCAACCCCCAAGATGTACATACTACTACTACTTAGCCATGATTTCTAATTTCACTTATTTCTTTGGTCTAGATGTTGTAAACTAGAACGACAAAAATCAACTCAACTACATTGGTTACTACGTAGCCCAACCAACCCAAATATAAGCTATTGGGTGACTTGAATCTAGTTTAATAGAACCTTTTTTTGGACAACACCAACAAAGGGGGAAATCATCTCTATTATTAGTATGTATGTATGTAGATGGTGCATAGCCCAACCCATGTTGCCTTAGTCGTGAATTCTAGTCCAATAGGTTCCTTTGCTCGAGATTTACAAAACTACATAGGGGGAGGGAGTTCCCATGTTTCTCATGTTGTCAACAATGTCCATAATTTGGCATGAAGAAATGAAGATCAAAGTATGTAACCCAATGCAATCACATCACTTTAGAAAAAGGCGGAAGAAAATACTACTAGTATTTCTTATGCCCTATAATATTGATTGAAATTGCTTGCCTATGTTGACTACTTTGTAAGCGGTCTATAACCAATGTGTGTACCTTGAGGCTTATAGCCCTCCACCCAACAATGTGTGGCTCGGCTATAAGCCATTATCATTATGATAACTAGGTAAGGGAATCTTTTCACATTTTTTTAGTTTTCTCTAGTTACTTTTCATGCTTTTTTAAAAATAGTTATTTGTGTTGTATTGCCAAAAAATGTTATCCCATTGTTGTTAAGTAAACTTTTTAGGATCAACATGTTACTCTTATGATTTGAAACTAAAATTTTTAAACATTTTTAGGATCAATGGATATGGAATGCTTTGCCTACTGCTTGAGAACCAACAATTACATACAATGCTCCAAAACTTGTGAATGTGGAAGCAATCATATGTGGGGATGTGTAAACCATGTATAAAGGCAATGCATCACATTGTGCTCTAGCATTTAATGTATTGTGTATTATGTGTTTCTTATCACGAACACGTTTCGTACATAAATCAACCATTCATGTGGGCCAACTAGAGAATACTTAGTCGTTGCATAATACTACCTATCGCATGGGTGACCGAAACAAGCAATGCTTGGTCAAAGTGTAATAATAGTGAGAAAAGTATATAAGATATTCATGGCACTACAAAACAAGTTGCAATTTGAACTTGGCTTTCCCATGAAATGAATTGGTTGATTCTATGACGAAGTCCATCAAAAGGCTAGTAACTCCATATAAGTTTATTTGATTGTTGGAGAGTGGTTGTGATAATTAATACCTTTGAAATAAATGTATAGAAATTCACATGCAAACACAAAACTAAATGGGTTGGACGAGGTACCGATTCCCGAGTATATAACTAACTTACACCCAAAGTCCAATAAAAACTCTTAAAAAACCCATCTATAGCTTATACCCATCATCATCAAGGGCTTGACATTTCCAAAACCAAGTGCAACTACTTTGTGTGCTCCAAACTTCACAAGTACCTAGCGTATGCTTTATTTCTCGCACTCCTCAATGACATTGGTATCGGCATTAGCAACAAGGATCCAAGTTTGTGTGCAAGGGAAAGAAGATGGATGAGGAAAAGTCAAAATCTCGGATGAAAAACTAATGAATCAAGTCATTGATAGACTATATGAGCCCACCTTGCAAAACTTTCTAATAGCATGATTGTATAGATCTTATGCAATAGTCATGACTCGTGACCTTTGAAGATTTTATGGTGGGACCCCAAAGTCTACTTTTAACTATTGTCTTGATGTGGCAAGTCAAAAGGGAAGAAAGTTGAGATATCAAATTTCACATGAGATTGAGATTCAGGTTAAGGTGAACTCTAAGAGAGTGTAAGAAAGAGCAAATTAATATCTTGATGGAACATAACTCAAATGGTGAGAGTTTATCATTGCATTGGAACAAATGGGTTTAGGGTTTGCTACCCATTAAAATGATCATAGGAAAAAAGGCAATTCATAGTGTACAATAGGCACGGATGAAGTATACGGTAAATACAAAAATAATCACATATAATTTTTGTTGGCATAAAAGGCCAACTCCTTCCACTTTGTAACCATAGTGTGAACACGTCCTCTAGTTAGGGCTTGAATATATAAGCTCAACCCTAATGTTGTAACAAAGATCTTATTGTACCTTGAATCTCGGATTGTAAGAGTTACATAGAGAGAAAGAAATAATAGAGCTTCCATTAGAGCTTCAAACTGTGTCTACGCTTCTGTTTCTTCTTCTGTCATACTTTTTGTGTAGTTTGATGAGCATAATACGACATGTCCTCATACACATTTCCACATATCTGTTCGCATACTTGATCAACAACTGGTATTAGAGCGACTTGTTGTTCAATGGCAACAAAAAAACAGAAAAAGCTAAAAGGAAAGACCAAGTCAGTAAAATCTCACTTTCAAAAGAGAACATGGCTTCAACATCCTGTACAGGGGTTGAAATAAGAAAGTTGGACGGCAAACACTTTTCCCTATGGAAGGATATGATGTAGGATGTACTTATCATCCGACGTTAGATCGAGGCAATATGGCACACCAACAAGCCTACCTCGATGACGACAGAAGAATGGCACTCACTGGACGAAATAACCAGGTCGACCATTCGTATGCATCTGGCTGAAAACGTCTATTTTAGCATGGCAAAAGAAACGACAACGTTCTCATTGTGGGAGAATTTAAATGTTGTACAATATTGTGTGTGGCCCGTCCACGTTTGCCATCCTCTGACCACAAAACCTTGAGTCGAGTACCAGAGGAGTGAGTATCGGAACCCTGTGTTACTAAGGGTAGTAACATCTACCTCATGAGTGTTGGCCTCCTCAAAGAATTTCCTTCCGCAAGAATTGGCATCCTTGTAATGTTCGCCTCCTTGAGTGCTTGCCTCCTTGGAATGTTCGTCTCCTTAAGTGTTTGGACTCCTGGAGCATTCACCTTGTTGGATCCCTTTTCTCGCCTTAGTCTTTTGAGCACCAATGATATAAAAGGGGCTCCATAGAAGAGATCTAGAATGGAATTTGAATAATCATCTTGTATAACATCATATCATCCTTGTTTCAAGTCCCCTGTGGGCTTGGTTGAGTTCACATGACGCGCATTTATGTTGTCGTGGAGAAAACCGTCCCTAGGCGGAAACCACGTATAACATGCGTAAACCGGCCCTTACACGTGGGCACAAGTTTTGTTGTATAGAACGTAGATAGGTACAAGTCGGCTGAAGTGAAATCCTAGGTAGCACGCATTCAGTAGGTAGAAAATCGAGGCGTATCCCTGTCCGAAAGGACAGGGAATAAACATGATGTAACACCTTGATTTATATATACATAAACATTCGTTCTGTCTCCATCTCGTGTTCTGTAGCTAGTTGCAATTCTTGTGATTCTGTGGGTTTGTGCGCACGTGAATTACATCGTTAGTTTCCTTCCCCTCCCCTCATTCGGTTATTCCTCGGTCCGAGGCCTCGGTGGTCCTGCCTCGTTCTCCATGCATGCGCGTAACAACGCGACATATTTGGTGAACCCGACGTGAACAAGCGGCAGAGGAATAGAAAGATGAGAGGGTCGGATCTTGCAGAAGCCATGGCTTCGGCTGTGGATCGGATAGTGAGTGCGCGCGAAGGCACAAGCGCCCTCGATAGGGCTATTGAAGCGGTCGTTGGCACGATAGGCCGGTTCGGTGGGAAGGACGCCACGAGCTATTTGGAGGCCTATCGAGCCGAAATGGTGATGAGTGACATCTCGGAGGACAGGCGACTGGCCGGATTCCCTTGGGTGGCGATGTCGGGCATCCACTCGGAGATGCTTGAGGTACGGGCTGAGAGTTGGACCTGGGAAGAGTTTGAAGGTCGGCTCCTTGAAAAATATGGGCTTGATGACGCGCTTCAGCTGTCGAAGCGGGACTTCATGGAATGGGTGGAGTCCCCCGAAAAGAGGAGAAATGCGTCGGTGCTCCTTCGGGAGTTTGAAGAACGCTTCGCACGACTTTTAGCGCTGGACCGGACCGTGCTAGACACGAGTCGTGTCCTATTATTCGTTAAATCGGTGGATGCAAGGGACCGGGAGCAAGTGGGCTTCCTGCTGGAGACCGATGACGGCCTAACAACCGACTGGGCCGTGGTAAAGAGAGTCTGCGACCGTTTTGACAAACGGCGTGAGTGGGTCGATAAAGGCTTGATGGGGGCGGGTTTTGTTGCGACAAGGAAGGTCGAGGTACCCCCACCGGCGCGAAGGGAAGAGACCCGAGACTAGTTCGAGACCGGATCGACTTCGACCGGCATGGTCAAAGGCTCGTCCGGAGGAGCGACTCTGGAGGAGCTAACTCAGATGGTGACGGACCTCCAAATCGCGCAAGCACGAAGGGACGGCGGAGAACAAGTCCGTAACCGAAGTCCTCCGGCTGGGAGCCGGTGCTTGTGGTGCGACGCGGTCGGCCATGCCCGAAAGGACTGCGGGGACTTCGCTGAAGCGATAAGAGCTAACGTGGTGTACCTATGGAATGGTCAGGTGCACGCTAGCGAGACCTGGAGGGCCCTAGATCTGAATGTCAGACGAGGGGGTATGAAACGGCTGATGGAAGAAGTTGCGGCTCACCACGCGGAGACCGTCCACTACTCGGCGTCGGCTGGAATCTGGGTCGGAAGCGATGAAGACCAGAAGATGAAGGAAGCTGGATTCTAGCCGGTGATGCTGGAAGGCCTCGCCGGCGTAAGGTTGAAGAAAGAGGAAGCGAACCGCGGGGAAAGACGGGTCCGGGAGGTAACCGGGTGGAGTGACCCGGTCGAAGAGAAGACGGGCTTCGTGGAAGCTGCGTGCCAGAACTACGAGGTTCTGGTGGAAGACAAGCGAGCGGGAAAGACCGCGGGGGACGAACCCTCACAAGGTATGAGACCCGGTTCGGGCCGAAGCAGAGTGATGTCGGTGCATCCGGCGCACCGGACAAGGCCAAGAAGGTCGGTTATCGGTTGAGCATGGAGATTGAAAGGACCACGGACCTATGAAAGGTCCTGGAGGAACGGATCCTCGACAGCAAAGTGGAGTTGTTGCTGAGGGAAGTGCTCGGTATCGCCAAGAAGGAGTTCCACGACTCCATCGTAGACTTGGTGAAGCGGAAAAGGCTTTCGACGGAGCTAGAGCCGGAGAAGCCGGTGGAGGTGCGAACGACGCACCTAGAAGACATGGCCCTGGAGGACGAATTGGCGGAAAGCCACTACTCGAGGCTACATTGGGCTAGGGCCACTGCGGAAACCCCTGTTCGGATCGGGGACGTCCAGGAGCCGGTGGTGGCGTTGGTAGACCACGGTTCGTAGATCAACTTGATGTCCATGGACTTCTACAAGAAGGGAAAGTGGCCGATCAACGCCAAACACGGGTGGAAGATACGAGCAGCAACGCGCGCCACGGAGGAGCTACACGGAGCTTGCCCAAATGTATGAGTGAAAAGAGGCGATGTCGAGATCGACCAATACTTCTTCGTGTAGGAGACATCCTCACATCCAGTGATACTCGGAGAACCGTACATCACGGCAGCGCGCATGGAGACAAAGGTGTTGGACAACGGTTCGGCATATGCACGAGTCAAGAGCCAGGATGGGCGTCACTCAGTCTAGTTCCTGACGGTGCGACCGAACTATGAGCGTAACCGCGAGACCCTCGGTGCCGAAAACCGAGGGGATTTTTAGAGAGGGCTATCAAGGCGTGGGGTTGCGATAGTCCGGACACCCCGGAAAAACCCCACAGATGTATTATAGGCGAGAAGACATGTACCATAGGTAGAAAATTTTGGTTCTCCGATAGCGGAGGTTGTACGATAGCCAGCGTAGTTGGTCGGGAAAAGAAGCGGGCGGAGGAGCGACTTCGGGCATGGGGAGTCCTCGGCCCTGAAGAGGAAATCAACGGAGCCGTGGAGGCGGTCTCTTTCGACGACACCTTGGGGAAGTTACAGGAGGTGTTCGGAGAAGGCCTTAATGAGGACCAGACGATTCTGGTATGTTCGGAAAAGATGTGCGAAGTCATCACCGACTTCGGTAGTGGACTCGAGTCGGATCGGACGACCTGAGTGGATACGAAGTACAAGACTGTGGACCGGAAGGTGAGACCAGTCGCGGCACCCTTGCCGGAGGGCAGCGAGTTACGGATAAAGGGGGTCGCGTCGGACCCAAGTTTACGAGATCCGGCCAGCATGGGACACATGTTCACCGACATAACGCTACGGGAGCTCAAGATCGGTGGGGGTGGTTTTCTACTGCCGGCGGAAGAGGACCGGTTTCGGAGAATGCTCAAGAGGCATGGGAAGGCTTTCACATTCTCACCGGAGGAGATTGGGTGCGTAGACCCGAAAGTTGTGGAACCAATGGTGATCTTCACGATACCGCATGTGCCGTGGAATCTCAAACCGATTCTGGTACCCAGAGCTCACATCCCGAAGCTGATGGAGCTGTTGAAACAGAAGGTTGAGATGGGCATCCTCGAACCATCGAGTGCCCCATATTCGAATCGGTGGTTTACTGTGCCGAAGAAGAACGGCACACTGCGCTTCATACAGGACTTGCAACCGGTCAACAAGGTGACCATTCGAAACGCAGGTATCGGACTGACCATCGATGAGTTCGCAGAGGCCTTCGCAGGGAGGTCGATCTACTCAGTTGGGGACCTGTACTCAGGGTACGATCAGTTCCAACTAGCCGTAGAGAGCAGGGATGTCACAACGATGCGGACTCCTCTCGGCCTAGTTCGGATGTGTACCCTGCCGCAAGGAAGTCCCCATTTACGTGACGGTGGACACAAGCCCGACCGGGATCGGGTGGGTGATCAATTAGGAAGACGAAGACGACATACGGTTCCCGATCCGGTTCTGGGCAAAGGTATCGAGCGAGCGGCAGCGAGGATACGCCCAAATCAAGTGCAAGCTATGGGGTATCGTTTCGGCAGTTAAGGCCGACAAGGACTATCTGATCGGGACGGAAGTGATCATCGAGACGGACTACCTACCGATTCTGGGTATGGTTTCTGGATGCGCGACTCTGGACCTAGCGATGCTTAGGTGAATCACGTACATCAAGTCCCTAAACCCGGAGATACGATACATATCCGGAAAAGATAACGCCATGGCCGATATGCTTTCAAGGGCGAGGTTCAGCGATGAGGACGACATGGTTTCAGATAACGAAGAAGTCGGCGAGGACTTCTTCGGGTTAGCTAATGCAACAACAAGAAAGGGGAGCACTCCGGTGCTTAATGAATTCGACGAGAGCAAGTACGATGGGGAGTGGCTCCAGATCGGCGGGTTCCTGAAGACAATGACACCGGACGCGGCGTGGACGAAGGAAGAGGCCAACCGGATTCGGAAGAAAGCATACCGATTCTTCCTACGGGACGGGAGCATATGGAAGCACCCGAAGAAGAGAAACGGCATCCCGCTCCGAGTGGTGGCGAAGAAAGAGGAACAGGAAGAATTGCTGACGGCGTACCATGAGAGTCCCTGGGCCGGACACCGCGGGACGTGGGCCACATTCGAGAAGCTAAAGGGGAAGTACTGGTGGCCGGGACTATACCGGGACGTGCATCGGTTCGTGACGACTTGCTAAAGCTGTCAGGTGCACTCCATAGTCCGACATTGGGACAAGCTTCACCCGACCTACCCTCCGACCATCCACTTCAAGTGGATGGTGGATCTGGTGACGATGTCGATAGGGGTAGGGCAGATGCAGTATCTAGTGCTGGCTCGGGAGGACCTGACGAACCAGGTGGAAGGCCGAGCGTTGCAGAGCAAAACGACCGCGGCCGTGTGCCGATTTCTGATCGAAGAAGTGGTATGCTGGTATGGGTGCGTAGGTAAGATCGTGGCCGACCGCGGGGAATTGGACGCGCAAGAGGCGGAAGAGCTGTTTGACCGGCTAGGAATTAAACTCTCGCTCACCACGGTGTACAATCCGGAGGCTAACAGGAAGGTGGAGCGCGGACACGGGCCGATCGTCAAAGCGTTAGTACGGGCGTGTGGAGGCCAAGTCGGGAACTGGCCGCGGCTCTTACCCTACGCGTTGTGGGCGGACCGAACTACGCACAGTTCGGTAACCGGGTTCATGCCGGCAGAGCTAATGTACGGGAAGAAGCCGATCATGCCAATGGAGCAGACAATCTCCTCATGGGCCACGGTGGACTGGAAAGACGAGATGAGCCGGGAGGAGCTGTTAGCGGCACGGATTCGGCAGCTGGAGCGAAGACCAGAGGACGTGGAACGAGCCGCGGAGAAGCTGCGGAGGCCGAGGGTAAAGAACAAAGGACAGTTCGACCGGACTCACCGACTGAGACCAAAGAAGATCGAGGAAGGCGACTGGGTGCTAGTGTACGACAGCAACCTCGACAACCAGCACATGGCAATGCGGAAGTTTGCACGAAGGTGGTTCGGGCCTTATGTGGTGACAAGCGCCAACAACAATGGGACCTACCATCTCGCGGAGCTCGATGGCACAAAGATGCGGTACTGGTGGCGGGGAAGAGGATCAAAGCATTCAAAAAGCGGCACGAGGCTAAACCAGACCCGGACGACCTAGATGGCGACAACAACCGGCTCGGAACGGATGCCGATACGGAGGACGAAGGATGAGCGTGGGCCGGTCTTCTCCGGCAAGAGTCTAATTTTGACGCATACCGGTGGATGCGCGGTTAGGTGGAGGCGGATGTCGTGGAGAAAATTGTCCCTAGGCGGAAATCGCGTATAATGTGCGTAAACCGGCCCTTACACGTGGGCACAAGTTTTGTTGTATAGTACGTAGATAGGTACAAGTCGGCTGAAGTGAAATCCTAGGTAACACACATTCAGTAGGGAGAAAATCGAGGCGTATCCCTGTCCGAAAGGACAGGGAATAAACATGATGTAATGGGTGGTAACGGCCTCCCTCCTTGGGCTATAAAAGAGAGGGAGAGGTATTGAAAGATATATCACGTTTGTGGAGGACGAAGTGTTGCCGGACTGGAACCGAGCGCTTCTCCTCTCCTCTGTCATCTCCATAATCGTTCTGTGCAGGTTTCAGGAGGCTGACTCTGCTCCGCGGGATGCCTGAGTGCTCCCGGCAGAGCCTCCATCTCACGTTCTGTGTGTGTGTGTGTGTGTGTGTGCGTGCGCAGGCGTAAGAGCCCATCACTCGCCGGCTTGCCAGTTGTAACACCTTGATTTATATATACATAAACATTCGTTCTGTCTCCATCTCGCGTTCTGTAGCTAGTTGCAATTCTTGTGATTCTGTGGGTCTGTGCGCGTGTGAATTACATCGTTAGTTTCCTTCCCCTCCCCTCATTTGGTTATTCCTCGGTCCGAGGCCTCGGTGGTCCCACCTCATTCTCAACGCATGCACATAACAACGTGACAATGTGACAATGGGACATCAGCCTTTGTTGAGACTCAAGCTCAACTTGGTGTAGTGTGTGAACTCACCTTGAGAGTGAATAGACACTCCAACGGTCAAGAGTGACCATTATGTCACCACTTTGTATTCTAGCATTTAGTATGAGTCATAGAATCATATTCTATGACACATAACTTATGAGCTTTCACATTCCCCATGCTCCATGAGTCTTGTAGTTAATGAAGAGAGAGGGTGAGTATATAAAGCACCCTTCTCCCACCTTGTACAATGTTGAGTCTTTCTCCTTTGTTAATATACTTTAGCTTGCGTATTCTCTTTGTCTTACTCCTTGTCTCTCTCACTCACTCTCTCACTCTCTCACTCTCTCACTCTCTCACTCTCTCACTCTCTCTCTCATACACCCACACAGTTCATATCTATTCCACTGCACAGAATCCATCTCTTGATTCTTTACATGGAATCAGAGCGGTTTGGTAGCTCCATTTAGCCCATCCATGTGTGTTAAGCTCTATGCCGACGTTCAAGAAGAACCGGCTCATCGCTATCGTAGCTTCGCTACATAACTCGCATTCGAAGAGAGAAGAAGAAGAAGAATCGACATAATGAATACTCAAATAGGGAGCGCTCTCCCTATAGAGAAGTTGGATGGAAACAACTTCGCATCTTGGGAATACAAGATGCACCAATACCTGGTCGGACAAGGCTATTGGAGCTACATCAAAGGAGACCACGAAGACCGACCCGCCGAAGCGGCTCCTGGATACGCGATATGGGAGCAAGCCACAAGCCGCGTGATGTATTGCTTGGTGACATGTGTTCACAATCACATGCTCAACTATATTCGCGAAGCCAAGACGCCAAAGGAGGCATGGGAAAATCTACGAAAGATTTTCGCGGCAAACACAACCGTAAGAAGGCTTCAACTCCGCCAAGAGCTGAACAACATTCAACAAAGGGACATGTCCATCATGACATACACCTCAAAGATCAAGGAGCTTTGCGATTCGCTTGGCTCGATAAGTGTAAATATCAATGATGATGAGATGGTGCAAATATGCCTCGGCAGCCTCGCACCACGTTTCGGCGCGATGCGAACCGCCATTCTAGCTAGCAAGGGAGAAATCTCCCTCCTTCGAGCTGCAATCAATGCTATTGGTCGAAGAAAACCACGTGCGTACAAGGAGCAACGAGTCGGAAGGCCACATGCTCTACACACACTCAAACGGAGGAAGAGGACGCGGACGAGCGAGAGGCCGATTCGACCAAGGACAAGGCGGACGAGGTCTGACCTACGACAACAACTCCCAATTTCGGACGCAAAACGGAGGCCAACGAGGAACCTTCGCAAGAAGGGGGAGCTTCCACTCCGGCCCGAACCGTCAAAACGCAACGGAATGTGGATATTGCGGAAAGCTCGGCCACCACGAAGAAGAGTGCTGAAAGAAGATGCGTGAATCGGCTTCCACAACCCGACAATTCACGAATTACGCGCACAATTTAGACTACGAAGAGTATAGCGGAATGTACGGGCACAACTCCGACTACGAATATCGTGGCGGAATGTATGCACACAACTCCGACCGTGGCGGAATGTTCATGATGAAACATAGAGAAAACTCTATGTCGGCCTCTACCTTAGCTAGTGCCCTCAATCCGGAGGACATATGGTTTGTTGACTCCAGAGCCTCAAACCATATGACATCTCATAAAGAATGGTTTCTCGAACTTCGAGAGCCAGAGCAACACGCTTATGTCAAAACCGGAGATGTTCCATTTGACGAAAGAGGTAAGCAAATATACATTAAAAATGTCTTGCATGTTCCCACCATCACGAAGAATTTGGTTTTGGTCGGCCAAATGGTTGAGCAAGGGATGCAAGTACGATTCGACCAAGAAGGGTGCTTCATCGAAAAAGGGGGCCGAATCATCGCGCGCGGAAGAAGAGAGGGCCGAATGTTCATTCTCGATTCACACGAGATGAAATCCGCCATGTTCGCAAAAAGCACGAAAGCCGACTCAGACATAGAGCTATGGCATAAGCGAATCGGCCACATCAATCTCAACAAACTTAAAGCAATGAAATCGAAAGGAGTCTTCATCGGACTCCCGACATTGAAAGAGAAGGAGATTGAAGGTGTATGCGAAGCGTGCCAATTCGGCAAGCAACACCGACACCCATTCCCGAAAGAGCGGAACGTGAGCAAAGGTCTACTCGACGTAGTCCATTCCGACGTATGGGGACCGGCGTAGACGGCTACATTCGGCGAAAGCCAATATTACGTGCTCTTCATCAACAACTTCTCTAGGGACACTTGGATCTATCCGATGCGGCAAAAGAGCGAAGTGTTCGAACACTTCCAAAAATTCAAGAATGAAGTTGAGAAAGCCACGGGCCGTCATGTACGATGCCTTTGATCGGATGGCAGCAAGGAGTACTTCTTGGACGATTTCGATTTCACGGCGTATCTCCGAAAGGAAGGACTTCGGCGAGAATTCACTTGCCGACACACTCCTCAACCAACCGGAGTAGCCGAGTGCAAAAATCGGCACATCCTCGAAGTAGCGCGGGCCACGATGAACGAGAACCATATGCCCAAGTCATATTGGGCCGAAGCTGCAAATACGGCTGTCTACCTAATGAACCGGTGCACAACATCCGGAGTGCACGAGTCACTCCGCACGAAAAATACTTCGAAAAGAAGCCGGACTTATCGCATACCTGGATATTTGACGCCATAGCGTTGTCGTGAAGATCCGTCACTACGCGTGGATCGTGAGGCAGAACTATCGGGGTTCTGGACCGGAAGGATTCAAAGTCAGTACAAGCTTTGGCGTAAGCTTTAGCGAGAAAGTACTTAAGATAGATTGGGAAAGAGAGAAGTTGAGATTAAATGATTGAGAGAGATTGATTGAACTTTTAACTTTAGATTTAAGAAACAAGTTACACGATCAATTTGATAACGAATTTCTTCTTCTTAATTTCATAACAAAAAAAACCGTGTTTTTTCTCCTCCCCCTTCCTTCTTTTATAGATGCTCTCATGCATATGATGCATGTGAGGGTACAAGACATGCATAAATTGCATGTTTGCCATTTGGCGCTTATGTATTACATGTGGTGCATGATAACCATGTCACTCATTTTAGCTCTCATGTATGAGAATTTACATGTAAAAGTACATGATAGAAATATAATTTCAACTAAATAGCATGGCTTAATGGTAAGCCAATTGACTCTTAACTTGAAGGTGCAAGGTTCGAATCCTTACTTGCCCTCCTTGTATATGTACATATGTATATATATTTATTTATCTAGTCGGATGTCGTCGTCTCACCGGCGCCGGATACCGGTGCCGCCGGATCACCGACTCCATCGCCGGTCCGGTTTTGGTTGGCCAAAACCCTTTACGAGTAGCTAGCCCACCTCCACTCTTAGTTTAAGTTACCTTGAACTCTCTAAGCTCCACACATAGACACACAGATAATATCTTTTGCTCTACCTTATATATGATGAGAGCCGTATTTGCCATGCCTATGTGGGATATCTCACAATTTTCTCTTTTCCTTTCACAAACTTAATACCCTAATATCTTGACATTTAGTTGTTCGTTTCTCGTGTAATAAAGTGCATTCGAAACCTCCATCATTTTGTACTTAGATATTAAATTATTGTATTATATGATTCATACTCGATTTTGTACGTTTTATGGAATTTTCACACTATTGCCGAAAATCTTCACGACAGCGTACATGCACATCCTTGACGAGAAGCGTTAAAAGCTTGACCCGAAGTCGGAGAAATGTATCCTCCTAGGATACTCACTGGAGCAAGAGGGGTACAAGTGCTACAACCCCTCAACTCGAAAATCTCGAGTAAGTCGAGACGTTGTTTTTGATGAGTTCGCATCCTGGTACGCACCAAAGACAACTTCGACTCCGATTCCGCTCGACCCGGAATCTGCCGAACAAGAGATAGGGGATGAAGATCACCTTACGCGCACGTTCGAAGAAAGTTCCATTACGAACCGACTGAGCGCACCTCAAGAGCCTTTGAGCGATCAAAGCACATCACGGCCTAGCCCGAAGATGGAGAAACGCAAGGCGAAAATGGCGGAATACGAAGACGATCGCTTCGACGACAATGAGTCGAATCACTCACTTGACAATGAGTTGGGCGGCTTCAATGTACCAATCGGAGCTAAGAAAGCCCTCATCTTTGCAAATGAAAAGCTTCGTCGCTCCACCCGTAAAAAGAATCCGGTCAACCGATTCGGCTACAACGACTACATGGGATGTCACGATGCCTTTATGATGAAGGTGTGACAGTACGCGATCCGGAAACATTTTCCGAAGCATCCAAGGATTCGCGAAGGATAACGCAATATCTTCATCAAATCGGCTTCCGTATGTCCAAATCGGACAACTCCCTCTACATACGAAGCGATTCCGCAAGTCCGAGCATCATCATCTTATAAGTGGATAACCTAGTCATTAGAGGTGAGCATCTCGTCGAAATCAGTAAGGTCAAATCCCTCCTTTCCGACAAGTTCGAGATGACGGACATGAAGGAGCTTCACTACTTCTTCGACATCGAGGTCATTCGGACTCCGGCCGGAATCTTGATCTCTCAACGGCACTACATCCTCAACTTATTATACATGTTCAGGATGGTTGAGTGCAAATCCGCGGCCACCCTGCTCTATCGCAATCTCAAACTCGATGAGAACTCCGGCACCAAAGCATGTGAGCTGACTCAGTATCGGCAACTCATCGGGAGTCTCATCTACCTCACGATCACACGACCCGATCTCAGTTATCCGGTCAGTCTCCTTAGCCAATTGATGCAAACACCGTGTGATACTCACTTGTGTTGCGCTAAGCGAGTTCTACGATATGTGAGCGGCACAATGGATTGTGGCATCCTCTACAAGACCACGATGCCAATATGACTCGAGGGGTACACAGACGCCGATTGGGGTGGCTACAAACCCTATAGAAGATCAACCTCCGTATTTGTTTCCTCCCTTGGCAGCGGAGCAATATCCTGGAGCAGCAAAAAACAACCAACCATTGCTCTTTTGAGTATAGAGGCGGAATACAGGAGCACGGCAATGGCCGCACGTGAAGCCGTATGGCCAAAAGGATACTCAAGGATCTGGGCATACCCATTAAGAATCCAGCTTCCCTTTACTGCGACAACATGAGCAGTATTTATCTGGCTCGGAACTTGGTGTTCCACGCGTGGACAAAGCACATCGAAGTGCACTATCACTTCATCCGAGAGCGCGTTCTAGCTGGCGATGTCAACCTACAACACATTAGCACAAATCTTCAAACGGCCGACATCTTCACTAAGGCCTTAGGAGCCGACAAGCTATGGCAATTCATGAACGATCTCGGGTAGACGATCCCTGACCTGCCAAGCTTGAGGGGGACTACTGAAGATACTACGCAATAACGCATGGATTTCGCAACCACGCAACAAAGCCGCGAAGAGAAGACACTACGCAATAACGCGTGGATTCCGCAACCGCGCAACGAACCCACGAAGAGCTGATGTACCGCGCAAAGCCGCAAAGAAACATGCAAGCCGAAGCACAGACTTCACAACTATGCACAACGCAAGCTGGAGTACGGATTCCGCAACTCCGCATAAATGCGAGTCGACGCGGACTCCGGAATGTGAGTAGAAGCGGATTTCGGATATCGTTTGAAACCGACCCGACTTGAGCTTGAGGGGGCGTGTTGAGAATCAAGCTGAACTTGGTCTAGTGTGTGAACTCACCTTGAGAGTGAATAGACACTCCAACGGTCAAGAGTCACCATTATGTCACCACTTTGTATTTTAGCATTTAGTATGAGTCATAGAATCATATTCTATGACACATAACTTATGAGCTTTCACATTCCCCATGCTCCATGAGTCTTGTAGTTAATGAAGAGAGAGGGTGACTATATAAAGCACCCTCCTCCCACCTTGTACAATGTTGAGTCTTTCTCCTTTGTTAATATACTTTACCTTGCGTATTCTCTATGGCTTACTCCTTGTCTCTCTCTCTCACTCACTCTCTCTCTCATACACGCATACAGTTCATATCGATTCCGCTGCACAGAATCCATCTCTTGATTCTTTACAACCTTGGTTGGTGTACCATTCTCAACAATATGATAGGCAAAGAATGCACAAGCCGATCAATCAATCACAAACAAGTTTGGCTAACTCAGATTCTACTCATGTGATGGGAATGAGCACATCAAAAGAATGACGGTCAATATTTGATTTGGAAGAATATATCAAGAATTACGACAGCCTAAAAAAAATGTTGAGATACAAGCTCAACTTTGGGTGCGTAAATCGGTTGCGCAACTAAAGGCCGTATCGGTGCGTAAATCGGGAGGCCGTTGGATAGATATTCCGCGGAGGAATATATTTCGGGAGTTAGTGTAGGGGCACATTGATGAGCATTGAAGTACGAGTCAGTACTCTGTCAATCTGTATGGACTTGTATAAAAGTGCTCTCTGAGCACATCCTATTTACAGAGCATTATTTCTTTGTAATAGAATTTTGTGTTTGCTCTCTCTCTCTCTCTCTCCCTCTCTCTCATTCTCTGTGTTCTTTGCATTTACCGAACTATTGTGTTTCCGAACATCAACTGTATACTCTATGTCTTTTATGCACACTTCTGCACATCGTATTCTTTTATGTGGTATCGAAGCGCGAGGGTTGAGACTCCTCTACAGCCGACAGAAAAGCAAGTAGTCAAGACAATGTCAAGTTTTCTCATTTTCGGAAAAGATACGACAGAAATATGGACAGGGGAATGGGAAGCTCGCTTCCGACTGAAAAGCTGGATAGGAGCAACTACACATCTTGGTCATTCAAGATGCACCAATACTTGCTTGGCCATGGCTACTGAAGTTATGTCGAAGGAGCTAATGATGCAACACCCGAATTGACACACAGAGACTTCCCAACCTGGGAACAGGTGGCAAGCAGAGTTCTCTACTGTTTTGCGTCCTATGTGAGCGACCAACTCTTGAGCTATATTAAGGATGCCAAGATGCCAAAGGACGCGTGGGTGAATCTCAAAAGGATTTTCATCGCCAGCACAACGGCCAAGAAGTTGTAGCTCAGGCAGGAGCTAAGCAACGTCTGGCCAAAAGATCTGTTTGTGATCGATTATATAGCCTGAATCAAGGAAATTTGCGACTCTCTCGCCTCCGTCAATGTGAACGTTGAAGAGGATGAAATGGTGCATGTTTGCCTTGGAGGGTTAGCATCTAAGTTCGAAGCATTCCGAATGACGGTCTGCACGAGGGAGAATACGTCGTCGTTTTTCGAGCTTCAATTGATGTTGCTTGTAGAAGAAAACCACGCGGGTGCGTCGATGAGTACGCACACCGACAACAAAATGTTGTATACGAAGGCAGAGAGGCCCCATGGTCGTGGTGGATGAGGTGGGTCGACACGCAATGGAGGTGGCCGACAAGAGCAGAATTTACGACATAATTGAAATACCGGCAGTAGTTCCGGACCCTCTGCAAATAGAGGGAGCCAAGGTAGCGCCAGGAACCGGCAAGGGAAAGTCGCACCTGACTGCTAGTATTGTGGCAAGAAGGACCACAGAGAGAGCGAGTGTAGGAAGAAACAAGTCGATTCAGACAAGGCCAAATCGAGCAGAGGAGACGCAAATAGGTGTAAGAGATTGCACTATGCAGAAGGCTCATGACGAGCCGACATGGGCTCCGCCTTCGTCATGAAGCACAAAGCCAACTCGATGGCAGTGAATACCTCAAGGTTGAATGAGGTATGGTATGTGGATTTGGGAGCATCAAATCACATGATGAATCACCAGAAGTGGTTCTCGACTTTGGAAAAACCGGAGCAACCGGGGGTTGTCGAAACTGGCGATGACACCCCTCACCCCATTGAACACATTGGAAATATCCCTCTCAGCCATGTCGGCCAGAAGGTAATCATGAGAAATGTCTTGCATGTGCTGACAATCACCAAAACTTTGGTGTCGGTCGGACAGATAGTCGACCAAGGCATCCAAGTTCGATTTACTCATCTCGGGTGCTTCATAGAAGAGGAAGACAAGATAATCACGCAAGGGCGCCGAGAAGGGAGGATGTTCATCCTCGAGACCAATGACGTACGCACCGCTTTGTTTGCGAAAGGGCAAAAGGTCAAATCGGATATCGACATATGGCACAAGCGATTCGGCCTTGTCAACTTCCCACGGCTTCGAGAGATGCAAACGAAAAACATCGTTTTCGGCTTGCCAAAATTAAGTGGCCGGAAGGGCCAAGTCTACGAAGCCTACCAATTGGGGAAACATCACCAAATTCTGTTCCCAAATGAAAGAAATCAGAGCCAAAACAAGCTCGATTTAATCCATTCGGATGTATGGGGACCAACACAGAACGTGAGTATTGGTGGGAGCCAACATTTCGTGACTTTCATCGACGACTTCACTCGGTATACCTGGGCCTGCACGATAGAGAAGAAAAGCGAAGTCTTCTCCTATTTCTTGAAGGTGAAGAGCCTTGCCGAATGGGAGACATGCCGTAAAATCAAATGTCTCTAGACTGATGGCGGAAAGGAGTACTTCTCCCACCAGTTCTTGAGTTATTTGCAAAAGGAATGAATTCGGCGTGAATTCTCCTGTAGATACATGCCACAACAGAACGACGTGGCTGAATGGAAGAATCAGACGATCGAAGAAGTGGCCAGGGCAATGCTCGAAGAGAAGCATATGCCAAAATTTTATTGGGCCGAAGCCGTGAAGACGGCAATTTACCTGCAGAATCGGACTTCTACAAATGGAGAAGTGTCGCCACATGAGTCATATACTTCAAGAAGAAGCTGAACTCCGCAATATAGTGTATGTACACGTGTCGAAGGAGAAACGAAGGAAGTTAGATGCGAAAGCCGAAAAGTCTATCCTGGTCGGCTACTCGGATGAGCAAAAAGGGTATAAATGTTATAACCCCCAAATGAAAGTAGCCCGAGTGAGCTGAGATGTCGTGTTCGACGAGTCAGCTTCGTGGTACTTGCCTTCACCACCTACCCCATGCACTCCATTTTGAATTCTGAGGATGAGGTCAGTGAGGACAAAATGCCTCTGGACGAAGAAGTAATCAGAGCTCTTGAAGAAAGTCTGATTTCATTCAGGCTAAGCGGGCCGAATGAGAGACTGAGTCAGAATGACTAGTCCGACAATGAGCCGGCAAGTAGTGGAAACTCGGTCGTGCAATACCCACGCCAGAAGTCGAGGAGACGGCTTACGCGCAAAGAGAAGGGAAAGAAGAAGACACCGGAGTATGGCACTGATAAAGACGAGTCGGATCAAAGTGAATCCGACTACGGGAAAAATGAAGACGGACCTTCGAAAACGAAGTTCTCGTCGATCAAGAGGGCCTCAAAATCAGCTAATGAGCAATTACGCTGATCTACCCCCCAGAAGAACCCCGTGATACGGTTCGAACTCGGCCGTGCAATACCCACGCCAGAAGTCGAGGAGATGGCTTACACGCAAAGAGAAGGGAAAGAAGAAGACACCGGAGTATGGTACTGATAAAGACGAGTCGGATCAAAGTGAATCCGACTACGGGAAAAACGAAGACGGACCTTCGAAAACGAAGTTCGCGTCAGCCAAGAGGGCCTCAAAATCAGCTAATGAGCAATTATGCCAATCTACCCCCCCAGAAGAACCCCGTGATACGGTTCGAATACAACAAGTACATGGCGCATCATTACCATGACGCGAGTGGCGGAAGTGCGTGAGCTGGAGAGCTATGCAGAAGGGCAAAGGATGCAAATTGGCATGCCGAAATGGAGGAAGAGATCCACACATTAGCGGAAAATGAAACTTGGGACCTGGTTGATGCCATGAAGGGTGTAAAGCCGATTGGATGTAGGTGGGTGTACAAGGTCAAGTACAACATCGACAGGTCTGTCAACAGCTACAAGGCCCAATTAGTGGCAAAGGGCTATGCGCAGAAGCAGGGCATTGATTATGACGAGAACTTCGTGCCTATCCCGAAGATGACAATTGTCCATGTACTACTGGCTGTAGCAGCAGCGAAGGGGTGGCATTTATATCAGATGGATGTAAAGAATGCGTTTGTGCAAGGGAAACTTGAGGAACATGTGTAAATGGTACAACCCCCAGGATTTCACTCTAGAAAGAACAATTTGGTGCTATGCCGATTGAAGAAGTCCCTCTACGGACTAAAGCATGCCCTGCGCGCTTGGAACGCGGAGATCACATAACACCTGTGTCGGATGCGGTTTGCGACGTCCAAATTGGACTCTTCATTGTTTGTCCGGCAAGGTCGACATGGACCGGTTAGTATCTTACTTTATGTTGATGATTTAGTCATTACCGACGCCGACCTAGATGAAATCAGCCGCGTAAAGTCCCAGCTCACGGCATCATTTGACAAGAAGGACCTAGGGGACCTTCATTACTTCCTAGGGATCGAAGTGATCTACACTCTCGAAGGCATATTGGTCAGCCAATGTCATTACATGTTGAATATGATCTTCAAGTTCGGGATGGCAGATTGTAAGTCCATCTCGACCCCTCTAGACAGAAACATCAAGCTTCATCGAGATTCGGGAAAGGCGTGTGACCCGACACGGTTTCGACAGATTGTCGGAAGCCTCATCTATTTGACGATCACTTGGTCGAACCTTAGTTACCCGGTTGGTCTGATCAGCCAATTCATGTTGCAACCAAAGACCGAACATCTCCAGTGCACGCAAAGGATATTGCGGTATGTCAACGGCACTAAGGACATGGCGTTGCTATATCAGGCATGAGTAGTTGAGCAGTTAGTCGGTTACACGGATGTCGATTGGGCCGGAAATGCTGGTGATCGCAGATCAACATCTGGATATGTCTTCTCATTGGGAAGTGTTGCGATCGCGTGTAGCAGTAAAAAGCAGTCGATAGTGGCACTGTCGAGCACGAAGGCCGAGTATCGAGGGGCGGTTGTCGCTACGTGCGAACTCATTTGGCTAAAAAGGCTATTACGGGATTTGCAAGTGGAGGTGTCCGATCTGACGACGATCTATTGTGACAACCTCAGCAACATCCAACTTGCGAAGAACCTCGTCTTCAACGCCCGAACCAAGCACATTGAGGTGCACTACATTTTGTCCGCGAGCGTGTCCTCTCCGGTGAAGTCAAACTAGTATATGTTTCGACGGATCGGCAGACTGCCAACATCTTCACCAAGCCCCTTGGTTTGCGGCACCTCGGTGTGCCGAACTCGAGGGGGAGAAAAGACCAGGAATGGAGGCAGGAAAGGAGCTGAAGTGATTGCGAAGCCGAGTCAGGTGACGAATTCAATTTCCGATTGGTTGAAGAAACCGAAGGCGGAAACAGGGGCAACAATCGAAGGGAAGAGCCGGACTTAGCCAAACAAGGGGGAGATGGATCCAAGAAGTCCAAGAAGGCCAAGACCAAGACATGGTCAGATGTGGTCAGGGGCTTGAAGACCGGAGATGAATCGGAGACAACCGATTCTGTTCGAAAATTCGATTTGGAGACGCCGAATCAACTAAAGGCCAAGTGGAAGTAAGGGCACCGAAAGTGGCGCCAACACCATGACAACAAGGGAGCTGGGAAAGGCCACATGAGCAGTCAAGCTGACCGAAAGAGTCGAGGGACGCAGAATCGAACGGGTCGAGGAGCATGACTGAGGCGTGAAGCCAAGAGAAGCCGGAGCGAAGAACCGGAAGAGAAGGCGGAACCTCAAGTTGAGCTTGAGAGGGAGTGTTGAGATCAAGCTCAACATTGGGTGCGTAGACTGGGTGCGCAACTAGGCCGTATCAGTGCGTAACCCGGGAGGCCGTTGGATAGATATTCCGTGGAGGAATATATTTTGGAAGTTAGTGTAGGGGCTCATTAATGAGCATTGAAGTACGAATCGGTACTTCTATCAGTCTGTATGGACTTGTATAAAAGTGCTCTCTGAGCACGTCCTATGTACAGAGTGTAATTTCTTTGTAATAGAATTTTGTGTTTGATCTCTGTGTCTCTCCCTCCCTCTCTCTCTCTCATTCTTTGTGTTCTCTGCATTTACCAAACTGTTGTGTTTCCGAACATCAACTATATACTTTGTGTCTTTTATGCACGCTTCTGCACATCGTATTCTTTTACAAAAAAATATCATAGTTGAAAACAAGTTGGGGAGGATGCGTAGCAGGTTCTACTCCCATAAACCGAAATTCATACATGATCTCCCTACTTTTTACTTATAGGTCAAATTCACAATCCAAACATTTCATCTCAATCCTTGAGAAGAAATCTTCATGTTGGTGTAGCAAGTTTCTTAGTGCCATAACCCAATATCGGTTATTCGGCAATTTTGCTTGACATTACGTAAATTTGCACTTCGAACACGTTTTCGAAGCCAAAAAAGCCATTGTGATCCTATTTGATAACAAATCATATGAGATAGTAGTTTTTTCTCAAATTATTTCTTTTATGAATATTGTGAAATGTTATGTGCGAAAGCTATACGAAACAAAGAATACTGACAGAGAAAAAATAGGTTTAATGGAGAGCTTAAGACACAATGTACGCGAGAGAGACAGAGAGGGAAAAACACACAGAAAAACTAAATTCAAAATAATGTGTAAACTCTGTACATAGGATGTGCTCAGAGAGCACTTTTATACAAGTCCATATGAATTGACAAAAGTACTAACACGTACTTCAATGCTCATAACTGAGCTCCTACACTAACTCCCAAATATATTCCCTCACGGAATATATGTTCAATGGCCTCCCAGTTTCCGCACCGATCCGGCCTCTTGTTGCGCACCGGTTTGCACACCAGTTGACGCACCGGTTTACGCACCGATCCGGTTCGCGGCTTGCACATCCGATCCGGTCAGTGTTGAGCTTGTATCTCAACACTCCCCCTCAAGCTCAACTTGAGGCTCTTCCGGTCCTACACTAACTCCCAAATATATTCCCTCGCGGAATATCTGTTCAATGGCCTCCCAGTTTCCGCACCGATCCGGCCTCTTGTTGCGCACCGGTTTGCACACCAGTTGACGCACCGGTTTACGCACCGATCCGGTTCGCGGCTTGCACATCCGATCCAGTCAATGTTGAGCTTGTATCTCAACACTCCCCCTCAAGCTCAACTTGAGGCTCTTCCGGTCCTTCGCTCTGGTTTCTCTTGGCTTCACGCCTCGCTCGTGTTCCTCGACTCGTTCGATTCCGCGCGCTTCGACCCTTACAGTCGGCTTGTCTGCTCGTGCGACCTTTTCCAACTCCCTTGCTATCACAGTGTTGGCGCCTCTTCTGTTGTCCTTTCTTCCACTTGGCCTTCAGTTGATTCGGCGTCTCTGAATCTAAAATCCGAATTGGTTGTCTCCAATTCGTCCTCAATCTTGGCCTTCTCGCCCTTGTTGGCTTCATCTCCCCCATGCTTGGCTGACTCCGGCTCTTTCTTTCGGCTGCTGCCCTCTCGTCTGCTTTCGGACTCTTCCGCGGATCAGCCTTCGGCCTCTTCAACCGACGCTAAATCGAATTCGTCATTCGATTTGGTGTCGCGGTCACTTCTGCTCCTTTCTTGCTCCTTTCTGTGGTTATGCGGGACTTTTCTCCCCATCAAGTTCGGCACGTCGAGGGGCCGCAACCCAAGCGCACCCGAGAATTGCCGCAACTTGTCTAGACCAAGGGGCTTGGTGAAGATGTCGGCATTTTGCCGATCCGTCAGAACATACTAAAGTTCGACTTCACTAGAGAGGACACGCTCGCGGATAAAGTGGTAGTGCACCTCAATGTGCTTAGTCCAGGCGTGGAAGACAAGGTTCTTCACAAGTTGGATGCTACTGAGGTTGTTGCAGTAGATCGTTGTCGGACCAGACACCTCCTCCTACAAACCCTTAAGCAGCCTCTTCAACCATATGGCTTCGCATGTTGTGACAGCCGTTGCTCGATACTCGGCCTCTATGCTCGATAGTGCAATTGTCGGCTGCTTCTTGCTACTCCACACGATCGCGGCACACCCAAGGGAGAATGCGAATCCGGATGTGGATCGGCGATCACTGGTGTTTCCGGTCCAGTTGACATCCGTATAGCCGACTAGTTGTGCGGCAGTACCGGTCCAATATAGTAGCCCCCGATCCTTAGTGCCACTGACGTACCTGAGTACGCGTTGCGCTCACTGAAGGTGCTCCTCGGTCGGTCGTGCCATGTACTGACTAATCAAGTTGACCGGGTAACTGAGGTCGACCACGTGATAGTCAATTATATGAGGCTTCCAACAATCTCTCGAAACCTTTTCGGGTTGTAGAACTTTCCGGAGTCGGGGCGAAACTTCACGGTTCTGTCCAAAGGAGTTGAGACGGACTTACAGTCTGCCATCCTGAGCTTGAAGAGCATACTCGGCACGTAATGTCGTTGGTTAGGATCACTTCGATCATGAGAAAGGAATGAAGGTCCCCCAGGCCCTTCATATCAAATTATGCTACAAGCTGGAGCTTTACGCGGTCAATTTCACCTAAGTCGACGCCGGCGATGACCAACTCATCAACATAAAGTAAAATACTAACTGGCCCAAGTCGACCTTTCCGGACGAACAATGAAGAGTATGATTTGGATGTTGCAAATCCCATCCGACGCAATCGTTGCGTGATCTTCACGTTCCAGGCACACGGGGCTTGCTTTAGTCTATAAAGGAAATTCTTCAACCTGCATACCACTGAAGTGTTCGTTATGGAGTGAAATCCACGGGGTTGTACCATGTACACTTGTTCCTCAAGCTCACCTTGCAGGAACGCATTCTTTACATCCATCTGATGTAAATGCCACCCCTTCGCCGTAGCGACCGCAAGCAAAACACGAACGGTCGTCATCTTCACGACCGACGCAAACGTCTCATCGTAATTGATGCCATGTTGTTACGTGTAGCCTTTTGCTACTAATCGGGCCTTGTATCGGTTGAACGAGCCGTTGGTGTTGTACTCGACCTTGTACACCCACCTGCATCCAATCAGCTTTACACCCTTGGGGGCGTCAACCAGGTCCCAAGTTTCATTCTCCACAAGTGCGTTCTTCTCTTCCTCCATGGCGGCACGCCAATTTGTGTCCTTTGCCGCTTCTACGTAGCTCTCTGGCTCACGCACTTCCACTACACGTGTCATGTACACATAGTGATGCGCCATGTACTCATTGTATCTGAACCACACAACAAGGTTCTTCTAGCGGGTAGATCGGCGTAATTGCTCATTAGCCGATGTTGAGGCCATTCTGGCCGACGTGGGCTTCGCTCTTGAAGGTCCGTCATCACTCTTCTCGGAGTCGGATTCATGTCGATCTGACTCGTCCCTATTCGTGTTGTACTCCGGCATCTTCTTCTTTCCCTTTTCTTTGCACGTAAGCCGTCTCTTCGGCTTCCCGCACAGGGAATGCACGGTCGAGTCGCCACTATTCGTTGGCTCTTCATCTGACTGGTCAAACCGACTCAGTTGCTCATTCGGTCCACTTAGCCGAAATGAGATCGGATTCTCTTCAAGAGTTCCGACTTCGCGTTCATCAAGAGGCATCTCAGCCTCGCTGACTTCATCTTCAGAACTTGGATTGGAGTTGAGGTCTGGAGTCGAAGGCAAATACCAAGACGCGGACTCATCAAACAGGACATCGCGACTTATAACCCTTCTATTCGTCCGAGTAGCCGACCAAGATACACTTCCTCCGCTTCTCCTTTGGCACATGCACATACGCAATGCTACCGAAAACCCTCGAGTGTCGTAGATTCGGCTTCCTTCCGAAATACAGCTCATGTGCCGACACTTTTTCTCCAATCCGATTTTAGATGTAGACCGCGGTTCGGACCGCTTCGGCCCAATAGAACTTAGGCATGCCCTTTTCTTCCAGCATTGCCCGTGCTGCTTCCACAACTGACCGATTCTTCCTTTCGGCTATGCCGTTTTGCTCCGGCGTATACCTGCAACTGAATTCGCGCCAAATACCCATTTGTTGCAGATAACTGTTGAATTGACCGAAAAAGTACTCTTTTCCACCATCCGACCACAAGCACTTGATCTTCCTCCCTGTCTCCCTTTCAACAAGATTTTTGAGGTTCCGGAAACAGTCGAAGGCTTCACTCTTCTTTTCGATGAGATAGATCCATGTGTGCTAGATGTAATCGTCGATGAAGGAGACGAAATATCGACTCCCGCTAAGACTCACATTCTGTGTCAGTCCCCATACATCTAAATGTATCAAGTTGAGCTTATTTCGGCTCTGATTACGCTCGTTGGGGAAAGGAAGTCTGTGTTGCTTCCCTAGTTGGCATGCTTCACAAATTTGGGCCTTTCAACCACTGAATTTCGGCAATCCGAACACAACTTGATTTGATTGCAGGTCCTGAAGCTTTTGGGAGTTGACGTTGTCGTGAAGATTTTCGTCCATAGACGGAAACCGGGGTGGGAAGGGCAAGTCGGTGGTGTGCTACATGTGCACATGTAAACTAGGATATGGTGTATAGAAAGAGAGGGGAAATTTTATCCCACATTGTAAGGTCCCTCCCTCCTTGGGCTATAAAAGGAAGGGAGGGGTCACTTATGAAGGGTTGCCTATTTTGAGGGAGGGAGGCATACCACTTAGGTCGAGGGTTTCCTATTCGGTTTTAGGGTTTCGGTTAGGGTTTTCTTCTTGGGTCTTCCTTTAGGTTAGTTACATTTCTTCTTCTTCTTCTTCTTCTTCTTCTTCTCCCCCTTCGTGTTCGCTTAGGGTTTGCTTCAGCTCGTCTCCTGCGCAAGACCCCGCTCAGCGCGACAAGCCCATGAGCTCCCCGACCGGCGGCTTGGCGGCCGACGACTACTGTAACCTACCTTGGTCCGGCTCGAAGCCGGGAATGTATTCCTCCTTTTATATATATACATTTGCGTCTGTCTGTGTATATTGGTGTCTCTGTTGGTGTCGGGTGCTTCCCCTTTCTGGCGTTTCCTGTACATAAGGGCGTGAGTCGGGTCGGCTTGTGTGTGTGTGTGTGTGTGTGTGTGTGTGTGTGTGCGTGCGTGAGTCGGCGTCAAGCGCGCGCTCCCTTCGGTTGCTTCCGGTGTGCCTCTGGGATGCCCCGGAAACGGTGAAGTACGACTTCCTATGCTCCGTCACTCCCTAGTCCAAGACCCCCGTGGTCCCGCCTTTCTCCATGCACGCGCGTAACAACGCGACAACGTGGCCTATCCGCTTATGCCACAAGTCGATATCCGACTCGACTTTTTGCCCTTTCGCGAACATGGTAGTGCCTACGTCATTGGTGCCGAGGATGAACATCCTCCCATCTCTACGCCGACATGTACAATCGAATGCGGAGTTTCGTCTCCTATTGCGACTACTCCCGGTTGTTCCGGTTGTTCCGGTTTTTCCAGATATGAGAACCACTCTTTATGGTTCGTCATACAGTTTGATGCTCCAGAGTAAACGTACCACACTTCGTCCAATTTCGGGGTGGTCTTCTTCATCGAGTTCGCTTCGTGTCTTGTCACGAAGGCTGCCCCCTTTCCGACTTTTTCGGATCTTGTGGCGTAGTGCATCCATTGCCGATTTCCTTGTTCAGTCCGTCTGGATCCGGATCCGGTTTTCTCCGAATCGGCGCACTTCTTCTAGCACTCACTCTCCTTGTGGCCTTTCATGCCACAATACCAACATTCCGTGGTGTGTTTCCCTTGTTGTTTCTCGTCGCCTCCTCGACTCCCCCTGCTTCTGGAGGGTCTGGAATTGTTGTTGGCATCACCACGATGCCTTCTTCCTTGCTCCCGTTGGCCGCCTCCATTGCGCGCCGACTCGCCTCATCCATCATGACCACGGGGCCTATCTCCCTCTGTGTACAACATCTTGCTATCGGCGTGCGTATTCATCGACGCATCCACGTGATTCTCCTCTACAAGGAGCATCGACTGCAAGTTGAAAACGACGGCATATTCTCCCTTGTACAAATAGCAGTTCGGAATGCTCCGAACTTCGACACCAATCCTTCGAGGCAGATCTGCACCATTTCGCCCTCCTCCACGTTTACATTGATGGAGGTGAGGGAGTTGCAAATATCCTTGATCTTGGAGATGTAGTCAGCCACCGTCATGTCGCATTGACGCACATGGCTCAACTCCTGTCAGAGTTGGAGCTTCCTGGCTGTGATGCTTGCGGCGAAAATCTTTTTCAGATTTCCCCAAGCATCCTTCGGCGTTCTTGCATCCCGAATGTAGCTCAAGAGTTGTTCGCTCACAAAGGACATGAAGCAGTAGAGGACTTTGCTCGTACACTGTTCCCAGGTTGGGAGGTCTTTGTGTGTCGATTCGAGTACTGCATCATTCGCTCCATCGACATAGCTCCAGTATCCATATCCGAGCAGGTACTGGTGCATCTTGTACAACCAAGATGCATAGTTACTTCTGTCGAGCTTCTTAGTTGGAAGCGAACTAGCCATACCTCTATCCTTTTTTTTTCTTTCTGTTCTTCACCAAGATTAGGTTTTTTTTGTTTCGAGCTGAAGTCGGCTGCAGAGGTTATCAACCCTCGCGCTCTGATACCATGTGAAATGTTACGTGCGGAAGCTATACGAAACAAAGAATACTGATAGAGAAAAAACAGGTTTAATGGAGAGCTTAAGACACAATGTACGCGAGAGAGACAGAGAGGGAAAAACACACAGAAAAACTAAATTCAAAATAATGTGTAAACTCTGTACATAGGATGTGCTCAGAGAGCACTTTTATACAAGTCCATACGGACTAACAAAAGTACTGACACGTACTTCAATGCTCATAATTGATCTCCTACACTAACTCCCAAATATATTCCCTCGCGGAATATCTGTTCAACGGCCTCCCGGTTTCCGCACCGATCTGGCCTCTTGTCGCGCACTGGTTTACGCACCGATCCGGTTCGCAACTTGCACAACCGATCCGGCCAATGTTGAGCTTGTATCTCAACAAATATCCAAAAGGTAAAATACATCAAAGATTGAAATGTTGATTTAGATACAAGTGAAACGATCCTAGGTTCTGTTCCATGGAGCAGCTTAAATGGGTAATAGATAAAGAGAATAGAGATATAAGAATTTCGGATAGAGTTTTGAAGGGATATACATGAGTTTTGGTTCAATGGACTAGTGAGATGGCTTCATTGCCTCTTGTCATCGATAGTCTTGAATGCCCTGATGATACGTTACCCGAGCTCATTCAAGATTTCTGCAGTGCTTCAGCCTTGATCCAAAATTCCAACACCAAAAAATGAGCTCTCCTCCTACTTTTATAGGCCTCTGGATCTCAACTCTTCACGCAAATTTAAATATTAATTGTCATTTTTTATCACACACCTCACATTTTCACCTTGCATGCACTCCTCTTCCTTGTGTGCTTGGTATGAGGAAAATACCGATATCCATGTCCATCCATTTGCATTCTTCTTGTTCATCCCATTGATGTCCACTTGACCTCTCATAGTTTAGGTAGGACCGAACCCCGACTTTACGCTCCTAATGTAAGCTCATGTACATTAAGCTACATGTTTGTGTTATCTTTAGCTTCATCTTGTCTAGTGACCTTCTTTTGGTACTTCTTCCCTACACTTCCATCTTTTATATATATACTTAGTAACCCATTTTCTCATATGTGTTCCTCACATCAAGACAAGGGATGATTGAGGATCTAGCTAAAATTGGGTTGAAGTTTCACCCTAGGGTTAATCAAGGATCTAGATATTCAAGGGAGGAACTTTTTGTTGCCTACTTGGGAAGAAGAATTCGTTCGAGAAGATGCTAGAAAGACATGGGATGGGGGAAGCATTCACCTTTTGTTATGAAGAAATCACATGTGCCAGAATCATGTGTTCATGACAACGTGTGTCTGGATTCAAAAGTGGTGGAACCAATGGTAAATTACATACATCCCTTCGAATGTAAAGCCAATTCTAGTTCCAAGAGCAAGGGATTGCACACTTACTTGATTAAGGCTCTTGAAATAGAAAGTGAAAATTGGGGAGGGGGGGGCCATCGTGGAACTGTCCTCTCCTCCTCCTCCTAATGCCAAATAAAAAATAAAATTACATACTGATACATATGTACATAATTTTGGTTGGGGCCCATCCAATATAACATACATACCATACATATATATACATATGTATTACATTCTACACACCCCACCGCTCCATGGATTTCGAATTGCTGCAGTCTGCACTCGCTCCCACACAAACACACACACACACTCTCTCTCTCTCGTAAATAATGGCTTTCATTATGAAAGAAAAAACACCAGCATGACTAATTTACTACAAAGTATAGAACCCTTCTCTCTAGGGGTTTAAAGAATACTATGACACCAAACTCAATGCCACCCTACACACCAATTCAAATGGTGAATATGATGATATGTGACCTTGCAGAGTTCTCTCTCTTCCTAGTTGAGATTTCTTGACTTCACTAGCACTGTCAATTGTCACAAAAGAAATCCTTTTCACTTTAGAACATATTTTCTCACCCAACTTGCGAATAAAAAATGAAGGCATTCCGCATATTCCAATTGAACCATAGCCCCCAATACCGCAAGAACTCAAAAATAATTTGAAAATGAGGCATCGGTTCATTGTTCTCCATATGTGCAAAAACCCAACTGAAGGAAGATAGACCTACTCCTATTAGAGACATCCACATTAAACTTATATACCTCCAAACCATCATTGCCATCGGGCATGAAATAAATCGATGCCTACTATGTTCCAATTCCACCGAACAAAAGACACACACAATCCTTTAGTAATGTTTCTTTTTTTTAATGCATCCCCTAATGCTAATGCTCCAACCATAACTCTCCAAATAAATACCTTGGCTCGTAGCATCAATCAAGAACACCAACCTGCCTTGATCGCATGAAGCCACCAAGTAATAGGCTTATGAAAACCCCATATCTTTATCACCCTTTCTTCCAACCACTTATGTTTGTCAATCAACTTGTGATAAGCAACATTCATTGAGATCATAATCAATCTCTTATTTCCAACAAACCTCCAATCAAGCTCTTGAGATCACCCATCTAAATCAGGAATTGGCTCATGCGAAGATAGTATTTGTTGCAACTTATCCCAAATAAAGTTATAACCTTTTGGAATACGAAATGTTGATCTTATTGTTCGAAAAGCCATTAATCTTCTTTGTGAAACCAACATAGCATCCTTAACTGTTACCAAACCCAATCTAGCCATTCGATTAAATTGAAGGTCAAGAATTTGTTTACCTTCCCACCTCAGCAACCTTGATGTTGCCAAAACCTCCATTTGTAATGAATTGGCACGTCCCCTTTCATGTGGGGAATGTCATTCCACAAAATCCAACATACTTTGCCACGATGTCAACAAATGATTAACTATCATAGACCTTGCACATTTGACATCCGTGTCAAAATTAATTACATTCCACTAATTTGCTTCAACCTTCATGTTTCCAAGCTTTATTCTGTTCTTTTCTATAAACTATGCCAACATTTCTATCCAAGGTTGTACACCTTCAAACATAAATAGAATGAAAGTAAATCGACGAGCCACCATATGCTCATATAGATTCAATATTGATGCCCCACCAAGACGCTTTAGAGTATAAACATGATCCCATGCCAACCACGACAAGGCACTTTTCCCTTTTCTTTTCCATAACAACATTCGCATCGAGTGTGGCAACATTTCAAGAGCTTTCTTTGACCATGAGGGCAAAGGAAGATAATAAAATACCATAGAGACTATAATCTATTGGACCACCTTAAGCTGTACATGAAAAGGCCAAAATTGAGACCTCCAATACATAAACTTATCCTCCAACCTTTTGGATACCCACTCAATAAGTTTCACATGAGAAACTTCCACCCCAATTGGATATCCAAGGTGAGGACAAATCATACCACGATGTACTATCATTCCCGACCACCCCAACCCTAACACATCTTGTTCTGTACATGAAATGAGGACAGATTTATGTATATTAATTCTCAACCCCGAAGCATTTGAAAACAATTCCCACACATCTCGTCTTAGTAATATTTTCCCGATTAGGTGCCAAAAACATAATATGGTCATCTGCAAGAGCTTGAACAATACATGGCTTCCCTGATGTCAACCTTAGTCCAAGCAATTCTTCCTCCATAGCCATATTGTGTAACTTAGCAAGAATAGGATGTGTCACAATAGTGAATAGTAAAGGACTTACCGGGCATCCTTGTCTAACTGACCTTCGAATAGAAATCGGATGTGTTACTCCTCCATTAAACATCACATGTGAAACTGAACCCTCCCCTAATGTGTATATTAACTTAGACATACAGTCACCAAAAACCATATGAGACATCAATTGATTTATAAATGGCCAATCCACATTATCATAGGCTTTCTCGATATCCAATTGTAGCAACACTAATTCTTGTTTAGACTCCTTTGCATAGTCAATTGTCATTTGAACATTTAAAATATTATGTAAAATGTATCTTTCTGCTAAAAACCCATATTGAGCATTATGAATAATAGAAGGTAAAAGTTTATGCAACCTATTGGCCATCACTTTTGCAAAAATCTTGTACATTCCCCCCCATCAATGGAATAGGCCTCCATTGAGCAAAGGAAGATGGAGAAGGCACCTTCAGCAAAAGCTTGATCACCCCAATCTTCCAAGAATGAGGCATTTCCCTTGATGTCCACACCTTCTGAAATAAACCGTAAAAGACCCCTTTAACTTAATCACATATTTCTTACAGAGTTCGTGTGTTAATACATCCCACCCCAGACTCTTATCATTAGCAAGATGTGGCATGACATGTTTCACCTCATCCTTTGAAATATTAGCATCTAATTATTGTGCCACATCATGCGATACATGATTTTTCACTCCATTAAAAAATACATCTCTATTCATCGATACACACTTGTACATCCAACAATTGTGTATAATATTCTATGCATTTCTTCACAATTTCTTGAGGATCGAAACACATGATACATTTTCCTCTAAGCTTACCACATTATGTCGTGCATGTGATTCATGAAGGTCATGAAAAAACTTATGTGATTGACAATTAGCATCATCCACTTCTTGTCTTAGACGATGTATTCTAGCATGTTGATAATTTTTTGCCGTTAGATCATGCATCGCAGAAATTAATACCTCTTGATATCCCATCAACTCTACATCCGTTGGCCAATAAGTTAACAATGAGTTGCATTTATCAAGCAAAGTAACTAGGAGACTTAATTTCTTTCTCCTTTTAAAAGCATGGTGAATTCCATAATACCTAGTTAACCTTTGAACATTTGCAACAAATACTTCCCACACTTCATACCCATCAAATTGAACACGATAGGCAAATGCATCAATCAATTGACACATATACGCATGGAAGACCTCATGATCCAAAAATGACGAATTAAAAATCAACGGTGGTTTTCCTAAAAACAAATGAAAATCTCTAATTGAGTGGTGAGTGAATTCAAAATTAATGGGAAATGATCTGATATAATTGACCCATAAGACACTTAAAATATCTAAAATCTCTGGTGAAAATCCTTCAATATGCATTACATACTGTTGAGAATCAAGCTCAACTTGGTCTAGTGTGTGAACTCACCTTGAGAGTGAATAGACACTCCAACGGTCAAGAGTCACCATTATGTCACCACTTTGTATTCTAGCATTTAGTATGAGTCATAGAATCATATTCTATGACACATAACTTATGAGCTTTCACATTCCCCATGCTCCATGAGTCTTGTAATTAATGAAGAGAGAGGGTGATTATATAAAGCACCCTCCTCCCTCCTTGTATAATGTCGAGTCTTTCTCCTTTGTTAATATAACTTTACCTTGCATATTCTCTGTGTCTTACTCCTTGTCTCTCTCACTCTATCTCATACACACACAGTTCATATCTATTCCGTTGCACAGAATCCATCTCTTGTTTCTTTACATGGTATCAAAGCGATTTGGTAGCTCAATCTAGCCCATTCGCCTCATCGTGATCGTGTGTCGTGCTCCACACCGACGACCAAGAATCGGCTCATCGCTATCGTAGCTTCGCTACATAGCTAGCATTCGAAGAGAGAAGAAGAAGAAGAAGAAGAATCGACATAATGAATACTCAAATGGGGAACGCTCTCCCTGCCGAGAAGTTGGATCGAAACAACTTCGCATCGTAGGAGTACAAGATGGACCAATACCTTGTCAGACAAGGCTATTGGAGCTACATCAAAGGAACGCACAAAGACCGACCCGTCGACACGGCTCCCAGATACGCGACATGGGAGCAAGCCGCAAGTCGCGTGATGTATTGCTTGGCGACATGTATTCACGATCACATGCTCGGTTACATTCGCGAAGCCAAGACGCCAAAGGAGGAATGGGAAAATCTACGAAAGATTTTCGCGGCGAACACAACCGCAAGAAGGCCTTAACTCCGCCAAGAGTTGAACAACATTCAACAAAGGGACATGTCCATCACGACATACACCTTGAAGATCAAGAAGCTTTGTGATTCGCTCGACACTATAAGCGTAAATATCGATGATGATGAGATGGTGCAAATATGCCTCGGCGGCCTCGCACCATGGTTCGGCGTGATGCGAACCACCATTCTAGCAACGGAGAAATCTCCCTCCTTCTTTGAGCTCCAATCAATGCTATTGGTTATAGAAAAACGCGTGCATACAAGGAGCAACGAGTCAGAAGCCCACATGCTCTACACACACTCGAACAAAGGAAGAGGAGGACGTGGACGAGCAAGAGGCCGATTCGGCCAAGGACAAGGCGGACGAGGACCGACCTACGACAACAACTCCCAATTTCGGTCGCAAAACGGAGGCCAACGAGGAACCTTCGCAAGAAGGGGAGCTTCCACTCCGGCCCGAGCCGTCAAAACACAACCGAATGCGGATATTGCGGAAAGCTTGGCCACCACAAAGAAGAGTGCCGAAAGAAGATGCGTGAATCGGCTTCCTCAAGCCGACAACTCACGAATAACGCGCACAATTCAGACTACGAAGAGTATAACGGAATGTACAGGCACAACTCCGACTACGAAGATCGTGGCAGAATGTATGCACACAACTCCGACCGTGGCGGAATGTTCATGATGAAACATAGAGCAAACTCTATGTCGGCCTCTACCTCAACTAGTGCCCTCAATCCGGAGGAGGTATGGTTTGTTGACTCCGGAGCCTCAAACCATATGACATCTCATAAAGAATGGTTTCTCGAACTTCGAGAGCCGGAGCAACACGGTTATGTCGAAATCGGAGATGACACATCGGCGATGTTCCGTTCGGCGAAAGAGGTAAGCAAGCATACATTAAAAATGTCTTGCATGTTCCCACCATCACGAAGAATTTGGTCTTGGTCGGCCAAATGGTTGAGCAAGGGTGTTACCCCATACAAGATGTACAGAGAGTCAAGTGTGATGAGCGAGGGTCGAATGTTATCATGATGTTGTGTATGTGTAGGGGGTATAAATATGTTGGGATTACGGTCCCTTCGGATGGGATGGTCGGATATCGGAGATGAATGCCGACCAGCCCGGTTTCGGTTTCGGAACCGGATGATGAAGACCCGACTTCGGAGTCGGATGACGAATGTACCCGAAGAAGAGATCCGGATGCAGGGACATATCCGTGAATATGTCTGCTAAGGGCCCCTGAGGCTATAGTTGTAAATAGCCCCAAAGTCATATATGTATAAATATGACTTAGGGCAAACTGTTTTAGTGTTGCTTATCATTTTCTTGTTTTTCCACTCTAGAGGAGTGAAGAGAGAGCAGCCGTGAGAGAGATAGAGCGCGAGAGAGGAAGAGGTAGACACCTCTCTGTATTTCCGCCGTCTGTGGCGAGGATAGCGAGCTCAAGGTCGTCGCCTTGTAGCTCGCCATTGTATACTTCTCTGTATAGTGTTGGTTTGGAGTCTTGTACTCCCGTGGTTTTTTCCCGTACAGGGTTTTCCACGTTAATCCCTGTGTGTTCGCGTTTTTTTGTTTCTCTTTGTGGTTCCTATTTTCTGCTGCATTGATTTGTGCTTACTCGGTTGTGGCCGAGCAAAGAAGGAGAATCGAAGGGTCGATCTACAACAAAATATAGTTGTGAGTCTATACGTATGTGAACACATGCACACGTGTGTGCATGTGGATGGATACGAGGAGGTGTGAGTGAGTGTCCAGTATGAATGCTCGAGGGGACTTACACCCCTATGTATCTACCCCCTCTTGTACTATTTAACCCCTTATGGGGAATGAATGAAATATGAATGAAAATTTCTCTCTATCTCTCTTTTCATCTCTCTCTCTCTCTCTCTCTCCCCCTCAACATTGAACCCCCTTGGGAGGGGGGTGGAGCCATTCTAGGCACCACCCCCCACCCCGCAATGCTTCTCTATATGTTCTCTCTCACCGTCATACCATTCACCATCTCCACCATTCTACAATGCTTATCTCCATCATCACAACGATGGGCAATGATTCTTGATGCACGTCATGATCTCTCACCATCATCATCACGCATACATTATCAATCTACCATGATTGTTAACTCTATTCCTATCTTTATCATTATCATCATTAACCCTAAAACCTATAACACCTTTTGGCGACCACTAAGGTGACCCCCCTTTGGAGACAGAGTCAAAGAATGATACGCGGATGTGCAAGCCATAACGACTAAGTGCAAGAAATGGCGAAAATGACGGTGAAGATGTTGGAGGAAGTCTATGGAGGAATGCATGAATGGCAACAATGTTTGTGCGAGGTTGCGATTAGTGTCCATTTGCGTGTTTCCGAAAGCGGTTAGCGACAATGTGCGTGTTCTCAAAAGCATGGTGCAAGATGCACGGCTGGACAAACAGCAACGCAAAGGGAACCGGTGCCAGCACGACCGGAAAGAGAAGCCCACCAAGAGACTGCGGAGAAAGTCGCAGTGTGTGGAGCGGAGACCGGCAGGATGTGCTGAGAATGCACGGGAAATGGTTCTAGAAGAAACAACGCGGAGAGAGTCGGAACAAGAACCAGAGTTGGTTAACACCGAAGAACCATAGAAGACAGAGAAGAGATGCAAACGCAAACCAGACATCGACGAACAGAGAAACCAACAGCACCGGAAAGACGCAGTCGGAGACACCTAACAAAGAAGAAGACCGCCGGACAAACAGAGACATGGATGTCGACTGCGACAGAGATATCACACAAAGACCATGGGCAATGCAGAATGTCGGAACCAGAGACAAAGTCCCGGAAGGCCACGGCCAGCCAGATAGACACAACCAGAAAGACGAAGGACCGGACCAAATCAGACAAACGGTCAGACGAAATGGGCGGTTGACAAACAATGACAGAGGCAACTAGCAAACCCAGACGGAAACAAAGACACCAACACGACGTAGCCAGAAACGAAGACAGTCGGACAAGGTCGACAACGACAGATATGTGAAGAGACAAAGACCGTTGAACAACGACTTGATGGTCGGAAACGGCCGAACGGATGGATGGAAGAATGAACGAAGGACCAGAAAGATATGGTCAGAGACGGACATTCGGACCTACCGACAGCAGCCAAGAACAGCCGGCGGCCGGCCGGCCAAAAAGCGGACAGAGACGGCTAGAAAAACACGACAGATCGAAAAGACGGTGGTGGCCACATACCAACGGCCAAGAAGTGGTCGGAGTGGTCGGACAACATTCAGAACGGCCGGATAGGGGCTGGAACGATGGTGGCGGCTCGACAACTGACGGCAGGAACAATGATGATGCCGAAAGAAGACCGGAGAGACACTGGCCGAAGATGGAGTGGCCAGACAGAGGCCAAACAGTGGAAAGCTTGATAAAAGCAACGATGATGGAGCGGAAGCCAACCAAAATGGCGAGAGATGGGAGCAGCCGAACAGCAACCGAACCGACTACCGGAAAACCGACCGGAACGGGTCGGACTAAGACAGATCGATGCCCAGAACTGCGACACCGACAAAGACTGACGAGAGGCCGGAAAAGTGCCGGTCGGAGAGCGGTTGGAGACGGCAACGGAGCCGGAGACACAGACACGGACGAAAACCGACAAAGACGGTGATGGAGTTTGCAATGGAGTGGTGGCCGGACAACCACCAAGACATAGACGGAAAAGGCCGGAAAGCGACAGGCAAACCGAGGGTCGAGTAGCGGAAAAAGAACGATTGGACAGGGCCAAACGAAGAGAGAGACGCCGACGTAGATGGACAGTGAAGCGACGGACGAAGACAGACAGAGATGGCGCTGGAGCCGAAGACGAAAACGAATACATATAGAACATCAAAAGGTGACAGAGCTAGAAGGGCCGGACAGAGATGGGCGGCAATGGCGATGGTTATGACAAACAACAAAGAAAGATGGAAGACGCAACAGAGATAGACAGACAGCCAATGATACCTGTAACCAAAACAGAGGAAGAAAGAGAGAAGAAGGGAATATTTGCAGAAGAAATTGAACAAGAAGGGATCGTGAAAGAGAAATCAAGAAGAAGAAGAAGAAGAAGAAGAAGGAGAAGGAGAAGGAGAAGGAGAAGGGATCGTGAACGAGAAGGACGTAGAAGAGAGAGAAACAAGAACTGTCTCTGACAAAGACAAGACGAGATCCGCATAAAGGAAGAGAAAGAAGAGAGACAAGAAAAAGATGGACAGACAGAAAAGAGCGGGAGAGGCAAAACAGGAAAAAAAAAAAGGAATGAAGAAAGAAAGAAAAGAGAGGGGGGAAAAGGAGATAGGGGTATCGAATATAATTATAAAAGCCTTGAGGGTACATAATTTTATAAAAACATAAGGGTACATATACAGTTTTCAAAACCTAAGGGCATTGTCATTCGTTTAGAAAATTTGAGGCTAAAAATACCTAAAAACTTATCCACCTAAAGAAATCGACGTGATCGACCACGACAACCCACACAAAAATTAAAGGAAGAACACACATACATACAACATATTTTTGACGACCCGAATGATTTTACGAAGTTCGTAAGTCGACAGAACGAGAATGTTCCTTTCGCGGAAGATTTTCTGACCGACAAAGATGTTCGAGTCAAGCACTCCGATCGAGGAAGTCGATCAATGAAAGGACTGATGGAAGTTTCGGTCGAAGAAATATCATCATCAAGGCATGTGGGATCGACGTGCAAGGCACTTTCCCACGGGCGTGCCATATTGTGTTACCCCGTACGAGATGTACGGAGAGTCAAGTGTGATGAGCAAGGGTCGAATGTTATCATGATGTTGTGTATGTGTAGGGGGTATAAATATAGTTGTGAGTCTATACGTATGTGAACACATGCACACGTGTGTGCATGTGGATGGATACGAGGAGGTGTGAGTGAGTGTCCAGTATGAATGCTCGAGGGGACTTACACCCCTATGTATCTACCCCCTCTTGTACTATTTAACCCCTTATGGGGAATGAATGAAATATGAATGAAAATTTCTCTCTATCTCTCTTTTCATCTCTCTCTCTCTCTCTCCCCCTCAACATTGAACCCCCTTGGGAGGGGGGGTGGAGCCATTCTAGGCACCACCCCCCACCCCGCAATGCTTCTCTATATGTTCTCTCTCACCGTCATACCATTCACCATCTCCACCATTCTACAATGCTTATCTCCATCATCACAACGATGGGCAATGATTCTTGATGCACGTCATGATCTCTCACCATCATCATCACGCCGAGGAACCTTCGCAAGAAGGGGAGCTTCCACTACGGCCCGAGCCGTCAAAACACAACCGAATGCGGATATTGCGGAAAGCTCGGCCACCATGAAGAAGAGTGCCGAAAGAAGATGCGTGAATCGGCTTCCTCAAGCCGACAACTCACGAATAACGCGCACAATTCAGACTATGAAGAGTATAGCAGAATGTACGGGCACAACTCTGACTACGAAGATCGTGGCGGAATGTATGCACACAACTCCGACCGTGGCGGAATGTTCATGATGAAACATAGAGCAAACTCTATGTCGGCCTCTACCTCAACTAGTGCCCTCAATCCGGAGGACGTATGGTTTGTTGACTCCGGAGCCTCAAACCATATGACATCTCATAAAGAATGGTTTCTCAAACTTCGAGAGCCGGAGCAACACGGTTATCTCGAAACCGGAGATGACACATCGGCGATGTTCCGTTCGGCGAAAGAGGTAAGCAAGCATACATTAAAAATGTCTTGCATGTTCCCACCATCACGAAGAATTTGGTCTTGGTCGGCCAAATGGTTGAGCAAGGGTTGCAAGTACAATTCGACCAAGAAGGGTGCTTCATCGAAAAACAGGGCCGAATCATCGCGCGCGGAAGAAGAGAGGGCCGGATGTTCATTCTCGATTCACACGAGATGAAATCCGCCATGTTCACAAAAAACACGAAAGCCGACTTGGACATAGAGCTATGGCACAAGCAAATCAGCCACATCAATCTCAACAAACTCAAAGCAATGAAATCAAAAGCAATCATCATCTGACTCCCGACATTTAAAGAGAAGGAGGTTGAAGGTGTATGCGAAGCGTGCCAATTCGGCAAGCAACATCGGCACCCATTCCCGAAAGAGTGGAACGTGAGCAAAGGTCTACTCGACGTAATTCATTCCGATGTATGGCGTCCGACTCAAACGGAGGCATTTGGGGGATGCCGATATTACGTGCTCTTCATTGGCGACTTCTCTAGGCACACTTGGATCTACCCGATGCGGCAAAAGAGCGAAGTGTTCGGACACTTCCAAAATTTCAAGAATGAAGTTGAGAAAACCACGGCTCGACATGTACGATGTTTTCGATCGGATGGCGGCAAGGAGTACTTCTCGGACGATTTCACGGCGTATCTCCGAAAGGAAGGAATTCAACGAGAATTCACTTGCCGACACACTCCGCAACAAAACGGCGTAGCCGAGCGGAAAAATCAACACATCCTCGAAGTAGCGCGGGCCAGGATGAACGAGAAGCATATGCCCAAGTCATATTGGGCCGAAGCTGCAAATACGGTCGTCTACCTAATGAACCGGGGCACAACATTCAGCGTGCACGAGGTCACTCCGCACGAAAAATACTTCGGAAAGAAGCCGGACCTATCACATGTTCGGATATTTGGCTCCATTGCGTACGTGCACATCCCCGACGAGAAGCGTCAAAAGCTTGACCCGAAATCCGAGAAATGTATCCTCGTAGGATACTCACTGGGGCAAAAGGGGTACAAGTGCCACAACCCCTCAACTCGAAAATCTCGAGTAAGTCGAGACGTCGTTTTTGACGAGTCCGCATCCTGGTACGCACCAGAGACAACGTCGACTCCGATTCAGCTCCACCCGGAATACGCCGAACAAGACATAAAGGATGAAGATCGCCTTACGCGCATGTTCGAAGAAAGTCCAATCACAACCCGATTGAGCGGACCACAAGAGCCTTTGAGCGATCAAAGCACATCACGAGCTAGCCCGAAGATGGGCAAAGGCAAGGCGAAAATGTTGGAATACGAAGATGATCGCTTCAATGACGATGAGTCAACTCACTCACTCGACAGTGAGTTCGGCGGTTTCGAGGTACCAATCGGAGCCAAGAAAGCCCTCATCTCTACAAATAAAAAGCTCCGCCGATCCACTCGTGAAAAGAACCCTGTAAGCCGATTCGGCTACAACGATTATATGGCGTACCATTATTCCTTTATGATGAAGGTAGCGACAGTACGGGAGTCGGAAACCTTTTCGGAAGCCGCGAAGGACCCGCGATGGATCAAAGCAATGAACGAGGAGATGCAGGCACTACGGAAGAACGAGACGTGGGATCTCGTTCCCACCTCACCACACAAAAAGGCGATTGGATGCAGATGGATTTACAAAGTGAAGTATAACTCTGACGGTTCCGTCAACCACTACAAAGCGCAACTCGTAGCGAAAGGCTACGCACAAACGCACAGAGTTGACTACGAAGAGACCTTTGCCCCGGTGGCAAAGATGACGACGGTACAGATCGTAATTGCGCTTGCCTTGGCGAAAGGGTGGCACCTCCATCAAATGGACGTCAAGAACGCCTTTCTACAAGGAGAATTAGAAGAGGAGGTGTACATGATCCAACCACCTGTCTTCAACTCGAGGTGAGCATTGGATCAAATTGGTTCAACACCAATCTTAAGCCTCTTAGCCGCTTTGTACTTATCCGCAAGTCCGATCGTCATCTTTGCCACCTCGAGTGGATGACCTAGTCATTGGAGGTGAGCATCTCGTCGAAATCACTAAGGTCAAATCCCTCCTTTCGAACAAATTTGAGATGACGGACATGAAGGAGCTCCACTACTTCCTCGGCATCGAGTTCATTCAGACTCCGGCCGGAATCGTGATCTCTCAACGGCACTACATCTTCAACTTGTTATACAAGTTCGGTATGGCTGAGTGCAAATCCGCGGCAACCCCGCTCGATCGCAATCTCAAACTAGATGCGAACTCCGGCACCAAAGCGTGTAAGCCGACTCAGTATCGGCAACTCATCGGGAGTCTCATCTACCTCACGATCACACGACCCGATCTCAGTTATCCGGTTAGTCTCCTTAGCCAATTGATGCAAACATCATGTGATACTCACTTGTATTGCGCTAAGCGAGTTCTACGATATGTGAGCGGCACAATGGATTGCGGCATCCTCTACAAGACCGTCATGCCAATACGACTCGAGGGGTACACAGACGCCGATTGGGCCGGCTACAAAGCCGAGAAAAGATCAACCTCCGGATTTGTTTTTTCCCTCAGCAGCGGAGCAATATCCTGGAGCAGCAATAAGCAAACAACTGTCGTTCTTTCAAGCACAGAGGTGGAATACAGGAGCGCGACAATGGCCACATGTGAAGCCGTATGGCTCAAAAGGATACTTAAGGATCTGGGCATACCCATCAAGGATCCAACTTCCCTCTACTGTGAAACCATGAGCAGTATCTATCTGGCTTGGAACACGGTGTTCCACGCGCGGACAAAGCACATCGAAGTGCACTATCACTTCATCCGAGAGCGCGTTTTAGCTGGCGATGTCGACCTACAACACATGAGCACAAATCTTCAAACGGCCGACATCCTCATTAAAGCCTTAGGAGCCGACAAGCTATGGCAATTCATTACCGATCTCGGATTGACAATCCCTGACCTGCCCAACTTGAGGGGGAGTACTGAAGACACTACACAATAACGCGTGGATTCCGCAACCACGCAACGAAGCCGCGAAGCGTGGATTCCGCAACCGCACAACGAAGCTGTGAAGAGCCAGTCTATCGCGCAAAGCCGCGAAGAAACACACAAGCCAAAGCACAGACTTCGCAACTATGCACAACGTAAGCTGGAGCATGTATTCCGCAACTCCGCATAAATGCGAGTCGACACGAGTCAACGCGGACTCTGGAACGCGAGTCGAAGCGGATTTCGGATACCGTCTGAAACTGACCCAACTTGAGCTTGAGGGAGCGTATTGAGAATCAAGCTCATCTTGGTCTAGTGTGTGAACTCACCTTGAGAGTGAATAGACACTCCAACGGTCAAGAGTCACCATTATGTCACCACTTTGTATTCTAGCATTTAGTATGAGTCATAGAATCATATTCTATGACATATAACTTATTGTTGAGAATCAAGCTCATCTTGGTCTAGTGTGTGAACTCACCTTGAGAGTGAAAAGACACTCCAACGGTCAAGAGTCACCATTATGTCACCACTTTGTATTCTAGCATTTAGTATGAGTCATAGAATCATATTCTATTACACATAACTTATGAGATTTCACATTCCCCATGCTCCATGAGTCTTGTAGTTAATGAAGAGAGAGGGTGACTATATAAAGCACCCTCCTCCCACCTTGTATAGTTGTTGAGTCTTTCTCCTTTGTCAATATACTTTTACCTTGCGTATTCTCTGTGTTTCACTCACTCTCTCTCTCTCTCTCTTACACACACACATAACTCACATCTCTTCCGCTTCACAAGAATCCATCTCTTGATTCTTTACATGGTATCAGAGCGATTTGGTAGCTCGATCTAGCCCATTCGCCTCATCGTGATCGTGTGTTGTGCTCTACGCCGACGACCAAGAACCGGCTCATAGCTATCGTAGCTTCGCTACATAGCTCGCATTCGAAGAGGCCAGAAGAAGAAGAAGAATCTACATAATGAATACTCAAATGGGGAGCGCTCTCCCTACCGTGAAGTTTGATCAAAACAACTTCGCACATTGGGAGTACAAGATGCACCAATACCTTGTCAGACAAGGCTATTGGAGCTACATCAATGGAGCGCATGAAGACGAACCCGCCGAAGCGGCTCCCGGATACGCGACATGGGAGCAAGCCGCAAGCCGCGTGATGTATTTTTTGGCGACATGTGTTCATGACCACATGCTCGGTTACATTCGAGAAGCCAAGATGCCGAAGGAAGCGTGGGAAAATCTACGAAAGATTTTCGCCGCCAACACGACCGCGAGGAAGCTTCAACTCCGCCAAGAGTTGAACAACATTCAACAAAGGGACATGTCCATCACGACATACACCTTGAAGATCAAGGAGCTTTGCGACTCGCTTGGCTCAATAAGCGTAACTATAGATGATGATGAGATGGTGCAAATATGCCTCCGTGGTCTCGCATCACGGTTCGGCGCGATGCGAACCGCCGTTCTAGCATGGGAGAAATCTCCCTCCTTCGTCGAGCTCCAATCAATGCTATTGGTCGAAGAAAACCACGTGCGTACAAGGAGCAATGAGTCGGAAGGCCACATGCTCTACACGCACTCTAATGGAGGAAGAGGGTGCGGACGAGCGAGAGGCCGATTCGAGCAAGGACAAGGCGAACGAGGTCCGACCTACAACAACAACTCCCAATTTTGGCCGCAAAACGGAGGCCAACGCAGAACCTCCACAAGAAGGGGGAGCTTCCACTCCGGCCCGAGCCGTCAAAACGCAACTGAATGCGGATATTGCGGAAAGCTCGGCCACCACGAAGAAGAGTGCCGAAAGAAGATGCGTAAATCAGCTTCCACAAGACGACAACTCACAAATTACGCACACAATTCTGACTACGAAGATCGTGGCGGAATGTATGCACACAACTCCGACCGTGGTGAAATGTATGGGCACAACTCTGACTACGAAGATCGTGGCGGAATGTATGCGCACAACTCTGACCGTGGCGGAATGTTCATGATGAAACATAGAGCAAACTCTATGTCGGCCGCTACCTCAACTAGTGCCTCCGGTCCGGAAGACGTATGGTTCGTCGATTCCAGTGCCTCGAACCATATGACATCGCATCAAGAATGGTTCCGAGAACTTCGAGAGCCGGACCGACCCGGCTATGTCGAAACCGGAGACGACACTACGCACCCGATTCGGCACATTGGCAATGTTCCGTTCGAAAAAGAAGGTAAGCAAAATTACATTAAAAATGTCATGCATGTACCGACCATTACGAAGAATTTGGTCTCCGTTAGCCAAATTGTAGAGCAAGGGATGCAAGTTCGATTTAATCAAGGCGGTTGCTTCATCAAAAAAGAGGGCCGACTCATCGCACGCGGACGAAGAGAGGGTCGGATGTTCATTCTCGATTCACACGAGATGAAATCCGCCATGTTCGCGAAAAACACGAAAGCCGACTCCGACATAGAGCTATGGCACAAGCGAATCGGCCACATCAATCTCAACAAACTCAAAGCAATGAAATCGAAAGTAGTCGTCATCGGACTCCCGACATTCAAAGAGAAGGAGATTGAAGGTGTATGCGAAGCGTGCCAATTCGGCAAGCAACACCAATACCCATTCCCGAAAGAGCGAAACGTGAGCAAAGGTTTACTCGACGTAGTCCATTCTGACGTATGGGGACCGGCGCAGATGGCTACATTCGGCGGATGCCGATATTACGTGCTCTTTATCAACAACTTCTCTAGGCACAGTTTGATCTACCCGTTGCGGCAAAAGAGCGAAGTGTTCGGACACTTCCAAAATTTCAAGAATGAAGTCGAGAAAACCACGGGCCGACATGTACGATGCCTTCGATCGAATGGCGGCAAGCAATACTTCTCAGACGATTTCACGACGTATCTCCGAAAGGAAGGAATTCGGCGAGAATTCACTTGCCGACACACTCCGCAACAAAACGGCGTAACCGAGTGGAAAAATTAGCACATCCTCGAAGTAGTGCGGGCCATGATGAACGAGAAGCATATGCCCAAGTCATATTGGGCCGAAGCTGCAAATACGGTCGTCTACCTAATGAACCGAGGCACAACATCCAGCGTGCACGAGGTCACTCTGCACGAAAAATACTTTGGAAAGAAGTCGGACCTATCACATGTTCGGATATTCGGCTCCATTGCGTACGTGCACATCCCCGACGAGAAGCGTCAAAAGCTTGACCCGAAATCCGAGAAATGTATCCTCGTAGGATACTCACTGGGGCAAAAGGGGTACAAGTGCTACAACCCCTCAACTCGAAAATCTCGAGTAAGTCGAGACGTCGTTTTTGACGAGTCCGCATCCTGGTACGCACCAGAGACAACGTCGACTCCGATTCAGCTCCACCCGGAATACGCCGAACAAGACATAGAGGATGAAGATCGCCTTACGCGCATGTTTGAAGAAAGTCCAATCACAACCCGATTGAGCGGACCACAAGAGCCTTTGAGCAATCAAAGCACATCACGAGCTAGCCCGAAGATGGGCAAAGGCAAGGCGAAAATGTTGGAATACGAAGATGATCGCTTCAATGACGATGAGTCAACTCACTCACTCGACAGTGAGTTCGGCGGTTTCGAGGTACCAATCGGAGCCAAGAAAGCCCTCATCTCTACAAATAAAAAGCTCCGCCGATCCACTCATGAAAAGAACCCTGTAAGCCGATTCGGCTACAACGATTATATGGCGTACCATTACGCCTTTATGATGAAGGTAGCGACAGTACGGGAGTCGGAAACCTTTTCGGAAGCCGCGAAGGACCCGCGATGGATCAAAGCAATGAACGAGGAGATGCAAGCACTATGGAAGAACGAGACGTGGGATCTCGTTCCCACCTCACCACACAAAAAGGCGATTGGATGCAGATGGATTTACAAAGTGAAGTACAACTCTGACGGTTCCGTCAACCACTACAAAGCGCAACTCGTAGCGAAAGGCTACGCACAAACGCACAGAGTTGACTACGAAGAGACCTTTGACCCGGTGGCAAAGATGACGATGGTACAAACCGTAATTGCGCTTGTCGCGGCGAAAGGGTGGCACCTCCATCAAATGGACGTCAAGAACGCCTTTCTACAAGGCGAGTTAGAAGAGGAGGTGTACATGATCCAACCACCTGTCTTCAACTCGAGCACCCATCCGAAAGTTGTTTGCTGACTCAAGAAGCCACTCTACGGCCTCAAGCAAGCACCGCGTGCTTGGCATTCGATCTTAGTTATCCGGTCGGTCTACTTAGCCAATTCATGTAAACACCGCGAGATACTCACTTGGTTTGCGCTAAGCGAGTTCTACGATACGTGAGCGGCACAATGGATTGCGACATTCTCTACAAGACCGCGATGCCAATACGACTCGAGGGGTACACAGACACCGATTGGGCCGGCTACAAAGTCGATAGAAGATCAACCTCCGCATTTGTTTTCTCCCTCGGCAGTGGAGCAATATCCTGGAGTAGCAAGAAGCAACCTACCATCGCTCTTTTGAGTACGGAGGCAGAATATAGGGGCACAGCCGTAGCTGCGGGTGAAGCCATATGGCTCAAGAGGATTTTGAAGGATCTGGACGTACCCATCAAGGATTCGAGCTCCCTTTATTGCGACAACATGGCTCGGAACCCGGTGTTCCACGCACGGACAAAGCATATCGAAGTGCACTATCACTTCATCCGAGAGCGCGTTTTGGCTGGCGATATCGACCTACAACACATTAGCACCAATCTTCAAACGGTAGACATCTTCGCTAAAGCCTTAGGAGTCGACAAGCTATGGCAATTCATGACCGATCTCGGATTGATGATCCCTGACCTGCCCAGCTTGAGGGGGAGTACGCAAGACACTACGCAATAACGCGTAGATTCCGCAACCACGCACTACGCAATAATGCATGGATTCCGCAAACCACGCATCGAAGCCGTGGAGAGCCGATCCACCGTGCAAAGCCGCGAAGAAAGACGCAAGTCGAAGCACAGACTTCGCAACTACGCACAATGCAAGTTGGAGCACGGATTCCGCAACTCCGCATAAAACGAGTCGACACGAGTCGACGCGGACTCCGGAACATGAGTCGAAACAGATTTCGGATACCGTCTGAAACCGACCCGACTTGTGTCATGATATGGCAAGACTCGAACCCATTACCTTATGGTATATGGGTCGAGCTCTTAACCATCACACCATTTATTATAATTCATAAGATATTATTTTTATTTATATTTTATTATAAGAATGTAATGTATATTCCAGATTTCTCTGGAACATTCTAGAAGTTTCAGGATTACTCCTGACAACACTATAAAAGAAGGCACTAGACATTATGTTGAACCAAATTGGTTCAACACCAATCTTAAGCCTCTTAGCCGCATTGTACTTATCTTTTCACATAATATATTAGTTGTTGTCATCATCTTTCTCTCTCTCTCATCCTCGCTATCTCTCTCTCCTCTTCTCACTTCCTCTCTCAGGAATCTCACGCAGTCCCGTCTTCTTAGTACTAATAGTACTTCTCTTATTAGTACTAATTCCATCTCTGCTTTAGTACTATTCCTGACAACTTGAGCTTGCGGGGGCGTGTTGAGAATCAAGCTCATCTTGGTCTAGTGTGTGAACTCACCTTGAGAGTGAATAGACACTCAAACGGTCAAGAGTCACCATTATGTCACCACTTTGTATTCTAGCATTTAGTATGAGTCATAGAATCATATTCTATGACACATAACTTATGAGCTTTCACATTCCCCATGCTCCATGAGTCTTGTAGTTAATGAAGAGAGAGGGTGACTATATAAAGCACCCTCCTCCCACCTTGTATAGTTGTTGAGTCTTTCTCCTTTGTCAATATACTTTTACATTGCGTATTCTCTATGTTTCACCCACTCTCTCTCTCTCTCTCTTACACACACACATAACTCACATCTCTTACGCTTCACAAGAATCCATCTCTTGATTCTTTACACTTATGAGCTTTCACATTCCCCATGCTCCATGAGTCTTGTAGTTAATGAAGAGAGAGGGTGACTATATATAAGAACCCCCTTCCCTCCTTGTATAATGTCGAGTGTTTCTCCTTTGTTAATATAACTTTACCTTGCGTATTCTCTGTATCTTACTCCTTGTCTCTCTCACTCTCTCTCATACACACACAGTTCATATCTATTCCGCTGCTTAGAATCCATCTCTTTATTCTTTACACATACATTCGATCCAACCTACTCCAAGTATCCTTATATTGAGCCAATTGAAATGTATAACCGGATTCATCTCCCTTGACCATTTCCATACATCCCTTAACATGACTTCAGTCTCAAAATCTCCCTATTCTTGAGCCTCTGGTCCATCCATAATAGAGTGGATAGATGTTGTTTGATCTATCTCACCACAAACATTAAAATCTCCTATCAATAAACCTGGTCTACCATTATCAAGCATTGAGTTTAGAGATCTCCATAACAACTTTCGTTCTTGTGAAACATTCGATGCATACACACCAACTAACCAAAGAACTTGCCCTTCATAGCATATCTCTACCACAATAAATCTTCCAAATTTATCTGAAACAATTACTTTTGGGTGAAATTTATCTCTTATAAACATGACAATACCAGAATAATCCCCATGAACCTTGCTAGCATAACATAATGTATAACCCTTAGAATAACTAATTAAACCAACATTATGATGATCTTTATGCTCTACTGCACATAAAACATCCCATTGCTCCAAACCTCATGCATTCTACATCTAGAACACAATCCCCTCACATTCCATGTGGTGATCTTCATACTTTATTTTTTCCTTTTATTCGAGAAATCTCCTTCTCCTTCACTATTAATGTTTCTGCCATATTTTGAAATAAATCCCCTAAGATTGCAGATGAATTACTATGGGAATGCAAAACTCCAGACCCCGATTGGCTCCTCATGTGAACGAGGCATCGATTTCCATTTATTTCAAGGATCATAGAAATTACCTGTATTATCAAAAGATAATTTATTTGGATAGTCCTCTTAATGAGCCCATGGTTTATTCCGCATGGGATTTCTTTGTTGAATCGGTGTGACCTTCTCCATAGGTACATTATGCCTAACATTCTTATTATACTTCTTCATCTTTCCAGAAACTATTGACCATTGTCCTTCATCCGCTAGAGTCTTTCCATCCTTCTCATTCACAATTTGTGATTCCTTTGTTTGCTCAAAAATTGTCAAAGTTTGAATATGATCATGAGTTGGAGGCTCTTCATGTACCACTTCCACTACATTATTTCTTTTTTGAGGACACTAAGCCATAAAATGCCCCACCCCAACACACCACAATGGAAACAATGTACTGCAAATGTACCCCATTTAAGTCGAAAATACATAGACGACATACCAGAGCATGCAATCTGTAAACAACTTGGCCTCTTTATAGCAGTATTCCAAATAATACACATCCGATATTGATTTTGAGCATTAGCACTAGGAGGCACCAAGATCTTTCCCAACTTTTCCATCGTTGACCGTAATATTGGCCAAACCACTAAATATGTGCACTCTACCTCAACCCATACGAGACACTCTTGCCTTAATATATCTTGGCATTCCACTAGTGGCCTCCACGGAACAATATGAACCGAACTTTTCACATAAAAAACTGAAAATTTATTGAGTAATTTCACTTTATACTCTTGTGATACCAAAACAACCTCATAAAATCCATGAGGACCGGCATAAACATCTTGAACACACTCAGCTTGTAAAATCTCACGTAACCATTGTTTGACCCTCCAAAGGAAAGGTATCTTCCTGGTGTGTAAGGGAGAATATGAAAGTTGCTGAGGAGTTTGTTGGCGATGGAGTGACTAAGGTAGAAATAGACAATAAGGAGTTTTTGAGCTCATTTGCTAATTTTTGTCTCTCTATCTCTCGCACATTTGCTAATAAGGTAGAAATAGACAATAAGGAGTTTTTGGGCTCATTTGCTAATTTTTGTTCTCTATATATGTATGTATGTATATACGTACATACATACATACATATTGATATATATTTCCCCCCCTCCCCCCGATCAACACATGGCATACATGGCATACATGGCACCTGCACCTGCACCTGCACCTGCACCTGCCTCCGCCTCCTTCAACCTGCTCCACTACTGTTGTTCCACGTCTGCGCTGTGCTTTACCTCTTCTTCTTCATCATCTTCACAGACCTCTTCCTCTTCTTTCGTCAGGAAATGCTCATCGTTTCTTCTCTCCTCTCCCCTTCCCAATCCGAGCTTGAAGCAAACAGGTCCATCCATAGCTCTCTCTCTCTCTCTTCATCTCTTCCCTTTCTTTCTTTCTTTCTCTCCACAGATTTATTGACGGGACTTTTTTCTTCTTCAGTTCTGTGCTTTGCAGCGAAAACCCCACCATCAGGTGATCAGAAAGACCTCCTACTGGCTTCCGTGCACAAGGATCATGTTGAATCAACTGTACGCATACTCGAACAGGTACGCTCGCCATAAGTTCTCCTCAAACATTCTCCCTATCATATGTTAATAATAATGGGGTAATGGCGGCACTGTGTGATTACGGTGCCTCTATAGAATACCATTACAAAGCTGAAGTGTAAATGCTTGAATCCTGAAGATTTAAACTTGCTCCATTTTTACTACACTTCTCTTTCAACAAAAGTGTCGGACTGCTTTCAATTGGTGCTGAATGTCCGTAGATCTGTAGCAGGTGATAAACCGTTTCCAGGTAATAAACTCGTAATTAAATAGGAAACCGAACTTTTAACTGTCTGTGGGGAATCACAAGTTTGGGAATGTTATGAACCTCCATACTTTTAAGGCATTTAGATGTCTTTGTAGGCCCTCCAGAGAGTCATAAATCAGCACATAATAATATTTGTGTAGCTATATCCGCTAGGCATGCGCCCAATTCCCCAAATCTCTGCCTAATGTGATACCTCATTTATATAGAGACAGAAGGGAGTGCATGACTGTGGGCATCCTCGTTTTACTCTGATTGTGCTAGCCACAGGCTTTGACAAACAATTGGGAGACCGCACGTTTCCTGACACGGATTCATACAGTGCATAGATTTCCCATTGCAGATCTATAGGGACGCCAAGGGTTTCTAGTTGTTGCATAAGCCGAGCACATGGCAATGTCAAAGGCTTTTTGGAAATCCACATAGTGGCAATAACTCCTTACTATGGGCTCTGCCCTCCTTGATAAGGGCTCGGAGAGTCAATATGTAATCCAAAGTTGTGAACACCGTCCAAAAACCTGCTTGTCCTGCCCATTTACTCAATTATGAATGTAGGATTGAGACATATAATTTAGCCAATTAATGGCCAATCGTGATTGTCCTATAGTTGCTTGGTATCATGGTGTCTCCACTCTTGAGGATTGGCACTGTGGTATGTTCTGTCCGTCTGGTAGGGAAATCGTCACACATAGCTCTATTAAAGATGTGTGCTAGCAATGGAGCAAGATGTCACGGTCATAGGTAAAGTGCTCATCTATCAATCCGTAATGATCATTGGCCTTCCCAAATTGTAACTGATCAATGGCATTTCTTACATTTTGTGGAGTAAAAAGGTGGATTCATGTGGGTGTGAGTCATGTCGGTGGGGAAGTGGAGGCTGCCCTGGGATACCATATAGTACCTCTGCATATTCATGCAATACCTGAGGTGAGGTCAGTTGTGTGGTAGGTTGCCTCTCATTAAACATTTTCCATGCTCTTTTACTTTCTTGTCCTAGAAGCAAGCAATACGAATGATCTTCAAATTTAGCTAAATACAATCTCTTCTTCTTCCTCACGAATCGTTGGAAGGTTGCTCTTGCTTGTTTGTGGTATAAATACCCCGAGTTACTTTGTGTTGCAATCATCTCCTTTGATCACAACATTTCTCATCATACCAACTATTTTGTATGACTCTACCAAGTTTGGGGTCATTGCCCATTGTGTGAGGAAAAGTATTTGTGGCTGCATTATGCAATGACTTTGACAATCCTTGTGTTCCTTCATCTATGAGTGCAAAAGGATCCATATCTAGCATGCCATTATATACTCCACAACAACACACATCAATTGTCTCTCAAATAAATGGGTACTTAGCCAGCCCACTCTCCTTCGTAGCATATACATCCCTTGTGCATCCATCCTTCACCTCAAAGCGTAGATATGCATGATCTTCTGCCAAGCCAACAGGTCTACCAAATATAGTGAACTCTTCTATTTCAGGTATAAGAGATGGAGATCCCATCAGGTAATCGACTGTGCTTGCACCTTCGTTTGGTTTCCAACATGTCAATGCATCTGATCCGGACCGTTGTGACAATCCATATGCCCTTACCAAGGCTAGACAGTGTTGCCCTATTCCGTTACTTCACTCATGTCTTGAGTTTTTTGCTTTAGACCAACCTCTTCTGCCATAACTTCTCCATATGAGGAGAGAGGGAGAGAGACTATTAAAAGTTAGTCATATGCCAATAGATACCGAGAGTTTTTGAGGGTGCAAATAAATAGATTATTAAGCTGCATCTACGTATACTGCATGGTTTGTGCAGGCAAAGTTAGCAATTGAAAGATGGGAGGTGACACATTCAGACTTTCTTACACCGCCAGCCATTGATGATGCTCTTAAAGTATTGAAACGGCTGTCTGATATTGGCGTGGTTGTATCAGGGGGTTATCCTCAGGTATAGCTCCTTTTTCAATGTAAATGATAGCATTTTATTCAAGTTGCTTTGAGATGATTTCATTGTGTCAGGATAGGCAGAGCGTTGTCGAATTTCTTTTGGACGTAAAGAGGCCTTGGGAAATGTTGAAAATGACTATATTGGATATCCAGGTGCAGTGGCAGCTCTCAGGTTGATTCTAGCATAATTGGGTATTTAAAACATAATTAGTTTTCAAATACCCTGTATGCAGCGTATTACTATAGCTTACATGTGACACAATGTGTTTTCCTTTTCAGCATCATTGGTGACTTTATGTATGATCCACCTAGCCATGGTGATTTCCTTGGTTCTATCTTGGGCACAGGCATTGTTCGTGAAAAAGTTGGGGACATTCTTGTGCAGGTGACAAGTTCTAATCAATGCTTCTATATTCATGATTTTTTTCATACCAGTTCAATGTTATCGAATTTAAATAGCAGTACAACGCACATGGCTATTTGTGTATGGACGTGTGTGTCATCCATTTCTAATTTTTTTTTTTGTGTCCCATTGTTTTTGAAATTTTCGTAAAGAAACCAATAATTGTTTGAAGACCTGAATCTTGTTGAAACATGATGAAATAGAACATTGATGAAATGGAATGATTCTAAGTCATTGAGAGGCATTTGAAAATATGCAGGCTGACTGCTGTTGTTGTTGTCCATTTTTAGAGATACTTATATTTCTCATTAATCACATTTTCTTCTTTAGCGAATGGCTCTAGAAAGTATTGATTTATCCATTTCTATTTGTGTATGGACGTGTGTGTCATCCATTTCTAAATATTTTTATTTTGTGTGCCATTGTTTTTGAAATTTTAGTAAAGAGACCAATAATTGTTTGAAGACCTGAATCTTGTTGAAACATGATGAAATAGAACATTGATGAAATGGAATGATTCTAAGTCATTGAGAGGCATTTGAGAATATGCAGGCTGACTGCTTTCGCTGTTGTCCATTTTTAGAGATACTTATATTTCTCATTAATCACATTTTCTTCTTTAGTGAATGGTTCTAGAAAGTATTGATTTATCCTATTAAATAGAAGGGTGTTTGTACTCATGTTCTGATTTATTTATATAAGTTTTTCAATGTTCTTGGGAATAACGTTGTCAAAAGAGAAATGTGATCTGAAGAGAGGGAAGAGAATTAGTAAATAATAGATATTTATCATGGATAATGGTGTGAACTCACATGAATCTCAATGGCAGGATTATGGAAATTCACAACTCAGGGCACACAGAGGTGATCAAATACTACAGAGTTAGAATTCCTGCATTTCGTGGTGCACAAAAGAAACTTTTAACATTTACTTAGTTGAAACATCTTCTATGGATGCACTTATATTAAATACAGAAATCAGCGTTTACCTACCTGATACTTCTGAAGGTATCAGACAACCTATGAATCAGTCACTGCTTTTATCTAGGGTCTTCTCTACTCTGGATTTAGAGTCACAACAACTAGAACCATATATTAAATACAGATATCAGCTTTTACTCCATCCGATACTTCTTAAGGTATCAGACAACATATGAATCACTGACTGCTTTTATCTACGGTTTTCTCTACACAAATGGGCTCCAGACCAGGACATAACAAAGGGGTTACAATTGATCGGGCAATAGCAATTTGCCGTGCACGTAGGCCCCGGCCCCATGGACCACGACCTCGACACCCTTGTCATCGATAGATAAAAGCCATTATCTCTCCCGCCATCGTAGGTGCTTCCCTCGCTTCGGAGACATTTCCATTCTGGATCGACCTATGCTAGAGATCTTTCGAAGACAAAAGCTGCAATATACCTAACTTGAGAATCTCACATGTGCCAAAAACCAGATTCCCTCGTTTCTTCTCTTTTCATCTTATTTACTTTTATATTTACTGTGCAATATTTATTTTATTTTGATTTGTTCTCAAAGACGAGACAACACTCAAGATGTAATCTCTTATTTCGTCTTATAGGCCATTTTGGCCTCTTAAAAGACGTTAATATATCTTTCTTTCTTTCTACTCCCCATTCAGAGTCACAACAAGTAGAACCATTTTCTTTCTGTTGTTAATGTTGCTGATACCAACTGGCATGACGCCATTCTTACAATATTAAAATCCATCATCACATGGCATTGGAGACACCCTTGTTTTAGATAACCTCATTATGGCTATTTTCAGAAGGCAACAATTTGAGTTCCAGTGATCAGGCGCCAAACCAGATTGTTGATTATTCATGATTCATGATTACATTTCAAGCCATTTAATTATAGGAAGCCAATGTAGAAAGGTATTTTTCTTTTGTTACTGTGTAGAGTCTAGACAACTTAACATACACACTACAAACAGTTGTAATCTTTCTACTGAGACAGTACTCCTTTGCTGATGGCAACTTTTTTGTTTTGCTTTTTGTTTAAGTTGAAACCTGAACAATTCACTTTCTTGATGCATAATTGTTCCTTCTTTTTATCATTATTTTGTTATCAGTGCTAGTTCTTGGATTTCGCAGTTAAATAATTAGATCCTCAGCTTAAGCATTGTGTTTGTACTTTTTGGTTGTGATGGTGCAGGGAGATGTTGGTGCACAAGTAATTATTGTTCCCGATCTAGCAGACTATTTTGTGGCTGCTCTTACACAGGCAAGCATAATAATATGCACTGAGAATTTGAATTGAGCAGGTTATCTTAAAGTTGCTATCTTCAAGGTTGCATGTGTAGACTATGAGAAGGTTATTTATGGTTTTTTGTGTGTAGGTTGGTAAGATTCCTGTATTGTGTAAAAAGATTTTGTTGGAGGATATTCAATATGCACCTCCGAGGTCAGATATTGCATTTGTGCATATGGAAATAAAGAATGTGGATTTCTTCTAAGCATCTATTCAACGCATTGTATCCAACTTCTCTCTAGAGTTCAAGTTATCAAGTCGATAGAAGCTTCACTAAGGGTGGATGCATTGGCAAGTGCTGGATTCAAGATGTCACGCTCAAAGCTTGTCGATTTGATTAGGTACTTTTTCTCTCTTACAAATGGCATTTCGTTTTAACTTCAACCAATCAGTGGTTGACAGCCAAGGTCGTGTTATTAACACCTGGGCGGATATCATAAACCGTGTTAACCTAGGTATGGAAGTTATGCATGAACGTAACGCTCATAACATCCCTCTAGACTTAGCTTCTGTTGAAGCTCCTTCTATAAACTGATAATACCCGTTTAGCAATGCAGTGTAACTGGATACCAAACCTTTCCGTTCCGGAAGGTTTGGTGTCCAATGAAGGTTCGTTCCCAATCCACAATCTTTTGATTGTGGATTGGAACTGGGGCGTGGGGTGTCGGGGATTGGAATGCCTTTTTTAAAGTGTATAATAGTGAACGTAAATCTTGTTGTTAGTGCAGTGGTGGTGATGTCCGCGTGAATTGGAAAGAAGTAACTAAAAATGGATTTAGTCTCAAGACTGGTGACATTATCTCAATACATCAGAAAGGCAGGCTAGAGGTGAGAACTTGGAAGGTTAACTTAACCTGCTTTCTTCTTTATTCATTAATTAGTGTTGGAAACTTATATATTTGACACTATTGAACTGGCACACATAGATTGGGGAGATAAATACGACTAAGAAAGGAAAATATGCTGTGGAGTTGCGACGGTACTTATGATGAATCAGTATATACATTTCAAAATAGCAATCTTTTTGTCAGCACAAGTATTACTATTCCAGGAGCCTCATCTTTGGGAAAGTCTGGTGGATCAGGTTTTATGACGAATGTGTATAGGCTCAAAAAGTGCTGTTCTCAGCGTAATCCGATGTATTTCTAACAGTTTACCAATATGTTAAATCATGGAGTATTCATATTTGTTACCCATTCTAAATTGTGGAATTTTAGGACCACCATTCCGGCAACCAATCATATTCTCTTCCAATTCTTAATGTTATATACAATGTGATGCGATTGTGGAGTTCTTTTTACAGTTCGTTATTGCATACTTGATAGTCAATCTGTTGAGATTATGAAATTTCAAACAGCGTGAATTGGCCTAGGGCAGTAGAGGGTAGAGGTCAAATTATATATTTCTCTTTACAACATGATGGGTCCAAAATCTCAGGATATTCTAGATATTTATATATTTCATAATTGTAAAGCAATCGTTTTTTTCCAAAAATAAAGCAATCGTTACAAGTGAATATGAAAAGTTACCTTTATAAAAACCATGCAAAACATGAAGTGCATGTACTTATAAATAGGAACCATAAGAAACCAGGGATAATGAATTCATGATATTGCATACAGTTTGTGACTGATATATATGACATGCTATAATTGGAACTTAGGCCGTGCAAACTGAATATTCTATGAATTGATGAATTGATCTTTTGCTGATGTTGGTAACTTTGTTTTTCTTTCTTGGCGTAAATATCTCCTCTTAATAAACTATGCATCAAGACGCATTCGTCACTTGCAATTCAAGTTGTCTAATGTAGTTAATATATGCTTATTACATTTCAGACATGGGTTGAACATTAAACACTACACATTGTATGATGACACTTAAATTAGGACAACTTATCCACAGATTGTTTATAAAAGTCAGAACGTAAGGAGTGATGGGGGGGCAGGCAACTGGCAGAATTAGAGGAGGAGGTGAAGCGTGGCAGTGCCAAAGGAATTAGTAGTGGCTGTATAGGTGGACACAAACCAAGCCAAGCCAAGCCAAGCCAAGAGAGGAGGACGGAGGACCACACCAGAACTGGGGGGAGTAAAGTTGGGGATGAGAGAGAGAGAGAGAGAGAAGGGAGAAAGGAAGATTGGATGGAGAAATGAAGCAGTTGTTGCGAAGCGAAGGAGCGAGAAAAAGAAAATGTAGAGGGACGGGATGGGACGGGACGGGACGAAGTGGTGGAGAAAGAAGAAGTAACAAAGTCTAAAAAGGAGGACATCAAGAAGTAACAAAGTCTAAAAAGGAGGACAGCGCATCGCGGCGCACGCAGCAGTTGGTTAAAAAGGAAAGGAGAAACAAAGTGCAGCAGGGGAAGAGAACAACAGAAGATGGACGGACGGACGGACGGACGGTTCAAGAATGTCTGAAGCGGATGAAGGAAGAGAAAGAGAAACGACTGACTGCTTTTTAAGAGGAAATAGAAAAGAAGGAGCGGGATGAGTGGTTTGCAACCCGACGCTTAAAAGACAAGCGAGAGAGAGGCTCAAGGAGGCACGGGCGGAACTAAAGGAGAAGAACGAGAATCTGCAGACGCAGACGCAGGAAAAGTTCTTGGAAAAAACGAAGGAGAGAATGAAAGAAGAGGCGAGGCGAGGCGAGGCGGCAGCGGAAAGGACAGGAGAAAGCTGCTGGAAGAAAGGGACCGACTGATTGAACGTACATGCTCCAAAGAAGTGTCTGTGACAAAGGTCCAAACAACATATCAAACTCAAACTCAGCAGACAGCATACGAGGGAGGTTCAATCAAAAAGCACCAATAGAGCATATTATTAAGTGGCTAAAACAGGAAACGCAGGCCTTGGGAGAAGAAAACAGAGATGGGAATACAATGGATCCGAGATAATTATAGATAACCCGCAGCAACTGATGAAGGAAAAACTAGAGGAAGGTTCAGCTGCGATATGGAAGGAATGGTACAAGTGCTCCGTGTGGATGCAGAAAACAGGGCAAAAGCTGGTGATAATTTTTATAAGATGTATGAAGAAAGTATAATCACTATCCAAGAAGAATTAGCCGAGGATTTCCAGGCTATGGCTCAAGTCCAAACCGATGAAATACAAACAATTCTGGAAGCGTCTGAAGATGACCAGTTGCAACTCACATTGGACTTGGAAGATTACGAGTGAGAAAGAGTTCAACGGAAGCAACAACAACTTGGGGACAACCAGGCTGGTAGGGTAGATCTTAATGATGAAGAGCAACCAGAGGAACAACCGGAGCAGTTGGAGAAACAACCGGAGCAGTCGAGGGAGGAAGAACCGATACAACAGAGAATCCAACATCGAGGCAACAACAGACGGAAGAGGAACCGCCACCAAGGATGAAAACTCAGCAAGAGCAGACAACGGACATACAACAAAGCATTTTGGACATTTTGGAGGAGAGTTGAGAGTGTGTGGGTCTTACTTGCAAGGTACTGCGTGCCAGGTGTTTCCGGGCCGGTGAAGCCGTGATGGGGTCGGAGGACTGAAGAAGGATAACCGAAGAGTCGGAGTCCGGAAGTAGTGGGAATTGGATAAAGTAGGAACCGGAAGTAGGGGGAATATTAGGAAATAAAGTAATTAGTGAAACATTGTAAGAAAAATAGATTAAAAAGAAAAGATATTAGGTGGTGGCCGATGTAGAAAGATGTACCAATCTGGGTAAACACTATTTTGTATCAGAACCAGATACCTATATAAGAGGTTTGGATTGTATTGATTGGGAGCGAGTAATATAAGTTATTGTTGTTATATCTTGTGTACTTGCCTTCTGTAGTTCTTGAAGAGAATAGCGCGGAATATTGCTTAGCCACAACCGAGTCTTGAATCACTTAAATGAGAATCAAACACAGAAATGGGAAGTAGGGAGTGAACACACATACACACACACAATGATAGAGCATACACAAGATGTTTACGTGGAAAACCCTAATAGGGAAAAAAACCACGGGAGCCCACAGACTCCAAACTATCGCTATATAAGAAAGGTACAAACAGAGACTCGGAGTCAACGACCTCGATCTCTGTATATTCACCAGTCGATGGTTACAACAGAGTATCGCTCTGTATCTCTCTCTCTCTCTCTCTCTCTCTATACAATAATTATAACTTATACACATACAAATAGGACAACAACATCTAACTCTCTCAGAGTGATTGCCCTAAGTCATATTTATACTTATATGAACTTAGGGCCATTTACAAATATAGCCTCAATAGGCTTACTCAAAACATATTTACAAATATGTCTTCTCTTCCGGTTCTCATCGGGGCCTCGTCATTCATAACCGGATCCCATCCAGAGGGACCGATTTCCCAATAGTTCTATGTTTTAATCTTACATGTGTTAATTCATATCTATATTGTGTACCGGATAGTGTGTGGGATAACCAGATTAATATATATGATTTGGAGAACGTAGCCGGATAAGGCCTAATCGTATGTGCGCATAATTCCATCCCTCTAACCACACTTTGGATAGTATTCCGAACGGGAATAAATTGTGTTTGCGACTAAGACTTAGTCCAAGATAAACATCGGTCTCCTCCCTATTGTCCACATCATTTGCCTATTCCATGTGGTGGTATTGCTACTCCTTAGTCATCTCCTCTTCTATGGCATCAATTCCCGTTCTCTCACTATCCTCTCGAAGGTGCTCTTTTTTGCAGCGTAATCAAAGGGATCCTCGATGTAATACACTCATATGTATGGGGACCAACCCAGACAGCAACATTCGGTGGTTGCCGATACTACGTAACATTCATTGATGACTTCTCCAGACATACCTGGATCTACCCTTTGCGGCAGAAGAATGAAGTGTTTAGACATTTCGAAAGGTTCAAAAATGAAGTTGAAAAGGCAACCAGTCGGCATGTCAGATGCCTTCAATCTAACGACAGCAAAGAGTACTTTTTCGACACCTTTACAACATATCTTCGACAACAAGGAATCCGGCGAGAGTTTACCTGCCGACACACACCTCAGCAGAACAGAGTAGCCGAACGCAAGAATCGAACATATCGAGGTGGCAAGGGCAATGATGAACGAGAAACATTTGCCAAAGTCATATTGGGTTGAAGCATCGAATACGACCGTTTATATGATGAATCGTTGCACAACATCAGAAGTGCACGAAGTTACCCCCTGTGAAAAGTTCTTTGGGAAGAAACTGGATCTATCTCATGTCAGGATATTCGATTCAATTGCATATGTACATATTCTCGACGAGAAATGGCAGAAGCTCGATCCCAAGTTGAAGAAATGTATACTCGTAAGGTACTCACTCACGCAAAAAGGGTGTAAGTGCTTCAACCCTTCCACCAAGAAGGTACAAGTGAGTAGGGATCTAGTATTTGATGAGTCAACATCCTAGTATACAGTTGAATCAGCCCCATCCGGCACAGTTGAAACTGATTTCGACACAAATGCGAACGAGAATGGTCGACTGAGGCCCACGTGAAAGGAAAGTCCAATCTCAACCAGGTTGAGTGGTCCACAAGAGCCTCCATACGACCAAAGCACGTTGCGGCCAAGTCCGAAACAGGACAAAGGAAAGGCCAAAATGCATGAGTATGAAGACATAGTTGGAAATGAATCGACTCATTTACCCGACAGTGAGTTTGGTAGATTGGATGCGCCCATCATGAGGACACCAGGAGAACCACATCGATCCACCCGAGAAAAGAACGTACTTAGCCGATTCGGCTACAATGACTACATGGCATATCATTATGCATTCATGATGAAGGTATCGACAATCTGAGAACCGGAAAACTATTCCAATGCTGCGAAGGACCCTAGATGGGTCGAAGCGATCAATGAGGAGATGCTTGCACTCTCCAAGAATGAGACATGGGATCTCCTCCCTTCTACAAAGCACCAAAAGGCAATTGGATGCCAGTGGATCTTCAAGGTAAGGCACAACGTCGATGGCACTGTCCATCGGTACAAGGCCTAGCTTGTGGCGAAGGGCTACACGCAGATGCACGGTGTTAATTACAAAGAGACCTTCGCCCCAGTGGCAAAGATGACTACAATTCGAACCATGATTGCGTTGGCCTCAGCAAAAGGGTGGCACGTCCAACAAATGGACGTAAAGAACGCCTTTGTAAAAAGTAACGTGCGGAAGCAAGTATGAAGACCGAACAGAAGGAAGAAAACTCAGGTTTAATGGAGAGCTTGAGCTTACGCAGTATACGCGGGAGAGACAGAGAGAGAGAGAGAGAGAAAATACAAGAACTATATTCAACAAAAGATCTCAATTCACTAATCTATACATATGTGTGTTCCATGAACACTTTTATACAAGTCCTCGAAGGACTGACCGAAGTACTGACCGTACTTCAGTGCTCTTTAAGAGCTCCTACACTAACTCCCAAATATATTCCTCACGGAATATCTTTCCTAACGGCCTCCCGGTTTACGCACTCGGCCTAACCGATCGGTCCCAACCGATCCGGTCCTCGGCTTCTTCAACCGATCTGGCCGATGTTGAGCTTGTCTCTCAACACTCCCCCTCAAGCTCAACTCGAGGCTCGTCGGGATCCTCGGGCTCACAGCTCCGGTTCCTCCTGGCTTCACGCCTCGCTCGCGCTCCTCGACCTGTTCGACTCCGCGCACTTCGACCCTTCCGGTCGGCTTGTCTCCTCATGTGACCCTTATCAGCTCTTCTGTTGTTGCGGTGTTGACGCTTCTCTTGCTACCTTTTCTTCCGCTTGGGCCTCGGTTGATTCAGCGTATCTGAATCAAACATTCGAACCGCAAAACAAGATTCTTCTGGCGGGTAGATCGGCGTAATCTCACATTAGCCGATGTCGAGGCCTTCTCGGTCGACGCGGTCTTCACCTTTAAAGACCCGTCACCGGTTCCCTTGGAGTCGGACTCGCGTCGGTCTGACTCGTTCCTATCCGTGCCGGAATCCGACACCTTCTTCTTCCCTTTCTCTTTGCGCGTAAGCCATCTCCTCGGATTCCTGCGTGGGGAATGCACGGCTGAGTCTCCACTACTCGCCGGCTCTTCATCGGATTGGTCGTACCAACTCAATCGTCCAATCGGTCCACTTAAACGGAGTGAAATCAGACTCTCTTCGCGGGTCTCGATTTCGGGCTCATCCGGAGGCATCCCGGCCTCGCTGACCTCATCGTCAGAGCTCGGATTGGAGTCGGGGTTCGGAGTCGGGGGCTGGTACCAGGACGCGGACTCGTCAAACACAACGTCATGGCTAACACGCGCTTGTTTGGTGCAAGGGTTATAGCACTTATAACCCTTTTGCTCGTCCGAGTAATCGACCAAGATGCATTTCTCGGCCTTTGCGTCCAACTTCCTCCTTTTCTCCTTCGGTACATGCACATACGCAATGCTACCGAACACCCTCAAGTGTCACAAGTTCAGCTTCGTTCCGAAATACAACTCATGCGCCGACACTTTGTCTCCGATCCGGTTTTGGATGTATACCGCAGTCCTTACCGCCTCGGCCCAATAGAACTTGGGCAAGCTCTTCTCCTCCAACATTGCCCGTGCCGCTTCCACAACTAACCGATTCTTCCTCTCGGCCACGCCGTTGGCGTGTATCTACAACTGAATTCGCGCCGAATTCCCATTTGTTGTAGATAACCGTTGAATTGACCAGAAAAGTACTCTTTCCCGCCATCCGACCGCAGACACTTGATCTTTCGTCCCGTTTCCGTTTCCACGAACCCTTTGAGGTCCCGGAAACAGTCGAAGACTTCGTTCTTCCTCTCAATGAGGTAGATCCACGTGTGTCGCGTGTGGTCGTCGATGAAGGAGACGAAATATCGGCTCCCGCCAAGACTAACGTTTTGTGCCGGCCCCCATACATCGGAGTGTATAAGGTCGAGCTTATTCTGGCTCCGGTTTTGCTCGTTGGGGAAAGGAAGTCGGTGTTGCTTCCCGATCTGGCAGGCTTCACAAATTTGTGCCTTTCGGCCACTAAATTTGGGCAATCCGAACACTACCTGTTTCGATTGCAGATCTTGAAGCCGCTGGTAGTTGACGTGGCCTATCCGCTTGTGCCACAAGTCAATGTCCGACTCGGTTTTTCTTCCCTTCGCGAACATTGCGGTGCCGCCATCAGTGGAGTCGAGGATGAACATCCTCCCGTCTCTGCGCCCTTGCGCAATCACACAGCCTTCTTCCTCAATGAAGCACCCGAGGTGTGTAAACCGAACCTCCATCCCTTGGTCGACGATCTGTCCGACCGAGACCAAGTTCTTCGTGATTGTCGGAACGTGCAACACGTTCACGAGTTTCCCTTTCTGCCCAACATGGCTAAGGGGAACTTCTCCGACATTCGCGATCGGATGCGGAGTGTCATCTCCAGTTGTGACCACTCCAGGTTGTATCGGTTTTTCAAGGTACGAGAACCACTCCTTATGGCTCGTCATGTGGTTTGACGCGCCGGAGTCTACGTACCACACCTCGTCCGATCTCGGGGTGATCTGTTTCATTGACTTTGCTTTGTGTCTCGTCACGAAGGTAGGCCCTTCTCTGGCTCTCCCAGAGTCTTCGGCGTAGTGTGATCGCTGCCGATTTCCCTTGTCAGTATGTCCGGAGCCGTTTCCGGAACCGGTTCTCTCCGATTCGGCGCGCTTCTTCTAGCACTCACTTTCCCTGTGGCTTTTCTTGCCACAGTACCAACACTCCACGATGGCCTTCCCTTGCCGGTTCTCATCGCTTCGACTCCCCCTGTTTCTGGAGGGTCCGGAGTTGCTGTCGACATCACTTCGGTGCCTTCTTCCTTGATCTCGTCGGCCGCCTCCATTGCGCACCGACTCGCCTCGTCCTCCACGTCCACGGGGCCTATCTCCCTCCGTGTACAACATTCTGCTATCAGTGTGCGTGCTTGTAGATGCACTCGCGTGGTTCTCCTCTACCAGGAGCATTGATTGTAAGTAAAAAAAGGACGACGTATTCTCCCGAGTACACTCAGCCGTCCGGAACGCTCCGAACTTCGACGCCAAACCTCTGAGACAAATCTGGACCATCTCGCTCTCCTCGATGTTCACCTCTATGGAGGCGAGGGAGTCGCAGATATCCTTGATCTTTGAGGTATAGTCCGCCACCGACAAGTCGCGTTGTCGTAGGTTGCTCAACTCCTGTCGGAGCTGAAGCTTCCTGGTTGTGGTGCTCGCGGTGAAGATCTTCTTCAGATTTTCCCACGCACCCTTCGGCGTCTTTGCATCCCGAACATAGCTCAATAGTTGTTCGCCCACACACGACGCGAAGCTGTATAATACCCTGCTCGCCGATTGCTCCCACGACGGGAAGTCTCTGTGTGTCGATTCGGGTGCCGCGTCATTAGCTCCTTCGACATAACTCCATTAGCCGTGCCCGAGCAGGTACTGGTGCATCTTGTAAGACCAAGATGCGTAGTTGGTTCTGTCGAGCTTCTCTGTTGGAAGCGAGTTTGCCATGCCTCTATCCATCGTTCTTCTTGTTCTTCTTCGTCAAGTTGTGTCGGCTGCAGAGAGGTTCTCAACCCTCGCGCTCTAATACCATGTAAAAAGTAACATGCGGAAGCAAGTATGAAGACCGAACAGAAGGAAGAAAACTCAGGTTTAATGGAGAGCTTGAGCTTACGCAGTATACGTGGGAGAGAGAGAGAGAGGGAGAGAGAGAAAATACAAGAACTATATTCAACAAAAGATCTCAATTCACTACTCTACACATATGTGTGTTCCATGAACACTTTTATACAAGTCCTCGAAGGACTGACTGAAGTACTGACCGTACTTCAGTGCTCTTTAAGAGCTCCTACACTAACTCCCAAATATATTCCTCATGGAATATCTTTCCTAACGGCCTCCCGGTTTACGCACTCGGCCTAACCGATCGGTCCCAACCGATCCGGTCCTCGACTTCTTCAGCCGATCCGGCCGATGTTGAGCTTGTCTCTCAACACTTTCCACAAGGCGAGTTAGACGAAGAGGTGTACATGGTACAACCACCCGGATTCATGTCTACTACGCATCTGATTGATGTTTGCCGACTCAAAAAGCCTCTATATAGCCTCAAGCAAGCACCAAGAGCATGACATTCGAAGATAACACAATATCTTCATCAAATCGGCTTCAACATGTCCAAGTCCGACAACTTTCTGTTCATCCGGAGCGACGCCAGAGGACAGGTATTTATCATCATTTATGTGGATGACTTGGTCATAGGAGGAGAGAATTTAGCGGATATTGAGCACATCAACAAGCTCCTCTCCAGCCGATTCAAAATGACCGATATGAAGGAGCTCCATTACTTCTAGGAATAGAAGTAATTCGGGCTCCAAACGGAATCATGCTTTCTCAAAAGAACTATATCCTCAATCTTCTTTACAAGTTTGGGATGACACGGTGTAAGCCCATCACTACTCCTCTTTATTGAAATATAAAACTAGATGCCAACTCAGGCACTAGAGAGTGTGAGTCAACACACTATCGTCAACTAGTCGAAAGCCTCATCTACCTCACAATTACCCGACCCGACCTGAGTTACCTGGTCGGCCTACTTAGGTAATGACAGGAATACACGCTCCCGATGAATAGCGCTCGGCCACAACCGAGCCTAGAATCAAAACACAGTAAACGGGTAATGAACGCATGACACAGTGAAGAGAAGAGTACATAGGATGTTAACGTGGAAAACCCAAACTAGGGAAAAACCACGGCAACCCACAGACTGCAAACTATCACTATATCAGAATGTACAATAGAGAAGCACCGATGCAACGACCTCGAGCTTGCTATCTTCGCCACAGGCGGCGGTTACGACAAAGGCAACGACCTCTTCCTCTCTCTCTCTCTCTCTATACACAATTACGCGCACTAATCTTGCACCAACAAGAATAACAACATATACACTAAGTTTGCCCTAAGTCATATTTATACTAAAATGACTTTTCGGCTATTTACAAATATAGCCCCGATGGACTCTCAGAAACATATTTATGAATATGTCCCTTCATCCGGTGAGCACTCCTCACCGGGCCTGCATCATCCGGCGCTTGCCGGGCACTCATCATCCAGTTCTCACAGGGTCTTCCGTTGCCGGGTACTCCTCATCTGGTTCTAGCCTCGACCTATCGGCCTCGACCGAGTTTGCTCATTAACACTGTTCTTCTCACTTCCCATCCTGAGGGACTTGTTTCCTAACAAACTCCCCCTTCACTCCGGCATGGGATGTCTTACTAGTCCGACCCGCTTCCGACATGCATCCAGCTTGTTACGTGTCAATACTTTGGTCAGCATATCTGACCCATTCTCGGCCGTGTGGATCTTCGTCAGCGCGAGCTCCTAGTCATCTACTATTTCCCGGATCCAGCGATACCTACGCTGGATATGCTTCGTCCGGGAATGGTAGGCCGCATTCTTAGCAAGGTGGATGGCACTATGACTGTCGCAATAGAGCCGGTATTCATCTTGCCGGATACCGAGCTCTCCGATGAAGTCCTTCATCCATAATATTTCCTTGTCGGCTTCCACAGTCGCCATGTACTCCGCCTCCGTGGTTGACAACGTAACCGTCTTCTGCAGCCTCGATTGCCACGAAACAACTCCCCCTGCATATGTCATTACATACCCGGATGTAGACCGGCTGGTATCCACATCAGCCAACATGTCCGAATCGGTAAAATCGTCAAGTTGAGGTTTTCCGGAGCCGAATTGGAGACACATATTTGAAGTGCCCTTCAAGTACCGGAGTATCCATTTGACCGCGTTCTAGTGCTCCTTTCCGGGATTGCTCATAAACCGGCTCACCACTCCGATTGCGTATCCTATATCCGGTCGGGTACACACCATTGCGTACATTAAGCTCCCGATGGCAGAGGCATATGGAACCTTCATCATATCAGCCTTCTCTGCTTTCGTCTTTGGGCTTTGCTTACCGGATAATCTGCAGTTTGCCAGGAGTGTCGATCCGACCGGTTTCGCTTCCAACATGTTGAACCGCTAAAGCACCTTTGTCAAGTACTTCTCCTATGATAGCCACAATTGCTTCATTGACTGGTTCCGGATGATATGCATCCCCAGCATCTGTCTTGCCTGACCCAAGTCTTTCATTGAGAAGGTCCGGTTGAGGGCCTTCTTCAGCATCCGTATTTTGGCTTGGTCCCTTCCGACGATCAACATGTCGTCCACGTACAGAAGGAGTATCAGGAAGTCGCCTCCTTCGAACTTCTTCACAAACACACAATGATCGGCCTGCGTCTTGTGGTACCCTTGATCGGTCATGAAGGAGTCGAACTTTCGGTACCATTGTCGAGGAGCCTACTTCAATCCGTACAGGCTCTTCTTCAACCGGAAAACCAATTGCTCCTTCCCTTTCTCCATGAATCCTTCCGGTTGCTGCATGTAGATGTCCTCTTCGAGGTCACCGTGAAGGAATGTCTTCACGTCCAGCTACTCTACCTCGAGGTCCATGCTTGCTGCTATACTTAGCACCGTCTGGATGGAGGTCATCTTTACTACCGGGGCAAATATCTCGTCGAAGTCCACGCCCATCTTCTGTTGGAACCCCTTCACCACGATCCTGGCTTTGTATCTCGGGGGGTTGCCAACATCTCCCGGTTTCAACTTGTACACCCACTTGTTTCGGAGTGCCTACTTTCCTTTTGGCAACTCCACCAATTCGTACGTATAGTTCTCATGCAGGGAATCCATCTCATCCTGCATGGCACTTAACCATTTTTTGCTGTGGGTGTCATCCTTCGCTTCTTCGAAGCTTTCTGGCTCCCCCTCATCGGTTAGCAGCACATGCTCTGCATCCGGAAATCTCCGGGGGGGCCTTCTCTCTCTGAGAGGATATCTCCGTCTTTGGGCTTCGGTAACCGGCTCCTCCATTTGCTCTTCATCCGAATCCGATTCGGGGTCTTGGCCGGTTCCAGTTTCAGATTCCTCTACTTCTTCTTTTGCCGGTTCGGTATCCTCACCATAACTGGTTGGTTCCTTGAGTGCTAACCGGTCTCTTGCCGGTTGGGTCTGCTCATCGTAGAATCGATCCTTACCGGTCGACTCAGAATTCATTATCTTCTTCTCTGACTCCCAGTCGGCGAGCGTCTTGTCCTCCATGAAGATAATATCTCGACTCCGGAATACCTTCTTGTCGACCAGGTCCCACACTCAGTAGCCGAACTCATTGTCGCCGTAACCGAGGAATATGCATGGCCGGTACTTCGGATCTAGTTTTCGTCTCCGGTCCTTAGCTACATGCACATACGCAAGACACCCGAATATCTTCAAATGCTGGTAGGACACTTCCTTACCAGTCCAGACTCTCTGTGGCCTGTCTCCGTCCAAGGGTACTGAGGGTGATTTTTTTATCACATATGTCGCCGTCGACAGTGCCTCAGCCCAAAACTTCTTGGGTAATTTTGCATGCGCCAGCATACTCCGGACCCTTTCCATTATGGTCCGGTTCATCCTCTCGGCCAACCCGTTTAGTTCCGGCATCTTTGGCATGGTAAATTCGAGTGGGATTCCCTTCGAGCGACAATACTCCTCAAACAGCCCCCAGTATTCACCTTCATTGTCTGCTCGAACCGCCTTCAACTTCTAGCCGGTTTCTCTTTCCACTCTCACGTGGAGCTCTTTGAAGATGGATAACACCTGATCCTTCGTCTTCAACGGTGTGGCCCACAGCTTCCGGGTGTGATCATCTATGAACTTCACGAAGTACTACGATCCGGCATGTGACTTCATGTCCACTTGACATACATCAGCATGCACCAACTCCAGTGGTGCATTACGTCTCATCGGTGGCCTCGATCGGAAGGAGGTCTGGTTTTGTTTACCGACCAGACAATTAGTGCACTTCTCCAAGTGCACGTTCTTCACTGGAATAAGGTTTTCGTTTGCAAGCCTCTTCATCCCCTTCTCGCTCATGTGACACAGCCTCTTGTGCCACAGCTCATCGGCAGTGTCGGATGCTATGTTCACGTCTTCTGGGCATAACCGGGCATTCATCAGGTACAACGTGTTTACCTTCCGGGCCCGAGCCACAATCAGGCTCCCTTTGCTGAACTTCATAACACCGTTGTCGTGCCTTTCGGCTCCAGATCGTTGCGTGAGTCGGGTGGGAACCGCTGGGGTTTTGGACTAGGAAGAGGAGAGTTTTAAGGCTAATAAGAATATAAATATGTTGTAAGAAAGAGTTATAGCAAACTCGTGAATCCCACGAGTGTATTGTATTAGATTAATCAATATGAATATAAGAATATAAACTTCGGTTGAAAGAGAATGATATAGAATTCTCGTGAATCCCACGAGTATAGTTTATTAATTGGTGTTTTTTAGAAACATATCTAGTTTCCAAATATTTTTCACACACAATTACATTGTGCTCCCCATCCTTATGTAGTGATGAGGAAGTCTTAGTAATCCATGCTTTTTCTCTAACTATAGACCCCATGCTTTTCCTATAGATAGACTATATGCTTTATCTAAAGTGATCATGCTTTTTCTAACTTGTGCGTTTTTTATCATGCACGCTAGATGTGTATGTGTAGCTTTTTCTTTTGTTATGCGTTTTTCTAATGTTTATCCTAGCGTGAATTTACCTTTCTATGTGGGACATCTATGCTTTAACACTAATGAAATGCTAGTGTAATGGTAAGACATTACATTATTAACATGGAGGTGCAAGGTTCGAATCTTGCCCTATGCATGTTCCATTTATTTTGCTATTTTCTTCTATTTCTTCATTTTTTATTGAATCTAATACTATATACGTTTTTCACGTAGTGTACAAAATACACTACGACACCGTTCCGGATGCTACCTGTGTAGCCTTCATCATCTAGCCAACTGGTTGATATCAGGTTCAGACGAACCTCCGGAACGTATCGGACATCCTTCAGCAGCAGCTTGCATTCGGTTGGTGTTGTCAACCACACGTCTCCTATGCCGACAATTTGGCATGTACCTTCATTCCCCATCCGGACACATTCGTGATAACCGGCTGAGTAGGATGAAAAGCATTTCCGGTCCGGGGTAAGGCGGAACGACGCTCCAGAGTCGACCACCCAGGTCATCTCGTCGCCGGCAAGGTTTAGCTCACTCTCCTCAGTGATGAGCATCAACTCTTCTTCACTTGCCGCGATTGCCGTCGTTCCCTTCCGGTCCGGCCCTCTCCGGTCTTTACCGTTCCGGTCCGGTGTCTGCTTCGAATCGGTACCGTCGGTTTCATTGTCTTTTCGGAAATGCCGACAGTTCTTCTGGAAGTGTCCCGGCTTGCCGCAATAGAAGCAGGTAGGCCTCCCCCTTGACTTTGATCGTGTCCCCGACTTCTCCCGATTCTGGGAACTACGGTTCCTTGGTCTTCCACGTTCCGATTCGGTAAGGAGCCCTTTGGAGTCGGAGCTCGTATCCTTATCTTTCCGACATGCCTCCTCATCTAGCAAGCTCGACTTCACTCTTGCCCTATAGGGATAACCGTTTCCGTTCCGGCCCGGCGTTGCCTAGAGTGACAACCAACGTCTCCCAGCTATCCGGGAGGGAACCGAGCAGGAGCAGCGCTAGTACCTAATCGGCGAGAGGTACTTCCAATGATGTTGCCTGGTGTATCAGCCCCTGGAAGGCATTCATGTGCTCCGCCATGCTGGAGCCATCTTGGTAACGGAGTCTTACTAGCTTCTGGAATACCGAAACCTGGTTAACAACTTTTTTGTTCTGAAACATAATGTCGATCTTCTCCCAAAGGTCATGAGCCTTGCTCTCTTCATTGAAATTGTTGTATAGGCTCATGTCGATGAAGCACCGTATGTACGCCGTTGTCTTCATGTGCATCACCTCCCATATCGTGGCGTCGATTTTGTCCGGTCTCTTGTCCCCGAACTGAACTGGCAACCAAAGATCTTTAACCACGAGCATGTCCCTCATCTTCGACTTCCACACTGAATAGTTGGAGCCGGTGAGCTTGAACATGCCGCCCAACGATTCATCCATTTTCTGTGTCGTTTCCCTCTGATACCACTTTGACAGGAATACACGCTCCCGATGAACAGCGCCCGACCACAACTGAGCCTAGAATCAAAACACAGTAAACGGGTAATGAACGCACGACACAGTGAAGAGAAGAGTACACAGGATGTTAACGTGGAAAACCCAAACTAGGGAAAAACCACGACAGCCCATAGACTGCAAACTATCACTATATCAGAATGTACAATAGAGAAGCACCGATGCAACGACCTCGAGCTTGCTATCTTCGCCACAGGCGGCGGTTACGACAAAGGCAACGACCTCTTCCTCTCTCTCTCTCTCTATACACAGTTACGCGCACTAATCTTGCACCAACAAGAATAACAACATATACACTAAGTTTGCCCTAAGTCATATTTATACTAAAATGACTTTTCGACTATTTACAAATATAGCCCCGATAGACTCTCAGAAACATATTTACGAATATGTCACTTCATCCGGTGACCACTCCTCACCGGGCCTGCATCATCCGGCGCTTGCCTGGCACTCATCATCCGGTTCTCACAGGGTCTTCCGTTGCCAGGTACTCCTCATCCGGTTCTGACCTCGGCCGAGTTTGCTCATTAACACTCTTCTTCTCACTTCCCATCCGGAGGGACCTGTTTCCTAACAGGTAGTTCATGCAAACTCCGCGAGACATCCATCTCGACTGTGCTAAGCGAGTGCTAAGGTATGTGAGTGGAACCATGGATTTCGGCATCCTTTACAAATCAGCCACACCGATATGACTCGAAGGTTATACTGATGCCGACTAAGCCGGCTAAAGAGCTAACCGACGATCGACATCCAGATTTGTTTTATCTCTCGGCAATGGCGCCATAAAGTGGAGTAGTAAGAAACAACCGACAGTCGCATTGTCGAGCACCGAAGCCGAATACAAGGGGCGGTTGTAGCCGCATGTGAAGCCGTTTGGCTCAAGAGAATCTTGAAGGATCTAGGCATTCCCATCAAGGATCTAATTCTCCTCTACTACGACAACATGAGAAGTATCCACCTCGCTCGGAACCCAATCTTCCATGATCAGACTAAGCACATCGAAGTGCACTATCACTTCATCCGAGAGCGTGTTCTAGCCGGGGATGTCGACCTGCAACACATCAGCACAAACTTGCAAATGGCGAACATCTTCACCAAGGCCCTAGGATTCGACAAGTTGCGGCAGTTCACGACCAACCTGGGTCTTTCGACCATCGACCAACCGAGCTTGACAGGGAGTAAGGAGTTGTACGAGTATACCCCCGAAGACCAATCCAAACCAACCATCCGATGATCGAAAGTTGTGTTTGAAGGGGCATGTTGAGAATCAAACTAAACTTCTTGTGAGTGGGAACACTCTCTAGGATACTCAAGTGTGTTATTCTTTAAGTAGTTAAGACACGACCTCTTTCCCAAGAGGCAATACTAGTGAGAGAACTTAGAGAGAAGGTGACTACATAAGCACCTCCTCCCTCTCTTTGTAACATTTGGTCATTCTTGCTTCCTTTGTAATACAGTTTTCTGATTTTCTGTAATTGTGAGATCTCTCTCTCTGTCTCTCTGTCTCTCTCTACACACACACACACAGTTCTTCCGTTGCACAAAATCCATCCGATTTTTCACACTACAATTATAAGATATATATGAAAATGCGCATTATCCTAATATCAACTATAGAAGATATTAAACACACATACCCATTCTCTAAACACAATGAAAAATTCTTTAAGAGCCTTGTAAGATGATGTTTTTGAGCAAGCCTACTCCACTTCTTCCCACATAGCGGGGACAACTTTTCCATCATCAACTCTTGTATCTTCATATAAACCTTATGGCTAAAAAACATTACACATAAAGGTTAGAATAAAGATCAAATTAACAAATCAATCCAATAAAAACAATCATCACATAGATTACTCACTTTTGCAACTCTGTGACCATTTCATCCAAGCTAAAATCCTTGGCGGTCACTCTTGATAATACAGATATTAATAATCTGTCAGATTTTATCCCTTGCGATGACCGCCAAGGAAGCAACTTCATGTCCTTGGCTAGTTCCTGTTGAGAATCAAGCTCAACTTGGTCTAGTGTGTGAACTCACCTTGAGAGTGAATAGACACTCCAACGGTCAAGAGTCACCATTAAGTCACCACTTTGTATTCTAGCATTTAGTATGATTCTATGACCCATAACTTATGAGCTTTCACATTTCCCATGCTCCATGAGTCATGTAGTTAATGAAGAGAGAGGGTGTCTACATAAAGCACCCTCCTCCCACCTTGTATAATGTTGAGTCTTTCTCCTTTGTTAACATACTCTTACCTTGTGTATCCTCTGTGTCTTATTCCTTGTCTCTCACTCTCACTCTCTCTCATACACACACATAACTTATATCTTTTCCGGTTCACAAGAATCCATCTCTTGATTCTTTATAGTTCCTCTATCACCAAGTCACTTTTGCGTGACTTAGACTTCACCTCCACTTGAGGGTCCAACTTAGCCTTCTTTGATCATTGACCCTTTATTTATTTTCGCTCCCACATACTGAATATTTGATCTTGGAGGTCCCACACCACCCGTGTTCTAAAAGCAAATTGAAACCATGAGTCGTACTTTCTCATGCCTTTAGACTTTGCGTTTTCGCCAACTGCTATGCCCACTTCAAGTAGGCATTATCGTCGCAATCTGCAGCCTAGGACCAAATTTTTGCAAAGCATCAAGGTACTCGTGATGAAAGAACTTGATGCGCCATATACATGGCATCTTCTGTCTATAGTCATTATCATTATTGTGGTCCCAACCTAGCAACTTGGCTTCTTCATGCGTAAGTCCAACATACACTTTACATTCTGCATATTTGAAGAAGGGGGTAAGAGGATACTCCTTAACAAGTTGACACCAGAATTCAGTAGACTGGGATCCTCTAATTGCGTAGTATGTGTAATCATCTGCCGAACTATACTTGAAGTTTGCTATAGTTGGGCATTGATCTAGGTCTACCATTACTAAGAATGGCACAACAATTGCATGTGGATTGATCTTCATTTTGCTTATGAAATTCTGCACATGCATTCAATGCGGCTATCTTATCTCTAGAGCCTGTCGTCCCGTTTCTGGATCAATTGATGGCCTCTGAATAGAACAAATCGGTAAATCAAACAGTTGTCCCTTACGGACAAGATTTGTCTTTGCAATATTTTCTCGAATCCGATTCGGTTCGGAGGTGAGGATTCCCGAGGCAATTTGGCCACATGGAGGAATTACTTCTAGTTGTGTATCTTCCTCCTCATCTTCGACAAACTCGAGTACTTCGAGCTCGTCCTCCTCAGGTTGCTACCTTTTCTTGTACTTCTTGTGTTCTGAATTTTCTTTTCTGGCAGTCTTCGGTGGGGTGCTTTCTTGCGCAACCATGAGTTCTCCTTTAATGTATGGGCACAAAGCGACAATTAAGTTGTTCTTGGTTTGAACATCTTTTTCCAATGCTTTGGGGTGGTAGGAGTCTGTTATAAAATTGCCTTCATCAATCCAGACTCTGCGCAACCCCACTGAGCTATCAACATCGAATAACAGGTTCGATGAGTCATTGTCCTCATATTCAATGTTCTTTATTTGCCCGTATGTGAAGGTCTTTTCCACTTGAAGGTTTCCTTCACCTTCGGATTTTGCAAGTATGAGGAGCAAATCCCCTTCTTCCTCAAAATAGATCAACGTCCATTCCACATGGAGGTAGCTCTTGAAGCGAGGCTCCCCAGTATTTTAGGCTAATGTCCTCATTGTATTTCCGCCCGAAGACTTGGATGTGTCGTGACTTGCCGACTCCATCAAAGTTTTTCGAGATTCTTGGTTATTCACACTGTCGGCAAGCTTTTTGGTTGGGGAGGGAATCTTCAGTTTAAAAGATGGAACCTTTTGACGAGGTTCACTACAAATAACAGGCAATAACACAATGATATGAAATTATTCTTCAAAAGTGAACACTGTAAACCTTAAAACAGAGATAAAGTTCATTAAAATTAGTAGAAAAACCTCAAAATTTAATGTAACTTAGTATCCAAAACACTAAAAAAAAAGCTAGTAAAATACCAATAAAGTTATTATTTCTAGTACAAAAATAATAAAATTTTCCTCTTTCAACGGGAACTTGATACAAAAATGAACAAAATTAAAATGGAATCTTTTGGAAATCTGTAGAGAATCTTAAAAAAAGTTAAAAGAAGATACTTGACAATTTTCTTTCCCTTGTTCATGTTGTTGATGTCGACTCGAGTTGACCGGGGAGGCGAAAACGGAGGGTTTGGGATGGCTATGTGCCTTGTGCTTCTTGAATGCGATAATGACAAAGAGAAGATGACTTTCCTTTATATTAATATTTTTCTTATTTTTTAAAAATTATTTTTAAATGTGACTTATTATGGAATAAAATTTTGAGCTATTTTCGACTCAATTGATCTTAGTTAGCCTTAGTCGAGATGTCCTCAACCTCCAGTAAAAATTCTTTATTCTCCATTGAGCCATTTAAATTATCTGATAACTCGTTATTCTCTATCGAGGAATATAACCATATAAATAATAAACTATGCGATGAAGATTCCAATGATGAAGTTGGGCAAAGTTCGAATTCATTTTTTTCGATCGATCCTTTTGACTTAGGTAGACTATGAAATAATAAAGTAGTTATAAATCATGAGTGTTCTACTTTATGTAATGTATATGAGGATTGTGTCAATAAGCCTCTAAGTTTTTGAAGAGTTCCTCGTCAAGTGAGTGTTAAAAGATATAATTTTTTTGTGTTCAGATCACCAAATTGCATTTGATATATGCAAGCCATGTTGTGGGAATCTTTGTCTTTCAAAATTGGGAAAGGCAAACTTGAGGGTGTTGCGACAGTAAGTATTTGTCACTTAATGGCGACGAACAATATACTTTCTTGATTTCACATATGCAACTTGTTAAAGACCACACAATAGTTTCAAGTTCTCTGCATGTGGAATATTACCTTTCACTTACTATGAAGAGTTGTTGAGTAGCTTTCAAGATTGCTGATAGCATTGGTAACATGAGGCTCTAGAGAATTCAACATCGATTAGTGAAGGGCTCGTGGGTACCTTTCAACAATAAAGAATCTGGATGTAAGGGTCTGATTGGGCGACATACCGTTAGATGGATGAAGATATATTTCTCGAAGCAATGAGATGGTATGCCAACCACTGGAAGATTACATTTGTCAAATAACTTCACTCGTCGTGAGGTATACCAAGCATATAAGGATGACATGTTATTAGAAAGTGTACCTTACATACAATATCGGCATTTTAATTGATTATGAAGATTGAAGTTTAACAATGTGCTCATACCCCGTAAGGTCCAAATGGGTGTTTGTTCTCTATGTGCAAGTTTAAAAAGCACGGCAAAGAGTGGGACAACAGATGAAGAAATTAACAATTATAAGAATTTATTAAAAGAACATCAAGAAAGTGAAGCGTTGGAAAGATCTAAAGCTATACACCATTGTCGAAAAGCGCTGTCGTATTGTATTCCACACACTACGTGAAAACCATAAAATAATATATCCGAATTTAGATACATATAAATAAATAAATAATATATCAAAAGAATTTATCACCTGCATAGGGCAAGATTCAAACCATGCACCTCCACGTAGATAAACCCCAACTTTACCATTGTAATAACTTATCTTTAGTGTTATAAATATAGATTTAATACATATAAGACCTTTATTTACACATACCTTTATTAAAAGGTAAAAATCATGTGTTCTTTAGAGTGTGAATATTTTATTTACACGTGACATTAAAAGTGACTCATGCACATCTAGCGTGCACGAGCCCTATATTTAGGAAATGACAAAACATCACATGCACATTTAGTGTGCATGGGCACTTTAGGTGAAAAAGCATGAAGCCATGCTTAGCCTCTTCCATCTTTATATAAGGAGGAGAAAAATATGTATATGGTTGTTGATTAATATACAAGGTGGGATCAATCTAATATATTCGTGGGATTCACGAATTTTGCCATCTAATTGCTCTTATAATCTAAATATCGTTTTAATTACACTAAACTCGTGGGATTCACGAGATTGCTATCTTACTACTCTTTCCACTATTCATATCTAGCCTTAAGTTGTATTCCTCTTCCTCCTAGTCAAAAACCTCGGCGGTTCCCACCCGACTCACGCAACGATCCGGAGCCAAAGGGCACGACACAGTTGGTGAACCCGACGTGAAAACGGGTGGCAAGGAGATGGAAAATCAACAAGAGGCTAGCAACATGATGATGATGTTCAAGCGCATGCTACAAGAACAACGCGCGATGTCGGAGATAGCGGCCTCAGTGGAGCGGCTCGTGCAACGAAACGGGCAATTCAACGGGAAAGACGTGTCGCGGTATCTTCGGGATTACAAGGCGGAGATGCTACGGTGCGGAATATCGGAAGGACTGCAAGTGACGTCCTTCAACCGAGTGGCGACCAACGGGCTTCAAGCAAGCATCCATGGGCTACGACAGCAAAATCCGACATGGGAGGCGTTTGAAGTAGAGCTAAAGAGGACGTTCGCCATCGAGGATTCCTCCAAGGCGACGCGAAGGGGATTCGAAGATTGGGTGGAGACGCCGGACAAGGGATTGAAGGTCGTTGATGTGTTTTCGGCATTCGAAAGCCGGTTCGGGAGGTTGTCCGCGAGAGATCAACCTATCCTCGTACCGGACAAGGTGATCATGTTCTTGCGAGCCGTGGACGTCCGGGACCGGAAAGATCTCGGAGTGCTCTTGGAGGACACGACCACGGAGAGCGGCCTCACCGAAACATGGGAAAGCATGCGGGATATCGTCGCGCGATACACGAAGAGGGGGCAATGGCTTGCCGACGAGGAAAAGAGGGTTTCGGAACCGATTCCGAAACCGAGAACCGGATTGGAAGACCATCAACTGAGGGCTCGAGAGACTACAACCGAGAAGGGGATTGATGCATCTACGGTGGAGCAACTATTGAAGGAGATGGAGAATCTGAAGATCGCGATGGTGAAGAAGTCGGATGACCGCCCCACAAGCTCCAAGTATACGGACCGACGGTGCATATGGTGCGATAGCGCCGAACACGATCGGAGGGATTGCGACGAGCATAAGGAGGCGCTACGGCGGGATCTCATCTACTACGAGGGAAACCGGATTCATTCGATGGACTCTCGGAAGCCACTCCGACCGAACTTCCGGAAAGGCGGCATGAAGAAGGTGCTCGAGGAGGAATTGGCGGCGAGAAGCAACTATGCGACAACCGCGGGAATATGTGTCGGGGAGTCATCGAGAGCAAAGACGTCTTTTTGGCCGGAAGTTCTAGAAAACACCGAGAAAACCGACTCTAACGAGATCCGAAGCACCGCGGAAGGCGTCCGGGAAGCTACAGGATGGGAGTGCCCTGTCGACGAGAATAGCGTATACGCCCTGTGTCAATTGCATAAGGTGTATGTGGACGAAAACGACGACGAACGGAGGATGCGGCCGGTCCATCGAAGATACCGGAAAGCTGGAACTCCGGAGGTAAGGGAAAAGAAAAGGCGACTCCGGCATTCAAGCTCGCCTCGGACATAGAACAACAAACCGACTTGAAAAAAGTGTTCGAGGAAAGAATCTTGGATAGCCGGGTAGATTTCTCGCTTCGGGAGCTACTCGGAATAGCAAAGAAGGAGTTCCACGATCTTCTCGTAGATCTCGTGAAGCGAAAAAGACAAAGTACGGAGGAAAATGCTCCAAGGGTGAATGCCAACACTGTTTTAATGAACGACACCGAAGTGGAGGACGAAATTCCGAACTCCCACTATACAAGGCCACATTGGGCACGCGCGACTACGGAAACTCCGGTCCGAATTGGCAACATCAAAGAAACCGTGCTAGCATTGATTGATCACGGATCGGAGATCAACTTGATGTCCAAGGAGTTCTACCGGAAGGGGAAGTGGCCTATTAACACCAACCATGGATGGAAGATTCGGGCGGCCACCAAAGCAACGGAAGATCTATTTGCGGCTTGTCCGGATGTGACGGTGAAGATCGGGGATGTCGAGATTGACCAAAATTTCTTCGTGCAAGATGAGGTTTCACATTCCGTCATCCTCGGCCAACCCTTTATCACGACATCAGGGATGGAGACGAAGGTGCTCGATAGCGGTGCGGCTTTTGCGCGAATTCGGAGCCAAAACGGTGGGAAATCCGTCCAATTCCTAACGGTGCCGGCAAATCACGAAAGGAACAAGAGGGAACTCTTGTCCCAAGTGAGAATGGATTTTTAAAGCGGACTGTTGCGGAGTGGGGAAGTGATAGTCCGAGAAGCCCTGATACCCCACACAGGAAGAAAACTCTCGGAGCAAAACATGTACGAATCGGTCCGGATGGGGCATCTACATACACGACCGTAACCGGAGGATTGAAGGAAGGATACCGACAAGTGGAGGATAAGTTGCGGTCGGCATCAATAATAAAAGAAGATGAAGAAATCGTGGGGATAGTCGAGGAAGTGTTCTATTGGAGCACGCTACAACGACTTGAAGAGCTTGCGGAAGATAAAAGCCAAGGGAACCGGGTAGTCCCGGTGGAATCGGTCGAGATGTACGAGATCATTGCGAAAATGGAGCCGGATACGCTCCGTAATGAAGAAGCAATGGTAGGTACGAAATACAAGACCGTGGAGAAGAAGGTGAAACCGGCCGCGGGACCACTACCCGCCGATAGCGAACAAAAGAGGAAAGAAGTCTCAGGAGATCCGACACTTCAGAAGTCCGTGGATATCGGACATGCCTTCACGGATGAGACCTGGAAGAAACTTCGGATCGGTGGAGGTGGGTTCCTATTACAGAAAGAAGAAGAACGGTTTCGCGAGATGTTGGAGCAACACGGCAAAGCGTTTGCATTTACATCAAGGGAGATAGGGTGCATCGATCCGAGAATAGTGGAGCCGATGGTGATCTTTATGATTGACCATGTACTGTGGAATCTGAAGCCGATTCCGGTGCCATGAGCGCATATTCCGAAAGTCATTGACTTGCTCAAGGAGAAGGTGGCGATGGGGATTCTAGAGCCATCAACTGCTCCGTACTCAAATCGATGGTTTACGGTTCCGAAGAAGAATGGGTCACTCCGATTTATCCAAGACTTGCAACCGGTGAATAAGGTCACGATCCGGAACTCGGGAGTCGGTCCGATAGTGGACGAATTTGCGGAAGCTTTTGCCGGTCGTGCAATATACTCCATCGGAGACCTATACTCGGGGTATGACCAATTCCAACTAGCCGTGGAGAGCCGAGACATCACAACCATGCGAACACCGATAGGATTAGTCCGAATGTGCACACTACCACAAGGAGCGACAAACTCGGTTGCTCATATGATGAACGCGATGAACAAGGTGCTTCGAGACTGCATTCCGGAGATAACGATGCCGTTCCTCGATGACATTCCGATGAAAGGATGCGCGGTCGAAGAAAAAGATGAGACTATGGATGATCGAGGATGCCGAAAGTTCGTGGTCGACCATATTCATGCATGCGAGAAAGTGTTGCGAAAGCTAGAAGATGTGCACCTAACACTTTCCGGGGAGAAATCGGCATTCGGGCAAGAAGAAATATTGGTGGTCGGACATCTATGTGGGCCCTACGGCCGAAGACCGTCACCAACAAAGATCGATGCGATTCAAGCTATGGAGGAAGTATGCGAGTCAACATCCGAAGTCCGAAGGTTTCTCGGTGCATGTGCATTCTATCACATATGGATTCCGCACTATGCACATATAGCGGACCCGCTCTACCACTTGTTGCGGAAAGGTAAGAAATTCGAATGGAAACCGGAACACACCAAAGCCATGAAGAAATTGAAGAAGACACTTCGGAGGGCGGAAGCACTTAAGAAGCCGAGCTACGACCGACCGATCATAGTAACGGTTGATACAAGTCCAACCGGTATCGGGTGGGTCATCAGTCAAGCCGACTCGGATGGTTCGCGGTATCCGATCCGATTCGGAGCAAAGGTTCTCAACGAAAGGCAACATGGATATGCACAAGTCAAAAGAGAACTGTGGGGAGTCGTGTCGGCGATAAAATCGGATCGGGATTATTTGATCGGAGCCGAAGTGGTGATCGAGACGGATTGTCTTCCGATACTCGGGATGATGCGGTGTTGTACGATACCAGATGTAGCTATGCTAAGGTGGGTTGCATATGTCAAGTCGCTTAATCCGGAGGTTCGACACATCTCGGGGAAGGAAAACGCGGTAGCGGATATGTTATCAAGGGCTCGGTTCGGAGACGACATAACCGAATCGGATAATGAAGAAGTTTTCGAAGACTACTTCGCGTCGGAGCACATATGCCGAGTGAACGTAATCCGAGAATTTCGGGAAGAAGAATATGAGGGAGAAAGTTTGATGATCGGGAAGATGTTACAAGAGGCCGAGGACTCGACAAACGATAAAGGAAGAAGAGCCGAGATCCGAAGGAAGAAGAGGCAAGTCCAAAAGTTCTTCTTGGAAAACGGATTAATATGGAGGGCGCCGAAAAGACCGGATGGTATACCACTTCGAGTAGTCGGGACAAAAGAGCAACGAAACCGGATAATGTCCGAGTTTCACGAATCCGATTGGGCTGGACACCGAGGAACATGGGCAACATTTGTGAAGATCAAACAAAAATATTGGTGGAAGAAAATGTACAAAGATATCGCGGAGTTTACGGAAAGCTGCGAGAAATGTCAAGTCTACTCCGGGGTTCAACATCGAGATGAGTTACATCCGACATTCTCACCGACAATCAACTTCAAGTGGATGGTCGACATAGTGGCCATGCCGACCGGGATCGGACAAAAGAAATACTTGGTATTAGCTCGAGAAGATCTCACGAATCAAGTAGAAGGTCGAGCGCTTCAGAGGAAAACGTGTTCCGCGGTATGCCAATTTCTTTTGGAGGAAGTATTTTGCAGGTACGGGTGTGTAGGACAAGTGATTGCAGACCGGGGAGAACTCGACTCGGACAAAGCTAGGGGATTCTTCGCCAAACACGGAGATCGGTTATCGCTGACAACGGCATACAATCCGGAGGCCAACGGGAAAATCGAACGAGGACATAGTCCGATCGTAAAAGCACTTGCGAAGGCATGCGATGGAAAGGTGAAGGACTGGCCGCAGATGCTTCCGTATGCACTATGGGCGGATCGGACGACGCATAGCTCCATAACCGGTTACATGCCGGCAGAACTCATGACCGGACAAGCACCGGTAATGTCGACGGAAACCGCGATCGCAACATGGACAGTGCTACCGTGGAAGGAAGAGATGAGCCGGGAAGAACTACTAGCGGTCCGGATACGACAACTAGAGGGAAGACCGGCAGACATAGCGGAAGCAATACGCCGACAACAAGAAGCACGATTAAGGAACAAAAGCCGGTTCGACACAAAGCACCGACTACGACCGAGGAGGATTGAAGAAGGAGACTGGGTGATCGTCTATGACAGTAGTTTGGACCATCAACATACAACGATGCGGAAATTCGCGAAAAGGTGGTTCGGGCCATACGAGGTTCGGAAAGTCTTCGACAACGGAACGTACCGACTGTCTGAGTTGGATGGAACAATACTACGAGTGCCTATAGCCGGGAAGCGGGTGAAGATTTTCAAGAAGCGGACCGACGACAAACCCTATGTGATCCAAGCCAAGGCCGACTACAAGGAGCAATCAGACGAAGACCACGGGGATGCGGGAAGCGAAGAACGTGAATTACAACTCATAGTCGACATAAGGGGAGAATCGGAGGAAGCTTTGGGTGAAGACGGAGGATATGGGGAATCGAGAACTTTGGCACATACCGGAGGATGTGCGGGTTCGGAGGGAGCGAGTGTCGTAGTGTATTCCACACACTACGTGAAAACCATAAAATAATATATCCGAATTTAGATACATATAAATAAATAAATAATATATCAAAAGAATTTATCACCTGCATAGGGCAAGATTCAAACCATGCACCTCCACGTAGATAAACCCCAACTTTACCATTGTAATAACTTATCTTTAGTGTTATAAATATAGATTTAATACATATAAGACCTTTATTTACACATACCTTTATTAAAAGGTAAAAATCATGTATTCTTTAGAGTGTGAATATTTTATTTACACGTGACATTAAAAGTGACTCATGCACATCTAGCGTGCACGAGCCCTATATTTAGGAAATGACAAAACATCACATGCACATTTAGTGTGCATGGGCACTTTAGGTGAAAAAGCATGAAGCCATGCTTAGCCTCTTCCATCTTTATATAAGGAGGAGAAAAATATGTATATGGTTGTTGATTAATATACAAGGTGGGATCAATCTAATATATTCGTGGGATTCACGAATTTTGCCATCTAATTGCTCTTATAATCTAAATATCGTTTTAATTACACTAAACTCGTGGGATTCACGAGATTGCTATCTTACTTCTCTTTCCACTATTCATATCTAGCCTTAAGTTGTATTCCTCTTCCTCCTAGTCAAAAACCTCGGCGGTTCCCACCCGACTCACGCAACGATCCGGAGCCGAAGGGCACGACAGCGCTTCAATCACCGGAAAGGTTTAGGTGCTTGATTATAGATGGGATGGATCAGAAGAAAACTTGTTTGTCTCACTTTCCAAGGTTGCCCAAGGATATTGGAGATGAATGCCTAGTGCAGATCCACTTAGTAGGTTGTCTTCTATATTGTCAGACAACAAGGCCTCAAGTGTTCCTAACTTATCCAAATATACACAATGACCCTAATCTTACAGTAACAGTCATGCAAAGAGTTTTGTAGACTTGGCAAGATATTCTCCCGTCGGTACTATACGTGCAACTAGACAACACGGCGAGAGAAAACAAGAACTCGACTGTGTTTGGTTATTTAAGCATGTTAGTAGACAAGGATATTTTCAAAAAGATTAAGGTAAACTTCTTACTAGTTGGTCAGACACATGATCACATAGATCAAATGTTTAGTAGGTTCTCCAAGAAATTAGCGAGATGTGATGCTTTCACACTTCCTATGATGTCAAAGTTGATCACTGAAGCTTATACTCCAAATCCAGATGTACAACATTTAGATGAAGTTTATGATTTTAAACGCTTCTGTGTGGATGGTGATGGGATTCAATGTAGGGTTCTTGCTAAGCTTAATAATATAAGTTTTAAACACGTCTTCCACATCCAAAAAAGTGTGGTCGGTCACAACCAACCGATATTGTAGGCCAAACAATACTCATCTAGTTCGTAATGGGAACCACAAAGACGGATGTAGGCTCTTATTGTATTTTCTAGATGCAGTAATCTATGGCGCAGAACAAATGCCCTCTGACGACCACGAAAGATTGGCTATTCGTAGTTCGATTGAAGAGAAAAAGATATATTGGATGTGGTGCCTTGAGGAAAAACACAAAAATATTGAGCGAACCAAAATGTATGTTGGTGATCAGGATGTGGAATGGTGGGATAACTTCTTTAATAATCAACATACGATATTAGATAACCACTTTGTGGGTTGTTGGCCACTACAAAATCAATTTGAATGGAATACTGGTGACCCATCAATGGCGAGCACGGCTCGTTTACAACCACTAGATAATCTTGAATTGAATAATCTAGTTCGTCCACGACAAAGAGATATTTACGTGGGACCAAGATTATCGCACGCTACAGAGGCGAGATGGCAAGGCAATCTACATGAGCTACAAGTTGGTATGTTGGTTGGAACGTTACCTAGGGGTGATAAGTTGGTTCAGCCCTTTTGGATTGCAAAAATCATTGAAATTATTAAAGATGATGAAGGCAATCAAGTTCAATCCATTGTGGTTCATTGGTATCATACCTCTTCCAAAGATGCATTTATTGGGAAGTACTCTTTATAGATGGTTAAGGATGTCGGAGGCACAAGCAGAAAGCTGAGAAGAAACAATCTACCCAGCACGTCTACGCGCACACTTGATAATGTTGACATACTCGTGTATGACTTCTTGACCAAAACAGGTCATCTAAGACGATCAAGATAATAAAAGAGAAGATCCTAGATGTGCCTATTGACGCAACACAGAGATGAACAAGGAGTATGTCTCATAATCACGGTGACGTTGGATTGCAATTGGATGAAGACAATGCATTGGTTGCTAGTGATGATGAGGATGAGACCTCACAAAGCTCTTCTAGTTCATCGGGTGGGTCTGAAGGGGAAGGCGTATCTCTAAGAAGTGATGGTTCTCATATATGAAATGTAAATATTGTATGGTACATCAATATGGCGACTCACAAATATGTATAAATATAGGTGTTAGTCATTTTGTAATTTTTGTACGTTCTCTTGTAAATTTCACATGTCGATTATTTAGGCATTTTTTTGAAAGCCCTAAATTTTGGGACATGGTATAAATCAATATATTTTGATTCAATTTCCAAAAACCTTTATGCATGCGATGGTCCTTTTAGTGAAATGACCTACTTTGTGTCTTTTTTGGACGGATAGTTCTTAAATTGCGACATATTACCTGTTTCAAATGACCCGGTGTTTAGCTTTACAACTCTCAAAGTTTGTGAGAATTTGTATGACCCACCATTACAATCAACTCTGCATTTCTTCCCCTTTCCATACAATTTCCTTGCAACATTACGCTTCTTCGTAGGCTCTTTGATAGAAACATAAGAAATTAGAAGTATACCAACATTTTAGATATTAGAAGTTCACACACAATTAGTATTACCATTCACACAGTTAGGGTGAGCCGAGCTAGGAGAATTTGTTGGAAGCAACACATCGTCAACTGTTCCAATTGCCCTTCTCATACATTCATCTTCATTATAAATTTTATCAGTTATCACTAAGGAACAATCGTGGACTTTGGAATTTGTAGTAGACTCCGTACGTAGTAGCGTGGGGGTTGGTTGGTCAATTACCTTCCTTAGTGTGGTGTTTCTTGATACTACAACATTCATATTATAAGAGTACATATTATAACATGAGTCCAATGTTACAAATATTATCAGTACTGAATCAAGTGCACATTTAAGACCTTCAGTACTAAGTAAATTGATCACGAAGGAATACATTGTAATCAGTAATGTTAGTACAAAATCAACAAAAAAAAGAACTTGAGGGCACAATACTGAACCATCTAGACATGTAGTCGATATTTCATGTGGTAATGAACAATGCTAGTACTAAACAGCCAAGACCTTCATGCCTATTTATTTGTTCATCCAGAGTCTAAGTCAAGTGGACACAAACATACAATGTAATGAACAATGTTAGTACTAATAGAAGTTATACAACTAAACATTTAAGACCTTCAGTACTAAATAATCAGTACTGAATCAACTTATCACCGAGGAATACAATGTAATCAATAATGTTAGTACTGAATCCTCAAAAAAGGAACTTGAGGGAACAGTACTAAACCACCTGGACATGCATATTTCATGTGGTAATGAACAATGTTAGTACTAAACAACCAAGACCTTCATGCCTATTTGTTTGTTCATCCAGAGCCTAAGTCAAGTGGACACAAAAAGTACAATGTAATGAACAATGTTAGTACTAATACAAGTTATACAACTAAACATTTAAGACCTTTAGCACTAAATCAATCGACCACCAAGGAATACAATGTAATCAGTAATGTTACTACTGAATCATGAAAAAAGGATCTTGAGGGAACAATACTCATTGGTATAAGAACAGAACCAAATGCACAATTATAAAATAATAGTATAAAAATTACATAATAGCTTAATCACATACCATAGGAGTGTACTTTCAAACCCCAAGCTAAGTACCATTCGGCTCCAACTGTACTTTTACAGTCCAAACATGTATTTTCTTTCTCAAAATGGTACGTAGCACATAACAAATGATATGTGTGCAAGCATGGTGTAATGATAACATCCATAGCCTCAAGCTTGAATCCAAGGCCACAGAATACACACCTTCAGTAACGAGACACAACATACACTATATTAGCACCGATGATATTTATACCATAGAAGGTCGAAAAGGAAAAATATAAACCATTACCATGATATAGTAATACTTGTAATGGTACTTTCCATGCGAGCGGCGTGCTCAACTATGCTTGGACACAGAGTATCTAAACCTTTCTCTTTTAGACCCTTCATCAAACATATCAGCTTTAAGGTTGATAACTTATCATCAATTTCAGAACGAGAAGACCTCCAAGTCTCTAGATCTTTCTTCTATGCTCCCAATTGAGTACCCATATTTGTCAACTCCTTCAACTCCTCTTTCAACACATCGCTTTCAGAATTTTGTATTGTTGATGCAATCCATTCGTATTCGTATGTATTCAACATAGATGTGAATTGTTTCTCTGCCACCATCTCACCAGATGAAACTTCTTCCAAATCACCATGCAGTGCTTGCGTTCTTGTTTGCATGGAAGCTATGCAATGCAACAATTTCTCTTCATGCTTTTCTGTCAATGTGGCTCTTTGTTTTGCAATCTATTGAGTCAACATAGATGCCCTAGTTGGGATTTCAATATGAGAGGTACCCTCAGACTTCATAGTAGTGTTGGTACTTGAGGACCCTCTACAATGTGATGATCGATGATGAGCAAAATCTTCCCAATCAACTTCAATGCCACCATGGAGTTCACATGCAAATGCGTGCAAAAACAGATCCTACCTCATTGTTTAGGACATGTTTCGTATCATAAACTTTTTAGTTCAGTGATATAATCCTTCTTCAATTGAGTGACGTGGAAACCTCTCATTGTCTCGGGTTGTGTTGAGCCCCAAGTTTTCATCATCCACATGTCTAGATCTTCATAAGTGTCAGGTCGTGCATGAAGGAAATACCCCCATCCAAATTTTGTACCTCGAAGGATGTTTGTGTACATCTTCTTGCCCTAAGTTGTTGAAAACTTCGACCTCCCTCTGGTGGGGGTCATCTTACTTTCTTTGATGGGGGTCATTTTTCTTTCCTTGCATGGTGTGTTGACTTTTTCTTTGACCATTTTCTTCTTCGTGGGTATCTTCCTTGTCATGTGAGTCATGTATCTCTTCTTCACCTCACATGCACAACAATAGTAAATAACAATAAATTATGCACAATTGTCATTTTTCATCATAACAGTAAATCAGGTATAATAAGAACAACAGTTAGACATAGCAACCCTAAACATATTACAAGTTGGCTCAACAACAAGATTCAAGCATGTACAAGACTATCTTGAAAATGCACATAGGAGGAAAACACAAACATCAACAACAAATAAAACAACAACAATTTAACTTCATCACAATAACATTTAACACCAGGAACTCCAACAACGCACCCTCTTTCCATATGTCAACATGTACAAAATTCAAGGAAATGTCGAACATGAAACATAATGTTAACTCCCGATACACAACATATACATGCATCATAACAGTACTAAATCAGGTAGGAAAACAAGAACAATAAGGACAATAAGAACCACACGAACAACAAAAAAGACAACCACAAATAGACAAGAACAAGTACAAGAACAAGATCATTTAACAAGAACCCTCTTTCAATATGTCAACATGTACAAAATTCAAGCAAATGCAGAACATGACATATGCATGTACAAGACTCTCAAATTCAAGCATATGCATGTACAAGGCTCTCAAATGATCAAGGGAGAACAACACAAACAACAAGAACAACAAAAAGGACAACCACATATAGACAAGAACAAGATCATATAACAAAACCTACAAGAACATTGCATTGTACCATCATAGAACCCTCTTTCAATATGTCAACATGTACAAAATTCAAGCACCTGTAGAAAATGACATATGCATGTACAAGACTCTCAAATTCAAGCATATGCATGTACAAGGCTCTCAAATGATCAAGGGAGAACAACACGAACAATAACAACAAAACACTAAACAACAACAGACAGAATTGAACATGTAGTAGAACATGAAGGTAAGCCTAAAGTGGGATTACCTTCCCATATGTCATTGGAGTCGTTGCAGAGGTAACACATTTAAAGCACAGGTTGCAAGCAAACGAATTGTTACGGGCATGACTATATAATATCCTGTGGTGTGAATGTACCGTAGTATTCTATACACGTGGATAAAGTGTGAGGGTTAAACGAGAGTGTAAAGAAGGGGAGGATTACTAAAACTGCTCAAGATAGAGTGCATTTTTATGGCGATCATAATAGGAAACCTCATGTATTCAACCCTGGACAGAAGGTATTTTTACGTGTACCTCACAATTCTAAGACATTGTGTACGGCTAAGTGCGCTAAGTTATCCCCGCGGTTTTGTGAACCTTTTACAGGCCTCAAATGCATTGGTTCATCAGCCTATCGTCTCGTTCTTCTTGATGGCATTGAAACTCGTCTAGTTTTTCACGTAAATTGTCTAAAAGAACTTCTAGGTTCTGGCGACAATACAGTTACAATTGAAACTCTGGTTACTTTTGAAGAATTATCTTCTAAACCACATGTACCAAAAAGAATTCTCGATGTTAACACAAAAAAATTGCAATCTAAAATAATCCGTGAATTGAAAATTAAATGGATGGATAAATCTATCAAAGATGCCACATGGGAACACAAAAATACTCTTAGAACTAACTTCCCTAACTTTCCATTGCAAGAGTGCAATGTTTTAAAGAGGGGTAGTATGTTACGGGCATGACCATATAATATCCTGTGGTGAGAATGTACCATAGTATTCTATACACGTGGATAAAGTGTGAGGATTAAACGAGAGTGTAAAGAAGCGGAGGATTACTTTTAATCCTCGGGCTTGAGACAACCCATTAGGCCAAGTGTGAACTTCCCTGGGGGCCTTAGGAGGCCTAGCTATAAATATGAGGCCTAGCTACCCTCATTGGATCATCTCTTGACTGCGTCGAGACTCTGTTCTTGTGGTGGGTCAACTCGTGTAGCGAGTGCGCCAACACCAAGTACGACTCAACGCCACGACGGTGGTATAGGACGCCGATCGAGGCTCGAGTTCGTCTGGAGCCCTTCGCTTGAGGGTGGTCAGGTGGATTGACACCCTTCTTTCTCTCTCTCCTTTCTTATTTTATATATATTATATCCTTATCATGTGCGTACTTTAGAACATAACCCTAACACAAACACACCAGGTAGAGGGAACAGAACGAGCACAGGTCATTGAAAGATGCCAATGCAAAGATAACACAGTGAGCAGAGAACACCTGAAGGTAGAGGGAACACGGCCGGCAAAGCAGAGGTTGATGCAAATAGGACACATTGAGCAGAGAACACCTGAGAGAGAGAGAGAACGCGGCCAGTAGAGCAGAGGTCGATGCAAAGAGGCCACGGTGAGGAGAGAAGACCTGGAGGATGTAGATGGGACAAGAAGAGAAGGAGCCAGCGATGACATAAGAAACCACCTCTGCAGCTAACAAAGACCAAGATCCACTAACTGTAGAAATGGAGGAAAGGACGAAAACGGCTCAAGAAGAGATGATGGCCAAAGAAGGAGCAAAGCCGACATCAAAAGAACCAGCGTGCCGAAGACGAATCGACTAAAAGGCAACTTGAAGGGTTGCGGGAAGAATTAGTAGTGCAAATGGCCATCATGGATAAGGCAAAGAGAGAGAGAGAGAGAGAGAGAGAAAGAGAGAGGTGGCTCTAGAAGTGCTGCAATGGATGAAGATGGAGCAGGAGTGGGGACGGGAAAGTTATACCTAGTTAAAGGAAGTTCATGATGAATTGATGGAGGACAATCGATGGGTTGAGGATGAGAACCTTGAACTCGCTATGGAAAACCCACTGCTTTAGGAGGAAAATGAGTGTCTAGTGGAGGAACACTGATAGCTTAAGTAAGACTTCCGAAGACAGAGAGGGAAATTTTGGAAGGACGCCGATGCGGAGCTAACGCGGCTAGGGCTTAGCAAACAAAGCGGTTGAGGAGATGCAAACTGACTATGACAAGCTGTACAAGCAATTCAAGGAGCTCCGGGTAGACGGTGCCCATCTGTGAAGGAAATTGAAGTACAGGCCGAGTTAACTGAGCGAGAGGAAGCCCTCTGAAATCAGAAAACACAGCTTGAGGTAGAAATTGTTCGCCTGAGAACTAAAGCTAATGAAGAAAGAGGGCGGTTGTTGACATAAAAAGAGGTCATAGTGGAGGCCATCAAGCAAACCCTAGAGAGAGTTGTGAAGACTTACAAATCTCAAATTCAAAACTATGAGATTGAGGTGCAGCCAGCAACGACAACAATCAAGCGATTGAAGAAGGAAAAACAAGAGGCGGTAGTAAAGGCAGAAATGGGGGCCCAAAGGATAAAAGTTATTATGGTGAAACGGAATGAAGGCATGGGTGGCCCAAGCGGCAAAACTGTAGGTGTATAGGGCGGATCAAGAGAACAGACAAAAGAGCTACAAGGGTTTTTATAAGATGGATGGGAAGAATATTGCAACATTGTGGGAAGACCTAATGGACGAGTTTGATGTGTTGGCTCAGGCACATTCTTAAGAAAACTGGAAGATGGCAGAAGAGTTTGATGACAATCAACTGCAATTCGCCATTGAGTTAGAAGCTTATGAGAAGGACGAAACAAAACCGGATGGAAATCCACCCGAGCAAGTACTTATCACAGAGGAGGATGAGTCGATTGACGTTGTCGCGAAGATTCGCGCGTGCGTGTGCTACTCGAGCGACCACCGGGGTCTTGGACTGGGGAGGATGTTTGCAGAATTATCGAAGAGATGACGATCAATGTAAGATTAGATGAAATTTGTTCACTTGAGAAGAAGAAAGATTGTACACTTGAGAAGTAGAAAAATATAAAGAAGATAAAGACAAATATAATTATATTGATGATAATGGTGTTGGTGATATCACATATTGAGCCCCCCTTACACAAGTTCAAGTAGAGGCTTTTATAGGTCTTTCCATGCTTGTGACATGCACAAAACCATGGGCTAAAACCATGGTTTTGTGCACACGGTTTTGTTTATGTCCTACACAAACCATGGGTTTAGAACCATGGTTTTGTGCACATGGTTTTCTAATGGTTGTTTCATCTATAATTCATATATGAAAAATAAATACATAAAATCTACACTATATGATAGTTGTCCTAGTGGTAAGGCAATTATCTTGTACCTTAGAGGTGCAAGGTTCAAACCTTGCTTGCACCCCTTTGTATGAACTCAAGTGCCACTAGGCCTTAGGAGGCTTATTTGCTAAGTGTATGTGCAATGTTGCATATCCTTGGTTTTTTTGTCTCACTCGGTTTCACAATGTAGCCGAAAATCGTGACGACAACGTGGAAAGTGAGGAACAACAAGACAAGATTGTTGAGCCGGAACCTCTAGAATAGGGGCAGAACAATGAGGAAACAATACAGATGGAGACAACCCACATGCCACGACAGGAGCTAGAGGACAAATTCGTGGAAATAGTGGAGCAAGTGCCACAATTCATTAGTAGAATAACGAAGCAGTCGTAGTCAAAAGCACTGGACGAAAACGTTGAGAAGCAACCAACTCAAGTTAGGAAACCAACAGAAGTCGAAGCGAACATGGGAGACAAGGAACCAAAGCCAAGTATGACACAAATTTTGGAGGAGAACTAAGGCTCATTTTGTGGGTTCACCACGCAAGGCACTGTCCCATGAGCGTACCATGTGTTACCCTCAGGATGCTGCCAAGTGGACGGGCTAGAGGAATGGTGTGAAAGATCCGAAGCCGATTTGGACGAAGCGGATAAATACATAAAACTAAGTGAATTTAGGAATTATAATATTTGTAATGATTTTATAATACGAATAGTTGTATTGCGAATAGATATGTCGATTAGGATTAGTGTTTGAATAGACATGCCGATCCGGAACGACGGCTTCTGTAATCTCACATGCTTGCCTATAAAAAGGGGCATGTACATTGTAATAACTTGTCTGTTAATGAGGTGGTATCGCCTTACTTGTTTGCTAACAATACCATATTGAAAAGAATGGTGTGCGGAAGCAATATAGGAAACCGAACAACCGAAAACACAGGTTTAATGGAAAGCTTAGGTTTGCACAATACGCACGGGAGAGACAGAGAGAGAGTAAACACAAGAACTTAATTCAAAAATAATACTCGATCTGTACATCGTGTGTGTTCAATGAACACTTTTATACAAGTCCTTTTCGGATTGACAGAAGTATTGACAGTACTTCAATGCTCATTACGGAGCCCATACACTAACTCCCAAATATATTCCTTGCGGAATATCTTTCCGATGGCCTCCCGGTTTCTGCACCGATCCGGCCTTCCTACGCACCAGTCTGCGTACCGGTACCGATCCGACCTAACCGATCGGTCCCAACCAATCCGGTTCTCAGCTTGCTCAGCCGATCCGGCTGATGTTGAGCTTGTCTCTCAACACTCCCCCTCAAGGTCAACTTGAGGCTCTTCGGGATCTCCCGGATCACCGCTCCAGTTCCTCCTGGCTCCACGCCTCGCTCACGCTCCTCGGCTTGTTCGACTCTGCGCGCTTCAACCCTTTCGGTCGGCTTGTCTGCTCCCACGGCCCTTCACAACTCCCTTGCTGTCGCGATGTTGGCGCTTCTCCTGGTGCGTTCTTTTCCGCTTGACCCTCGGTTGATTCTATTCGAATCAAACATCCGAACCGACTCGACTACCTCCGATCGGTTTTTGCTCTCGTCCGAGTTGGTTGTCTCCAACTCGTCTTCAGTCTTCTCGCCCTTGACGACGTCATCTCCCCCATGCTTGGTTGGCTTTGGCTTATGTCCACTTTTGGACTCTTCCGTGGATCCGCCCTCGGCTTCTTCAGCTGATCCGAAGTCGAATTCGTCATCTGACCCGGCGTCACGATCTTTTCCGCTCCTTATATTGTGTAGTTACTTGTGAGCAATTTTATGTGATAAACCGATCGGTGGTGTAGCTAATCCTGACCGCTATTAGTGTCTGATTCGGACTGTGAAGTTGTTAGTTTGGGTCGGACCATGTGAAGATCGGGCGAACCCTATTCTCTCAGGGACTATAATCCAATCTAGCTATTACTAATCTATTCTTGTGATCCTGTAACTTTGCCATCACTCCTACCATGATCTTTGGTGAACTTTACTCAGTGATTGAGTATCTGACCCGTGCTCCTAGGGATTAGTAACAAAGGATCCATGTTTAGCAACACAAAGTTATTTGCTATAAAAATTGTGTATGAATAGTTTTATTCAACCCACAAAATAAATAAAAATCTTTAAAATACATATGCACAAATTAACCAAGCCTTATGCCAAATGTAGGACTTGCAACCTCAAAACTCATATAATCTTTTAGAAAACTCAATTTATTTTTGACATAATTCCATGTAAATATGACAAGATGTGTGGCGTCGGCTTTGTAAATTTAAACTTTTAGTTTGTTTGAGTACTTGTCACAATACAAGTTTTCATTCCCTTTCCTTTTTGAAGGAATGTCCTAAAAAGAAGTCTAGAAATAACTTCTAGTTGCCATGACAAGAAATAACATCTAGAGAGGGATTGGCATGGATCAAGGTTTCAAATTATACTTGTGCATTACATTGTAAAGGAAAGGACAATGAGCATTTTCTCGTAAAATGAATATATGTAAGAATGAGTTGCTTTTTCTAGGGAACTACTGAGATGGCTATACATATTAGGGCTAGGAGCCCAAGTAGACAACTCTAGTTATGCTACACTACAAGAAGCACGATATGCAATAAACTCAACATCTTGTTGGTTATGAGCATCATGAAATGTGTTGACATGCGCATTTGGTGCGTCATGAGTCAAGCTTTTATTTTGTTTTATTATATAGAGAGAAGTATTTGTAGTTAGTAATAAGTCACAAAACAAGATGTTATACAATATTTATTGGCTAAAACTAGAGAAAAACTTAGGTCACTTGCTAGAGATTTCTTTGTCCAAAAATGGAAATGGATGCGCCCTAGACTTGTTGACTTGCTACCACATGTGTTCTTCAAACAGTTTGTAGCAACATATTTTGATCGAGAAGCCCTATATAAAATGGGTGGATCATAGGCTTACAATCAGAATGAATGAATATAAATAGGCAATAAGTTTCAAGTTTATATTCAAAGATTTTGGTTGGGAAAGATGACTATTCATTCACTACCAAGGAATAGCCTCAACTTCCTATCGAACTATGATCACTTAAGAAACTGCTACACATGTGCACAATGAACGTGTGGGATAGAACACACAGAGAGAGAGAGAGAGAGAGAGAGAGAGAGAGAGATCATTTGCAGTAGAGAATGCCTTCTCCACATTTGAGATAAACGTTTAGTAACTAAAGCATTGGGAATTATGGCATAATTGGTGTATTTAGAATGCCTTTATTTTTATGCCCAATACAAGGTTCAAAGACAACATTCAACAATTTAAAGGCACACTATTATGGCCATTTTCCTTGTTGGAAACTTCAAGAACGTTGTCACAAGAGGAAGTAGGGATTATTAGATTGGCACGGCATCGTGCCCGTCATTTGCATTGGCCTTTATCACATGGGACTATATAGTTTCAACATGATGTTCTAGATATGGTAAATGCCATGAGAATCCTCATATTTTTGGAGAGAGAGAGAGAGATACTTGCAAGCACATGAGGAATGAGGGATTCTTAATTTGAATACTTCCATAATGTAATTGTCAGCAAGATACCTTGATTGTTGTCCTCCCATGCACGACAATAGATATTCATGGTTGTAAGTGCATACATGTGTTTTGCAATAACAAACATGTACACATGGCATGCAATAATGAAAATCTACAAGTGATCATTTGTATAGATAAGTCCTTTATTGCATCTTCCCATAACTGTTTAGGGATTGCAAGATGGTTCCAAGCGATTCATGAGATGGTCATATTATCCTTCTTTCTCCACAACAAATATCGAACAAGTTGCAAACCGGAATGCCATGCCTTCTTGGTCCATGGTAATAATGACACAAAATATAGTTTGTACAACTTTAATGCGTACATGAAATGAGCAAGATTGTGACTTTCTGAGACATGAAAAATTTTGCTAGCTATCCATTAAATTAATTGGGCGTTTGTAATATTTACTCCTAATGGATAGCCCAAATGTCAAAAAATAGAGCCTTTTCCAATTGAGAATCCTTGCCAACCTAAACATGCAAAATCCCTCAAATACACAAGATGAAATGAGACTTCTCTCCATTTAATATGTAATCGGGACCTCGTTTTCATGTATTTGCCAAAACTTAAAAGCTCTCTCTCTCTCTCTCTCTTGAATACGTATATACAGTTCAAGAGAGAGAGAGAAAGAGCTTTTGGCATGGGTGGGAGGGGGAGAAGAATGTACATATTATCCATCCATAATTATTGTTGTTGCATTCCCAGCAAGCAAGGAAGCAAGCAAGTAAGCAGGCAACGTTGGGGGTGGGGGTTTATCTTTGTTTTTTGTTTTTGGGATTTTTATTTTTGGGTGGCCGAGGGGAGGCGTGGATAAAATAGGAGGAAAGGGAGGGGGTGTTATCTTGCCACGTGCCAGGCTCCAATTGATTGGAACTGCTGAAGCAAGATTCCATTCATACGGCCTTGCCCCCTCCCCTAAAAAAAAGGTATCGACGGAATATACCCCCCCCCACACACACACCCACAGAAAATGGTAATTCATCAAATTAAATCACCTATATACATATTTATTTATTCTCTCTCCATGCTACACACGTATGTACATGTACATACATAGCATAGCAAGATATGCATACTATACTCTCATATTTATGTATGAATTGGGTACAACACACACACACACACACAAGAGACACTGTGTGTGTGTGTGTGTGTGGTTGGTTTCTTTGGGTTTTGAAGGAATGTTGTGGATAGAGAGCTCTAACTCATCCACACAAACCACTCCATCCATCCATCCATCCATCCATCCATCTCTCCGTCTCCCTCCCCCTCCCCCTTCGACCACAGACAGACAGACAGCATACATACATACAATTACATACATACAATTACATTACATACATGCTCTGCTCTCTTTTCAAAGCCACCCCAATCCCTCCCTCCCTCTCTGCTGTCCTCTTTCTTCTCTAGAGAGAGAGAGAGAGAGAGAGAGAGAGAGAGAGAGAGAGAGCTGCTCACTCTTGTCATGTGAAGATGATAACCTTATCTTCACATGACATCTTTCTTGGCTCCTTCAAACACCAAGTGATCCCATATTTTTTTAACCAACCATATCTCTAACCCATCTCATTCTTCTTTTGCCCACTCACATTCATTGCCTTGCTGCTTATCATAGCCAAGCTTTCTTTCCTTCCTCTTCCTCTTCAAGTCCTCTTCCTCTTCTTCTTCTTCTTCCTCTTCTTCTTTCTGTGGGTTTTCTTAGCTAACAGCATAACACCAATCAATGGTCTATTAATAGTAAGCTTGGAGGGATCATTTAAAAAGGACTCCCACCACATTTAGTCTGATCAAAACTATTCCAAACTTTTCTGGTGTGTCATGGCACCTCGCCCCAGCAAAGTGAAAACCCACAAACCCAAAGGAGAAAAGAAGAAGAAAGAAGAAAAAAGTAGACTCTTCTGCTAGCTTCTCTGAATTCGTTGTCAATACATGCATATCTTTTGGGTTTTATTTATTTATTTATCATCACTAATCGGGGCTTTCTTGTACATAAATGCCAGTTCTTCCGGTTGTTTTGGATATCACTGTCATTACTCCGTTTGGGAATCAAATCATCTTGAAGGTAATATATACATATGCTTCTTACTTTCGCTATTGTGTTTGCCAAAAAAACACATGGTTAGTCTTTCTACATTGTAGAGGCTTTTGTATCCTCAAGCTCTTCATGGTCATGCTTTGCAGGGGATTTCAACAGATCGTATTCTCGATGTTAGAAAGCTTTTGTGTGTCCATGTTGAGACTTGTCATTTCACAAACTATTCTCTTTCACATGAGGTAAAAAATCCTACAAGTCGCTTTACTGGCATCCGTATCTCTGGACTCTGCGCGCACTATCTTGTTTTACTAATGTGTGAAATTCTTAAGATTGCCTAGAAGGATATTCAATGTATGTTCATTGTGGGACATTTAAGACATTAAAAGCGCTTCGAACTTAGATGGTTTATATAATCAATCCTCATGCATTCAGTATACGTCTACTTTGTATACACTGCAACTTAACTGATAATGTGTTTTCTCATAGGTTCGGGGTGATAACCTTCGTGATGCTTTAGAAGTTACAATGTTAAAGCCGTGTGTGTTGAGGATAGTTGAAGGTGAAATTCTAAGCTTTGAGTTGTCTATGTTGGCTTTTATTCCTTATTTCTTTATATGTTGTGATGTAACTCCTTTTTCTACAACTATTTTGCGACAGATGAGTATTCAGAGGGACAAGCAATCTTGCACATCCGAAGGTTATTGGATATCATAGCATGCACAAATTCTTTTGGCCCTTCTGGAAAAGGTTCTACGGATACGTTAACTGTGAAGAATAACAATCCTCACAAGAGAGGCTCTAATGTAAAATCAAGTGATGCTACTACTGCTAGACTGACTACGTCTATTTGTGAAGATAGAAACCCCTCCAGTGAACTAATGGATAGCACCAGCTGTTGTGCTAAAACCCTCAAAGAAAACCCTGAATCAGGTCCAGAACATAACATTGTTGAAGAAATAGCACTTGATGATACAAATAAGACGTCTGAAGATTCGGTGAAGCTTGACTCAATGAAATCTACCAAACCCGAGGCTGCTGCTGCAATGGCCGCAGCCAAAGAAGCCACTGACAGAGGAGATATGACAGGGATGTGTCCTCCTTCAAGGCTCAGCCAGTTTTATGAGTTCTTCTCCCTCTCTCATATGACCTCACCATTTCTTTGTAAGTAAAAATTTCAAAATACTTCAAAGAGTTAAAAAAAATTGTGTGTTTTTCTGGAGTCCTTCCAAAAATGTAAAAACACATATGCATGAAAATTATGCTTTTAACAATTAGATACACTTCTCTCTTGCTTTCTTAAGTCCTTAGGCGGTCCACCAAATATAATATTGATGAACGGAAGGCTGATGGGGACTTTTTTGCAATTGATGTAAGTTGACATTAAAAGTTCTTTATCGACAACTAATTGATCTTATTTTGATCACCAATAAGATTATCCTGCTATAAATTGGATGCAATACAGGTGAAACTCTGTAATGGGAAGTTGCTGACTATAATCGCTTGCAAGAAGGGATTTTACAATGTCGGGAAGCAACTAGTCCGAAGCTCAAACCTAGTTGATCTTCTCCAGAAATTGAGCAAAGCATTTTCCAATGTCAGTTCTCCCACTGCATTTCAACATGCCTCAATATTTTTGCATAAAAAAACGATAACGAAACTCAATGTGTCTTGTGCGTGCAACTCTTTTTCTGGTATTTAAGTATTAAATGGTCTCACACTAACGAAAATGCTTCATAAATGGTTCAGGCATATGCAGATCTCATGAAGGCATTCATAGAAAGAAATAAGGTAAGGATAACGAAATTGATCTCTCATTCAAGATTTGAGGTGAAAAATATTACAAAATCGGCAGATATGTATATTAAGTTTTTGCTTCACACTGAATTGTGAAACAGTTTGGAAATCTACCATATGGGTTTCGTTCCAACACATGGGTAGTGCCACCTTTAGCTGCTGATTCACCATCCATATTCCCATCTCTTCCGGTAGAAGATGAGAATTGGGGTGGTAATGGTGGTGGTCAAGGAAGAGATGGAAACAGAGTATGGTCAAGAGACTTTGCGGTTGTTGCTAATATGCCTTGCAAGACAGTCGAAGAACGACAAGTGCGTGATAAGAAGGCATTCCTTCTTCACAGCTTGTTTGTTGATGTAGCTGTAGTTAAAGCAATGTCGATTTTGAAATCATCCCAAACCACACAATTATTGGACTCTCAGAGCTACGAGGAGAATGACGGTAACTTGAAAATTGTTGTCACTCGAGATGCATCCAATGCAAGCAAAAAAGTTACTGTAAAGATTGATGGAAGCGAATTATCAGTACCTACAAAAAACTTGCTTAAGGGAATAACTGCAGATGAAAACACCACTGTCCATGTATGTTAATGGGATATGCTGATATTTTATCTATGTTATCTTTTTTAACCTGTAAAATATTGGCGTCAAGTTACATCTGAAAGTTTCTTTGGTTTTCTTCGAAATATAGGATACCTCCACCTTGGGGGTTGTAATTGTGCGGCATCGAGGGTTTACTGTGCTCGTCAAGGCATCAGAAGACATTGATCATCAAGCAGACGCTGCCTCTTTACCCGCAGATATTGACATTGAAGACCAACCTGATGGTGGTGCTAATGCATTGAACGTTAACAGGTTATCACCCTTGGACCACGAATATTCTAGATATGATATTAGTCTACGTAGTCCTTCTAAACTAACATCTTTTGTGTCTTACTTACAGCCTTCGGACGCTTCTTCATTCGGGTCCTTATATACAACAACAAACAGGAAACTCGCAATCATCTGGAGTAGATCTGGAGGAGAATGAAGCTGCCAAGGCACTCGTGGATAGAGTTTTGGAAGATAGTCTACTAGGCTTGGAGAAAGAAGATCAAGGCGACGATATGTTTGTGCGATGGGAACTTGGTGCTTGCTGGGTTCAACATTTGCAGACCCAAGCAGCTGCAGAAAAGGCAGAAAAAAAATCAACAGAGAGTAATAAAGAAAATAAAGATGAGAAAAAGAAAACCCTGACAGTTGCCGATGCTGAGAAACAGAGCGTCACAGAGATGAACATTGAGCAGCCCCAGACAGAAGTTGGTCAGCTACAAGGCGATGAAAACGATATAACTACCACAACTGAAACTAATGATGGCAATGCAGAACTCCAGAGGCTACTTTCCAAGGTTGCTTATAATCGTCTCAAAGATACAGAAACAAGTCTCCACTCCAAGGTCTACTCCTGTACATGCAAAGTAGCATTCTTCCTCAAAATGTTTGTTCATTTTTACTGACTTCTTTTGCATCTATTGTATCTTCTTCTTCCAGCCCTTAAATGACCTCCTTGAAGGTATCCACAAGTATTGTGAGGAAGTTGCATTGCCGAAACTTGTAGGATTTCTATCCTGCTGCCCTGCTTCATTGCCTTCCACTGCAGTAAGTTCTGAAAGTATAATGTATTGAACTGATGGCTTATTGAAATTGCTATAGGTTGCTGATTTTGGATCTTTAGAGCTTTCCCCTGTTGATGGACGGACACTAACTGATTTTATGCATATCCGTGGTTTACGAATGCGCTTTTTAGGGAGAGTGGTAAGCAGTGCAATAAAATATAATGTTCATTTTTTTCAGTTATGGCTAAAATTCTTCCTCAATTAACACCAAGAAGCATTACATCAATCGTTCCTTCAGGCTTAGTATTAACAGAGTGCACAATGTAGAGTCGTCTCTCATTCGTATATTTCATAGAAAACATGGTTGTTTAATGCTGTGCAATATTTTGGGGGTACAGGTGAAACTTGCTGAGAAGCTTCCTCACGTACAATCACTATGCATACACGAGATGGTTACTCGTGCATACAAGCATCTGTTGCGTGCTGTTATTACGACTGTCCGTGACGATGTTGGTTTGGCAGCTTCCATTGCTGTTACGTTAAATGTCATGCTTGGGGGTGAAATTAATGAAACAAACAACATATGGAGATGGCTTCAAGTGTTTGTGGAAAAAAGATTTGGATGGAAATTTGAGAATCAACCTGACATCCGGAAATTTGCCATCCTACGTGGGTTATGCCACAAGGTTTGTAGCAACTTAATGAGTAGTTGTAGTTATTGATTTTAACTAATATATTAACTGCCTTGAAAATGAAATGTTTTCATGGCACTTATCAGGTTGGTGTGGAGCTTGCTCCTCGTGATTATGATATGGAGAGTCTAAATCCATTCAAGAAATTTGACATTGTGAGCATGGTGCCTGTATATAAGGTAATAAGCAAAGCATGATTGATGGCCGTTGTAGGGAGGAAACATGAGGGGGATTGGGCTCTTGCCCAACATGGGGTTGTAAACGCAATGAGCATGCTCTAAATTATTACATGTTGTGGCTGTTGCTATTCTCTTTTAGCAAGTGGCTTGCTCTTCAGCTGACGGTCGAACACTGCTTGAATCCTCAAAGACTGCACTCGATAAGGGGAAATTAGAAGATGCTGTCACTTACGGCACAAAGGTTCAAATATATTCAGCTAGGGATATATATAATCTAAAGTTGATATTCTTTTTCTGTTTATGAAGTTGGAAATTTCCGTCGTCCTTTGGCAGGCTCTAGCAAAGCTTGTTGCCGTATGTGGACCTTATCATCGCATGACGGCTGGTGCTTACAGCCTCCTGGCCGTTGTTCTATATCATACTGGAGATTTCAATCAGGTTAGCTCACGTTTCACATTGTCGTTCTCTTCACATGTTTGAGACGTTTATGAACAATGTACTTCAAGGAAATTTGGTTCTTTTAAACATCTTACTTATCATGTCAATATAATGCTTTCAGGCTACAGTCTACCAGCAGAAGGCATTGGACATCAATGAACGTGAGCTTGGATTAGACCATCCAGATACTATGAAAAGTTATGGAGACCTTGCAGTTTTCTACTATAGGCTTCAACATACTGAACTTGCGTTGAAGTATGGATTCATGTTTTCCATTCTCGTAATTCAACATGAAAAGAAGATTATGTTAAGAATAGTATCTTTGTGTACTCAATGTTCCTTCTTCTCTTATTCAGGTATGTAAACCGTGCACTATACTTATTGCATCTGACATGTGGTCCCTCTCATCCCAACACGGCTGCAACATACATTAATGTTGCCATGATGGAGGAAGGGCTTGGAAATGTTCATATCGCTCTCCGCTATTTACATGAAGCTTTAAAATGCAATCAAAGATTGCTGGGAGCGGATCATATACAGGTATGAGTGCAAACAAATGATAGTAAGTACATGCTTTTCAGTTCACATTGATTATTTTAAGTTCATGCATGTATATTATAAACATACCAAATGCTTCAACTTACCAGACTGCTGCAAGCTATCATGCAATAGCTATTGCATTATCTCTTATGGAAGCCTACACATTGAGTGTTCAACATGAGCAAACAACTCTTCAGATATTGCAAGCTAAACTCGGTTCTGATGATCTTCGCACTCAGGTACATTTTGACTATGTATAAGAAACTCTATGGGTTCATAGCCAGCCTTGGGATGTAATGTTAACATATGCTTCTTGTACTCAAAAACAGGATGCAGCTGCATGGCTGGAATATTTTGAATCAAAGGCAATGGAACAACAAGAAGCTGCTCGTAATGGTACTCCGAAACCAGATGCTTCTATTGCAAGCAAAGGACACCTTAGGTAAGATATATAGAGTGCTCATGGCATTAGGTAATGTGTTCAAAACGTTGATATTGATGAGAATTTCTTTGCTCTCTCTCTAGTGTGTCAGATCTCCTTGATTTCATCAACACTTGCGAGGAAGAGAGATCAAAAGAATCAGAAATAAAGAAAAAAGCACGTCGAACCAAGGTATAAATTTAAAATTTCTGTTTTCCTTGTATCTCATAAAAAAGGACAAATCATTAACCCGAGGTTTTTGTATGCTTCCTCTCTGACCTTAATGCAGTCAAAAGGAAAAGGATGCCATAATTCTCAATGGGAATGTCTTTCCCCCACCAGTCCAATCGAAAGCAAAAGGGAGCAAGAACTAGACTTTGGAACAAAGCCTAAGGTCCTCCAAAGTGCTGAAGAAAAACCCGAGAATGGTCCAAATGACTCAGACAAAATCCAAGTTGAGCAATCAACCTCTGATGAAGAGAATATGTCCTCTAGTCCCAAACTAGAGTTAATCTCCATATCCACACATGGGGTTACAAGTGATGCAGAGGCTGTATCAAAACTAGGAGACATCTTATTGGATTCATCTGATGCAAACCTTGCTTCTGATGATAGTGAAGGTTGGCAAGAAGCCGTCTCGAGAGGAAGGAACTCCATGGCAGCAGCTGCAAGAAGATATGGCCATTATAGATCTCTAGCTAATACTACCAGTAACAGAGGATCAAGACCCTCAAGAGAAAGCCTTAGATTTAGAGGCAGCAATGCTAACAATTTTACTGGATCTGCCAAGAGGAAGACTGTAGTCAATCACTTGGTTACAACTCATAGAGGCTTTGCTGATTCTAATACCAGTATGCCTAAAAGGCTTTTGAGAACTTCAGTTAATACTAAGCCAGATTGTCCATCATCTCCTCTATGCAGCCCTCAAGGTAACATCAAACAACCTGGGTCTTTTGCAGCGTCTATAGATAACCCTTCTACAAGAGGCTCTTCTGAGCCTGATGAAAAGCTGAATGAAGTTGCCTCAACTCCATCAAAGACTTGTATTACAGTTCCATCTGCTCCATCACAAGTCACCCAACCTTTTGTAACAGCCTCTCCTAGAGCATCACCATCATATAAAGAAGTAGCTTTAGCTCCTCCTGGCAAGTGTAACATCATTAAGCCTTCACTTGCACAAGCAAACTTAGATGTGGAAAAAACAACCATTGCATCAGAAGATATACTTAAAGAACAGGAAAAGGTAGATAGCAACCAGAAGTCACATGTCCATCAGAATCAAAGTACAAGAGCAAGTGAGCTATCTGAAAAAAGCGATGTGGTGAAGCCTATCAGTGGAAAGCAAGATGATATTGATAGCAACGTAAACATTAAATGTGATAATAATGTTCGGAGTTCAGAAGATAGGATCATGGTAGAAGCATCACAACCTTCTTGTGGCCTGGAAGGAGATGCCAACATGTTAGAAAGCGAATCTTTCGATAGTGCAACAAATAGAACCACAAAGATCCATGATGATGAAGATAAAAGTCAACCAACATCGGAAGAGGAAAAGGTAACTAGCAATGCATGGGAACCAACAAAGCTCTCTCCTGCTGCTCCCCCATACAACCCCACAGAAAGAAATGGCCTTATATTCACCGATGATGAAACAACCCATCCATTAATCCTATCACAAGCTCAAACAAACACAAGAATGTTCTTACCCCTCCGAAAGCCACCACGCCTTACAATGTCATCAAGCTTTAATGCGCGGTACCTTAATCAGAGATCTCGACCAACAAAGCAACTCTATAGAGCCACTTCTGAGAAGAGTGGAAATGGTATTGGTTTGATCAGCCCCCCAAGCAAGCCTATGAACCCAAATGCTGCAGAGTTTATTCCAGGGAAAGAATGGCAACCTGTGATGTTTGACGCTCCTCCACCATCATCAAATATCAATGGAGAGATAACCAAATCAAATGATTCCAATGCACCAATTTTAAGTGAAGTAAACCTACAAGAAACGTCACATTTTGTGAGCAAGCGTGATGGTAAACAAGAAGAAGCTTCCTCTAAACAATGGGCAGACATGAATGAAAGTGAGGCCGAGGCTGAACTTAGTCAAGTCAGCAATTCAAATCCAGATACTTCCAATGATAGTATATCATTGTCAAAACATCATCACAGTGGGGATCATGAACTTATTATTAACCCACAAAATGGGCATGCATCAAGTGAGAATTCTGACGTGAGTAGTGATTATGGGGCCACTGAGAATGGCATCAAGAGCCCCTCATCCACTGGAGATGGTTTTGTTCTAGTTACTAAGAGAAAGCAAAGGTCAAGGAATCAAGGAATTGTGAAACACATGAGAGGGGCCCATAATAATACCGCCCATGCTGTTTATAGGCAAAAGAGTAGCAATGGAAACAATGCACGGGTCTATAAATGTATGTATAGAGCTATATCTGGATCACACAGGCAAGACAATGCTACTAGCTGTCCTGAAGCCCTCCCAACGACTCAACCGCAAGTGGTTAGCGTTGGTGGCTAAATCTCAATTTTATTACAACATGGATTGCGCAAGCATTAATTATCATATATTATATATAAGTGATGGATGATTGATTGATCGATTGATATGGAGAGAAGAAAGAAATAACATTTTTAAGGTTAGTTTTTTTGCAATAACCCGCCCCCACCCCACTTGTATCATCAACATTAGGCAACCAAAATAATAATAATACAGCCATCCATTGCTGATTTATATATATATATATGTATAGACAGAGAGAGAGAGAGAGAGAGAGAGAGAGAGAGAGAGAGAGAGAGAGAGAGAGAGAGAGAGAGAGAGAGAGGAGACTTGAAGGAGAGTTTTTTGGTCAATGAGGTTTTGGATAGAATGAATGCCCAGAAACAGAACAGTGAGTCAATGAGGTTCCGTAGGGTTTCTGAGAACCCTCCTCTCCTCCTACGTGATTCAAAGTGAGATTAAAAACCTCTTCAACGTTGCTGCTTCATGAGAATTACCAAAAGGCCAGCAGCAGCAGATATCGGAGGAGGAGAGATGAGATGTCTTCTGTTATTTAATTCTCTGCTTCAACTTCTCTTCCTCCTTATCGAGAATTCAACACCCATCTCTGCTCCCTTTCTTGTGTGTGTGAAAGAAGCTTTCTTTTCCAAGGAGCCATTCGATTTGTACTGCCTGCCCTACACATAGAGCTTTGTTAGGTCAGGTATAGATAGAGATACATAATAAGACGAGGATGGCTGCCGGTGCATATTATTATTGATTGTAACATTGTATAGTGGATCTCTATTCCCCTGGTTTTCCCCGAATAGGGTTTCCACGTAAACTGTGTATTCTATGCGTTTGCTATTTTCTGTATTTCACAATTGGTCTTCCTCACGAATCTCAGGGATCGAATCCCAACACAGCACGTCACAACCAAGTCCAAAATCGGACAAAGGGAAGGCCAAAATGCTTGAGTACGAACACTCAAATGAAAACGAATCACCTCACTCACTCGGCGTGTGACTATGGTGGATTAGATGTGCCTCTCATGAGGACATCAGGAGCTGAGAAAGCGTTCATGAAGACGAGTGAACAACCATGTCGGTCCACCTGAGAGAACGTAGTCAGCTGTTCGGCGACAATGACTACATGGCATATCATTATGCATTCATGGTGAAGGTGGCGATAGTCCAAGAGCCAGAAACTTTTTCCAAAGCCGTGAAGGACCCGTGATGGGTCGAAGCGATGAATGACGAGATGCAAGCACTCTCCAAAAATGATACATGGCATCTCGTCCCCTCTTCACTCCATCAAAAGGCAATAGGATGCCGATGGATATTCAAACTGAAGCACAATGTTGACAGCACTGTCAATCGATATAAGGCCAAGCTTGTGGCAAAAGGGTATGCGCAGACACACGGGGTCGATTACGAAGAGACCTTTGCCCTGGTGGCAAAGGTGACTACCATCCGAACCATGATCGCACTTGCAACAACAAAATGGTGGCACCTCCATCAAATGGATGTCAAGAACGCCTTTCTCCAAGGCAAATTAGATGAGGAGGTGTACATGGTATAACCACCCGGATTCAACTTGAGTACGTATATGACTGTGGTCTACCGACTCAAAAAGCCTCTCTACAGTCCCAAGCAAGCACCAAGAGGATGACATTCGAAGATAACCCACTATCTTCACCAAATTGACTTCAAAATGTCAAAGTCCGACAATTCTCTATTCATTCGCAACGACTCCAGAGGACAATTATTCATCATAATTTATGTGGACGACTTGGTCATTGGAGGAGAGCATATCGGGGATATCGAACATACCAAGAAGCTACTCTCCGACCGATTCGAAATGAAAGACATGAAGGAGCTACATTACTTTCAAGGGATAGAAGTAATTCGGACTCCATATGGCATCATGATCTCCCAACGACACTATATCCTCAATCTACTCTTCAAGTTTGGGATGATAGAGTGTAAGCCCGTTGCCACCCCCCCTCGATCGAAATGTATAGTTAGATGTTGATTCTGGCACAGAAGAGTGTGAGTTGACATACTATCGGCAACTTGTCGGAAGCCTTATTTATCTCACCATTACTCGACCCGACCTCAGCTACCCGGTCGACCTCCTTAGCCAGTTTATGCAGACACCACGGAACATTCACATGGATTGTGCTAAGCGAGTGTTACGCTATGTAAGTGGGACAATGAATTTCGACATTTTCAACAAATCAGCCACATCGATTAGACTCAAAGGGTACATCGATGCTGACTAGGCCGACTACAAAGCTAACAGACAATCAACATTAGGATTTGTCTTCTCCCTCAGCAACGGAGCCATATTGTGGAGCGATAAGAAGTAGTTGACAGTCGCACTACCGAGCACAGAAGCTGAATACAGGGACACGAAAATTGTCGCATGTGAAGCCGTTTGGCTTAAATGAATCTTGAAGGATCTGGGCATTCCTATCAAGGATTTGATCCTCTTGTATTGTGACAACATGAGCAACATCCACCTAGCCCACAACCCAGTGTTCCACACTCGGACCAAGCACATTGAGGTGCATTATCACTTCATCCAAGAGCATGTCCTGACTAGAGATGTTGACCTACAACACATTAACATGAACCTACAAAGGCCCTAGTGATCGATAAGTTGCGGTAGTTCACAACAAACCTAAGTCTCTCAACCACCGGCCAGTCAAGCTTGAGGGGGAGTAAAGAACCGTCTGACACGACGTCGATCGGAGTAGAACGATCACGATAGTGAGCTGACCATCTGTAGCTGAAGCTAGAGCCGACTCAAAGCCGACCCGAAGACCAATCGGAACCAACTATTCGGCGACCGGAAGTTGCGTTTGAAGGGGAGTGTTGAGAATCAAACTCAACTTCCCTAGTGTGGGAACACACCTTAGTATACTCAGTGTGTGAACACCCCACCTCCTAGTATAGTAACTAGAGTGACATATAACTATAAGGTTCTATGACACATATTTAGTAAATAGTTAAGTCCCCACCTTTGTAAGTTGTGGTTGTAGTGAGAGAACATAGAGAGAAGGTGACTACATATGCACCGTCTCGTCCTCTTTGTAATTGTTGGTTCATTTTATTCTCTTGTGAGTACAATTTTCATGTTTTTTGTATACATTGTGCTCTCTCTCTCTCTCTCTCTCTCTCTCTCTCTCTCTCTCTCTCATATCTGATTCTTTACACCAGCATAGTCGGAATTGGTGAAGCCTTCAATTTTGGTCGAATGGTCTGATCCGAATGTTAGCTATATATCCTCGATTCCACGAAGATATTGGAATTTGTGTTTTACAGCTTCCCAATGCTTCTTTTCGGGATTGGACATGTTGCAGCTAGTGGCACCTACGACATATGCAAGGTCGGGTCGTGTGGGCACCATTGCATACATGAGACTTCCTACAACCGATGTGTAGGGTATTTTGCTCATGAGCTCTTTCTCTACCTCGGAGGAGGGAGATTCCATGTCCGATAGTCAGATCGATGTCAGGAGAGGAGTTGGTGCCAGCTTCGATTTGTCCATAATGAATCTCCTCAGCACCTTACGAATAAAGTCAGATAGGGAGAGCCGTAGGATCTTCTTCGTTCTATCTCGCTCTACCCTCATGCCCAATATTTGTGAGAGAAAAAGAGAGGAGAGAAAAGAGAACTCAAGATAGATAAATGAGAGGAAAATAGAATACTCAAGAAGAAGGTGTATATTGCACAAGTAGAATAAGAATTACAAAATGTAGCATAACAAGGAGTCACATCTGACTTTAACCTCTCTCTTCATTAACTAACTACAACAACCACTCTCTCCTGGGAATGTGAAGACTCATAGTCATGGGGAATATATAACTCATTAGTTATGTGTCATAGAATATGATTCTATGACACATAGTTAATGTGTAGAGAGTAGTGGTGTGACTCTTGACCTTTGAGTAATCATAGATTCTCAAAAGGTGTGTTCACACGTTGCACTATGTTGAGCTTGATTATCAACACACCCCCTCAAGCTCAACTCGGTCGGTTCCTTTCGATTGATGTTTGCTTCGGCTCGTACCCGGTTTGGACGGTATCCGGTTCTCGCTTGTACTCCCCCTCAAGCTTGGCAAGTCATGGATCATCAATCCAAGGTCTGACATGAATTGCCGAAGCTTGTCAGCTCCTAGGGCCTTGGTTAAGATGTTGATTGTCTGAAGATTTGTGTTGATGTGTAGAAGATCAACATCTCCGGCCTGAACACGCTCTTGAATGAAGTGGTGGTGCACTTCGATATGCTTTGTGCGTGCGTGGAACACCGGGTTCCGAGCCAAATATATACTGCTCATGTTGTCACAGTAAATGGGAGTTGGATCCTTGATGGGAATGCCCAAATCCTTCAAAGTCCTCTTGAGCCATACGGCTTCACATGTAGCTACGATTGCACCCCTGTATTCGGCCTCCGTACTCGAAAGTGCGACGGTAGGCTGCTTCTTACTACTCTAAGATATTTCTCCGCTACCGAGCGAGAAGACAAATCCAGAGGTCGATCGTCGATCTGCTCTATAGTTGGCCCAATCGGCATCTATGTACCCTTTGAATCGAATTGGTATGGCCGATGCGTAGAGGATGTCGTAATCTATTGTGCCACTCACGTATCGTAATACTCGCTTAGCGCAATGGAAATGGATATCTCGCGGAGTTTGCATGAATTGGCTAAGGAGGCCGACCGGATAGTTGAGGTTGGGTCGAGTGACTGTGAGATAGATGAGGCTCCCGATCAGTTGTCGATATTGAGTCAGCTTGCACTCGTCTATGTCGGAGTCAGCATCTAGTTTGAGGTTTCGATCGAGAGGGATTGCCACAGATTTGCACTCTGTCATCCCAAACTTGTATAATAAGTTGAGAATGTAGTGTTGTTGAGAGATCATAATTCCGGTCGAAATCCGAATTACTTCGATGCCTAGGAAGTAATGAAGCTCCTTCATGTCCGTCATCTTGAATTTGTTGGAGAGGAGGGATTTCACCTTGTTGATGTCGACCAAATGCTCACTTCCAATAACTAGATCATCCACGTATAGGATGATGACAATCAGGCTTCTAGAGCCGTTTCATACATAGAGGGAGTTGTCAGATTTCGACATTCTAAAGCCGATTTGATGAAGATATTGCGTAATCTTCGAATGCCAAGCACGCAGTGCTTGCTTGAGGCCGTAGAGTGGCTTCTTGAGTTAGCACATGGCTTTTGGATGAGTATGCGATTCGAAGTCGGGTGGTTGTACCATGTATACCTCCTCTTCTAATTTGCCTGAAGAAAGGCGTTCTTTACATCCATCTGATGGAGGTGCCACCCTTTTGCCACTGCAAGTGCAATTACAGTCCACACCATCTTCATCTTTGCCACAGGGGTACATGTCTCTTCGTAGTCGACTCCATGTGTTTGTGCGTATCCTTTTGTTACGAGTTAAGCGTTGTAGCGGTTTACAGAGCCATCAACGTTATACTTCACCTTGTAGATCCATCTGCAACTGATCGCCTTCTTGTGCGGTGAGTGGGGAACGAGATCCCATGTTTCGTTCTTGCAAAGTGCCCGCATCTCCTCATTCATTGCTTCGACCCATTGTGAGACCTTCATGGCTTTAGAAAAGATTTCCGGCTCCCGTATTATCGCTACCTTCATCATAAAGGCGTAATGGTATGCCATATAATCGTTGTAGCCGAATCGGCTTACGGGGTTCTTTTCACGGGTGGATCGGCGGAGCTTCTCATTGGCGGATACTAAGGATTTCTTCGCTCCATTTGTCCGGATGTCAAGGCCGTCGAACTCACAATTGTTAACTCTTAGGGCCGGACAATGGCCCAACACAGGGTGTCTACGGAAGACACTTCACCAAAGGGGTGTTACAGCAACAGGATTAGACTCAACGATTAATCCGACTTAATTAGGTTATTTAGCATGATCGTCTTTAAGAATCACACGCGTAAGATATAACAATGAATACAGAACGGCAATTAACACACAGAGATAACAACACTAAGCTTTATTAATTAACCGTTGTTCATTACATTATATTCGAGCCTTTAAATAGGTTTCCGATCTGTATTACAAAATGGTGCCATCCGCACCTGTTCGGGATCGGTCCGGATCCGGAATGACATACCGCTTCCGGTCCGTCCGTCCACACTCATAGCTTACTTACAACCATTCCTACTAATTAAATAACTCCTCGTTTCACACTCTGGACTCCTTTGTCGGCCGGTAACACATGGCACGCCCGTGGGACAATACCTTGTACGTCGAATCCACAACCGACCCTTGCTATTCTTCGTCCAAAATATCCAGAATGCTTTGTTCGAGAGTCTCCAATGGTTCATTTGGAATTGGTTGTTGTTGTTGTTGCTGTTGTTGTTGCTGCTCTGTTGATGTCTGCTGCGACGGGTCCGTTGGTGGCTACTGCGGTTGCTCCTCCGTTTGTTGCTCTGACACCGGCGTCTCCGTCGTTGCCCCCTCCGTCGTAGCGGTCTCTGGTTGATTGGTTCCGGGCTGGCCCTCGGCCGGCGACGGTTCCTCATCACTAAGGTTAAATCGTTGCCGCTTCCCGTGCTTTTTCTTCTCGAACCCGGGACCGCTCATAGCTTTCAAATTGGATTTGAGCGTCTAGCCTATCATCGTCTAGTTGAGCTACGAGTTGCCGGACCTGCGCCAACTGTTCATCCGCCAGGACTTGGAAGTCGTCGGCCAGCCCGTTCCCAATTGCGATTTGATTTCAGTTGCTTGATGATTTTGACGTTGTCTTCCGCTTGCTCCTTGTAATGCGTCAATTGCCTTTGATATGTGCTTTGTAATTTTTGCAATACCGTTGACGCTCTCTCCTTTTCTTCCTGCTGTTGCCTCTAGAGCTCCATCCGGACCTTCTCCGCCTCGTCCTACCGTCTTGTATTTTCCGCACGTTCGTCGGCGATCGCTGTCGCGGCCCAATCAACTTCCTGCTGGAGCTCAGCCATCCGTTCCTTATGCTCCGTTTCCAGCCGTTTATAGTCCCGGTGCAGGTGCTCAAAATCATCTGTCTTTTGCTTGAGCCGTGCGTTGATCTGTCGACGGGCCCGGTCCTCGCGGTCCTTCTGCTGGTGGAGCTCTTCCTTTAGCCGTTCAATTTCCGTTTCCGCCATCTTCCGCAACTTGTCCTTTTCCTACAGCAGTTTGTCTTTTTCCTCCCTTAGCCGGTCGTATGCTTGATGGCCTTTCCGGAGGCTCTCCTCTGCCCGACGGAGGTTCTCAGCAGTCTTCTTTAATTCGGCTTCGACCGCTGTCTTCAATTCCCGTTCATGGCTCCTTAGCGCTTCTTGTGCAGCAAGTTCATCTCTCAATTCCACAAGCTCTTGGGCTTGCGCCGCATCTCTCGCCGGAACGGTTTCCGTTGTCGAGGTCTTATTGGTATGTACAGGTCGATCTGTTTCTTTATTCTGTACACTTACCGGAGTCACCGATGATTGGATCTGTGTTGCCGTTTGTTGGGAACTTGACGTTCCTTATGTCTAACGCTCGGCCACAACCGAGATTCTTTACATACACAGAAAAACAGGTAATTAGAACGCGACACAAAAGAGGAGAAATGGTACACAGGAGGTATACGTGGAAAACCCCAAAATAGGGGAAAAACCACGGCAGCCCACAACCTGCAAACTGTCACTATGCAGAAATATACAACAGTGAGATCACTGAGGCAATGACCTCGTGCTCACAGATCTTCGCCACAGGCGGCGGTTACAACAGAGGCAATGACCTCGTGTCTCTCTCTCCTCGGTCTCTCTCTGTACAGTTACGCGCTCTAATTTCTTCTTGCACCAACAAGAAAGAATAACAACAAGAATGACAACACACATACATCCTAAAAGTTTGCCCTAAGTCATATTTATACTAATATGACTTTTCGGCTATTTACAAGTGTAGCCTCGATCGGCTCCATCCGGCTCTCCACAGTCGGGTACTCCTCGTCCGGTTCATACCGGGCCTACACCATCCGACTCTCCGCAGTCGGGTACTCCTCATCCGGTTCATACCGGGCCTGCACAATCCGACTCTCCGCAGTCGGGTTCTCCCCATCCGGTTCATACCGTTTCGGCCTCGGCCTGTCGGCCTCGGCCTAGTTTGTTCTTCGGCACTGTTCTTCTTCCTTCCCATCCGGAGGGACCTATCTACCAACACCGTTAAGGCCATTTTGGCCATCTCTATCATGACCTGATCCAGGTCTTTTTCAAGGCACCGGATTCTGGACCGAGCCGTCTCTAGTTGTTCGGTTGTTACAAGCAACCGTTCACTTTGCGCTCTTTCTTCCGCCTCAATATACCCCACTGCTCCGACAATCTGTTCGCCTATCCACCGGAGCCACATGCTACCGGTGCCTTGTTGTTGTGTTTGCCCGGAGGTTTGACGGATGGGCTCACTTGTAGATGGGTGGTCCCGCCTGATTGCGCCGAGTTGCAATTCCGTTTCTGCCCGTGGACCACCCTGCTGTCCTGGTTCTCCTTGCGCTTCTTCTTGGTTGGCCGAGGGAGGCTGCATTGACCTTTCCGGCTCTGGTGGGATGGGACTTGCCGGTGTTGCCGGTGTTGCCGGAGCTTCTGATTCCGGTGCTATGCGCACCGATTCTGGTTCTTCCCTTGGCATGGGAGTCTCAGTATGGGGAGCCGGTGTTCCCTCCGTCTAAGGGTCCGAACGTTTCCCTGCTGCCTCAACGGTCCTTGCCGATGACCGTCGCTGGAGGTGCTCCGTAGGCTCCTCCTCTATTTCCTCTTCCTGAGTCCCGACATTGAGTTTTGCCACCAAGGGGTTCGCTTCTCTATTCACCGGTCGGCGGAGTGTAACCTTTATGGGCCGTGCCGGTGGTTCCTCTTGTGCATCCGTTGGCCGCTTCTGGCTGACGCTCTCCTTTCCCGCCTGTTCTTCGTTCGCCACCTTCCCCTTAGTGGCCTTGGAGGCCAACAACTGTTGTCTTTTGGAAGCCGTCTTTGGGGTGCCGTCCGCCACTCTTCCTCGCTTCTTGGGCTTGACGGGCTGGACGGATGGCACAAGCAAGGTGAGCCACTACGTTACGACGTGCCATATCCTCCGTCCGTCTTGGCCTTCTTTGCCGTCTTTGCCTCTGACGATCTCGATCGCCGCACACAACCCGTCTGCGATCAATACCGGCCAATCCACCTTGATCCCTTCATAGGTGGCGATGATCATCACTGCCCGGTTCTGCGGCATGACAGGGGGTCTAGGGTACACATGGCCATATTCGTGGAGCACCCGAGCAATCTCGCGGAATAGCATATCTCCGCCGCCCTGTGTTAGGTAGCCCTTGCTGGCTAGGGAGTACTCACCAAAATACCTGATGAGTTGCTCCGGGGTCGGATTGTCAATCGTGACTATGCCTCCCTCCGGAAGGCCTGTTAACGCTCGAATCGCCTCCGCCGTTATGACCTCTGTGTCGATTTCTTTTATCACCTTGTCGGCTTCTTTGTGTGGCGGTACTTCCATCATCATCAAGAAGCCCTCGAGCCCGTGTTGCTTTAGCCATGTCTTGGCGGCTTCCGACAGGGTTTGCGGGTCCATGTCTGTGTCGAGGTCGGATTGCGGTGGCGAGGTTGGATGGTGATGAGAGTGAGATTGAGAGAGAGAGAGTTCAGAAGGCGGAGGTTCTCTGTGCGTAGGTTCTCGTCTGATGATCTTGTAGCGCCTTGGTGCTTCTGTGCTCCTGGGTTCGCAAAAGTAAAGGGTCTCCACGCGCAGTGGTTTTTCTCTGTGCATTCTGGCGCCTTTTTCGAGTGTGTGCACGTCGTGTACTAAAATAGCATTATGTCCTGTGGTGGCACTTTAAATGCCCACTACGTACCTTTTCGCTCCTCACTCTTTCGTCCATTCATTCCTCGCTTTTGCATGATTACTTCGTTTTTTTTCTTCTTCTTCTTTTTTTTTTTTTTACTGTTAGTGTGACGTTACTTGTCCGTTGGTCCTATCGAACCCTTACCGGCCTCATTCTCCCCAGTTACCGGCTCGCCATCTCGGCTGTCTTGGTGGTTGCCATTTCCCTCATCGGTGTCGGTCCTTTGCTCAAATGGGTTCTTAGGCATTGGTCCTCTATATGCCTTCAATCGGAATCCGTTGACCCATTTGCCTAGCACTTCGCCGGCAAGTGTCCCTAACTGGTAGGACCCATTATACTCACGTGTCAGCCAATACGGTCCGGTCCATCAAAACTGTAGTTTACTCGGCATCTTGCCCATCCGGGTCTGGAATACTAACACCGGTTTGCCGATTGCGAACATTTTTTCGTTTCCTTTCCTGTGCCGATCGACAAATGCTTTCCGTCGTCGTTGTTCCAATTCTAAGTGCAGGATGCTTGCCAGTCGTTGTTCCTCGAGTTCACACAGCGCTGTTAACCGTATTGCCTCCGACTCCTTCTCGTTCAGCCGTTCCCGTAGCTGGATCCGTAAGCTGGGTACGTGGAATTCCACCGGCATTACCGCCTCTAGTCCGAACGCTAACCGGAACGGTGTTGTTCGGATGCTCGTTTTATATGCCGTCCGGTATGCCCAAAGCGCGCTATGTAGCTTGGTATCCCAATCCGTTCGGTTTTCGTTGACGATCTTCCGGAGGATATTCTGGAGCGTTTTGTTCGTCGATTCCGCTAACCCGTTTGCTTGCAGATAGTATGGTGTGCTCCGTTTATGGACAACGGCATAGAATGTCGTCAGGCTTTCAACTACTTGACCGAGAAGGTGCCCCCCTTGGTCGCTTATTAATTCGATTGGGCATCCGTAACGGCACCAAATGTACTCGTATAGAAATTTCGTCGTTGACGCAACGGTGTTGTCTCTTAAGGCTTTGGCCTCCATCCATTTCGTGCAGTAATCCGTCGCGACGATGATGTACTGATTACCCGTTCTCATTGTTGGTGGTTTGAATAGTCCAACAAAGTCCAGCCCCCACTTCTGGAATGGCTCGAGTGGTAGTACCGGTTGGTGTGGCATACGAGCCTGCTCCGTTGGCTGGCCCATTCGCTGGCATAGGTCACATTCTTTTGCGTACCGTACCGCATCTCTTAATGTCGTTGGCCACCATAGGCCACTTTGCCATATTTTCCTGGCCGTCGCATCTCCCGCATAGTGACCTCCGGCAACTCCGCAGTGGGCTTCCCTCAGTATCAAGTCCTTTTCATCGCTGCGCACAACCCGTCTCCATATGTCGTCCGCGCCCTTGTGGTAAAGTGTGTCTTGCAGTAAGCAGAAATGTCGGCTTTGCACCGCCAGGCGTTTCCGTTCGTACCGGTTCATCTCTTCCGGAGGCAGTCCTGTGCTCAGAAACTGGTGCATGTTTGTGAGCCACTTGTCTTCCTGTGCCACTGTCTCATCTGCTACCGTTTCCGTAGTGACTCGAAATAGCTCCGCATCCGGAAACTCATCCGCTACTCCGTCACCCGTCTCTCCGGACTCTAATCGGCTTAAGTAATCCGCCACGACATGCTGTATACCGGGTCGGTGGAATATTTCAAACTCGAATTCCTGTAACAGTAAGGTCCACCGGGCCAATTTGCCGGTGAGTGACGCTTTGGACACCAGGTACAGGAGTGTCGAATGATCTACATGGAAGGAAAACTTCCTTCCCAATAAATAAGGCCGAAACTTTGTCACACTGTAGATCATCCCTAGAGCTTCCCGTTCCGTGGTAGAGTAGTTCTGTTTTGCTTGGGATAGCTTTCGGCTTGCATAGTACACTGGCCGGTACCACTTTGGCTCCGTAAGCTGCATCAGTATGCTTCCGATTGCGATGTCGGAGGCGTCCACGAACACATGAAATTCTTTACTCCAATCTGGAGGCTGCACTACCGGTGCTTGCGACAATAGTACCTTGAGGGCCCTATATGCCCTATCCTCGGTGTCGGTCCACTAGAATGGTGTCCGATGTATGGCGGCATGCAACGGTGTAGCCAGGTCGGCCAAGTATCGGAGCATCCGGCTGTGCCACCGGATCTGGCCTAAGAACCGGCTTAATGCCTTTGCCGTTGCCGGCGCTGGTGCTTCTAATATGGCTTTCACTTTGTCCGGGTCGACTGCAATACCTTCCTGGCTCACAATATGTCCTAATAAAGTTCCATTGGACACGCCAAATACACACTTTGCCGGATTCAAGCTTAGCCGGTACGCTCTACATTTTTCTAGACAAAGACGAAGGTGTTGAAAATGGTCCTCCTCCCGGCTATAGACGGCGAAATCGTCAAGGAAAACCTGCATAAAAGCCGGAATATATTCACCAAAGATTTCCATGATGATTCGTTGAAATGTTCCCGGTGCCGTTTTGAGTCCGAACATTATCACCACGGCCACAAACACCCCCCATTCGGTGACGAAAGCCATTTTCTCTTGGTCGTCGGGGTGCATCCTGATCTGCTTATACCCGTTGAATCAGTCTAGGAAGCTATAGACCTCATGGCCGGCGACGGCATCCAACACTCCATCTGTGAACGGAAGTGGGAACGCATCCGTTACCGTAGCTGCATTAAGTTTCCGGTAGTCCACACAAACTCGAATTTTTCCGTTCTTCTTCGGTATGACTACGATCGGGCTCAACCATGTCGCTTTCTTTACCGGACGGATAAAGCCAACTCTTAGTAGTTTGTCGATTTCCTCCTTGACTTTGGCGGCATAATTGGGATTCATTTGGTACCGTCTTTGTGCCACTGGTTTTGCGTCCTTGCTCAAGTGAACCTGATGCTGGTATAACTGAGGGTCGAGTCCTCGCATGTCTTCGTATGACCAGGCGAACACATCATGAAATTCGGTGAGAAGTGTGATCATCGCCGTTTTGTCCTCGGACTTCATCTCCTTGGCGATGTGCACCGGTTTTGCTTCGTCCGTGGTCCCTAGGTTCACCTCTTCCAGTTGCGATGCTTTTACGCGTTGTGAAATGGCCATTTCCCGTTCCAACGCTTCCTGCACTTGCCGTAACTCCCGGATTGCGTCTTTATCCGGTTCTGCTTCAGCCTCTTCCGGTTGCTGTAAGTATGGTGCTACTGCTTCGGCAATGTCAATTTCGAAGAGGGGTATGATCTTTGGGTTTTCCTGCAAGTACTGAGCTTCTTCTTCGTCAGCTAACCCTTCTAGCATGTTGACGCACTCTGCATAGAACGGTGTACATTCCTTGCCAGTGCTCGTCCTTGGCTGTGTTGGTACCTGTACCTTGGCTTTTCCTCGCCGGAAGGTAATTATATTTTTCCTCCAATTCTGTTTGATATGTGCCGTTTTCAACCACGGCCGCCCCAGCAATAACGGGTATGCGCCTTGTGCCTGTAATTGTAGCACTACTGCCGAGATGTAAAATGTATGACCGCCCACGGTGACTTCTAATTTCCGTATTAATCCTGTCGGCCGCACTGAGCTTGTATCGGCCATCCGCAACCAGAACGGACACAGTTCCCACTCGTGGATTCCTAAGGCATCACACGTCCGGAGGCTTATTACATTCACCCCAGAGCCTCCGTCTATAACTGTGGCGGGGAGTTCTTTCCCTTTTACAATGGCAGTGATTAACGGACTATTGGTGTCCACCACTGTTGGTCCCTCCTCTAGATTTGAGAAGAGTATCGGTGCCGGTGATGATTCTCCTGCTGTCATGGCCGTCTTCAGTCCTTCTGTGAATCTTGGCACGAGTTGTAGGACTCTTCCTAGTGGCAGCGTAATTTGGCATTCTTGCAACGCCTGCCATGTCTCGTTCTCGGAGTGACTGCCGCCGGCAAGCCCTACGGTGTTCTCCTTTTGCCGATGTAAGTCTGTGACATTCTGCGCATTTTCTTTCTTCACCCATTCCGTCACTTGCTTCCGGATGGTCTCCTGCGTCTCCCATTCCTTGGCCATGCCCTTCGACCTTGTGGTCACCTGCTGCAGATCTGCCACCTCAGGGACTACCATATTTACCGTCGGTCGTTTTTCATAGCTCTTCACCGGGCATTGATTACTATAATGGCCTTCTTGTCGGCAGTAGTAGCAGTAGGCTTTTCGGGTATTGCTGGATTCGGCATTGTCTGTTGTACCCGAGGCAGGTCCTGTGGTACGCGCGGGGTTTTGGGCCGGTTGGCTGCTTAAAGCTCCTTGTTCCGGATCCCATGGGTAGCCGCCTTTTTTGAAATGTCGTTTTTTGTTATAGCTCTTCTTATTGCGGTACTCTTGACGAGGTTGCCCGTTATATCTGCCGTATTCCTCCCGTTGCTGACGATACCCGGGGGAGTGCTCCCGGTCGTAATGTTCGTATCGTCTATTGTAATCCCGATACCGATCATGCCGGTCATAGTTATCCCGCCGATCACCATACCAGACATCATTCTCCCGTCGATCACCATACCGGACATCCTGTGCCGGTCGGTCGCGGTCCATTCGCCGCCAGCGTTCCTCTTCTTCATCCTGGCTGCTGCGTGGCTCAATTTGTCGGACGGGCGGTGTTTCCCGGTTCAATAGATTATACTCGCACCTATCCGTCGTATGGCCCTTGGATTGACAGATTACACATTGCATCCTCATAGTGCATTCTAGAGCCAAGTGTCCGGAATTCAAGTAGGTTGTGCACTGTATTGCTTGCCGAAACCGGAGGTCTTCATCGAACGGTAACGTCTGTTGGAGTGCTCCTAGTGTGAGCCAGGAGCTTGTCTTTTCCATCTCTCTCACCCGGTCAATGACCTGGTCGATGGTACTTGTGCGGAAGTCAATTACCGTGCAAATCGTGCGTAGGGGTTCCCGGAGCGCATTTAGGAATATAGTCCGTAATTCCTCCTCCGGGGGTGCGCGGGCAAGCTGACTATGCATCCGTTGAGACCGGATGACAAACTGGGGAATGCTCTCCCCTGCCTCCTGTCAGATGGTATAAAATAAGCCTACCATTACGGTTTAGTCCACCTCCTTTTGGAAAAAATGCAAGAATTTAGCTTTTAAGTCTGCAAAGGTGTTCATGGTAGACGGGTCCTGTGTCCGGCGCCATCTTGCTACCGGTCCCTCCAATGTGACGCCAAATTCCGCTATCTTAGAGCGTTCCTCTTCATCCGGGGTCAATCGCTGGGACACATGGTTGGCTTCCCATGTCTGTTCAAAGGCGTGCATATGAGCTTCTGCGTCCGGATCATCTCTATACTTGGAGTACTGGAACGGCATGTCGTCGTCCGGTATCGGTGCGTAGGCTGGCAGTGTTGGTGCTCGTACCGGGATTTTCTCCGGTGTCGGTGGTCTTTCCCGATTTGTTTCCGGCGTCGGTGTTCTTTCCTCTTCTTTTGGTGACGGAGGCCTCTCCTCTTCGACTTCCGGTGTCGGAGGTCGCTCTTCCTCTGCTGGTTCCAGAGGTTCCAGCGTTAGCACTTTCGGTTCCGGTGTCGGTAAGGTATCCGATCCTTCGTCCTCCGGTCCGCCCGGGGTTTCGTTATTGCTACGGTAGTTCGTGTGCACGCTGTATTCCCCTTCGGAGTCCGATTCATACGCTGAAAAGGCTTCTACTTTGCCTTCTCCGTTTGCCAACGCCTGGAGAAGGGATTCGGTTTCCCGGAGGCTGCTTAGGCTGCTGCCGTCGTCCGGGTGCGATGTTTGCTGTAACCAGAGGGAGTCCTCCGCTACTCTTCGGATTACGTTGGAAAACGAGCGATCCGCTCTAATTTCCTGCGCTACTTGCTGGAAAGCCTCACGTCTCCTTTGCCTTTCGGCAAGGCGTCGAGTTCGATCTGTAACCAGGTCGTGCGTTGATCTAGTCATCCATCCGTGCCGTCGTTCGCTGCAAAAACAGGAATCGTGGTCGCCAAAAATTGTGTTAACTCTTAGGGCCGGACAATGGCCCAACACAGGGTGTCTACGGAAGACACTTCACCAAAGGGGTGTTACAGCAACAGGATTAGACTCAACGATTAATCCGACTTAATTAGGTTACTTAGCATGATCGTCTTTAATAATCACACGCGTAAGATATAACAATGAATGCAGAACGACAATTAACACACAGAGAGAACAACACTAAGCTTTATTAATTAACCGTTGTTCATTACATTGTATCCGGGCCTTTAAATAGGTTTCCGGTCTGTATTACAAAATGGTGCCATCCGCACTTGTTCGGGATCGGTCCAGATCCGGAACGGCATACTGCTTCCAGTCCGTCCGTCCACACTCATAGCTTACTTACAACCATTCCTACTAATTAAATAACTCCCCATTTCACACTTTGGACTCCTTTGCTAGCCGGTAACAACAATTGAGGGAGTGAGTTGATTCGTTGCCGTCGAAGTGATCGTCTTCATACTCTAGCATTCTCGCCTTCCCTTTGTCCAGCTTCGAACTCAGTCGAGATGTGCTTTGATTGCTTCGAGGCTCTTGTGGTCCACTAAGCCTTCCAATCTTAGGCTTCAATCTCTATTTCGGCGTATTCCGGATCGAGCGGAATCGGAGTCCGAGTTGTCTCTAGTACGTACCAGGATGCAGACTCGTCGAAAATGACGTCTCGACTTACTCGAGATTTTCGAGTTGAGGGGTTATAGCACTTGTACCCCTTTTGCTCTAGTGAGTATCCTACAAGGATACATTTCTTTGACTTCGGGTCTAGCTTTTGTCGCTTCTCATCGGGGATGTACACGTACGCAATGGAGCCGAATATCCGAACATGTGATAGGTTCGGCTTCTTTCCGAAAAACTTCTCGTGCGTAGTAAGTTTGTGCACACCTGATATCATACACCGATTCATGAGGTATACGGCCGTGTTAGCTGCTTCTGCCCAGTATGACTTCGGCATGTGCTTTTCGTTCATCATGGCCCGTGCTACTTCGAGGATGTGTTGATTCTTTTGTTTGGCCACTCTGTTTTGTTGTGGCGTATGTCGACATGAAAATTCTCGCCGAATTCCTTCTTTCCGTAGATACGACGTAAACTCATCCGAGAAATATTCCTTGCCTCCATCTAATTGAAGGCATCGTACATGTCGACCCATGGCTTTCTCATCTTCATTCTTAAATTTTTGGAAGTGTCTAAACACTTAGCTCTTTTGCCGCATGGGGTAGATCTAGGTGTGCTTGGAGAAGTCGTCGATGAAGGTCACTTAGTATCGGCATTCGCCGAATGTATCCGTCTAAGCCAGACCCCCTACATCAGAATGAATTACGTTGAGTACGCCTTTGTCCACATTCCGGTCCTTCGTAAATGGGTGCCGATGTTACTTGCCGAATTGGCAAGCGGCACACACGCCTTCAAACTCTTTCTTTGTGAATGTCGAGAGCCCAATGACGACTCCTTTCGATTGCATTGCCTTAAGCTTTTGGAGGTTGATATGGCCAATCCGCTTGTGCCATAACTCTATGTCGGAATCAACTTTCATGCCCTTTGTGAACATGGCCAATTTCATCTCATGCGAGTCAAGAATGAACATTTGGCCCTCTCTTCGTCCACGGGCGATGAGTCGGCCCTCTTTTTCGATGAAGCAACCGCCTTGATTAAATCATACTTGCATCCCTTGCTCAACAATTTGGCCGACGGAGATCAAATTCTTTGTAATGGTTGGTACATGCAAGACATTTTAAATAAAAGTTTGGTTACCTTCTTTGCTGAATGGGACATTGCCGATGTGTTGAATTGGATGTGTAGTGTCATCTCCGGTTTCGACATAGCTTGGTCGGTCAGGCTCTCGAAGTTCTCGGACCATTCTTGATGAGACGTCATACGGTTCAAGGCAGCAGAGTCGACAAACCATACGTCTTCCAAACTGGATGCGCTATTCGAAGTAGAGGCCGACATAGAATTTGCTCTATGTCTCATTATGAACATTCTGCCACGATCGTCATAGTCGGAATTGGTAGTGTAATTGGTTAGTTGTCGACTAGTGGAAGCTGACTCGCGTATCTTCTTATGGCACTCTTCTTCGTGGTGACCGATTTTTCCGCAATATCCGCATTCGATTGAGTTTTTTCGGCTCGGACCTGAATGGAAGCTCCCCCTTCTTCCGAAGGTTCCTCGATGGCTTCTGTCTTGATGTCAAAATTACGAGTTGTTTTCGTAAGCCGGGCCTCGTCCGCCTCGTCCTTGGCCGAATCGGCCTCTTCTTGCACAACCGCACGTCCTCTTCCTCTGTCCGAGTGTGAGTAAAGCATGTGGCCTTCTGAGGCATTGCTCCTTGTTCAAACATGGTTTTCTTTGACCAACAACACGGATTGAAGGTCGAAAAATGAGGGTGGATTCTCCCGTGCTAGTACAACGGTCCTCATCGCGCCGAACCGTGGTGCAAGGCTGCCGAGGCATATTTGCACCATCTCATCATCGTCCACATTGACTCTTATCGAGCTGAGTGAGTCGCAAAGCTCCTTTATCTTCAAGGTTTAGCTTGTGATGGACATATCCCTTTGTTAGATGTTGTTCAACTCTTGGCGGAGTTGAAGCTTTCTCGCAGTTGTGTTGGTGACGAAAATCTTTTGTAGATTCTCCCACACTTCCTTTGGCGTCTCGGCTTCTCGAATGTACCCGAGCATGTGGTTGTGAACACATGTCTCCAAGCAATGCATTGCTAGGCTTGCCGCTTGCTCCCACGTTGCATAGTCCGCGTCTTTCGGGTCAGGTCGGTTTTCTTGTGCTCCTTTGATGTAACCCCAATAGCCTTGGCCGACAAGGAATTGGTGCATCTTGTACTCCCAAGATGCAAAGTTGTTTCGATCTAGCTTCTCGCTAGGGAGAGCGCTCCCCATTTGAGTATTCATTGTCAATGAAGCTTCCTTTCTTCTTTTCCTTCTCTCTCGAACACGAGCTATGTAGTGGTACTACGATAGCGATGAGCCGGTTCTTCTTGAACGTCGGCATAGAGCACAACACTTGATCACGATGAGGCGAGTGGGCTAGATCGAGCTACCAAATCGCTCTGATACCATGTAAAGAATCGATGGTGATTCTTGTGCAACGGAATACATGTGTGTTATGTGCGTATATGTGTGAGTGAAAAAGAGAGGAGAGAAAAGAGAACTCAAGATAGATAAATGAGAGGAAAATAGAATACTCAAGAAGGTGTATATTGCACAAGTAGAATAAGAATTACAAAATGTAACATAACAAGGAGTCACAATCGACTTAGTATGAAGTATGAGGAGGGTGCTTTATATATAGTCACCCTCTCTCTTCATTAACTAACTACAACAACCACTCTCTCTTGGGAATGTGAAGACTCATAGTCATGGGGAATATATAACTTATTAGTTATGTGTCATAGAATATGATTCTATGACACATAGTTAATGTGTAGAGAGTAGTGGTGTGACTCTTGACCTTTGAGAAATCATAGATTCTCAAAAAGTGTGTTCACACATTGCACTATGTTGAGCTCGATTCTCAACATAATGTCATGGCCAAAATTCTTCCAACATATCGATCACAATATTTGTGCATTCAAATGGCCTTGAAGTTTTTTCCACCATTGATGAGTTGGGTAGCTACAATGTATATACAAAGAATGTTTAAATTGTAGTGTGTCTATTCATGGAGACATACATATTGATTGTATGGGACATTGATGTAAATAGTTAAAAGGGTTGTGTTAAGGTCCTCATATCTATATTTGATACATATACTTGAGGTGTTTTATTTTGAGCAAAGTGAAAGTAATTATGTTGGCCTACACAATGTTTCAATCACTTTCACTAATTCATGCTACCATTGTGCTGTAATTTGTGGTTGTTTAACCTAAATCATATGGTGTAGCACAACATTGCCCACACTTAACCAAGTTGATCTCAAGGAGATCAATGGTAGTTGAGGACTAAAACTTTTTGCCTTCCCATCTTGTCCCTTGATTCCTCATCATCTTGCCTCCCCTAACTTTGGTCTTCTGTCTAGGTTACATTCACTTCTTGCAATATCAAGAATGAAGGTTGCATTCACTTAAGATGTGGTTAAATCTAATTAGTTGTTGTTTGGCCTAAATCATATGTAGTAGAACAATATTGCTCTACCTTTACACAAACACTTATCCTTGTTGATCTCAAGGAGATCAATAGTAGCCTTAGGACTAAAACATTGTACTTAACCTATTTTCAAAGTCTAATAACCTTGCCTTCTTATATTGTCCCATGATTCCTTTATTTCATAAACTTGCAGCTTGCCCCCTTTAGCTTTTATCTTTTGGTTTAGGTTGCATTCACTTCTTGCAATATGAGAAATGAAGTTTGAAAGTACTCTATAGCTTTAGATATGATCCAATATAAGGAAAACTATAAAAAGTATTCATATTTATGCAAAAGACTTATTCAAAGAGAGATAAAAACATGAGAAGTTAACAAACAATTTCTCTCCATCAAAGAGAGATAAAAACATGAGAAGTTAACAAACAAATTCTCTCCATCAAAGAGAGATAAAAACATGAGAAGTTAACAAACAATTTCTCTCCATCAAAGAGAAAGTGAATGCATGTGTCAACAATTATGGTAACTTAACTCTTCGTTCTCTTTCACAAATACATTCCTACTTTACCTTTTACTATGTATGCACAACAAGGCTTTCGATATTTGTTGCCCCGTGAAGGGCTTTGGAGATACATGAAAGAACTTAGGGTACCAAGTGCATATACACTTATAATATCTTAAATCAATGAGAAGGTGATATACCATATATATGTGTGAGATGAAATTTCAAATCACTTCTCATTAAGCTTATAGCCAAGAAAAGGGTTATTACGTACATGCTTGAGGTAAATAAAAAAACCCCAAAACTACTTCCTGTCGAGACTTGAGAATAGGAGAGAGAAAGATAAGATAACGACAGAAGTTATATATATAGAGAGAGAGAGAACACTAGAAATGGAAAGAGAGTTTATATTATAAGAGAGAGCAAGGATTACAAAGAGTAGGCTAAAGGGCTACAAACTGGTGTTGAACCGAATGAGTTGTGATGAATGAATAGACACCTATTTATAGGTCCTTATGGAGTATTCTAGAATGTTCTAGAATATTTTAGATATTTATGATATTTAATATAATCGTGGAATATCCTAGAATGTTCTAGAATACTCTAAATATCTTGTAATAACTAATAATACATTTATTATAACTATACATAATATATGTTATTATAATAGTTAAAGGTCTAACATATAGACCAAGAAGTCTTGGGCTCGAATCCTTGTAAGGCCAAAATGTATGTTTTCATGACATTATCCCCCCTTTTCGACGACGAGTTCCACGAGTTGGAAGACAAGATTTTGGACTTGGCTTATGAGGATATTTGTTGTGAAACGCAACAACCATTTTGGAGGCATTAGCAAGATTCTTGAGAGGTTCCCATCTTCGATCATTAGGTGTTTATCCTAACCAATCAACCAAATAATACAGTTTGTTGCGAATGATCTTGGAGTCGAGAATGGTAACAACTTCATATTCGGAGCCATCCGAAACTTTGATTGGAGGTGGGGGAGATGTAAGACAGTCAGCAATAGAGTTGGTTGTGTACGGCTCCAAAAGTGAAACATGGAAGACCGGGTGAAGATGCATATGAGGGGGAAGATCAAGGCGAAAGGCCACATCATTGATCTTACCAGATATCACATATTGGGCCAAAACATTGATAATCCAATTTGCAGCAAGGTTGGGTTGTTTTAATGCGACCTTGTAAAAGCCATACTCGATCTCCCACTTGAAACATAGTCGATGAATCACGTCGGTGACGGTCGACAACCTTCTTTGGAGTGTTTTGAGCATCACATAAATGGTGCAAAAGGATCTCTTGAACTTCTTGGAGTCGGGTGAGCCGATCTTCAACAACCGAGTTTGTCAGGAGTTCAGGATGTTCAAGCATAGTCCAACGAGGATGGTACCCAATGTTTGCAAAAAATAGGGAATATCCAGTAGAAGAATGTTCTGAGTTGTTGTAACCAAATTCTGCCAAATGTAATAGATCAACCCAATGTAATAGATCAACCCAATCATCTTGTTGATAGTTGACAAAACAACGAAGATATTGTTCTACTATTTGGTTGGTACGCTCACTCTATCCATTAGTTTCTGGATGGTAGCCGGAAGAGAGTTTGCAAGAAGTATGTAAGAGTTTGAACATGTGCCGCCAAAATTTTGAGATGAACTAGGGACCCCGATCACTGATAATATCATCATGAAGACCATGATGCTGGAACACCTCTCGCATGAGTAACTCGGCTATCTCTTGGCTCGTAATGGCCTTTGTGTAGGGAAGAAAATGTGTCATCTTGGTAAAACGATCTACTACCATGAGAATAGAATCAAAACCCTTGGAAGGTGGTAGATCTGTAATGAAGTCCAATAAAATAGATTTCCATGGACTCTCAGGAATAGGCATTGGTTGTAATAAGCCATATGGATGATGTCGAGGTTTTTTGGATCGGCAATATGTATCACAACTATGAACATAATCCGTAACAAAATGGTGAAGTCGTGGCCACCAATACCTTCAAGAAATTTGTTATCCGTTCCTTTGGAAACACCTTCGATATGCCTACAGGCTATCGGTATCAACAGAAGTATAACGTGAAGACTTGTACATGGAGGCGTCGTTAGGGGAAGAGAACGGAGAGCATACCCGGAATATAACCCGGGGCGTATACGTAGTTGAGATCGTAGGAACGAAGGAACACAGACGAAAACAATAAGAGCTAATAGATATGTATTACTGCAAACAGTTATCGATGATTACAAAACACGGCTCATGGCCGGTGACCTTACAGAGCTCTTGTAACTATGAAAACGACCCCGCCTATAGTCTAAATATCTCCCCCTGCCGAGGTACGTAGACCTCGGTTTATATACTTTTCTTCATACAGAGCCGAGCCGTTGGCTGACTGTGAGGTTCGAAACTTGGCGTTTTCCTAACTCTACCTTCCTCACCTACTAGCCTTACCTACCGGCGTATTACATTTAACTAATTTATCTTTTTGTCCCATGGACAACACCTGGCACGCCCGTTGGACAGGACTTTGTCCGTCAGACCCACGATTTACAAAAGAGTACCTGTGGTAACAAAATGAGTTTGCAACAAAACAAAATTTTACAAAGTTGCCTCTTAAGACAAGCAGGTGTAACTTCCGTGCTACTCCTCTTCTACGATGTCGAGAATGTTCTCGGGGTCGGGGGTGTGGGCAGGTTGCTCCGGTTGTGGTATTGGTGATGGGGGTTGAATTGTTGATGTCGGGGGTTTTGTGTCTCCGAGCGATCTGTCCTCTATTGCTACCGGGTCAGGCATGGTCGGGGGCATGTTGGTAGGCTCGGGTGGTCGCTCTACAGGGGCGGGTTCCTTCTGTCTGGCATCTGTGGTGTCCTCATTTGAGGGTTCGTCGTTCTGCTCTGTAGGCGTGGGGGGGCTGGTCTGTATAGCCACGAGTCGCTCTTGTTCATATGCTTCGGCTTCCAATCGAAACATCATCTGATCATCGATGAAGTCTTCCAGCAATTGCTCGATCACTGCGGTGTGGGATTTCACCAATGTATGATAATCCTCGGTTAAGTCTGCACAGAGGGTCTGGATACTGGCTTCATCCATCTTGTAAAATCCTCGTCCCTCATTCTGTCGGTTCTCGGCGTCGGCGCGTAAGATGTGTAGCTCGACAGCTTGGGCTGCCCATTCTTCGCCTATGCGGGCGAATGATTCCTCCACCTTTTTGGTGAGGTGTTGGCGTTGTTTATCGATCAGAATTCGTATGCACATATCGTCCATGCCGGGTTGTGCTTGTTTCGTTTCCAATTCTTCCTTTGCGCTTTTGGCGTCAGCTTGGTACTTTGCAATAAGGAGCTCCCAAGTGGCTTGATTATTCTTTGCTTTCGTGGTCACAAGCACAATAGTCTGCTCGTAGTGTTTGGTGAGCCATGTTGTAGCTTCCTCCTCTTCCTTTGTTCATTCGTTCTGTAGTCATTCTCTCGCGATGATACTTTCCTCTTGTAATTTGTTATAAGAGTCTGAAAGTTGCTCCTTTTGCTCGTCAACAATCCGCCACTTAAGCATGACTTCATTGGCCCTTTCTTCCCATTCCCCGCATTGCCTCCGAATCTCCTTGTTTTCGGCGAACTGTTCTTGCTCCCTTTGGCGATTTCTTTCTTCTTCTCGGAGGATACGTTCTTTGGCGTCGGTGAGAGCGACCTGAAGGTCCAATAACTCTTTCTCTTTTGCTTTAAGGCAACCGTGTGTTCCTCCGTTTTGTGCGCTAGTTCGGCTTCTCGACTCGTGTTGTATTGTTGTGCCATAAGCTCGGCGTGTGCGATTACGGCCTTGAGCTCGTCTTCCCGGCTTGTGGCTTGTTCCCTTAGGCGGCCCATAGCTTCCTTGTGCCATTTTTCCAAACGCTCGAACCGCGCAATTTCGACCTTTAGTTCTGCTCGGTAGTCCCGGAGTGTAGGCCTTGTTTGTGTTGCCGCCTACGTTGTTTGAGGAAGTGATGTGGTGTCCGTCTGGGAAAATTGCTCCATGACGACATGCGGTGGAAGTGGGGGCGTGGAGCCGTGGCTGGTGTGGAGTATTGGTGCCTTGTCCGCTTTTGGAAATGTGTCGGTGGTGGCCTTGCCAGGGGGGGTCTCTGTTTGGGTTGGGGCGTGGTTGGTTTGGGGGTGTGGTGATGCTGCCTCGATTGTCTGTATCGAGTCTGTCATTGTGCTAGTTTTGGCCGTGGCTACCCTATGGTGAGTTGGGTCGCCATCGCTGGGGGTAGAAGCACTCAAGCTCGGTTTTGGGGAAGCGGTTGGCAAGGCCTCGTTAATCGTGGCAGGGAGGCTCAAGGGTCGTTGTTGTTGCAATTGTTGCTCTAATGACGCCAGCCTTAGTTCTGCGGCTTGCCATAGTTCGGTAGCCCATTTAGCCCATTGTTGGGTCGTCTTGATGCGTCGGGCCAAGTCCATGGTGGCCCGAGTGGTGTGGTCGAGGTCGCGATATGCCTCTATTAAGGCGGTGTTGAGCTCAGGTACCTCCATGAGAAGAGCAGCGTTTTTAGCCTGCTTCTTTCTCCCGGTCTTTTGTAGGGCTCGATCCTCTTTAGGTTCGAGTTCTCCCATTAAAGTGCGTTGAATCATCTTTGATTCGGCGTGTTCTTTAGCCATGAGACTACGGCCACTACTTGGGCATGTGCGAGGAAATCCATCAGCTCGAATGTTGTGTCGAGTCGAAGTAGCGCATTGAATTCATATGCCTACGCGGGGAGGTCTTTGTAGCCTAGGACTTCATCCTCGAATATCTGAGTTGTTTGTCCATGCTCGATCTTGCCCTGGAGTGATGCCTCGATTGGGACTATTGCCAGGGAGCTCTGGCTGACTACTTTTTCTTTCGGGTTTTGGGGCCCTTCGGTTTCCATCGTGGACTCGCAATTGAGTTGTCGTTTTTTGTTCGGTTGGGCGTGTTCTTCAGTGTTGGGATTACGGTCCCTCCGGATGGGATGTCCGGAGATGAATGACGGCAAGCCCGGTTGCGGTTACGGAACCGGATGATGAAGAGTACCCGGCATGAAGCCGGATGAAGAGTACCCGGATGCGGATCCGGATGATGAAGAGTACCCGGCATGAAGCCGGATGAAGAGTACCCGGATACGGATCCGGATGATGAAGAGTACCCGGCATGAAGCCGGATGAAGAGTACCCGGATGCGGATCCGGATGCAGGGACATATTTGTGAATATGTTTGCTAAGAGCCCTTGAGGCTATATTTGTAAATATCCCGAAAGTCATATATGTATAAATATGACTTAGGGCAAACAGTTATAATGTTGTTGCTTATTTTTCATGAGAAGTGAGAGCAGCCGAGAGAGAGAGATAGAAACGAAGAGGTCGACGCCTCTGTGTAATACCGCCGCCTGTGGCGAGGACAGCGAGCTCAAGGTCGTTGCCTTGCAGCTCGCCATTGTATATTCCAGTGTATAGTGATAGTTGGAGTCGTGCACTCCCGTGGTTTTTCCCGTTTAGGGTTTTCCACGTTATACCCTGTGTATTCGTCTCTCTGTGTTTTTTTTTTTTTTCTCCCATTTTCTGCTGCATTGATCCGTGTTGTCTCGGTTGTGGCCGAGAGGCGAAAGATTTGATAGCGTCAAGTCCCTTCAAACTGGTATCAGAGCACGGTAACACAGAAAATGGAAGGCGGCGGTAGTGGGCCTCCGGGCATGATGGTGCTGAATGCGCAGAACTACGCCGACTGGAAGATCAAGATGGAGGATCTTCTGATTGTTCGGGACCTGTACGAACCGATTGACAGGTCGGAAATACCGAAGGGGGTACTTGAGTCGGAATGGAGGCTTCTGAACCGGAAAGCCGTTGCTACCATTCGGCAATACGTCGACGTGAGCGTTCTACAGCATGTGGCGAACGACACCAACGCATACGAGATGTGGCGGAAGCTGTCGGGCCTCTACGAGAGGAAGAATGCGTTGAACCGGACCTCCCTGATGAGGAAGATAGTGAACCTCAAGTACCGGGACGGCGAGAGTATGGTGGAACACGTAAGCACGTTCATGGGATTCGTGAACCAGCTTGCGGCGATCAAGTTCCCGTTGGAGGATGCAATGCAAGCCATCATCTTGATGTGTACATTGCCGGAAAGCTGGGAGAACTTGGTGGTGACTCTCAGCACCTCCTGCACCGAAGATAACTTGTCTCTACAAACGGTAAAGACAAGTATTCTAAATGAAGAAGCGCGTCGGAGAGATAAAGAACCGGCCTCCGACTCGAAGGCGCTGCTTACCGAATCGGAACGGGGAAGACAATGGAACCGGAGTCCACAAAGACGGGAGAAGTCGGGGACCCGGTCGCAGTCAAGAGGAAGACCCACATGCTTCCACTGTGGGAAGCCGGGGCACTTCCGGAAGAATTGTCGGCATTACCGAAAGGACAACGGAGCCGACGACACCGATTCGAAGAAGTCACCGGATAGAAACGGTGCATACCGGGGAGCCACGGACCGGAGAGGTTCGGATCGGCGAGGGCAGGACCGGAAAGGAACGACGGCACTCGTGGCAAGTGAAGAGGAGATCATGCTCATTACCGAAGAGAGGGAGCTGAACCTTGCCGGAGAAGAGATGACCTGGGTGGTCGATTCCGGAGCGTCGTTCCACCTGACCCCGGAGAAGAAATACTTCTCATCCTACACAGCCGGTGAGCATGGTTGTGTCCGGATGGGAAATGAAGGTACATGCCGGATTGCCGGCATAGGAGACGTGTGGTTAACAACCTCAACCGGATGCAAAATGCTGCTGAAGGATGTCCGACACGTTCCGGAGGTTCGATTGAACCTGATTTCGGCCGGGAGGCTAGATGATGAAGGCTACACAGGTAGCATCCGGAACGGCGTAATGAAGTTCAGCAAGGGGAGTCTGATAGTGGCTCGGGCCCGGAAAGTTAACACGTTGTACCTGATGAATGCCCGGTTATGTCCGGAAGAGCTGAACGTGGCAGCCGACACTGCCGGTGAGCTGTGGCACAAGAGACTGTGCCACATGAGTGAGAAGGGGATGAAGAGGCTTGCAGAAGACAACCTTATTCCAGTGAAGCATGTGCACCTGGAGAAGTGCACCGACTGCCTGGCCGGTAAGCAAAACCGGACCTCCTTCCACTCAAGGCCACCGACGAGACGTAGTGCACCATTGGAGCTGGTGCACACTGACGTGTGTCAAGTAGAAACGAAGTCACATGGCGGAGCCCAGTACTTCGTGACATTCATTGATGACCACAGCCGGAAGCTGTGGACGGCGCCGTTGAAGACAAAGGACCAAGTGTTGGGCGTCTTCAAAGAACTCCACGCGAGAGTGGAAAGGGAATCCGGCAAGAAGCTGAAAGCGATACGAGCGGATAACGGAGGGGAATACCGGGGGCAGTTCCAGGAGTACTGTCGCTCGAAGGGAATCCGACTCGAGTTTACTGTGCCGAAGACGCCGGAACTGAACGGGCTGGCCGAGAGGATGAACCGGACCATAATGGAGAGGGTCCGGAGTATGCTGGCGCATGCGAAACTACCCAAGGGATTCTGGGCTGAGGCAATGTCGACGGCGACGTATGTGATAAATAGATCACCCTCAGTACCTTTGGACGGAGACACGCCGCAGAAAGTGTGGACCGGTAAGGAAGTGTCCTACCGGCATCTGAAGGTGTTCGGGTGTCTCACATACGTTCATGTGGCAAAGGACCGGAGAGGAAAGTTAGATCCAAAGACCCGGCCATGCATATTCCTCGGTTACGGTGACGACGAGTTCGGCTACCGAGTATGGGACCCGGTCGACAAGAAGATATTCAGGAGTCGAGATATCATCTTCATGGAGGACAAGACGCTCGCCGACTGGGAGTCGGAGAAGAAGATGAAGAGCTCCAAGTCGACCGGTGAGGATAAACTCTACGAGGAGCAGTCCCGACCGGCAAGGGACCGGTTAACACTCGAAGACCCGGCCGAAGACGGTGAAGAAACAGAACCGGCCGAAGAAGATGAAAATGATACCGGAACCGGCCCCGATCCCGAAATGAATTCGGATGAAGAAGAAGAATCGGAAGAACCGGTTACCGAAGCTCCCGAACGGAGATATCCTCTAAGAGAGAGAAGGGCCCCCCGGAGATTTCCGGAACCAGAGCACGTGCTGCTAACCGACGAGGGGGAGCCGGAGAGCTTTGAAGAAGCAAAGCACGACACCCAGAGCCGCAGGTGGTTAAGTGCCATGCAGGAGGAGATGGATTCCCTGCATGAGAACCACACATATGAACTTGTGGAGTTGCCGAAAGGAAAGCGGGCACTTCGAAACAAGTGGGTGTTCAAGCTGAAACCGGGAGATGTCGGAAACTCCCCGAGATACAAAGCCAGGATCGTGGTGAAGGGGTTCCAGCAGAAGAAGGGCGTCGACTTCGACGAGATATTTGCCCCGGTAGTGAAGATGACCTCCATCCGGACGGTGCTGAGCATAGCGGCAAGCATGGACCTCGAGGTAGAACAGATGGACGTGAAGACGGCATTCCTTCACGGTGACCTCGAGGAAGAGATCTACATGCAGCAACCGGAAGGATTCGAGAAGAAAGGGAAGGAGCACCTGGTATGCCGGTTGAAGAAGAGCCTTTACGGTCTGAAGCAGGCTCCCCGGCAATGGTACCGGAAGTTCGACTCCTTCATGACAGACGAAGGGTACCACAAAACGCAGTCCGATCACAGCGTGTTTGTGAAGAAGTTCGAAGGAGGAGACTTTCTAATACTCCTCCTGTACGTGGACGACATGTTGATCGTCGGACGGGACCAGGTCAAGATACGGATGCTGAAGAAGGCCCTTCACCGAACCTTCTCAATGAAAGACCTGGGACCGGCGAGGCAAATACTAGGGATGCACATCATCCGGGACCGGAAGAAGAAGCAGTTGTGGCTGTCACAGGAGAAGTACGTGACAAAGGTGCTTCAACGGTTCAACATGTCGGAAGCAAGACCGGTCGGATCGACCCTCCCGGCAAACTGCAAGTTGTCCAGCAAGCAAAGCCCCAAGACAAAGGCTGAGAAGGAGGACATGATGAAAGTACCATATGCCTCTGCCGTCGGAAGCTTGATGTACGCCATGGTGTGTACGAGACCGGACATAGGATATGCAGTCGGAGTGGTGAGCCGGTACATGAGCAATCCCGGCAAAGAGCACTGGAACGCGGCCAAGTGGATACTCCGATACCTGAAGGGCACGGCAAACGTGTGCCTTCGATTCGGCTCCGGTAAGCCCCAACTCGACGGCTTCACCGATTCGGATATGTCGGCTGATGCAGATACCAGCCGGTCCACATCAGGGTATGTGATGACCTATGCAGGGGGAGCCGTTTCGTGGCAGTCGAGGCTGCAGAAGACGGTTGCGTTGTCAACCACGGAGGCGGAGTACATGGCAGCTGTTGAAGCCGGCAAGGAAATAATATGGATGAAGGACTTCATTAGAGAGCTCGGTATCCAACAGGAGGAGTACCGACTCTACTGCGACAGTCAGAGTGCCATCCACCTTGCGAAGAACGCGGCCTACCATTCCCGGACGAAACACATCCAGCGTAGATACCACTGGATCCGGGAGAGGATAGAAGACGAGGAGTTCGTGCTGACGAAGATCCACACTGACGAGAACGGGTCGGATATGCTGACCAAGGTGCTCACACCCGACAAGCTGGAAGCATGCCGGAAGAGGATCGGATTGGAGAGACATCCCATGCCGAAGTGAAGGGGGAGTTTGTTGGGATTACGGTCCCTCCGGATGGGATGTCCGGAGATGAATGACGGCAAGCCCGGTTGCGGTTACGGAACCGGATGATGAAGAGTACCCGGCATGAAGCCGGATGAAGAGTACCCGGATGCGGATCCGGATGATGAAGAGTACCCGGCATGAAGCCGGATGAAGAGTACCCGGATACGGATCCGGATGATGAAGAGTACCCGGCATGAAGCCGGATGAAGAGTACCCGGATGCGGATCCGGATGCAGGGACATATTTGTGAATATGTTTGCTAAGAGCCCTTGAGGCTATATTTGTAAATATCCCGAAAGTCATATATGTATAAATATGACTTAGGGCAAACAGTTATAATGTTGTTGCTTATTTTTCATGAGAAGTGAGAGCAGCCGAGAGAGAGAGATAGAAACGAAGAGGTCGACGCCTCTGTGTAATACCGCCGCCTGTGGCGAGGACAGCGAGCTCAAGGTCGTCGCCTTGCAGCTCGCCATTGTATATTCCAATGTATAGTGATAGTTGGAGTCGTGCACTCCCGTGGTTTTTCCCGTTTAGGGTTTTCCACGTTATACCCTGTGTATTCGTCTCTCTGTGTTTTTTTTTTTTTTTTTCCCATTTTCTGCTGCATTGATCCGTGTTGTCTCGGTTGTGGCCGAGAGGCGAAAGATTTGATAGCGTCAAGTCCCTTCATTCAGGGGCCAGTGGTGTTGGTCCCTCCGCCTGTTTCCGTTTTTGGGGCCGTGTTTCCGAGGGTTGCTGATTAGTTAGGCGTGGGCTTGGCTGTGGGGGAGTCACCGATGTCCATGGCGTTTTTTGTCTAATGGTGACATCCTCAGTGATGTTGACCTCGGAGACAGCTTCCTCGTCCCATTCTTTACATGTGTCGGGCAACGCCCGTTTCTTTTGGGTTTTTTGGCGGGGGTGGCACCGAGGTGTGGGTAGGGTTTAGAGTGGTCGAAGGAGGCAACGGGGGTGTGGGCTCTTCCCACCCTTCCTGGTTTAAGGCCAAGAGCTTCTCCCTCTGCTTCCGTGGTTGTGGTGGGGAAGAGAGGGTGCGAGGGCAAGAAAGCGAAGGCGGTGGGTAGAGGACTGTGAAAAAATGCGTCATCACAAAAAGCAACTTCTTACCCGATTGAAACGAGGCCAGTGCAGCACGTAAGCCTTCGCTCGTGATGATACCCCAATTGATTTTGTTTCCCTCGTATTCACTGATAATGATCGCTGCTTTGTTCTGTGGCATACTTGTAGGGTTGGTATGCACGAATGCGTACTCCATCAAGATGCAAGCGATTTCTCCGAATGCCTTGTTGGATCCACCATAGGTGCGATAGGCCTTACCAGATATGGAATACACACCAAAGTATTCCTTCAGGGTCGTGGAAGGGGGAATCTCGACTTCATGATCACCTCCTCGCTTCAAGTCCAAGGCAACACAAATCATATTGTTGGTGACTGTGTGCGGGTGGATTCGGCGTGCGATCGTTTGGGTGTCAGGGTGTGCAGGGGCATCGATCACCTTTAAATAACCACCTAATCCTCGTTCCTGAAGCTAGGAGCGGGTTTCCTATGAAGCTGCAAGAGGCATAATGGACTCGGGGTTCTGTTGTGTGGAAGATTGGGGAAGGAGGATGAGACGAGGCCGAGACAGAGTGAGGGAAGGAGATGGTTGTGGTTCGGCAGAGGGGCTACGAGGACAAGAGAGGGATTGGGAGCAAGAGCGGTGGGAGCGATGAAAGCGCTGAGAGCGATAGGAGGCTTGAGAGCGTGGGAGCGATGGAGGCTGAGTGTGCAAGAAAGCGTATGTGTGTTGTGTGTTTGGGGTAACTGTTTTGTATCGAACGCCTAGGGTTTTGTGCCAGAAGAGGATCCTGGAGATTCTTGGTTGTGGGTGCCATAATAGGATATTATGGCCACGCGTCCTAGGGAGTTAGTGTTGTGCCTTGGGTGTTGTGCATGTGCCTTAAATATTTAAGTGCATGTGAAAAGGACAAGCGTGTGCCTCTAAACGTGACGTGATTTGGGTGATGTGGTAGGTGGTTTAGGTGGAACTAACTAATTGCTAAAACTATGCCTAATCCTACCTAATGTACGTTTTGGAATGTTGGTGGGTTCTTACCGAAGGGGACACGTGGCCTCCTTCGTGGCATTGTCCGTGCTATGAGACTCGACGAAAGGGTTGGTTGGGGTATTTCCATGGTACGGTCGCAGTCAGAATCCATTCACCCAGCTTTTGACAATTTCCCCGGCGAGGGTGCCGAGCTGGAACGTGCCGTTAAACTCATCAATAATCCAAAAGGGGCCGGTCCATCAAAATCGTAACTTCCCAGGCATGGCACTGAGTCGTGTCTGGAAAATGAGGACCGGTTTGCCGATGGTTAGTTCTTGTTCCAATCCTTTCCGATGACGGTCCACAAAGGCTTTCCGTTGTCGTTGGCGCTGTTCAAGTTGGGCCATGCTCGCTACTTGGTCCTCGCCAAGTTCGAGGAGTTGTTCCAGCCTATATTGTTCGGATTGGACCTCAGGGAGCCTTGCTTTAACTTGAACTCGGAGACTCAAAACTTGGAACTCTATGGGCATAACGGCTTTGAGACCAAAATCCATCTGAAAGGGGGTAAATTGAATGCTTGTTTTGAATGTAGTGCGATAAGCCCATAGTGCACTTTGGAGCTTGTCATCCCAATCGGTGCAGTTCTCATTGACGATCTTCTTCAGGATTGTTTGGAGAATTTTGTTAGTCGATTCTGCCAATCCATTTGCCTGCGGGTAGTATGGTGTACTTTTCTTATGTACAACCACGTAGTGTGTCGTCAGCTCGCGTATTATATGGTTTATAAAGTGCCCACCTTGGTCACCAACGAGCTCTATTGGGCATCCATAATGGCACCAGAGATGTTCGTACACGAATTTGGCCGTGGATGCTGCCGTGTTGTCTCGTAATGCCCTTGCCTCGACCCATTTTGTGCAGTAGTCCGTGGCCGGCGATTCCTAAGTGGGCCTCTTGGAGGATGGCCTTCTTCTCGAATTGTCGAATCGCCCGGCGCCATATTCCGTCCAAGCCTTTGTGGTAGAGGATGTCGGAAACAAGACAAAAGTTTCGGCTTCGTACTGTGAGTCGTTTCCGCGCATTGAGGGCCATGTGGTCGAGAGGCAGGCCAGTACTAAGGAAATGGGTCATCTCCGTGATCCATTCATCTTCTTTGTCATCTGGCAGCGTTGTGAGATTAAATAGGCCGGCATCGGGTAAATCGTCATACGTGGGCTCGGTAGGGTCCCCTGACTCGAGGCGGCTTAGGTAGTCAGTGATGGCGTGTTGGACTTCGGGTCGATGTTGTATATGAAAATCAAACTCTTGTAACAGGAGCATCCATCGAGCCAAGCAACCTGCCAAGGTTTGTCTATTGACTAGGTAAAGGAGGGCCAAGTGATCGACGTGAAATGTGAATTTTCGGCCTAAGAGGTAATGCCGAAATTTACTGATGTTGTAGATCATACCAAGGGCCTCTCGTTCGGTGGTTGAATAGTTCTTTTCCGCGGCCGAGAGACGTCGGCTAGCATAATACACTGGCCGATACCAATTTGGGGGCATGCATTTCATAAGTGCGCTCCCAATGGCGATATCTGATGCGTCCACGAATACGTGAAAAGGTTCCAACCATATCGGGGGTTGTACAACTAGGGCATGCGAGAGCATTAATTTCAATCCTTGGTAAGCCTCGTCCTCGATTGAAGTCCATTGAAAGGGAAGTCGATGCACCGCCGCATGTAGTGGTGTCGCGAAATCGGCCAGGTGGCGTATCATCCGGCTGTGCTATCTGATTTGTCCCAAAAATCAGCTAAGGGCCTTTGCGTTCGAGGGTACGGGGGCGTTTAGGATGGCTTGTACTTGGCGATACCTTCTTGATTGACGATGTGCTCGAGTAGGTTGCCACTTGTGACCAAGAATGCACACTTTGCCGGGTTTAAACTTAATCGAGCCTGGCGACATCGACCAAGACAGAGACATAATTGGGTCATGTGTTCCAGTCGCTGGCAATACACGGCGAAGTCATCGAGAAAGACTTGCATGAACGCCGGGATATACTCGTTAAAAATTTCGGTGATGATGCGCTGGAACGTGGCCGGCGCCGTTTTCAAACCGAACATCATTACTTTTGCCACGAAAACACCCCATTCCGTGACAAATGTTGTTTTCTCCTGATCATCCGTGTGCATTCTGATTTGGTTGTAGCCACTGAACCCGTCTAGAAAGCTGTAGCATTCGTGACCTGTCATCGTGTCGAGAACGCTATCCGTGAATAGGACAGGGAATCCATCCGTGACCATTGCAGCATTAAGCTTGCGGTAGTCGACGCAGACTCAGATTTTCCCGTTTTTCTTGGGGACGACTACGATTGGGCTTAACCATGTGGCACGTTTTACAGGTCGTATGAACCCGACTCGGAGGAGCTTGTCTATTTCTTCCTTGACCTTAGCCACATAATTGGGGTTCATCCGGTGGCGTCTTTGCTTAACCGGCCGAGCGTCAAGGAGAAGATGGATCTGGTGTTGGTAGTATTGAGGGTCCAAACCCTTCATATCCGTGTAACACCATGCGAATACATCCTGGTAATCGGTGAGTAAGCGTATGAGGGCTACTCGTTCCCCAGTTGGTAAGTTATTAGCAATATGTAGGGTGCGAGGGTTCTCATCTGAACCGAGGTTCAGTGTTTCGAGTGTTGATGCCTTCACTCGTTGGGAGATGGCGAGTTCACGTTCAAAAGCGTCCCGAGCGTGTCGTAATTCTGCGATGGTGGTGGGATCTGGCTCGTCCTAGGGAGGTGTATTCTCCGTGACCTCCTCGTCTAGAGGTGTGCTGACGGCCGATATGGCGTCGATTTCGAAGAGGGGTATGATAGTGGGATGATCTTCTAGGAAGTCATCCACCTCGTCATCGGCTAACCCGTCGAGCATGTGCACCCCTTCCGCATATAACGGCGAGGTGTTGTGGGGCGTGGTTACGCGTTCTGCGGTTATGATCCGGCCCTTGGTCTTTCCTTGGCGAAACGAGATCATGTTGCGCTGCCAATGTTGTTTGATATTTGTTGTGCGCAACCATGGTCTGCCAAGTAACATTGGGTAGGCGCCCTGTGCTTCGAGTCGTAATACAACGGCCGAGATAGTGACATTCACGCCAGAGCCGTCGTCGATTATGCACCCGTGCAGGTCCCGTCCTTTAACCATAATTTTTATGGCTGGATTCTGAGAATCCATGAGGGGTAGACCCGTTCCTGACTTGGTCAGGTACACATGTGGCGCAGTAGAATGGGTGTTGGCCGTGAGTGTAGCCAAGGTGTCCCGAAAACGCGGCATGAGTGGTAAGAGTTTATGCAGAGGCAGCGAGATCCTGGAACTGGTAAGGGCATCCCACAGCTGTTCATCTTCTGTCGACGTGGATGGTGCCGAGGACTGTGATGCTCCGATGGTCGTGTCTCGCATTTCTGTTTGCATCCGCACCACATTGTTTTTGTTGGCCGTATCAATCCATTCTTTGGCTACTTGCCGGACTTCATCCTGTACTTGCCATGGAGTGGCCTGGGCTTTACTGCGTGTTGTGATGTTTTGCACGTCGGCCATAATACTATTCACGGCAGGAGCCTTTCCGCGGTCTGTTGTTGGGCATTGTGTAGCATAGTGACCGGGTTGGTTGCACTTGAAGCAAGTAACGGCGGCCAAGTTGTTGGTGCCAGCCCGATTTGTTTGTGGGGGGGGATGCGATTGATTCCCGGCCTCGTGTGTTGGTGAGTTGGTCTGGGGCGCGTTCGAGCTGCGCAGTTCATTTTGAGGGGGGTCCCGTTAATGGTTGTCATTATTCCTTCTGTTGCTACGTGATCCTCGGTGAGAGTTGCGCCGATCATTATGGGAATTTCTCTAATCGTATCGGTCATCCCGATCATCGTCATACCAATCATAATCGTCGTTTTCCCAGTACTGGTCATCGTGATAGCAATCACGGCAGTCATCTGATCTCTGTCAGTTGTCATTTCGGTAACGGTCGTCGTCTCGACGGTAATCGTCGTCACAACGCCGCCTATCTGGTGATCGGGGTCGTTGGTTATCCTGGTTCTGGTAGGATTGTCACTCGTCCTGACAAGAGTATGTATCCTTGGGCTCGATCTGGCGAACCGGGGCCGTCGTTGTGTGGTTGAGCATATTGTATTCACATTGCTCGACATTGTGACAGCGGGACTGGCATATCAGACATTGTGGCCGGTGAGGACATTTGAGGGCCAGATGGCCCAATCCCGAGCAAACTGTGCATTGGAGGGCTTGGCGGAAGCGATTGTCCTCCTGGGGAAGGGCGCTTTGCAGTGAACTCATAGAGAAAGCTGTGCTCTGCTATGTCCGATCGAGGGGGAGGATGCGCGCTATGACTTGCTCGATCGTTTGGTTGGTAAAATTAGTAAGTGCGAGAGTCGTCCGTAGAAGCTCTCGTAAGCTGGACAGGAATGCGTTCGGAATGTGTTGTGCAGAGACAACGTCGGCCACTTGTCTGTAGAGATCCTGGAACCGGATCGCGAACTGTGCGATCGTCTCGTGCGGTTCTTGGCTCATGGAAAAGAACTGTCGGAGCAGTTCTCGTTTGGGCACCTCACGATAGAAAAGTTCTAGGAACTTCGTGTGAAGGTCTTGGAAGGTGATAAACTCCCTTGCGTTGAGGTGAGAATACCATCGCGTAGCTGGTCCATCGAGGGATAGCGTAAACTCGGCGATTTTTGAGGCATCGATTTCGGCGGGTGAGAGTCGCTGCATTGAGTGGTTGGCCTGCCATGTGGACACGAAGGCACGGATGTGCAACTCCGTGTCGGGGTCGTCGGTGTATCGTGGGTAAGGATACGACAAGGTATCGAAATTTGGATCTTCCGGTAAAACCGGAAAAGGGTTAGGGTCAGGGTGGGTGACCTCTTGAGGGCTTGGTGGAGAGGTTGGTGTGGAATCAACTCGCGACCGTGTAGCAGATGGCGAGGATTGCAACCGGTGATCCTCCGATATTTCTTGGAAAGACTGGTCCGTGACCACCGAGTCGGAAGTTCTTTCGACTAGCTCAGAGCGTCGGGCAGGTGGCCGAGACTGATTGGTGGGATTGGGCGCCGTAATGGCGGCTGAAGGTTGCCTTCAAAGTAGTTCGCTGTGATCTCACAGCTGTAACCGGGCGTGCCAAATTGTGTTATCCGTTCCTTTGGAAACACCTTTGATATAACTACAGGCTATCGGTATCAAGGGATGTGTAACGTGAAGACTTGTGCACGAAGGCGTCATTAGGGGAAGAGAATGGAGAGCATACCCGGAATATAACCCGGCGCATATACATAGTTGAGATCGTAGTAACGAAGGAACACATATGAAAACAATAAGAGCTAATAGATATGTATTACTACAAACAGTTATTGATGATTACAAAACATGGCTCACGGCCGCTGACCTTACAAAGCTCTTGTAATTATGAAAACGACCTCGCCTATACTCTAGATATCTCCCCCTGCCGAGGTACGCAGACCTCGGTTTATATACTTTTCTTCATACAGAGCCGAGCCGTCGGCTGACTGTGAGGCTCGAAACTCGGCGTTTTCCTAACTCTACCTTCATCACCTACTAGCCTTACCTACCGGCGTATTACATTTAACTAATTTATCTTTTTGTCCCATGGACAACAAAATTAACACCAAAGTCTTGTGGATGCCACAATGTCAAGCCATTGGTGTGTCATGACATTGTTGCAAGACTTGGAGTCGAGAAGGACCATCAGGCACATATAAGAGATTTTGTCGAAAAAGTAAACCATCATGCCCATTGAATTGGTTGTAGTCTTGACGAGGATTTTGAGATTGTAAACAAGAAGCACGATCTAGGATAATATGGTTCAGAATGTCTTGGGCGAATTCATCAGTCTCAATATGCTCTCGAATGGAGTCTAGAAGACTTGAATCCCCAAGTGTGTCTATAGCATGAAATGCCATTAGTCGTAGACGGTTAGGACCCAAGATATGAACTTCTGACTTTCAAATGTAGCCTCCCCTGGTTGAAGTTCCATATACGAACGCCAAGATAAAGCACGTGCTTTTCCTTGTTGCGTCCCAGGGCAATATAGAATTACGAAATTAAAACGAGTTAAGCACTGCACCCAACGAGCTTGTCGACGACTCAAGACTCGAGCACTTTAGAAGTACGTTAGATTTTTGTGATCATTATAGACAAGGATTTGTTGAGACGAACCCTCCAAAAAATGACACCATTGTTGAAAAGAATCCACAATGGCAAGAAGTTCTTTGTCGTGAATCTCATAGTTGATTTCTGCAGCTTTGAATTTCCATGAATGAAAAGCCACAGGGTGTAGTTGGCCATCATTGCTAATCTGGGATAATACACTTCCTAGTGCGAAGTCGGATGCATCAACTTCGAGTATAAAGCGCTTCAATGGATCAACATGCATCAAAATTGGTGCAGATGTAAATGCTTGCTTTAATCCTTCAAATGCAGAGTTTGCATTTATACTCCACACAAATGGTCGATTCTTTTGTGTCAGTTGAGTGAGGGGCAATACGATCTTTGAATAATCTTTGATGAACTTGCGATAAAAGTTTGCGAACCCCAAAAAACATTGTACATCTCGTACAAACTGTGGTGTTTGCCAATCCAAAACTGTTTGAACCTTTGCTGGATCCATAGAGATGCCATGTGAAGAGACTATGTACCCCAAAAATTCCACTTGATGTTGGTCGAAACTGCACTTCTCCAATTTTTCATAGAGACCATATTCACGCAACCGTTGCAAAGCTTGTCGAACGTGTATATCATGATCCTCTTGAGTTTTTGAGTAGATCAAGATATCATTCAGGTAAACTATGACGAAAATATCGAGGAAAACTCAAAAAATGGCATTCGCCATATGTTGGAAAACTGTTGGTGCATTCGTGAGACCAAATGGCACCACTGTATACTCAAAATGGCCATAGCGAGTACGGAAAGCAGTCTTCCATTAATCCCTAGGAAGACTTCAAACAAGATTGTAAGCACCTCGAAGATCTAACTTTGTGAAATACTTAGCTCCACCGAGGCGTTCCACAAGGCTCAAAATCAATGGTAGAGCATATCGGTTTCGAATAGTTACTTTAAATTCAATCCTTGATAATCCACGACCTGACAAAGCGAACCATCTTTCTTCTTAACGAAAAATATGGGTGCGCCGGCAGGAGATCTTGAATGTTGGATAAACCCATTCGCCAAGTTCTCATCGATATATTCTCGAAGAACCTCTAGCTCTGTGGGCAAAAGGTTATAAATTGGCCCCCATGGAGGCTCTTTTTCGGGCTGCAAATCAATCAAGCAATCATATGGTCGATGGTCTAGTAGTCTATTGGCCTACACCTTATCAAACACATTGGAGAATTCTATATATTTCTTCGGTAGTTGGACCCCCGATTCTTGTGAGCTCGATGTGGGAGTTGCTAAAACTACGAACACCAACATGTCTTCCTTCCGTCCTTCCTCACGTAACTGATGTATAGAGATTGTCGAAATCTTTTGGAATGTCATATCCTTTGTTGAAGTTTTAAGAGACTCAAACTGTATTGTGACCTCTTCAATGGTTCTTTTTCTCCAATCAATAGTTGGGTTATGTAGCTCAAACCATGGAAGACCAAGAACTAGGGAGTGCTCTGGACTACTAATGATGTTGAATGAGATGGCACTAGCCAAATTGCCTAGGACTACACGAATTGGTTCAGACTCTTCAACTATATCACCTGATGTTATGGGGCGTCCATCAATGACTCCCCACAGACACTGGGCTTGGGAGCTTATGCAACTGAATATTATGCATTATAGCAAACTCACAATCCATGAAACAAGAGTTGGCTCTAGAGTCTAAGAGGGCAGAAGTTGGGACTCGATGGCACCTAGATGTGTTAAGCTCAACTTGTGCAGAGAAAACTCGACTAACTTGACCGGATGAAATGGAACCACAACTAGGTACGAACGTTACATGCCTAGGGCTATCCAACCAAATGGCTCCGATTTTGGCCGGACTTACTCATTTAACACATCATCTAATTGGTTCAAGACATCAAATGTATTTTTATGACAAGGACTACTAGGCCTACTTGGGTTACGAGAAGGAGGGGCAGAAATTGAGATGGGATTGTCATGAGCACTTACTTGGTTAACTTGTCGTCGTGGTTTATGTGGACAATTCACAACAATATGCCCTGGACCACCACAATAGAGGCATAGACGATTCGCTCGCCGTCGTTGCTTTTCAGCATCCGATAATGGTCCTCGACGTCGTGTTGTCTCGATTTCCATTGGAGTAGGTCCTTCCACCACACTTGACTTTGATACTTGGGGTGGAGTTGCAACCACCGAAGCATATGTTTCTGTTGGTCGGAAGCGTAACATTTGTTGGCGCTCAAAACGTCGCTCAAATAAGCGATTGTCACATCGCACGGCCCAACTTACTGCTTCAATAAGAGATTTTGGATCATCATGGAAGGTAAGAAGTAAATCCTTCACCTCATTGCGCAGACCTTGACAAAATTGGTCCATTAATGCCGCCTCGTCCCATGGAATATCACATGCTAGAAGATGAAAATCTACAGCATAAGCAAAAGCAGGACGATCTCCTTGTCGTAATCGCCAAATTTTGTTTATTGCGGTCCTCATACTATTGGTGTCTCCAAAGTTGGCTTGGAACTCATTAATAAAACCTTCAAAATCTTCTAAGAATGGTGAGTGCTTCTCTAGGAGTGGTGCAAACCACGCTAATGCGGTACCCGTTAACAAGGTGCTAACTAGTCCCACACGAGCAACATCAGTTGGGTAACGGCTAGGATGCAATTTAATCACAAGCCGTACCTGATTTAAAAATCCATGAAATGGAGACCTTGTACCATCAAACTTGGCCGGCAGACTAATCTTGGGTTCCTTCAGCGAGGTTTTAACTTCCGCCGCTTGTTGTTGCAATAGAGTAGTCTCCAATTGATGCACCCGTTGAGATCATTCTTCATATTGTTGTACTTTCTCAACACTTACTTGTTGTAGGTTTCCCATCAATCTTTGATTTTCATGCTCCAGTGCCATGAATTTGGTTGTCAGCATGTCGAGCTCGGAGAGAACACGCATATATTCTTGCTTGCTGATGGACTCCATAGTTACGAGAGAAAATTGCTAGATTTGCTTGAAATAAGGTTAAGATAAGAAGAAGAAGTTGGAGAAGAAGAAAAGAGAGAGATTCGGTTCAAACTATCGAAACTTGAGAATAGGAGAGAGAAAGATAAGATAACGATAGAAGGTATACAGAGAGAGAGAGAGAGAGAGAGAGAGAACACTAGAAATGGAAAGAGAGTTTATATTATAAGAGAGAGCAAGGATTTCAAAAAGTAGGCTAAAGGGCTACAAATTGCTGTTGAACCGAATGAGTTGTGATGAATGAATAGACACCTATTTATAGGTCCTTATGGAGTATTCTAGAATGTTCTAGAATATTTTAGATATTTATGATATTTAATATAATCATGGAATATCCTAGAATGTTCTAGAATACTCTAAATATCTTGTAATAAGTAATAATACATTTATTATAACTATACATCATATATGTTATTATAATGGTTAAAGGTCTAACATATAGACCAAGACGTCTTGGGCTTGAATCCTTGTAAGGCCAAAATGTATGTTTTCATGACACTTCCTAGAGTTTTATAGAGGTGAAAACATTCAAAATATATATTAAATCAAAACTTTGTGTTCCAAATGGGTGCAATATATAAAGAATTGGGTTGGAGAATGAAGTGCATCAGATTATTTTTTTCCAAAGAAGAATATACTCCATTAGTTAAAATATACACAAACTTGATCCCTTTCATGGGTAGGCCTTGCCTAGACTATAGATCTCGCTTATTTATCTTACATTTTCACATATGTCTCTAGCCATCCTTTCATACACATCACCTACATTCACTATCCCACATGCCATCCTTTCACACCCCTCGTTCAACTAATGGGAGGGGGGAACAACCATATGGGCCATCGGTGTAGTACACCACCGCTTTCGAAAATTCAGCCTCATTAATTCTGCAGCATCATCAGTACCAACAATCTGCTCATATTCAGCTCTTAGTGTAGTTATTAATGTGTGCCAAATTAGCTTAATCGATTCAGCTGGAGGGCGTTTCTGTGCTAAAAATACCCTGGTACACCTTGTTGTCCATACACACCATATGGTAATGGGGGCAAGCAACGTCCAAAGATCTCTCCAAGTTTTTGATTTTGTGCATAAGTTGTAGGTACCCTATTGTTAGTGATTAGCCGAACCGTGCCATTCTCCCCTCTATACTTAGCATTGCATGTGCTATCGTATTTTGCCACATCATCCTCAAGACATTTCCAGCAAGCATGTCCCCAGTTGAGGGTGAAAGAACTAGAGGCATGGCAAAGAAAACGTAGTGTCCTTCCCCATACAACTATCTCGCGACATTCCCATAGACAATGGGAAATGCTTTCTATCTGTCCATATGCAATACATCTAGGGTCTACATTGGGGCCTTTACCCCACCTCCCTACCGGCAAGGCTCTATGTGCAATAAGCCATAAACACATCATTATCTTGCGGTCATATTTGTCATGCCATATCATTTTCCAGAATTTATCTGGTCTCATTTCACTAATGCCCTCCTGTATCCTAAATTTCTTTGCCACAATCTTGTCGTGTTCTTGTTCTAGAATATTTTGCCTCCCAATCTTCATGTTGTACCTTAAAAATTGAACCAGTTTTGCCCCATTAGTTCGTCCTTGAATTCTCCAAAAATACATCGATGGGTCCCATGATAGCTGATCCAAGTGCCCTTCTATAGGCCAATACACTGTCGCTAGTGTGATCTCCCTTGCCTTAGGGTCAATAATCATATTCTTTCCATTTTTTGCTATCAACCTAATCGGCCTTTCTCTTTGAAAGGTTGGTTGCTCATCTCTTACCATCCCATGCTCTAGTTTGTAGTAGCATACCTCATTTGATTCTACTTTCATTCCCTTAATGCCAATTAAACAGTTCTCAACATCTATAAGTCATGTCCACGCAATTTCAGAGGTTATTACTTCTTTCTCTTCCAAGGTATTCCTGTAGCATGCAATGGCATCTGTAATTCTCTTGAGCATGCCTTTACCCCTGCTTATTCTCCATATTCTAGCCTTCTGAGTGCCCACCTCATTGGACAAAAACCTCTCCCACTCCACTAATGCATTCCCTTGGGCATTGATTAACTCAACCCATTTGAAACTTGCTTTTTGTCCTATCATCAGCCCATCCACATCTCTAATCAATGGGTTCCACACAATTGGCATGTACATCCGAGCATATGCATCATTTCTCTACCTACATGTGATCCCCTTTCTGATTTCTTGCCATGCTTTCATAATTCCAATAGCACATAAACTCTACATACTTCCCCAATATTTGGGTCTCATTTCTGGCACAAAGCCCCAAAATGGGTTGTTTGGCCAACATCCACCTTGTCTCGGCAACCACATCTTCCATCTACATCGCCATAGAACTTTCCATGGTGCCTCAGGAGTTTGTAAGCTCCTGACCACTAGTTTGCCTAGCAAGGCCTTCGTTTGCACCACGGGATCTATCAATCCTACCCCCCCCTTCCCTTTTCCTTTTTATAAGCGTGGTCCAAGCAACCTTTGCACATGCATGTTTTTCCTCTGTGCCCCCCCATAAGAAATTTTTGATAATCCTTTTTATCAATTTCATCAACTTGGGCACAATTATTCAGCGTGCAGTAGTATGCCATATAGTGGCCATTAGAATCTGATTTGCAATCACAATCTTGCCCGCAAAGGATAGTTTTCTTGCATTCCACCATATTAGCTTCGGTTTTATTTTGTCCAATAGTAGATTGTAGTGTTCTGCTCGATCAATGTCTATACCAATTTTGAAGCCCAAGTATCTAGTAGCTTCTCCTTTCCTCAACCATCTAAAATTGGGGTGGGGGATCCAATTTAACATGGGCTTATTACTGATCCAAATGCCCACTGATTTATTCCAATTTATTTTAGCATATGATTCCCTACAAAACTCATCAATTGCATTTTGCAATCTCCCCAAGTTGTGCGCATCACCTTTGCAATAGTTCATTGTGTCATCAACATATGCCGTATCAAGCACCATACCTTCATCATCGAGCAAGGTAAGGCCTTCTATTTGCCAAGATCTATCAGCAATTCGATAATGCAAAGCTTCTTTTGCAATGATGTATAAGTATGAGGCCAATGGGCATCCTTGGCATACCGAACGTAGGATCTTAAAGCTCTTCCCCATACTTCAAGCCATCAAAACCTGGCTGGATGTTCCTCTGTAAAAGGCACCCATTCCAAGGATCCACTGTTGTTCAAAGCCTAGGACTGCCATCACTGCTTCTAGGAAATCCCATGAAATCTGGTCATATGCTTTTTCAAAGTCGAGTAGCATTACTGCTAGGTCCACTTCTTGCTCCTCCGCACATGCTAAGTATTCCCAAAATGTTATCACATTGTCAACAATGCTCCGGTTCTCCAGGAAGCCAGTTTGTGTTGTATGTATAATGTCCCCAAATACCATTTTCAATCTCTTACTTACAACTTTGGCCATTATCTTATAAGCATTTGTGAGAATCGTCAATGGTCGCCAATTATCAAGCGTTGTTAGGTCTTTACCAACCTTGGGTATTAAATAAATCATGCCTCTACACATTGTTGTGGGCATTAATCCTTCCACCATAATGTATTGCATCCCTGCCAACATGTCATCCTTAATTAGATCCCAATCTTTGATGTAAAAGAATATAGGAAGTCCATCAATTCCTGCACAGCTTTGTTTGTTCATATCACCAATAGCATCCCACAATTCATGCATACCTATTGGGGTATTTAGTCGGTCCATCATCTGAGCTGTAACTTTCCTTGGTATCCTATTTATTATATTTCTAAAGGCAACCTGATCAATCAATTTCTCATTGCATACATTTAGTAGTTGAGTATAATAGCTTGTGGCTATTTCAAGCATTTCCTCTTTGCATGTCGTCATTGTGCCATCTGTCTTTTTTAAACATGAAGGTTGAATCCTAGATTCTTTGCATTTAACAGCTTCAAAAAATCCTTTAGTAACCCGATCTCCTACCCTAATCCAGCTTGTTGCCTTACTTCGATAGGCATAGATACTCCTAAGTTTTTGGTACATCTCTAATTTGCTTTTGGCCTCCTCTAGTCGAGCCTCAATCCATACATTATGTGGGTGTAATTCTCTTAGTCGTTGCATAGAAGTGAGTGACCATTGCATTCTCTACATTTTCTCCCTTATCTCTTTTCTAATTTCAATAACTTTTTGTCGAAAAAAGCCTGCCCATTCCTCAAGTTTCCCAGCCTAGCATATGAGCAGGGTCAAGGTACCTCCATTTGATATTAGACCATATTTTCTGTATATCATCGGTCCATTTAGTATCCATAACCAATTCCTTGCTCACCTTCACATTATGTGGCTTGCATCGATTGTTTTCTTGTATGTGCAACAAAACTGGGCATGATCTGAGAACATTGTACTCGGACAAATAATGCATCTGCCTTTCCTATCCATGAGCCGAGGGTCCAAATACCATCTGTCTAGCCTGGACATTGTCCTCCCATGCACGCTTCCTCCTACTCTAGAGTATCGAAGAGATTTTTCTTTTTGCATTTGAAAGTTAGGTGCATTCCAACAGTCTATCACATTATATCCTAAACAAAACTTATCCCATGCATACTTCTCCGCCCCATGCACCTGTTAGGAATTGGCGCTTTCCAAAACCTTCACCTCTCGGCCACAACCGAGGAAACACGAATCAATGCAGCAGTAAATCGAAAAACACAGAGAGAGACTCGAATGCACAGGGTTTAGCGTGGAAAACCCTAGACGGGAAAAACCACGGGAGTGCAAGACTCCAACTATCACTATACGCAGGGAATGTACAATGGCAAGCTGCAAGGCGACGACCTTGAGCTCGTTGTCCTCGCCATAGGCGGCGGTATTACACAGAGGCGTCTACCTCTTCCTTTCTCTCTCACTCTCTCTCACTCTCTAAGTGGAAAACAGAAAAATGAGCAACAACTAAAACAAACTGTTTGCCCTAAGTCATATTTATACACATATGACTTTCGGGCTATTTACAAATATAGCCTCGAGGGCCCTTGGCAAACATATTCACAAATATGTCCTCGCATCCGGATCTCTGTCCGGGTACATTCATCATCCGGTTCCGAAACCGGGTCTTCATCATCCGGTTCCGTAACCGGGTCTTCATCATCCGGTTCCGAAATCGGGTCTTCATCATCCGGTTCCGATACCGGGTACTCCTCATTCGGGTCTTCATTCCCGATTCCCGGACATCTGACCATCCCATCCGGAGGGACCGTAATCCCAACAAACTCCCCCTTCACTTCGGCATAGGATGTCTTTCCAGTCCGACCCTCTTCCGGCACGCTTCCAGCTTGTCGGGTGTGAGCACTTTGGTCAGCATATCTGACCCGTTCTCGTCCGTGTGGATCTTCGTCAGCACGAACTCCTGGTCTTCTATCCTTTCCCGGATCCAGTGATATCTTCGCTGGATGTGCTTCGTCCGGGAGTGATAGGCCGCGTTCTTCGCAAGGTGGATGGCACTCTGACTGTCGCAGTAGAGTCGGTACTCCTCCTGCCGGATACCGAGCTCTCTAATGAAGTCCTTCATCCATATTATTTCCTTGCCGGCTTCAACAGCCGCCATGTACTCCGCCTCCGTGGTTGACAACGCAACCGTCTTCTGCAGCCTCGACTGCCACGAAACAGCTCCCCCTGCATACGTCATCACATACCCTGATGTGGACCGGCTGGTATCTGCATCAGCCGACATATCCGAATCGGTAAAGCCGTCGAGTTCGGGCTTACCGGAGCTGAATCGGAGGCACACGTTTGCCGTGCCCTTCAGGTATCGGAGTATCCACTTGGCCGCGTTCCAGTGCTCTTTGCCGGGATTGCTCATGTACCGGCTCACCACTCCGACTGCATATCCTATGTCCGGTCTTGTACACACCATTGCGTACATCAAGCTTCCGACGGCAGAGGCATATGGTACTTTCATCATGTCCTCCTTCTCAGCCTTTGTCTTGGGGCTTTGCTTGCTGAACAACTTGCAGTTTGCCGAGGGTTGACCCGACCGGTCTTGCTTCCGACATGTTGAACCGGTGAAGCACCTTTGTCACGTACTTCTCCTGTGACAGCCACAACTGCTTCTTCTTCCGGTCCCGGATGATGTGCATCCCTAGTATTTGCCTCGCCGAACCCAGGTCCTTCATTGAGAAGGTTCGGTGAAGCGCTTTCTTCAGCATCCGTATCTTGACCTGGTCCCGTCTGACGATCAACATGTCGTCCACGTACAGGAGGAGTATTAGAGAGTCTCCTCCTTCGAACTTCTTCACAAACACGCAGTGATCGGACTGCGTTTTGTGGTACCCTTCCTCGGTCATGAAAGAGTCGAACTTCCGGTACCATTGCCGGGGAGCCTGCTTCAGTCCGTAAAGGCTCTTCTTCAACCGGCATACCAAGTGCTCCTTCCCTTTCTTCTCGAATCCTTCCGGTTGCTGCATGTAGATCTCTTCTTCGAGGTCACCGTGAAGGAATGCCGTCTTCACGTCCATCTGTTCTACCTCGAGGTCCATGCTTGCCGCTATGCTCAGCACCGTCCGGATGGAGGTCATCTTCACTACCGGGGCAAATATCTCGTCGAAGTCGACGCCCTTCTTCTGCTGGAACCCCTTCACCACGATCCTGGCTTTGTATCTTGGGGGGTTTCCGGCATCTCCCGGTTTCAGCTTGAACACCCACTTGTTTCGAAGTGCCCGCTTTCCTTTCGGCAACTCCACAAGTTCATATGTGTGGTTCTCATACAGGGAATCCATCTCCTCCTTCATGGCACTTAACCACCTGCGGCTATGGGTGTCAAGCTTTGCTTCTTCAAAACTCTCCGGCTCCCCCTCGTCGGTTAGCAGCACGTGCTCTGGTTCCGGAAATCTCCGGGGGGCCCTTCACTCTCTTAGAGGATATCTCCGTTCCGGAGCTTCGGTAACCGGCTCCTCCGTTTCCTCTTCATCCGAATCCATTCCGGGATCGGGGCCGGTTCCGGTATCAGTTTCATCTTCCTCGGCCGGTTCTGTTTCTTCACCGTCTTCGGCCGGATCCTCGAGTGCTAACCGGTCCCTTGCCGGTCGGGACTGCTCCTCGTAGAGTTGATCCTCACCGGTCGACTTGGAGCTCTTCATCTTCTTCTCTGACTCCCAGTCGGCGAGTGTCTTGTCCTCCATGAAGATGATATCACGACTCTGGAATATCTTTTTGTCGACCGGGTCCCATACTCGGTAGCCGAACTCGTCATCGCCGTAACCGAGGAATATGCATGGCCGGGTCTTTGGATCTAGCTTTCCTCTCCGGTCCTTTGCCACATGCACATATGCGAGACACCCGAACACCTTCAGATGCCGGTAGGATACTTCCCTACCGGTCCACACTCTCTGCGGCGTGTCTCCGTCCAAAGGTACTGAGGGTGATCTGTTTATCACGTATGTCGCCGTCGACATTGCCTCAGCCCAAAACCCCTTGGGTAATTTCGCATGCGCCAGCATACTCCGGACCCTCTCCATTATGGTCCGGTTCATCCTCTCGGCCAGCCCGTTCAGTTCCGGCATCTTCGGCACAGTAAACTCGAGCCGGATTCCCTTCGAGCGACAGTACTCCTCGAACTGCCCCCGGTATTCCCCTCCGTTATCCGCTCGTATCGCTTTCAGCTTCTTACCGGATTCCCTTTCCACTCTTGCGTGGAGTTCTTTGAAGACGCACAACACTTGGTCCTTTGTCTTCAACGGTGCCGTCCACAACTTCCGGCTGTGGTCATCAATGAATGTCACGAAGTACTGGGCTCCGCCATGTGACTTCATTTCTACTTGACACACGTCAGTGTGCACCAACTCCAATGGTGCGCTACGTCTCGTCGGTGGCCTTGAGTGGAAGGAGGTTCGGTTCTGCTTACCGGCCAGGCAATCGGTGCACTTCTCCAGGTGCACATGCTTCACTGGAATAAGGTTGTCTTCTGCAAGCCTCTTCATCCCCTTCTCACTCATGTGGCACAGTCTCTTGTGCCACAGCTCACCGGCAGTGTCGGCTGCCACGTTCAACTCCTCCGGACACTGTTATTCTCTTAGCCGGACAAGGCCTAACACAAGGTGTCACGGAGACACTTCACCAAAGGGTGATTACGGCATAGGATTAAGATTCAACGATTACACCAACTTACGTAGGTTATGCGATTAGATTGCTTGGTTAATTACACGCGTAAGATATAACAGTGATTGCAGAACGGAAATCAAGACAAAAGTGTAAACATCATAAACTGTATTAATTATCCGCTATCCTTACAATAGGGTCCGGGCCTTTAAATAGGTTTCCGGCCCGTAGTACAAAACGGTGCCTCTCGCACCTATTCGGGATCCGTCCGGATCTGGAACGGCATACCGTTTCCAGTCCGTCCGTCCACACTATGCTCATTTACAACCATATCTAATTAATTCCTTCACTCCGTATTTTGGACTCCTTGCCGGCCGGTAACACATGGCACGCCCGTGGGACAGTACCTTGTACGTCGAACCCTTCTCGGCCCCTTCATTGTTCACCCAAATTGTCCAAAATACTTGGTTCAAGAATTTCCGCTTGTTCTTTCGGTTGTGGTTGTTGCGGCTGTGCTTCCTGCTGCTGCTGTGGTTGAGGTTGGGCCTGAGGCTGCCCCGGCTGCTCTGCTTGCTGCTGCTGCTCCATTTGTTTCGCTGACTCCGACTGCTCCGTTTGTCTCTCTGGCTCCGGCATCTCCGTTTGACTGCTTCCGGTCCGGTCTCCTTCCAGTAACGGTTCCTCATCACTGAGGTTGACCGTAACTGGTTCTCGTTCTTTCTCTCCTCGGATCCGGGACCTCTCGTAGCTTTCAAACTGGATCTGCGCCTCCAGCCTGTCGTCGTCCAGCTGAGCTACAAGTTGCCGGACTTGCTCTAGTTGGTCCTCTGCCAAGGCTTGAAAGTCTTCGGCAAGCTCATCTCTTATGCCGGTGAAGTCTTCGGAAGTCAGCATATAGCAATCATCTCCCTCCTTCCGCCGGTTCTCTACGTCAGCCCGGAGCAATTGGAGTTCCGCCGCGTTCGTGGCCCACTTGGTCCACCATTTGACGGACCCGTTATCAATCAAGCTCTTGGTCTGGTTCAACCAGGCCCGCATTATATCCTGGATGCGACTTGCTCCCATTTGTGCTCTGCTTTCCACCACTTGTCGCTCCTCCTTCAACTGCTTAATGAGATTTGCCGTATCCTCCGCCTGCTCCCTGTAGCGCGTCAGCTGCCCTTGATATGTCGTTTGCAGCCTCTGCAGTACCTCCGCCGCTCTTTCTTTTTCCGCCTGCTGTTGCCTGAGGAGCTCTGTCCGAACCTTCTCCGCCTCTTCCAACCGTCTTCTGTTTTCCGCTTGTTCCTTGGCGAATGCGGTTGCGGTCCGATCAACTGCTTGCCGGAGCTCATCCATCCGTTCCTTGTGCTCCGTTTGCAACCGTTTATACTCCCGGTGCAAGTTCTCAAATTCCTCTGTTTTTAGTTTGAGCTTGCCGTTAATCTGGCGATGGTTCCGGTCCTCCCGGTCCTTTACCTGCCGGAGTTCCTCTTTCAGGCGCTCTACTTCTGTTTCGGCGTTCCTCCGGAGCCTCTCCTTCTCTTGCAGCATTTTCTCCTTCTCCTCCTTGAGCCGGTCGTACGCTTGGTGGCCTTTCCGTAAGCCCTCCTCGGCCCGGCGTAGATTCTCAGCAGTCTTTTGGAGTTCTGCCTCCGCTGCCGTCTTCAATTCTCTTTCGCGGCTCCTCAGCGCTTCTTGGGCAGCAAGCTCATCCTTTAAATCCGCAAGCTCTTGGGCTTGTGCCGCATTTCTCTCCGGAACGGTTTCCGTTGCCGGGGTCTGATTGCTATGTACAGGTTGATCTGACACTTTATTCTGTACATTGCCCGGAGTCACCGGTGCTTGGACTTGTGTTTCCCTTGTGACCCTGTCCAAGTCTTGTTCAAGGTTCCGGATTCTGCACCGGGCCGTCTCTAGATCTACGGTTGTGACGAGCAACCGTTCCTGGTGCGCTCTCTCTTCCAACTCTATATACTCAACCACTCCGGCGATTTGCTCGCCTACCCACCGTAGCCACATGCTACCGCTGCCTTGTTGCTGTACTGGTCGGGTCGGCTCCTTCACTGTGGAATTGTCTGGCCTGAGTGCCTGCATATGCCATTCTGGTTATACTCCTTGGCCGCCATGTGCTCTGGCTGTGCTCGCCGGCTGTTGTGTTCCGGTGCCCGCCGTCTCCGGAGCCGTTGGCATGACTTCTTCTATAGAAGTTGCCAAGACCGGTTCCCTACGCACCGGTTCCGGTTCTTCCCTTGTGGTTTGCTCAGGTTGAGTTGGGGGCGTTTCTGCCTCTCGCGGGTACGACCGCTCCCCTCCTATCTCGGCGGTCCTACTTCTTGACCGTCGTTGGAGGTGCTCTTCTGGCTCCTCCGTTTCCTCTTACTGTGTCACGGCATGTTTCTGTGCCGTCAAGGGTTCCGGTTCCTTCTGTCCCGGTCTCCGTAAGGTTATCTTGACGGGTCGGACCGGTGACACCTCCTCCGGTTCTGGGACCCGTTTCTTCCCTTTCGTCGCCTTCGACGCCAGCAGCTGCTGTCGTTTGGACGCCGGCTTCGAGGTGCTTCCTTCCGATATTCTTGGCCGCTTCTTTGGCTGGGCGGTCTCGACCGGCGGCACGAGCAATGTTATCCATTGAGCTATGGCGTGCCACAGCCTCCGGCCCTCCTTGCCGTCCTTCCCTCGTATCATGTCGATTGCCATGCACAACCCGTCTGCAATCAACACCGGCCAGTCCACCTTGATCCCTTCATAGGTGGCTATGATCATCCCTGCCCGATTTTTTGGCATGACAGGGGGTCGGGGGTACACGTGACCGTACTCATGGAGCACTCGAGCTATCTCCCTGAATAGCGGATCTTCGCCGCCCTGCGTCCGATAGCCTTTGCCGGCAACAGAGTACTCACCAAAATATCGGATGAGTTGCTCCGAGGTTGGGTTATCGATCTGAAAGATTCCTCCCTCCGGAAGGCCTGTTAGCGCGCGGATCGCCTCCTCGGTGATGACCTCTGTGGCGAGCTCCTTGATGACCCGGTCGGCTTCTCTGTGCGGCGGTGCCTCCATGATGGCCAAGAACCCCTCCAGTCCGTTTTGCCTGAACCATTTCCTGGCCGCTTCCGACAGCGTTTGTGGTTCCATGTCTGCTTCAAGGTCGAGGGAAGATGGCGAGGTAGAGTGGTGATGAGAGTGAGAGCGAGAGAGAGAGCGTTCTGAGCGCGGGGGTTCTCTGCGTGCAGGTTCGCGTTTGCTCAGCTTCCACTGTCTTGGTGCTTCTGTGCTTCTTGGTTCGCGAAATGAAAAGGTCTCCATGCGTTCTGCTTCTTCTTTGTGCGTTTTGGCGCCTTTTTCGAGCATGCACACGTCGTGTACCAATTTAGTATTAAGTAGCGTGGCGTCTCTTAAATGCCCACTACGTACCTTTTCGCGCCTTGCTTTCACACCCGTTCATACCTCGATTTTTAATGTTTTTTTTTTTTTTTTTTTTTTTTTTTTTTTTTTTTTTTTTTAAAATTTTTAATGACGGTGTGTGACCTTACACATCCGTAGGTCCCTTCGGACCCTGACCGTTTTCCTTACGGGTTGCCGTGTCTTCCTTCGTCTCTACTACGGGTTCCCCGTCGTCTTTTTCTTCCGGATCGACACGTACCGATCCCGGACAGGTTCCTGGTGTAGTGCCGGTGAGCTGCATAAACGGGTTCTTTGGCATCGGTCCTTTATAGGGCTTTAGTCGAAATCCATTCACCCACTTGCCTAGTACTTCCCCGGCAAGTGTCCCTATCTGATAGGACCCGTTGTATTCCCTTGTCAGCCAATACAGACCTGTCCATCTGAACCGGAGTTTACCCGGCATTTTGCCCATCCTCGTTTGGAATACTAGAACCAGCTTCCCGATTTCGAACATCTTTTCGTTACCTTTCCGGTGACGGTCAACGAATGCTTTCCGTCGTCGTTGCTCCAGTTCCATGTGGAGGATGCTGGCCAGCCGTTGCTCCTCCAGTTCGCATAGTGCTGCTAGCCGTATTTCCTCCGACTTCTTTTCATTCAGCCGTTCCCGTAGTTGGATCCGTAAGCTTGGTACCTGAAACTCGACCGCCATGACCGCTTCTAAGCCGAATGCTAACCGGAACGGCGTTGTCCGGATACTCGTTTTGTATGCCGTTCTGTACGCCCATAGCGCACTATGGAGCTTTGTGTCCCAGTCCGTCCGGTTTTCATTGACAATTTTGCGGAGAATGTTCTGCAGCGTTTTGTTGGTGGACTCTGCTAACCCGTTCGCCTGTGGGTAGTACGGTGTGCTTCGTTTATGGACCACGGCATAGAACGTTGTTAAGCTTTCCACTACCTGGCCGAGGAAATGCCCTCCTTGGTCGCTGATCAATTCAATCGGACATCCATATCGGCACCAAATGTTCTCGTACAGGAATTTTGCTGTGGATGACGCGGTGTTGTCTCTCAGGGCCTTAGCTTCCACCCATTTCGTGCAATAATCCGTTGCCACGATGACATAACGATTACCCGTTCTCATTGCCGGTGGCTTGAACGGTCCGACAAAATCCAACCCCCACTTTTGGAATGGCTCTAGTGGAAGTACCGGTTGGTGTGGCATCCGTGCTTGCTCCGTAGGCTGGCCCATTCGTTGGCATAGGTCACATTCCTTAGCATACATGACGGCGTCTTTTAACGTCGTGGGCCACCACAAGCCGCTCTGCCATACTTTCCTCGCCGTCGCTTCCCCGGCATAGTGTCCTCCGGCAACCCCACAGTGTGCTTCCCGTAAGATTACTTCTTTCTCGTCACTTCGGACTGCCCGTCGCCATATTCCATCTGCTCCTTTGTGGTAGAGAGTGTCCCGTAACAGACAAAAATTGCGGCTCTGCACCGCTAGTCGTTTCCTCTCATCCCGGTTCATTTCTTCCGGTGGCAGGCCCGTGCTTAGGAACTGGTGCATGTTTGTCAGCCATTTATCTTCTGATGCCACCGTGTCGTCCGCTGCCGTTTCCGGGGTGATACGGAATAACTCCGCGTCCGGGAATTCATCCGCTACTCCGTCGCCTGGTTCTCCGGACTCTAATCGGCTTAGATAGTCTGCTACGGCATGCTGGATACCGGGCCGGTGGAAAATCTCGAATTCGAACTCCTGCAACAGCAAGGTCCATCGGGCCAACTTACCGGTCAGGGACGCCTTGGACACTAAGTACAAGAGCGCCGAGTGGTCCACATGAAAGGAGAACTTCCTTCCCAATAGGTAATGCCGAAACTTTGTTACACTGTAGATCATGCCCAGGGCCTCCCGTTCCGTCGTTGAATAGTTCTTCTCCGCTTGGGACAGCTTCCGGCTGGCGTAATATACCGGCCGGTACCATTTGGGCTCCGTAAGCTGCATTAAGGCACTGCCAATAGCGCTGTCGGATGCGTCCACGAACACGTGAAATTCCTTGCTCCAATCCGGAGGCTGCACGACGGGTGCTTGCGATAAAAGTACCTTCAGGGCATTGTATGCCTTATCCTCCGTATCCGTCCATTGGAACGGTGTCCGATGTACCGCGGTGTGTAATGGTGTAGCCAAGTCAGCCAAGTGACGGAGCATCCGGCTGTGCCACCGGATCTGTCCTAAGAATCGGCTTAGTGCTTTGGCCGTTTTCGGCGCCGGTGCCCCTAGTATGGTGTTTACTTTGTCCGGGTCGACCGCAATGCCCTCCTTACTTACAATGTGTCCCAGCAATATTCCACTTGAAACTCCAAAGATGCATTTTGCTGGGTTTAAGCTTAGCCGGTATAACCTACACTTTTCAAGGCATAACCGTAGGTGCTGCAAATGGTCTTTTCCCCGGCTATAGACTGCAAAATCATCCAGGAAAACTTGCATGAAGGCAGGAATGTATTCGCCGAAGATCTCCATGATGATTCGCTGGAAAGTTGCTGGTGCCGTTTTTAGGCCGAACATCATGACTTCGGCCACAAACACCCCCCATTCGGTGACGAACGCTGTCTTCTCCTGGTCGTCCGGGTGCATCCGAATTTGATTGTACCCGCTGAACCCGTCTAGAAAGCTATAAACTTCATGACCGGCGACGGCATCCAGTACTCCATCCGTGAACGGAAGAGGGAATGCATCCGTAATTGTGGCGGCATTTAGTTTCCTGTAATCTACACACACACGGATTTTACCGTTCTTCTTTGGGACGACGACGATGGGGCTCAGCCACGTCGCTTTCTTTACCGGCCGGATGAAGCCCACTCTTAGGAGTTTGTCGATTTCCTCCTTCACTTTGGCGGCGTAGTTGGGGTTCATTCGGTAACGTCGTTGCGCCACTGGTTTCGCGTCCTTGCCTAAGTGGATCTGATGCTGATATAATTGAGGGTCCAGCCCTCGCATGTCCTCGTATGACCAGGCGAATACGTCGCGAAACTCCGTGAGAAGTTTGATCATCGCCGCTTTATCTTCCGGCTTCATTTCTTTGGCGATGTGAACCGGGTTTGATTCGTCCTTGCTTCCTAGGTTCACTTCGTCAAGCTGGGATGTTTTTACCCGTTGGGAAACGGCCATTTCCCGTTCCAACGCTTCCTGTGCTTGCCGTAATTCCCGAATCGCATCTTTGTCTGGTTCGGCTTCGGTGTCGTCCCGCTGCGGCAAGTATGCGGCTACGGCTTCAGCTACGTCAATCTCGAAGAGTGGTACGATCTTCGGGTGTTCCTCCAAGTACTGGGCTTCTTCGTCGTCTGCCAATCCTTCAAGCATATTCACACATTCGGCATACAGCGGTGTGCATTCCTTACCGTTGCTCGGCCGTGGTTGTGTCGGTACCCGGACCTTGGCTTTTCCGCGCCGGAAGGTAATCATATTTTTCCGCCAATTTTGCTTGATGTGTGCTGTTTTCAACCATGGTCTGCCCAGCAACAGAGGGTACGCGCCTTGCGCGTGTAGCCGCAGCACTACAGCCGAGATGTGAAATGTGTGACCTCCTATGGTGACTTCCAATTTCCGTATTAAGCCCGTCGGCCGTACCGAGCTCGTATCCGCCATCCGTAGCCAGAACGGGCATGGCTCCCATTCATGTATACCCAAGGCATCACACGTACGGAGGCTTATTACGTTCACCCCGGAACCTCCATCGATTACTGTGCCGGGAAGTTCGTGCCCTTTGACAATAGCTGTAATCACCGGACTGCTAGTGTCCACTACCGTCGGTCCCTCCTCCGGGTTCGAGAAGAGGACTGGTGCTGGTGGGGCTATGCCGTCTGTCATGCCCGTTTTTAGCCCTTCCGTAAATCGCGGCACGAGCTGCAAGAGTCTTCCTAACGGCAACGTGATCTGACATTCTTGCAGTGCTTGCCATGTCTCGTTTTCTGGGTGGCTACCGCCGGCACTCCCTATGGTATTTGCCTTTTGCCGTTCCGCGTCCGCGACGTTCTTTTCATTGGCTTCCTTCACCCATTCCGTCGCCTGCTTTCGTATGGCCTCTTGTGTTTCCCACTCTTTGGCTATGCCTTTCGACCGTGTGGTTACTTGCTGTAAATCCGCCACTTCCGGAACCACCATATTAACTGCTGGTCGTTTCTCGTAGCTCTTTACCGGGCACTGGTTACTGTAGTGGCCTTCCTGCCTGCAGTAGTAGCAGTACTCTTTACGGGTATTGCTGGATTCAGCATTGCTGGTAGCCGGAGTCGGTCCCGTAGCGAGTGGTGCGTTCTGTGCCGGTTGGCTCCTTGGGGTTCCATTTTCCGGGTCCCTAGGGTGACCACCTTTCTTGAAATTACGTTTCTTATTATTCTTATTTTTATTTCGGTAGTCCGGTCGTGGTGGATCGTAAAATCGGCCATAGTCTTCCTGGTGCCTTCGGTAACCAGGGGAATGGTCTCTGTCGTATTGCTCGTGTCGCCTGTTGGGCTCTCGATAACGGTCCGATCGCTCATACCGGTCGTAGTTATCACGCCGATTCCCGTACCGGCCATCATTCTCTTGCCTGTCTCCGTACCGGACATCCTGTGCCGGTCGGTACCGGTTCATTTTTTGCCAACGATCTTCCTCTTCGTCGTGGCTACTTCTTGGCTCGATCCGTCGGACGGGTGGTGCTTGTCGGTTTAACAGGTTATACTCGCACCGGTCCGTTGTATGACTCTTGGATTGACAAATCACACACTGAGTGCGCATGGTGCACTCTACTGCCGAGTGTCCGGCATTCAAGCAGATTGTGCATTGAATTGCCTGCCGGAACCGGAGATCTTCCTCGGTGGGTAACGCCCGTTGCAGTGTTCCCAGCGTAAGCCATGAGCTTGTCTTTTCCATTTCTCTGACCCGGTCAATGACCTGATCGATGGTGCATCCTCGAAAATCGATCACCGTACATACCGTGCGTAACGGTTCCCGGAGTGCATTTAAAAATATCGTCCGTAATTCCTCCTCCGGGGGTGCACGGGCAAGCTGGCTATGCATCCGTTGAAAACGGATGACGAATTGGGGAATGCTTTCCCCTGCCTCCTGCCGGATCGTATAAAACAGGCCCACCATTGTCGTCTGGTCGACCTCCTTGTGGAAAAAATGCAAGAATTTTGCTTTTAATTCTGCAAATGTTGTGATGGTCGCCGGGTCCTGCGACCGCCGCCATCGTGTCGCTGGTCCTTCTAACGTTACTCCGAATTCCGCTATCTTCGAGCGTTCTTCTTCCTCCGGTGTCATTCGCTGGGACGTGTGATTTGCTTCCCATGTCTGCTCGAAGTCATCCACATGCGCTTCCGCATCCGGATCATCGCGGTATTTTGAGTATTGGAACGGCATGTCGTCGTCCAGTATTAAGCCGCGGTTTAGTGGCGTTTGTTGATATTTTTCCGGTTCTTTCTCCGGTTCCACTTCCGGTTCTTTTGCCGGTCCTTCCTCCGGTTCTTTTTCCGGCTCTTCTTCCGGTACCTTTGCCGGCTCTTTCGTTGGTGTTGGTGGCTTTGCTTCTTCCACTTCCGGTGTTAGTGGGTTGACGGCTTCCGTTTGTGGTTCCGGATAGTCCTGATTGAGCGGTTCCGGTTCTGGAGTCGGCACGGTATCCGACCCGTCGTCTTCCGGGCCGCCGGGGGTATCGTTGCTGCTCCGGTAGTTCGTGTGCACGCTGTATCCCCCTTCGGAATCCGATTCGTAGGCTGAAAAGGCTTCTGCCTTGTTTTCTCCGCTTGCCAGCGCCTCCAGGAGTCGTTCGGTTTCCCGGAGACTACTTAGACTGCTTCCGTCGTCCTGGTCGCGAGTATGCCGTAACCGGAGAGATTCCTCCGCGACTCTCCGGATCTCGTTGGAGAACGAACGATCCGAGCGAATTTCCTGCGCTGCTTGCTGGAAAGTCTCACGCCGTCTTTGCCGTTCGGCGAGGCGTCGAGCTCGGTCTGTACCCAAGTCGTGCGTTGGTCTAGTCATCCATTACCGTCGTTCGCTGCGAGAAAGCAGGGATCGTGGTCGCCAAAACTGTGTTATTATCTTAGCCGGACAAGGCCTAACACAAGGTGTCACGGAGACACTTCACCAAAGGGTGATTACGGCATAGGATTAAGATTCAACGATTACACCAACTTACGTAGGTTATGCGATTAGATTGCTTGGTTAATTACACGCGTAAGATATAACAGTGATTGCAGAACGGAAATCAAGACAAAAGTGTAAACATCATAAACTGTATTAATTATCCGCTATCCTTACAATAGGGTCCGGGCCTTTAAATAGGTTTCCGGCCCGTAGTACAAAACGGTGCCTCTCGCACCTATTCGGGATCCGTCCAGATCTGGAACGGCATACCGTTTCCAGTCCGTCCGTCCACACTATGCTCATTTACAACCATATCTAATTAATTCCTTCACTCCGTATTTTGGACTCCTTGCCGGCCGGTAACAGACACAACCAGGCATTCATAAGGTACAGTGTGTTGACTTTCCGGGCCCGAGCCACTATCAGGCTCCCCTTGCTGAACTTCATTACGCAGTTCCGGATGCTACCTGTGTAGCCTTCATCGTCTAGCCTCCCGGCCGAAATCAGGTTCAATCGAACCTCCGGAACGTGTCGGACATCCTTCAGCAACATTTTGCATCCGGTCGAGGTTGTCAACCACACGTCTCCTATGCCGGCAATCCGGCACGTACCTTCATTTCCCATCCGAACACAGCCATGCTCACCGGCTGTGTAGGATGAGAAGTATCTTCTTTCCGGGGTCAGGTGGAACGACGCTCCGGAATCGACCACCCAGGTAGTCTCATCGCCGGCAATGTTTAGTTCACCTTCTTCGGTGATGAGCATGATCTCCTCTTCACTTGCCGCGAGTGTCGTCGTTCCTTTCCGGTCCTGCCCTCGCCGATCCGAACCATTCCGGTCCGTGGCTCCCCGGTAAGCACCGTTCCGTTCCGAAGACTTCTTCGAATCGGTGTCGTCGGCTCCGTTGTCTTTTTGGTAATGCCGACAATTCTTTCGGAAGTGCCCCGGCTTCCCACAGTGGAAGCATGTGGGCCTTCCTCTTGACTGCGACCGGGTCCCCGACTTCTCCCGTCTTTGCGGACTCCGGTTCCGTTGTCTTCCCCGATCCGATTCGGTAAGCAGCATCTTCGGATCGGAGGCCGGTTCTTTATCTCTCCGACGCGCTTCTTCGTTCAAAATGCTCGTCTTTACCGTTTGTAGGGACAAGTTATCTTCGGTGCAGGAGGTGCTGAGAGTCACCACCAAGTTCTCCCAGCTTTCCGGCAATGTACACATCAGCATGATGGCTTGCATTGCATCCTCCAACGGGAACTTGATCGCTGCAAGCTGGTTCACGAATCCCATGAACGTGCTTACGTGTTCCACCATACTCTCGCCGTCCCGGTACTTGAGGTTCACTATCTTCCTCATCAGGGAGGTCCGGTTCAACGCATTCTTCCTCTCGTAGAGGCCCGACAGCTTCTGCCACATCTCATATGCGTTGGTGTCGTTCGCCACATGTTGTAGAACGCTCACGTCGACGTATTGCCGAATGGTTGCAACGGCTTTCCGGTTCAGAAGCCTCCATTCCGTCTCAAGTACCCCCTTGGGTATTTCCGACCTGTCGATCGGTTCATACAGGTCCCGAACAATGAGCAAATCCTCCATCTTTATTGTTACGGGCATGACCATATAATATCCCGTGGTGAGAATTGTCGTAGTATTCTATACACGTGGATAAGTGTGAGGGTTAAACAAAGAGTCTAAAGAAGGGGAGGATTACTTTTAATCCTCGGGATTGAGACAACCCATGAGGCCAAGTGTGAACATGGCTGGGGGCCTTGAGAATTACTATAAATAAGAGGCCTAGCTACCCTCATTTGGGCATGCATTGACTACGTCGAGACTCTGTCCGTGAGTGGAACGACTCTTGTAGCAAGCGCGCTATCGTCCAGGTACGACTCGACGCCAAGGCGGTGGTATGGGACGCCGATCGAGGCTCGAGTCCGTCTCGATCCCTTCGCTCGGGGGTGGTCGGGTGGATCGGCACCCTTCTTTCTCTCTTTTCTCTCTATTCTTTCTAGATCTATCATTGAGATATCCTTATTTTATGCTTACTTTAGTACCTAATCTCTAATATTTGGTATCAGAGCGAATGTACTAACGTTTCTTTTGGTTTTCTTTTTGTCTTCGCGTGGGATGGCGATTGATCGTTGTGCGGTCGCCTTCATGCAGACAAGGATTAGCGAAAGAACTTCGGTAAATTTTCCTTAATTTTTTATCTAATTTTTCTTCTCCCTTCTATACATGTGTATACTTAATATGTAGTTTTTTTTTTTTTTCATATATTCAATGATGTTGACGTGGTATTTAATTGGTTATCTTAAACGTTTACATATGTCCACGAGGTCAATACCTCGTTTGACATATAAATCATATGTGATGAGTGTCGTATGCGTACGAGGTTACTACCTCAATTGCGTATTACGTTCACGAACATATGTTACGTTCGCGTACGAGGTCAATACCTCGCTTCGTTCGAAATGATATGCGTTGGATTTACTATGCGTAAGAGGTCAATACCTCAATTGCGAATTACGCTTAACCTTATTTTCGGATGTTTCGTGTGCGTAGAGGTATATGCCTCGATTACGTATCCCGAATACATCATTGTTGGCTATATAAAAAAAACGATTCATTTAGTATACGCATATGTGGTCACTTATATACGTCTCTGATCGTATATATGTGATATATTGACATATGTGTATATTTTAGATTACGTGATTCATATCAAATGTTTTCCTAATTGGGGAGAGGATTTTGGTGGCCGTCCTCACATTTTTGTGAGAATGGCGTTGTCACCATCCCTTTTATCAACAATTTTTATTGTTGAAATTCCCGTTGGTCACTTTGATCTTTCGTTACGTAACGAACCTCGTATAGCCAAAATGATGTTGAATACGTCGGGCTTGATCCACATCAAGTAGGGTCGCTCTAATGACACACGTATCCAACATCTCCCCTCGTTACATGGATACGATGCCACCATGAGCTCGTTCTTACGAGCGCCATTCGTAATGACGTGACCATGTGATGGGCCACATGAGCCTACGAAGACACAAGGGCTCATTCGGCTTGACCATTAGGTTACACTTTGGCATATGCCATTGTACTTACGAGGCTTGAGGGTAGGTAGCGTAAAACCATAGTGGGTAATAAATGAGGGAGAAATAAGGCCACTTGACCTATATGTTTCTTTTAAAAAAACATATAGGGGCAAATGCCTCGCATATCTCGAATACGCCTCAAACATTAAACATTCAAGACGCGCAATCTACTTGGTTGGCTCAAGTGTTTAATGTATTTGTCCTCGAGGTCTCGAGTTCAAATATGACCAACACCATACAACATCGTTGATACATATGACTATAATACATGTTTAGACTTTAGGTCTAAGTGCACTTCGGGGTCCTCGTAATAGGACTTAAAGAGCCGAAACCACATATGTGGGCACAGAAACATAGTTATTGTTAACATTTTTTTCGTGTATAAACTATTCATGACGCGAACATACATGGTTGAGCCTCGGGGAGCCGCCATGAAAAAAATCGATATAGAGATCAGGGAAAGGCATTCATTTGTCACCCCCATGGTTTTTAAAACACCTCTGTGTTACCATAGTAACCTGATCTTGAACCTCATCTCATACGTCTAGAGGGGTATTGACGTGAGATCATGATATCGATTAATGTTTGCCCATGATATGTTTACACCACGACAAGATGTTATGACTATTTGTCTGACCTTATCTTATTTCTTTGCCAGAAATAATCATTCAATGGCTCAGAATAACGACCCGATGCCCTCCGCTCAAGCGGAAAGACCTCAAGGAAATCCTCCTGGGACAATGTCCATTGAGGCGTATATTTTACAAGTACAACATTTCCTAAGTTCAACCGCGCAGCAGTTGACCGAATTTCGGCAATCTCAAAGTGCTCTCGAGGCACGAGTCATTAGTCTCCAAAATGAGATTAATAGACCTGATGAGCGTCAGGGTGAACCATCATTTGTCGTAAAGCCATTTACGGGAGATAAAAAGGAAAGAACCGAAGAAGCAATCTGCACGTGGCTGGGCCGATGGGAGTCTCATTTTGAGCTCTATCCCACGCCAGATAGTACGAAGATTGCATATGTCGGCCGAGAACTAGGGGGTAAGGCCGCCGCTTGGTGGCGTGGGCTCCGAACTTTGGGGAGATTGCCCGAGACCTGGACAGACTTTGTCACAGTTTTCAAGGGTCAATTTCTACAACCTCCCTCTCGAACCGAGGCAGCACAAGCCTTAATGAACCTCTCTAGCAGGAAGTTTTCCTCGCTAGAAGACTATGTCCACCATGCTAGAACCCAAATCCAAAAATCGGGTCTAGAAGGGGACAATTGGTTAATAGCTTGTTTTGTCAATGGCATCCCCAATTCGGACTATCACTGGATAGTGCACGATAAGGATCCAAAATCCTTCGAAGAGGCCGTTGAGATAGTTCTTCGCTATCAACGCACTTCGAAGAAGGACCATAACAAACCCAACGAAGCGCCCGGGACTAAGCAGTCGCAATTCGTTGGGAAACGCAAGACACCCAACGAATTCATGGATCGCGATTATAAGCGACAACATCCTTTTTGCGTATTCTGCAAAAAGAAGGGTCATACAAAAGAGCAATGTCGTAAGCTCCAACGAAAAGAGCACGACGCCAAACCTAAAGCTACAGACCATAAAGGTCAGATTCCTAATGTCCTTCAGGTCTATACACATCATTTGAGTAATTGTCAATGTTCTTTCCCTCATTATGTATTGGGTCCCAATGATTTACTACGTGCAAACGGGTATATCAATGGATCTCCCGTACAATTTTTATTTGATTCGGGAAGCTCACACAATTTTGTGAATGATCGTTTGGTATAGATATGGGGAATCCAACCCACCGTAAGTGATCACACCTACACGGTGCACTTGGCTGATGGAAGAGTACAACACATCAACGGGGCGATTCATTCTTTAGGAATTTCTATTGATACCTATATAGAGGAAGTAGACTTCCATGTAATGAATCTTAGTACCACCGATGTAATACTGGGTTATCCCTGGTTTTATAATAAAAGCTCTTCTTTATTTATTGATTGGGTTCGCCATTCCATTTCTTTTGTACTCAACGATTGTACGCATTTTATTCAATGTGTAACAAAACAATCCCTCTCGATTGTTTCCTCGTGTCCATCAATATCCGAGTTGTCTTGTTCTACGTTATTTTATTGTGTACTTGATCCGGACATTCACGTTTACAATATCGATAATGTCTCGGGTCAATTAACATATTTTGAACAAAAACAACTTGATGAAATCGTAAACGATTTTCGTGATGTTTTTCCAAGTGAACTACCCGATGGTTTACCTCCTAAACGTAATATAGACCATCGTATAGATATTGTACCTGGCATTGCACCCATTAGTATACCTCCGTATCGCCTAAGTCGATCTGAAGAGGATGAGGTAGCTAAGCAACTTAAGGACTATTTACGAATGGGTTATATACGTTATAGTAAATCTCCATGGGGTGCACCAGTTCTCTTGGTTAAAAAGAAAGAGGGCACATGGCGTATGTGTATTAATTACCGACGCTTGAATAAAGTGACGATCAAGAATTCGTACCCATTGCCCCGGGCTGACGATCTAATTGACCGTCTCCAGGGAGCTCGGTATTTTACGAAACTTGATCTCCGTACTGGCTACCATCAAATACGAATAAGTGAGGACGATGTTCCTAAAACAGCATTTCGTACGCGCTACGGCCATTATGAGTTTTTGGTTATGCCTTTTGGTTTGACCAATGCTCCGGCTACATTTCAACAAGAAATGAATGACATTTTCCGAGAACAACTTGGAAAATTTGTCGTTATCTTCTTAGATGATATTTTAGTTTATAGCCGTACATTACAAGAACATGCTAGACATGTCCGCTTTGTTTTACAAATATTGCGTGACAAACAATTTTACGCGAAGATCTCAAAATGTGAGTTCTTCAAGAAATCAATTACTTATCTTGGACATCTCATAACCGAACGAGGAGTTGAAATTGATCCTTCTCGCATCGAGAAAATCAAGCTTTGGCCCACTCTTCGGAATATTCGAGAAGTTCGATCATTCCTTGGTTTTGTCGGATTTTTGCGAAAATCTCTTCGTAATTACTCACAATTGACGACGCCGTTTACTGATCTTCTAAAAGGTCAAACGCGTAAGTCTACAAAACCTATTGTGTGGAATGCTACACTAGACCTCGCCTTTAAGGAACTCAAGGACTTGGTATGCAAGGCTCCTTCACTTCTTTTACCCGATCCTTCAAAACCTTTTGAGGTTGAAACCGACGCAAGCGATTATGCTATTGGTGTTGTCTTGTATCAAGATGGTAAACCAATAGCATTCGAGAGTAAGAAACTTGATTCTGCTCAATGTCGGTATACTGTTCAAGAAAAGGAATTATTTGCGGTTATACATGCGCTCAAAACATGGCGCCATTATCTTTATGGAAATCGCTTTGTGGTAACTACAGACCACGAGTCCTTGAAATATTTTTGTGACCAACAAGACCTGAAAGGTCGTAAGGCACGATGGGCTGATCTCATCCAGGACTTTGATTTTTCCATACGATATCGTAAAGGTTCCATGAATACTGTCGCTGATGCACTAAGTCGCATCCGTGAAGTTAACATGCTTAGCTTCACTGAAATAACATCAGATCTTTATGATCACCTTCGAGGAAAGTATCCTGATGACAATTATTTTGCAAAATACTGGGCAAGAGTCGAGTCTGGAACAGACACCACCACACCCTCGAAGGAATACTTCCACATTGCTAACGGTCTGCTCTACCGTAATGGGAAGGTTTGTGTTCCAGATTTACCTGAGGTCAAAAAGAGAATTCTTTTTGAATGCCATGATGCACCCTCAGCAGGGCACCCTGGAATACATCGTACACTCGTTCTCATCTCCACTCAATTTTATTGGCCTAAGATGCGTCCTGACATACATAGCTATGTGACTAAATGTCACCAATGTCAGGTTAACAAAGCCGAGCGACTTAAAGCCGCAGGACTTTTACATCCCTTGGACATTCCCAATAATAAGTGGGAAAGTATATCCATGGATTTTATTGTTAGCCTTCCTCGCACCCAAAAAGGTCATGATGCCATATGGGTTTTGGTTGACAGACCAACTAAAATGGCCAGATTTATTGCTACTAAAACCACGGTAACAGCTCCTGAATTGGCTTACCAATTCGTTGATGAGTTATTTCGTTTTTACGGGTTACCGATGGATATCGTGAGTGACCGAGATCCGAAGTTTACTAGTGACTTCTGGACGCAAGTCTTTAAGAAGTTAGAAACTACGTTGAGCATGAGCTCCACGGATCATCCTCAATCCGATGGACAGACAGAACGAGTAAATCAAATTATTGAGGACATGCTTCAAGCATACGTTGGTGCAAAACCAACAAAATGGGAACGTTACCTCCCAATTTTGGAGTTTGCTTATAACAGCTCCAAGCATACGTCGACGGGATATAGTCCTTTTATGTTGATGTATGGATTTCAGCCACGAGCCCCGATTGATGTTAATATACATCATGATGAGTTGCGAAGTACGCAAAACTTTCTTCGGGATATGCAAGATATGTTGCATATTGCACGGGATAATATAAAAACAGCTCAAGATAGAGCGCGTTTTTATGCCGATCATCACAGGCAACCTCGTGTATTCAGCCCTGGACAGAAGGTATTTTTACGTGTACCTCACAATTCTAAGACATTGTCTACGGGTAAGTGCGCTAAGTTAGCCCCACGGTTTTGTGGACCTTTTACAGTCCTCAAACGCATTGGATCATCAGCCTATCGTCTCGCTCTTCTCGATGGTGTTGGAATCCATCCAGTCTTTCATGTAAGTCGTCTAAAAGAACTTCTAGGTTCTGGCGACAATACAGTTACAACTGAAACTCTGGTTACTTCTGAAGATTTATCTTCTAAACCACATGTACCAGAAAGAATTCTCGATGTTAAAACAAAAAAATTACGTGCTAAGGAAATCCGAGAATTTAAAATAAAATGGATGGATAAATCAATCAAAGATGCCACATGGGAACGCGAAACGACTCTAAGAACTAACTTCCCTAACTTTCCATTGCAAGAGTGCAATGTTTTAAAGAGGGGGAGTATGTTACGGGCATGACCATATAATATCCCGTGGTGAGAATTGTCGTAGTATTCTATACACGTGGATAAGTGTGAGGGTTAAACAAAGAGTCTAAAGAAGGGGAGGATTACTTTTAATCCTCGGGATTGAGACAACCCATGAGGCCAAGTGTGAACATGGCTGGGGGCCTTGAGAATTACTATAAATAAGAGGCCTAGCTACCCTCATTTGGGCATGCATTGACTACGTCGAGACTCTGTCCGTGAGTGGAACGACTCTTGTAGCAAGCGCGCTATCGTCCAGGTACGACTCGACGCCAAGGCGGTGGTATGGGACGCCGATCGAGGCTCGAGTCCGTCTCGATCCCTTCGCTCGGGGGTGGTCGGGTGGATCGGCACCCTTCTTTCTCTCTTTTCTCTCTATTCTTTCTAGATCTATCATTGAGATATCCTTATTTTATGCTTACTTTAGTACCTAATCTCTAATATTTATCTTCCAGTCGGCGTAGTTCTACGCATTCAGCACCATCATCCCCGGCTGCCCGCTGCTGCCGCCTTCCATTTTCTGCACTGCAGTCGCTCTGATACCAGATTGTTAGGAATTGGCGCTTTCCAAAACCTTCACCTCTCGGCCACAACCGAGGAAACACGAATCAATGCAGTAGTAAATCGAAAAACACAGAGAGAGACTCGAATGCACAGGGTTTAGCGTGGAAAACCCTAGACGGGAAAAACCACGGGAGTGCAAGACTCCAACTATCACTATATGCAGGGAATGTACAATGGCGAGCTGCAAGGCGATGACCTTGAGCTCGATGTCCTCGCCACAGGCGGCGGTATTACACAGAGGCGTCTACCTCTTCCTTTCTCTCTCTCTCTCTCACTCTCTCTCACTCTTTAAGTGGAAAACAGAAAAATGAGCAACAACTAAAACAAACTATTTGCCCTAAGTCATATTTATACACATATGACTTTCGGGCTATTTACAAATATAGCCTCGAGGGCCCTTGGCAAACATATTCACAAATATGTCCTCGCATCCGGATCTCTCTCCGGGTACATTCGTCATCCGGCTCCGTAGCCGGGTCTTCATCATCCGGTTCCGAAACCGGGTCTTCATCATCCGGTTCCGTAACCGGGTCTTCATCATCCGGTTCCGAAATCGGGTCTTCATCATCCGGTTCCGATACCGGGTACTCCTCATTCGGGTCTTCATTCCCGATTCCCGGACATCTGACCATCCCATCCGGGGGGACCGTAATCCCAACAGCACCATGCCATTTGCATTGCCTCTTCTATCTTATGGATGCTCCACCATATTAAAGTCTCCTCCAATGATCCACAACTTAGCATATGGTTTCTTGGCCACTAATTGCAACTAGAATTATTGTCTTTCAACAGTTGAATTTCGGGCATATATGTTCAGTATGCCCAAGTGCCCACACTATGTTTTATCCTTATGTAGACAGCACGACCCTCTATTAAACTCCCCCTACCTGTATAGTCAGCAGTAAACTTAGCTTTCATAGCTATAAGTACCCCCCCATGAATCTGCCTATCCACCATAGTTGTTGACCATGTATTGGTCCAATTCCCAAGGCAAATGCTTCCAATTTTATCGACTTATACCCATCTAGATGGTGCTCCTACACCAAGATAACATCAAGCACCACTGGCTCAATGCAACGTTGAATTTCAGCATCCAATACATTCTTTTTCATCTGGAATTGGGTGCCACCAATTCCTTGTATATTCCAAGTTAGCAAGCTAAGATTCATATAACCTGCATCTTCTGTGGCCCAGCAAACGCATTTTCCGCTTCCACTATGGTAGCTAATATCCTCTCTTGGAGATTTTCCTCTTCCAACTGTGTCAGCATTTCAGGGATGTATACCATGAATTCCGTGATCAGTTTAGGAAGCTTCCTAACTTTCACATTTATGTAGAATATGCCTTGTTCATTCGCCTTGCCTGAACTCCAAATCAAGGCATCTTTCCATTGTCTTTTCATTTTCACCCCTATTGCGGTACCATATGATGAGTCTACATAAGCATCCATTTGTTGTTCCAAACATCTGAGTGCTTCTTTCTACTGTGTGGTTCCTTATTTCCAATGACCAGAATATAGGACAGACCAGCGATCCGTCCTTCATCAATACATTTACTGTCAGGAATAGTACTAAAGCAGAGATGGAATTAGTACTAAGAAGAGTAGTACTATTAGTACTAAGAGGACGGGACTGCGTAAGATTCCCGAGAGAGGAAGTGAGAAGAGGAGAGAGAGAGAGAGAGAGAGAGAGAGAGAGAGATAGCGAGGATGAGAGAGAGAGAGAAAGATGATGACAACAGCTAATATATTATGTGAAAAGATAAGTACAAAGCGGCTAAGAGGCTTAAGACTGGCGTTGAACCAATTTGGTTCAACATAATGCCTAGTGCCTTCTTTTATAGTGTTGTCAGGAGTAATCCTGAAACTTCTAGAATGTTCCAGAGAAATCTGGAATATACATTACTTTCTTATAATAAAACATAAATGAAAATAATATCCTATGAATTACAATAGATGGCGTGATGGTTAAGAGCTCGACCCATATACCATAAGTTCATGGGTTCGAGTCTTGCCATATCATGACACTATCTCCCCCTTAAAGACGACGAGTGGAACGAGTCGGCACTGACTGCGGACCGGGTTTGTCCGGATACTTTCGGTGAAAATCAGCAAGCAGATCCTGAGCATTGGCAACATGCTCGACGGGTTCCCAAGTGCGTTCGCTCGGACTATAACCAACCCAATCGACCAAATAATAAAGTTTGTTGCGAATAAGTTTGGAATCGAGGATGGCAGAAACTTCATACTTTGGGCCGGCGTCCAACTCCAGCGGGGGCGGCAGTGGTGTAACACGATCGGGAATGGTGTTTGCTTTATAAGGTTCAAGAAGAGAACAATGGAAAACCGGATGTATCTGAAGCTGCAGAGGGAGATCAAGGCGGAATGTGACATCATTAACATTACCCGTAATACGGAAAGGACCGAGTCGTCGATAATCCAACTTGTCGCACGGTCGAGTAGTCTTGATGTGACGACGTAAGAGCCATACTCGATCTCCGATGGCAAAAGAGGAGGGAAGCCGATGACGATCCGCGTAAGTCTTTTGTGTCTGTTGAGCATGATGAAGATGAGTCGAGAGATCTGTCTGGATCTTGCGTAGTCTCTCCAAATGATCCCCGGCACGAGGATTGGTAGGTAGCTCAGGGGTGTCGATCACCGACCAGCGAGGATGAGAACCGGTATAAGCGTAGAATGGGGAGACTCGAGTCGAGTGAACAGCATTATTATACGCAAACTTCGCAAAGTGGAGAATCTCGGCCCAATCGTCCTGTTGATAACTCAGGAAACACCGGAGATATTGCTCCAGCGTTTGGTTTGTTCGTTCTGCCTGCCCATCGGTCTGAGGATGGTAGCCAGAGGAGAGGTTGCAAGAGACCTTGAGCATCTTGAAGAGATGCTGCCAAAATTTGGAGACAAATTGCGGTCCTCGGTCACTGATGATACTATTTGGGAGGCCATGATGCCGAAATACCTCACGCATGACTAGGGCGGCGGTTTCCTCGCTAGTGATGGCCTTAGTACACAGAACAAAATGTGCCATCTTCATATATCGATCGACGACGGTTAAGATAGCATCGAACCCCTGCGAGACCGGTAGATCTATGATAAAATCAAGACAAATAGATTGCCACGGTTTACTTGGAATCGGTAAGGGTTCCAACAAGCCATATGGATGGTGTCGTGGCATCTTTGCTCGGCAGCAAGCATCACAGGTTCGAACGTAGTCGTCGACAAAACGGCGCATGTGGGGCCACCAAAAAGATCGCTACACTAGCTCCAACGTCTTAGTACTACCGAAATGTCCCGCTGTATGGGTGTCGTGACAATGTTGGACGATGTGAAGGCGACAGGAGCAATCGGGGACATATACGCGCTTTTTAAAGAATAACAAACCATCATGATATTCGAATTGTCGGTAGTCAATACCTGGTTGTTGAGACTGAGAACAGGATGCCCGAGAAGTATCAATGTGCGCCGGGATGTCTTGAGCAAAACTATCCGTCTTCAAGTTTGCACGTATGTCATCGGTAATCCATGAATCCATCGGGGTGTGAAAAATCCGCGTCGTGTGCAATCGTGTTGGTCCCAAGATTACTTGCCTTTGATTATCAAATGTTGGATCACCAGGACGAGGTGCAAGATATGAATGTCGTGATAGTGCATCTGCTTTTCCTTGCTGCTTCCCCGGTCGATGTGTGATTTTGAAGTCGAAACGCGTGAGGAATTGCGCCCACCAAGCTTGTCGTTGATTTAATACGCGAGCGTTCTGGAAATAAGCAAGATTTTTATGATCACTAAAGACAACGACCTGATGTGGAGAGCCCTCTAAGAAATGCCGCCATTGCACAAATGAATCCACGATGGCTAATAACTCCTTGTCATGTATTTCGTAGTTGATTTCCGCAACATCGAATTTGCGCGAATGGAAAGCCACCGGATGCAACTCTTCTTTATCTCCTTGTTGAGAAAGGATGCTACCGAGGGCGAAATCTGAAGCATCGGCCTCCATGATGAATGGTTTGCTAGTATCCACATGAGCTAGAATCGGTGCTGATGTAAAGGCTTTCTTAAGATGCCGAAAAGCCATATATGCTTCAATGGACCAAAGAAATGCTTGGCCCTTCTTCGTAAGTTGTGTGAGGGGTAGGATAATCTTCGAGTAATCCTGTATAAACTTACGGTAGAAGTTAGCAAAACCTAGAAAACATTGTACATCTCGTACCAACCGTGGAATTTGCCACTCTAGTATAGTTTGGACTTTAGCTCGATCCATGGCGATGCCCTTTGAGGAGATGACGTAGCCTAGAAATTCCACTTGCTTGCAGTCGAAGCTACATTTTTCTAGCTTGGCATAAAGACCATTCTCGCGAAGTCGCTTTAGTACTAATAGTACATGAGAATCGTGCTCTTGCTGGGTCTTCGAATAAATCAATAGATCATCAAGATAGATGATCAAACAGATATCCAAGAGGTCTCTAAATATATCATTTGCCATGTGTTGGAAGACTGCGGGTGCGTTGGTTAGGCCGAACGGCATAACAGTATACTTGAAATGCCCATACCGCGTGCGAAAGGCGGTCTTCCATTCATCTCCCGGTCGGAACCGCACGAGGTTATACGGTCCTCGTAGATCGATTTTGGTAAAAAACTTGGCACCATTAACTCGCTCTAAAAGACTTGATATAAGAGGAAGTGCATACCTATTCCGGATGGTGACCTTATTCAATCCGCGGTAATCAACGACGAGACGAAGTGAGCCATCTTTCTTCTTGACAAAGAAGATGGGTGCACCGGCCGGAGATTTCGAATGACGGATGAACCCGCTTGCCAAGTTCTCCTCTATGTAGGCTCGAAGGACTTCTAACTTGGTGGGTGACAAGTTGTAAATTGGTCCCCATGGTGGCTCGGTTCCTGGTTGTAAATCGATGGGACAGTCATAGGGACGGTGATGAGGAAGGGTACCGGCTTTTACCTTGTCAAATACATCGGCATAAGGATGATATTTTGCCGGAAGTTGTACTGAGGAGTCCTTCTTAATAGTGCTAGAAGGGTGTACTGATATTGCAAATAGGAACATTGCCTCCTTGTGTCCTTCTTCGCGTAATTGATGGAGTGAAATGGTCGAAACTCAGTGAGTAGATTCTTGGGGTGGTCGATATCGGACTTCTCTTGTCCTCCAATCTATGGCTGGATTATGTAATTCAAACCAAGGTAATCCTAGGACAATGGGATGCTCTGGACTACTAATTATATTAAATGATATTACACACACAAAACTACCTAGGACAACTTGAATGGGTTCTGATTCTTCTACAATATTCCCGGAAGCAATGGGACGACCATCTACTACTCTTCTTAGTACTAATTCCATCTCTGCTTTAGTACTATTCCGGATAGTTTGAACCAATTTGGTTCAACATAATGCCTAGTGCCTTCTTTTATAGTGTTGTCAGGAGTAATCTGGAATATACATTACTTCTAGAAACTTCTAGAATGTTCCAGAGAATCTGGAATATACATTACTTTCTTATAATAAAACATAAATGAAAATAATATCCTTTGAATTGCAATAGATGGTGTGATGGTTAAGAGCTCGACCCATATACCATAAGGTCATGGGTTCGAGTCTTTCCATATCATGACATTTACCATATATATTGACTCTACACATGTTGTCCTTCTTCATCTCACTTCCACATATTTCCTTGAACCACTTTTTGCCTTTCAGTTTCAATTTGATCTGTTGTCTAGTATTTGAGACAGGGGCCGCCTTGTATTGAAGATTCCAGTTCACTCTTGGCCATTTGCGCATCCCTTTATTTTTTTCCATCCCATTCCCCTCCTTTTTTCTAAGACGCATGTGCCTTTTCATTTTTGCTATCCCCTTAATATATTGGGTTGTCACCAATGACTTAGCTTGCTCTTTCAAGGGGCTTACGACCTTCCCTACATTTAATTCTCCTACCTCACTTTCATGATGCATCGGTCAATATCATCCCCTACCAAATTGTCTTCCTGTTGTAGTTTCTGCATATTATTAATTGCTTCCACATAATTGCTCTCATGAGTTGCCTTCGTTCTTGCTTCCCTTTCATTAGGTTTGTTTTCATTGTCCTCTAAGGTTAAGAGTGCCTATTTGTTTCTAAGTGGGAGCCATTCTTGTCTGACCATGACTTTTTGTTTGCCTTTATAAGTGTATATTTCCATCCACCTTCATTCTTACTTATTTCATGGTTTATTTGTTGATTATTGTATTGCATCAGACTTGTTTTACTTTTCCGTCCTTGCCTCCCATTTCCATGATGCATGTTCTCCTTACCTCTAGGGCATTCTCGGGCCCTGTGCCCCATCTGTCTACATGCAAAGCATTGCCCTAGGAGGTCCGCATACTCCACAGTTTGTACATGGTCAGACATTTGTTCTGTGCAAGAGTTTTTTCCAGGCATTGACCTCCCATACTTTTGCCAATGGCCGGGAGAAAGGACTCCCATTGCTTCGGTAAGCTAGGGAAAAAGTTTGTTACCATTGTAGGATTGCCGATACAAGCATCAACTTTACACATGTCAAAGTCTACATCCCAATTGAATACATAGGCTCTCGCATTGTGCCAAATCAGTGGGCTGCTCCTGACAATTTTGCATATATTCGTTTCCGGCATCATTGTGACATGGTAGAACCCCTTTCCCATAAATGCAATGTCCTTCACTTTGCCAAGGTCTTCTTGTAGACAGCTTTGCAGCCAGTCACGCAACATTGCTCTATTAGGTCGACTACCTATCACTTTCACCACAACGGATTCCCATATAAAATGTATTAATTCACTCTCCATAAGGCATTCTTCTTCCGGGGAGAGAACAAAGGCTCCCATTGCATGCATCGAGGGACCATTTTGATTGTCCACCCCTTGTATTTCTTGTTTTGTTTCAACATCAATGCGATTAAATAGATGTTCATGACATACCTATGTCCCATTGTTGTCCAGAAGGTTTGGGGATGATGTTCGTGCAGGCTCTGAAGCAACCGAGTCGTTGTTCGAAAATCACTCTATTGCCATCCCTCCTCACAACCGAGTCGTTGTTCAATGACTCTATTGTCATCGTTTGATCCTCCCTCTGTTGTCAGCGCCTCTGTTCCTCTGTTCCTCTGTACTCTTGATCACTTTCTAAAAGTGAAACACATATTATCTGAAGTGCATCAGACTTGTTTCATGATGCATAAATATAGAGTCCACTGTAAATGAGTCATTTTTGCAACACCACTATCATGGTTTGGAAAAATATAGTGGCTCACATCTCACTTGCTATTTTTTATATTATATATGTTGTGCCAAGCTACAAAACCATCATCTTCTCTAAATAGGGAAACCACACTCATTGATACATCTTAGAGACTATCCATTTGTTCACATTTTCTTTACTGTGAAGTAGAGGGTGGGGTACAAGTGAGAAAACTCATCAACTATGCATAATTTTCCCTAAACAAGTTTGGAATGATGACATTTTGATACAATGCATTGTATTAAACCAGGTTCAAGTTTGACCTCCATGTAGAAGGTCTGGTAGGTGTGTGCGTATGCGGAAGCATATGAGAACCTGTTTGCGTACTCCGAAAACAACACAAAAAGGGAGGAAGGCGGAGACTTACACAGAAACGAGCTTTAATGGAAAGCTTTATTACATTCTCTCTCACACACACAGAGACTTGATACAATGTGTATCTCTCTCTACTTTACAATGTTAGGTTATTGCTTATATACTGAGCCCTAACTATGTGGACAAGTTCACACTAGGACGGATACAATTTGGAAGGAGTCAAGCTTTTATGCCAACAAACTTCCCCCTAAAAGGACTACTCTTTCTTGCATATACAAATGTTTGGGTTTATCTCCCTCATAAATCTAGATTACAAGATTATCCTAAATTTACATTACAAGTCAGTCGGCATGCAGCCGAGTCTGCAGAGGTATAGTAAGTGTAGATATAGTTGTTCTGATTAGGTCTTACCTATTGTCCCTTGTTCGGCTTTCTTCTGCTCGGTCGCTTGTCATAGTCCCATCTTCGTCCTTAGTGCTGCGAAATGTAGATCTGAGAGTGGCTTCGTCAGGCAATCGGCGATGTTCATCTCGGTGTCGATTTTCCAGACTTCGAGCTTCTTCTTGGTTACGAGCTCACGGATGTGATGATACCGCACCTCAATATGTTTCGTCTTTGCATTGTAGACGGGATTGTTGATGAGGTGTATTGCGCTTTGTGAGTCACAATGGATGGTTGGCGATAGCCGGTCGTTTCTGCTTGTATCTGAGAAGTTAGCAGACAATCGGTGCAACCAGATCGCTTCCTTTGCTGCTTCTGATGCTGCTATGTACTCAAATTCTATGGTAGACAGAACCATGCACTCTTGAAGTTTCGACTTCCATGATATTGCACCACCACCATATGTGAAGATGTAGGCTGATGTCGATTTCCGATTATCTGTATTTCCAGCATAGTCGGAATTGGTGTAGCCTTCAACTTCGGTTGAGGTTGTCAAATCAAAAGTCAGTTGTGTATCTTCGGTCCCTCTCAGGTACCTGAAGATGTGCTTGACAACCTCCCAATGCTTCCGTCGTGGGTTTGACATGTACCGGTTGACCACCCCTACGGCATAGGCTAGGTCGGGTCGGGTCGGGTCGCCACCATTGCATACATGATACTTCCTACGACCGATGCGTAGGGAATCTTTCCATTAAGCTCTCTCTCCTTGTCCGTTGAAGGAGAGTCTTTGTCCGATAGTCGGATCAACGTCGGAAGTGGTGTTGGTGTTAGCTTCGCATTCTCCATGTTGAAGCGCTTCAGGTCCTTCCGAATATAGTCAGACTGGGAGAGTCGGAGAGTCTTGGTCGTCCGATTTCGCTCGATCCTCATGCCTAACATGTGTTAGGCTTGTCCGAGTTCCTTCATCGCAAACTTGTCATGAAGGCTCCACTTCAACTTTCCAATCTCTACTTGGTTGCTTCCTGCAATCAGCATGTCGTCAACATATAGGACCAGATAGATCCTGGACTCGTCGGTCAGTTGCCGAACATACATACATGGGTCGGAATTAGTTATGTGGTATCCAAGTTGCCTAATGTAAGAGTCAAACTTTTGGTACCACATCCTCGGCACTTGTTTCAAGCCATATAGACTTTTCTTTAATCGACATACGAGGTGTCTTTCCTCCCCTGTCGCCGAGAAGCCTGTCGGTTGAGACATGTAGATGTCTTCTTCTAGATCTCCATCTAGGAATGTCGTCTTTACGTCCATATGCTCAAGCTCAAGATCTTCTGTCGCTACAAATCCTAGTAGGAGTCGGAGGGTGGTCATCTTGACTACTGGTGAGAATATCTCATCGTAGTCAACCCCATGTTCTTGCTTGAACCCTTTCGTGACAAGCTAAGCTTTGTACTTGGGTTTTTCTGAGTCGAATACATACTTGTATTGGAATAACCATTTGCAAGGTAGCGGCTTTCTTCAAGCTAGTAGTTCAACCAACTCCCAAGTTTGATTCTGGTGAATTGAGTCCATTTCGGATTTCATGGCTTGTAGCCATGTTTTGGCGTATGGTGCTGTCATAGCTTCTTCATATGTGCTTGGTTCACTTGCATCAGTGTAGTTGATGTAGTTGATTTGGTTGCCAGTTGGAGAGTGGTCCGAATCAGGTCTACCTCGATCTCACTCGGATCAATGACCATTCTCTTTCCTCTTGATTGACCAGCAATCGGAAACATTGTGACCAACTTTTCTGCAATGTGTGTAGAATTCGCCTGATCATTCTCGACTTTGACCGCTGTAAGTCTCCCCTCATTTTTGATCGGTTGGCATTCCGACCGATTCTGTCGGCTTATTCTCTCGTACAACTATGTCGATCGAACGACTCGGTCGAGTGATGGGCTTTTGCCGATTCATTGACGGTAAGTCCCATCGATTTTGGCTGAATGTCCTCGGTGAGGACTTGGCCAATCGTCTCATTCAGATTTAGGATCGGTCGACTATTGGCGTATGTCATGTAGAATACCTCCCAACTCATTGGCAAGGTCGATAGGAGGGCAGGGGCTTTACCTTCTTCTTCGAAGTTGATCCCTTGTGAGGAGAGTTTTGACAACACTCGGTTGAAGGTGTTGATGTGGGAGGTAGCCGAATTGGTTTCTCTCATCTTTATGTTGAAAAGCTGTTTGATCAAAATCAGTTTCGAAGATGAGGACTTCTTCTCGTACACAGCTTGTAACTTCTCCCATAGTGAGAACTTTGTCATCTATTTTGCCATCCTGAAGTAGACGTTTTCGGCCAGATGCATTTGGATGGTGGAGCGTGCAATTTCGTCCATCGATTTCCACTCTTCAGCTATCATCGAAGTGGGTTTTTCGTTGTGTCGAATAGCTTCGACTTATCTTCTGATGATCAGAACATCTTGCATCATCTCCTTCCAAAGTGCAAATTTTTTGTCATTGAACTTTATGATTTCAACACCTATTCCGGATGTTGAAGCCATATTCTTCTATGAAAAGTGAGATTTTTATTGACCTCGTCTTTTTCTTTTGAGCTTTTTCCGTTGTCTGTTGTTGCCGAACAGCAAGGTCGCTCTGATACCAAATTTAGAAGGTTTGGTAGGTGTGTGCATATGTAGAAGCGTATGAGAACATGTTTGCGTACTCGGAAAACAACACAAAAAGGGACGAAGGCAGAGACTTACACAGAAACGAGCTTTAATGGAAAGCTTTATTAAGTTCTCTCTCTCTCTCTCTCTCTCTCAGAGACTTGATACAATGTTTATCTCTCTCTAATTTACAACTTTAGGCTATTGCTTATATACTAAGCCCTAACTATGTGAACGAGTTCACACTAGGACGGATACAAATTGGAAGGAGTCGAGCTTTTATGCCAACACTCCACATATTATCAATCCAATCCACTCCCTGTCCTTCAACAATCACAATATGTTATATCAATTGCAAAATTCATTAGTAGAAATAAGATTGAATATCAAGGGTCGCTACTCAAATCCATACATACTTTGTAAAAATGCTTCACTTCTAGCCACATACATACGTATTTGACCCCAAGGATGATAGGAAAGACATTTATCTATTCATCTCTCTCATTTATCCTTTCCTTTAACTCTTCTTTTAGGGTCTTCACTTAAGGTTCTCCCATGATGATGTTGGTCAAGACACTCCTCTCACTCACCATTTCACAAATTCTCTTTAATGCTTGAACCCTTCTTTGGTGTTTGGGTAGTTCTCGATCAACCTTCCCCACTTCTTCTTGTTGGCCGGTCAGAAGAGCAAGGACAAGTGGGAAGGTGGAATCGGATCGGATAATAGGAAGTAAATAATAGTAGAATTATTATTCGGAGGGACGGATTCGGTACAGTTGTACCGATCCGGATCCGAACCGATTCGGATGTCGGTTGCCTAAGCGCACCGATTGTAACCTTGCCGGATGCCTATAAAAGGATCCGATGATTTGTAAAGTGTTTTGACGGAAGTAATACAATAGTAATTATTGCGTATTTATCTGTATCTCGTATTGTTTGCCGTCCGTGCTTAATTGTAATCATCTTATGCGTGTAACCTAGCATCCAATCCTTACCACCCCTTTGGAGAAGTGTCGGATAGACACCTGTGTTGAGGCTAGTCCGGCCAGACAGACAACACTATTTTGGCGACCACGATTCCTGCAAAGTGCAGAGGACAACCGGGGGATGGATGTCTAGACCAAACGACGACCACATCACCGAACGCGAGCAACGACGGGAAGCCCTGCAGCAAGCCGTCGACGAGATCCGGCGGGATCGGTCATTCTCCAAAACTCTTCGGAGAGTCGCAGAAGAAGCACTGCAGTTCCGGGTTCTGCAAATCCCCGACGAAGGCAGTAGCATAACAAGCCTGCAAGAGGCGGAAACGATACTGCAGACGCTCGCCGCGGGCGACGGGGACTCAGAAGCATTCGCAACACTTGAGGCGGAGTCGGAAAGCGACGGAAGCGTTGCATCCCGGTATAAAAGCAGCCACGACACACCAAATGACCGGGAGGACGAGGGGTCGGATGACTCAGTAACACCGGCGCCAGAGGAAGAAATAACCCTGGAATTCGGTGACCGGCAACCGCCGAGGAAGGCTGAGCGGATACCGACAACACCCGCGGAGGAACCAACGGACCGGACACCGGCAACACCCGCGGAGGAACCAAAGGTTCTCACACCAACGCCAACAGCGGACAGAGAGCGGAGGAAACAGGAGAGTCAGTTGGACGACACGATGCCGTACCCATACCCGAAGTACCGGGATGAGGCCGACGCGGAGGCACACGTGTACGCATTCGTCCAAACATGGGAAGCCAACCATGTCTCCCAAAGACTGACGGAGCCCAAAGCCGAACGATCCAAAATCGCCGAATTCGGCATAACCTTAGAAGGACCGGCGGCCCAATGGCACGCAAAGCACTTACCAGGCACCTTTGCCACATTCGATGCCTTGAGGGCCAGATTCCTCAGGTTTTTTCACAGACAATTTGAGCAAAGGGAATTGGTCGGGCAGTTCTACACCACCCGGCAGGAAGAGAACGAGACTATGCCACAATTCATCATTCGGTTCCAGACCCTGCACAGCCAACTGACAAGAGCACCACCCGAAGACGAAGCCAAAGCAGTCTTCCTGGCCGCACTGAAAGAGCCACTTCGAACAATGTGTGGAGTCCTTGATTTCCAAACCAGCGCAATGGACCAAGTTATTGATCGGGTTTTAGAAATGGACAAGACTAGCCCCTTCTTGTCGATGGGGATGTTACACCGGGCACTCCCAAAGGAGGAAGACCTGAGGTTCCGACAGGCCTTACAATGCACAACATGCCTAAATTCGGGGCACTCAACAGTGGACTGCACCCTGCGGACACAATGTGTGATCTGCAACTCTCGAGCCCATACAACGGACCGATGCGAATATAACCTGTTAAATCGGCAGGCAGCACCGGTTCGACACATAAAACCACGCAATCAGAACCCGGACGAGGATCGATTCCGGAGAGACGACCGCTACCAACGCGAACGCGGTAACAGATACGCTGATAGAAGACACGACAACTATGACCGAGAGGAGAGACGCAGAGATAGCTACCCCTGGGACCGGTACGACAGAGACGAATCCCCGGAAGACGACCGACGCAGAGAAGAGAGGCGACAAGGATACGCTGATACAAGACGCGACAACTATGACCGAGAGGAGAGACGCAAAGATAGCTACCCCCGGGACCGGTACGACCGAAACGAAGCCCCGGAATACGACCGACGCAGAGAAGAGAGGCGACAAGGGAACCGAAATTTCCGACGGAATCAGAAGCGTGGATTTTTCCGAAGAGAGGAATGTCGGGAGGCAGCAAGGAATGACAACCCGGTATCGGTACCGGATAACCGAAAAACTGAAGACGACCGCCGGAGCATAACCACCCTCCAAACCGGGGACAAAGCAGAAACGAGCAACAGTCACAAGGTGTACTATTATTACTGCCGCAAGGAAGGCCACTATAGTAACCAATGCCCAAGCAAAAGCTATGACAAGCAGCCGGAAGTCAACATGGTTACAGCCGAAATAACAGAGGTACAGCAGGTCACAACCCGGTCAAAGGGAAAGACCGCCGAGTGGGAAGCCCAGGAGGCAATCAGAAAACAAGCGACACAATGGATCAAGGAGGCCAATGAACAGAATGCGGCAGAAGTAAGAGACCAAAATATGCCAAAAGACGAAGAAATCATACAGCCAGGAGAAAACCCGACGTGGCAAGCGCTACAGGACTGTCAAATCGTGCTGCCGTTAGCACGACTACTACAGTTAGTGCCACGATTTATGGCAGACCTACAGGCATCCGTCAGCAAACCAAAGCCGACGCCAGCACCGGCATTCTTCTCCAACCCGGAGGAAGGACCAGCGGTGGTCGATACAAGTAGCCCGACGATCACGGCAATCGTGAAAGGAAAGGAAATTGCTGGAACGATTATTGACGGAGGCTCCGGGGTAAATGTCATCAGCCAACAGACATGCAACGACCTGGGCATCCGGGAATGGGAACCATGCCCCTTCTGGTTACGCATGGCGGAAACTAGCTCAGTCCGACCAACCGGGCTTATCCGGGACTTGGAAATAACGATCGGAGGCCACGTATTCCGGATATCGGCCGTGGTGCTGCAGCTGAACGTACAAGGCGCGTACCCCCTACTGCTAGGACGACCATGGCTGCGAACGGCGCATATCAAGCAGAACTGGCAAAAGAACATGATCACATTCCAGCGAGGGAAAACAAAGGTACGAGTAACGACGCAACCACGGGTGATCACCAGTAAGGAAGCAACTCCATTGTATGCGGAAAGCATTAACATGTTGGAGGGATTACCGGACGAGGAAGTCGAGCGGTACCTCGAGGAACACCCACAAATCGTCCCACTATTTGAGGTGGATATCACGGCGGCAGTAGAACCGTACATTACGACGCCGGAAGAACCGGACCAAGCGGCGATCCGGGAACTGCGACAAGCGCAGGAATCCCTAGAGAGGGAAATGACGATATCCCAGAGGGTAAAAGCATCCCAACTCGAGGAGGTGGACCTCGGCACAGCAGACAAGCCCCGACCGGTAAATGTTGCAAAGGAATTGCCGAAGGAAGAAAATAAGGCAATGGTAGCATTGTTAACAGACTTCAAGGATGTGTTCGCGTGGTCGTACGAAGACATGCGAGGGCTGGACCCCCAGCTCTATCAGCACCAAATTCACCTAAGTACGGACGCGAAACCGATTGCTCAACGCAGGTACCGGATGAATCCGAATTATGCGGCAAAGGTGAAGGAGGAAATTGATAAGCTCCTCCGGGTCGGATTTATCCGACCGGTCAAGCAGGCAACCTGGCTAAGTCCAATAGTGGTGGTCCCGAAAAAGAACGGCAAAATCCGGGTATGCGTGGACTACCGAAAACTAAATGCCGCAACAGTGACCGATGCGTTTCCACTACCATTTACGGACGGGGTGTTAGATGCGGTAGCCGGGCATGAAGTTTACAGCTTCCTGGATGGATTTAGCGGCTACAACCAAATACGAATGAACCCGGCCAACCAAGAGAAGACAGTGTTCGTGACGGAATGGGGAGTGTTCGTCGCGGTCGTGATGATGTTCGGACTAAAGATGGCTCCAGCGACCTTTCAAAGGATAATAATGGAAATTTTCGGGGAATATATCCCCGGTTTTATGCAGGTCTTCCTTGACGATTTCGCGGTCTACAGCCGGCACGGAGAGCATCTCGATCACCTCCGGCTGTGCTTGGAGAAGTGCCGCGAGTACCGATTGAGCCTGAATCCGGCCAAATGCGTCTTTGGAGTGGCAAGCGGCAACTTGCTAGGGCACGTGGTGAGTAAGGAAGGAATCGCGGTAGATCCGGATAAAGTCAAGGCGATTCTCGATGCACCAGCACCAAGTAACGCAAAGGCTTTAAGCCGGTTCCTGGGCCAAATAAGGTGGCATAGCCGGATGATACGGCACCTCGCGGACTTCGCTACACCATTACATACGCCGTGCATAGGGTACCCTTCCTATGGGCAGAGACGGAGGAGGAATCCTACAAAGCGTTGAAGGTTATGTTGTCGCAAGCTTCGGTGGTGCAACCGCCGGATTGGAGTAAAAGCTTTCACGTCTTCGTCGACGCGTCGGACGTAGCAATCGGCAACGTTCTAATGCAACTCACAGAGCCGAAATGGTACCGACCGGTGTACTACGCAAGCCGGAAACTCTCAAAAGCCGAACGGAATTACTCTATGACGGAACGCGAGGCATTGGGAATGGTGTATAGTGTCACAAAGTACAGGCACTATCTGCTCGGAAGGAAGTTTTCCTTCCATGTCGACCATTCGGCACTACTCTACCTAGTCTCGAAGGCATCCCTGACGGGAAAAATTGCACGGTGGACACTGCTACTACAGGAATTTGAATTCAACATTTTCCACCGACCCGGGGCGCAGCATGCGGTAGCGGACTATCTAAGCAGACTTGAATCTGGAGAAGCAGGGGACGGCGTCCAGGATGAGTTTCCCGACGCCGAATTGTTCCGGATCACGACGAAACCGGCAACGGATACAACGGTAGCCGACGAAGACACATGGCTAACTGAGATGCACCAATTCCTGAGCACCGGAGTTCCCCCGGAGAACATGGACCGCGATGAAAGGAAAAGGGTAGCAGTAAGAAGTAGACATTTCTGCTTGGTTGGAGACACCCTCTATCACAAGGGGGCAGATGGCATCTGGAGACGAGCAGTGCGGAGCGATGAGAAGGATCTAATCCTCAGGGAAGCCCACTGTGGAATTGCCGGCGGGCATTATGCCGGCAACGCAACCGCTCGGAAAATATGGCAGAGCGGACTGTGGTGGCCGACCACCCTAAAAGATGTCGTGAAGTATAGCAGAGAATGCGATTTGTGTCAACGACTGGGCCAACCCACAGAGCAGGCCCAGATGCCACACCACCCGGTCTTGCCCTTAGAACCGTTTCAAAAGTGGGGGTTGGACTTTGTCGGTCCCTTCAAACCACCGGCAATGCGAACCGGAAATCGGTATGTCATAGTGGCGACCGACTATTGCACCAAATGGGTAGAAGCAAAGGCCTTACGGGACAACACGGCCGCGTCCACGGCAAAGTTTCTGTACGAATGCATATGGTGCCGGTATGGATGCCCGATCGAGCTTATAAGTGACCAAGGAGGACATTTTCTCGGGCAGGTAGTAGAAAGCCTGACGTCATTTTACGCGGTGGTACATAAAAAGAGTACTCCCTACTACCCTCAAGCCAATGGACTAGCGGAATCAACGAACAAAACTTTGCAGAACATCCTACGAAAAATCGTCAACGAGAACCGGACCGACTGGGATACGAAATTGCAAAGCGCGCTATGGGCGTACCGAACAACGTACAAAACCAGCATCCGGACAACCCCGTTCCGACTAGCATTCGGGTTAGAAGCGGTCATGCCGGTAGAGTTCCAGATCCCCAACTTACGGATTCAGGTGAAGGAGCGCTTAAGTGAGAACGATTCCGAACAAATCCGGCTGGCGACGTTGTTGGAATTAGAGGAAAACCGAATAGCCAGCTTACTACAACTCGAACTGGAGCAAAGGAGGAGAAAAGCCTTCGTGGACCGACACCGGCGTGGCAATGAAAAGGAGTTCGAAGTCAGGAAACCGGTACTACTATTCCAGACACGGATGGGGAACATGCCGGGAAAGTTGCGGTTTCGATGGACCGGACCGTTCTGGATCACCAAGGAGTACAATGGGTCGTATCAGCTCGGCACGTTGTCTGGAGATGTCATCGGCAAGTGGGCAAATGGATTTCGGCTAGAGCCGTATAAGGGAAATATGCCAGCCAACCCGTTCAAGCGAAACCCGGAAATCCGGCAAGATGAAGAACCGACACCGACAGACGTTGCTGAAGATATTCGGACCGAGGAAGAACCGACACCGATACTGACGAAGACTATCCCGGAAAACCGACAGAAGGATCCGGTATCCACACGAACCGACCCGAACAAATCGGGGGGGACCAGCAAATGACGTGGTCCAAGCAAAAGGGAAAAAAAATAATAAATAATAAATAAAATAAAATAAATAAAATAAAAATAAAAATAAAAATAAAATAAAATAAAATAAAATAAAATAAAAAATGACATGGGCAAAATCGACGCGAATCATCGTAATGATGGGGAGATCACAAGAGGTGGGAGCGCCACCATGCAACGAAGAGGCGCCATGCATTAAAGAAGGACGTGCGCGGACTTGCTATTTAAAGCATGGAACGTGGGCACTCACACGCGGCAAACAAGAAAGGACATACTAATTATGGCGGGAGAGGAACATGCGCGGGAAACGAAAAAGGGCGGCTCGAGGCACAACCCACTATATAAGACACAGGCCTGCGAAGGGCTCACTTTTTACGAATTTTCCTACATACAGGCGCAGAAGCACAGAAGAGCGACCCGACGCACAGAGCACACACAGCGCGATCCCGAACAACAGGCAGCAGACGAAGAATTCGGAACAATGGTACTATCGGAAGAGGCACGCCAATGGATGAGGGAGAACGGGTTAAAAGGATTGCTGCGGATCGCCGACGCTCCACCACACGCAGAACCAGAGCAGGCGGCAGCATCGATCGATATATCAGAAGTCACGGAAGGAGCGGTGCAGGCGCTCACGGGGATCGCAAACTGCAGAGTACCTATGAAAAGCAGAAAGCAGATTACGAGGCCCAGGCTCAGATAATGGCCGACATTATAAAACGCGTAAGGAAGGAAAAGCAGGAAGCTTATGCGCATGCTAAGGCAGGGGTTGACCGGATCAAGCTCATCATGTTAGGATGGAGTACCCGAGCTCAGGCAAGCATCAACGAAAGTACAGAAAAGCTATGGAAGGAGTGGTCACAACAGGCAGCCGAGCTGCAGACACTCCGAGCGGATGCCGAGAATCGGAGGAAGACCGGTGACAGGTTCTACAAGATGGATGAAGAAAGTATCGTCGCCATTCGGGAAGAATTGTCGGAGGATTTCTACACTTTAGCAGAAGAACACCTCAAAGAAATCTGAGGGTTGGTAGAGAGGTTGGATGACGGGCAGCTCGCAACTCAGTTGGAGTTGGAGAGATACGAGCAGGACCGGTTACGACAGGAAGCTAAGGGAAGAACGACGCCAATCACGATAAGTGAGGGAGAGCGACCGGCTGAAGATGAACCAACCGACACCGAACAACCCCGACGAGGAATACCCGAAGACGAACTTGAAGAAGAGCAGGAGCAGACCGATGCCGGAGAAGAAGAAGAGCTGAGACCGGAAGACACCAGAGCAGAGGAAGGAGGCATATCGAGTCGACCAGTCGAGACCGGAGAAAGCGACACCGGTAACAGAACAGAGCCAGGAACGGAGGGAGAACAGGAAGAACCCGGACAAAGCGGTGAGGAAGCACCGGCACCACAGAATCAAGCAGAGCCGGAGCAGCAAATTTTTACGGAACAGCCTACCCAACAGGAGGTCGGAGACCAGGCAGGCAAGGAACAAGAACAGGAGGAAGAAGCACCACTTGACACTATCGAGCAAAGCGTGCTCGATATTTTGGAGGAAGACTGAGGCCGGGAGTGGATTCGAAGTGCAAGGCACTTTCCCACGGGCGTGCCATGTGTTGGCTGGTCAGAAGAGCAAGGACAAGTGGGAAGGCGGAATCGGATCGGATAATAGGAAGTAAATAATAGTAGAATTATTATTCGGAGGGACGGATTCGGTACAGTTGTACCGATCCGGATCCGAACCGATTCGGATGTCGGTTGCCTAAGCGCACCGATTGTAACCTTGCCGGATGCCTATAAAAGGATCTGATGATTTGTAAAGTGTTTTGACGGAAGTAATACAATAGTAATTATTGCGTATTTATCTGTATCTCGTATTGTTTGCCGTCCGTGCTTAATTGTAATCATCTTATGCGTGTAACCTAGCATCCAATCCTTACCACCCCCTTTGGAGAAGTGTCGGATAGACACCTGTGTTGAGGCTAGTCCGGCCAGACAGTGTCGGCCCCCATACATCTGAATGTATCAAGTCGAGCTTGTTCCGGTTCTAGTTACGCTCGTTGGGGAAAGGAAGTCAGTGTTACTTCCCTAGTTGGCAGGCTTCACAAATTTGGGCCTTCCGGCCACTAAATTTGGGCATTCCGAACACAACTTGTTTCGACTGCAAGTCCTAAGCCTTTGATAGTTGACGTGGCCTATCCGCTTGTGCCACAAGTTGATATCCAACTCGACTTTTTGTCCTTTTGCGAACATTGTGGTGCCAACGTCATTGGTGTCGAGGATAAACATCCTCCCATCTCTGCGCCCTTGTGCAATAACTTGGCCTTCCTCCTCGATGAAGCACTCGAGATGCGTGAACCGGATTTGCATCCCCTGGTCGACGATCTGCCCCACCGACACTAGATTCTTCGTGATTGTTGGGACGTGTAACACGTTCATGAGTTTCCCTTTTTGCTCGACATGCTCAAGGGAACTTCACCGACATTCTCGATCGAATGCGGAGTGTCGTCTCTTGTTGTGACTACTCCCGGTTGCATCGGTTTCTCAAGGTATGAGAACCACTCCTTATGGCTCGTCATGTAGTTTGATGCGTCGGAGTCAATGTACCACACCTCGTCTGATTTCGAGCTGGTCTTCTTCATCGAGTTCACTTCGTGTCTCGTCACGAAGGCTGCCCCCTTTCCGACTTTTTCGAATCCTTCGACGTAGTATGATCGCTGCCGATTTCCTTTGTTAGTTTGTCCAGATCTGGATCCGGTTTTCTCCAAATCGGCGCACTTCTTCCATCACTCGCTCTCCTTGTGGCCTTTCTTGCCACAGTACCAACATTCCGCGACGGATTTCCCTTGCCGGTTCTTGTCACCTCGACTCCTATTTCCGGAGGGTCTGAAATTGCTATCGGCATCACTTTGGTGCCTTCTTCCTTGATCTCGTCGGCCACCTCCATTGCGCACCGACTCGCCTCGTCCGCCACGACCACAGAACCTATCTCCCTCCGTGTACAACATCTTGCTATCGGCATGCGTACTCGTCGACACACCCGCGTGGTTCTCCTCTATAAGGAGCATCGACTGTAGGTCAAAAAACGACGGTGTATTCTCCCATGTGCACACAACAGTTCGGAACGCTCCGAACTTCGACGCCAGTCCCCCGAGACAGATCTACACCATTTCGCCTTCCTCGATGTTCACATTCATGGAGGCGAAGGAGTCGCATATATCTTTGATCTTCGAGATGTAATCAGCCACCGGCAAGTCACGTTGTCGCAAGTTGCTCAACTCCTGTCAGAGTTGGAGCTTTCTAGCTGTGGTGCTTGCAGCGAAAATCTTTTTCAGATTTCCCCAAGCATCCTTCGGCGTTTTCGTATCCCGAATATAGCTCAGAAGCTGTTCGCCCACACAAGACGCAAAGCAGTAGAGAATTCTGTTCGCTGATTGTTCCCAAGCCGGGAAGTCTTTGTGTGTTGAATCGGGTGCTATGTCATTTGCTCCATCGACATAGCTCCAATATCCATGCCCGAGCAGGTATTGGTGCATCTTGTACGACCAAGACGAGTAGTTGTTTCTGTCGAGCTTCTCGGTCGGAAGCGAGCTAGCCATGCCTCTATCCATTCTGTTTTTCCTGTTCTTTTTGAAGGTTAGGTTTTCTTCTCGAGCTAAGGTCGGCTGCAGAGGTTCTAAACCCTCGCGCTCTGATACCATGTAAAAAGAACAACGTGCGGAAGCAACAGAAAACTGAACGTAAAAAAAACACAGGTTTAATGGAAAGATTGGACACACATAGTATGCGAGAGAGAGAGAGAGAGAGAAAGAAAGAGAGAGGAGGGTCAATACACACAACTCTCTTCAAAATAATAATACTCAATCTGTACATAGGATGTGCTCAATGAGCACTTTTATACAAGTCCATACGGACTGACAGAAGTACTGACACGTACTTCAATGCTCATAAATGAGCTCTACACTAACTCCCAAAATATATTCCTACGTGGAATATCTTTCCAACGGCCTTGCAGTTTACGCATCGCTACGGCTTCTTGTTGTGCACCGGTTTGTGCACCCGATTTACGCACCGGTTCGGCCTAACCGATCGGTCCTAACCGATCCGGTTCTCAACTTGCACAGCCGACCCAACCAATGTTGAGCTTGTATCTCAACAATGATGTTGGTCAAGACATTCCTCTCACTCACCATTTCACAAATTCTCTTTAATGCTTGAACCCTTCTTTGGTGTTTGGGTAGTTCTCAATCAACCTTCCCCACTTCTTCTCATCAATGCATGCACATACTCATTTGTGTCCCTTTCTCATGCATTCACACCTTGGTGAATTGTGGCCCCTTCATTGCTTGTATAAGGTTTGTTCTCTAGCCCTTCATGTTCTACCACCACATTTCATCTCCTTTAAAACCAAAGGAGATTGAGTTGAGTTGCTACATCACTTCTACCTTCTCAAATGAACAACACAATGGATTTCAAGTGAGGTTACCCCAAACCAAGTTAAACTAATGTAAAGCCATGAATTCAAGAAGATTTATCTATAGTTTTTACTAATTTGATAAAAAAACTATAATCATGATACTTACACCATAGTCATTCCATTGGATTAATATCTAAAAATCCAACAACTATTAATATCTAACTAACCAACAACATCACCAATAAAACAAGAAATCAAATTGCATATTCAGATAAATTATATTGAAAAACAAATTATCTTGTTGGTGGGTTCCTAGGCATCAATACTAGTATCCGACCTCTTTGATTAAAAATATCCCACTTCCAACTCGCTACCAAAATCTTTTCCAAAGAGTTTACAAAATATATACCCCATTTTGTCGTAAACCAATTATCTCATGGGCCAATTTTGGTCTTAGAAGAGGTTAATATATATTTCTTTCTTTCTAGTGCCATTAGTTTTTAAAAGTTGACCATTTCATCAAGATGCCTAAATAATTTACCAAACCACTTAATTGAGGAGAAAGGTCAAGCTTCTCTTAGAAGGTAGGACCATGCTATTTTTGAAGTAAGTTTTAAAATTGAGAGATGCTTTTATCTTCCTTCTTTATCATGTTCTTTACAAGAAAGTTTTGATGTTGACTAGGTGTTTATCGATGTGCTGAATGATGATATGGTGCCTTGTGGAAAACCTTTTGTACTCCTTTCAAAAGGTCAAGAAAGCTTCCTAAGTAAGGTTAAAAGGGACTTTGTGCGTTTTTCACCTTATTTAGCATATCTCGAAAGAAACCTTTAATGAATTGGCCAGAAGTTCAAACATCTTGTTCTTTCCTTGAATGTGTTCTCTAGATAAAAGCACTTCATTCAACCTATCACCTTGTAAAGCTATTTTAGTTGATTGGGTCACGATTCTTGCTTCATGAGGACGTTAAAGTGTTATCGTCATTGTTATTTTTGCGTGGTGGTTTATAATGTAGAATCAAATACTTAAAATCGCAAGATCCTCACAATAGGTCATAGATCATATCAGTAACTTCTCGGTGTCAGTAATATAATTTCTATCTACCTCTCTGACTTCATGAAGAACATGTAGGCACATCACCTACCAACCCATACTTGGAATGCTAGCAAGCACTATTGAATGAAACAAGGCGCGCGCGCGCACACACACACACACACACATTTCTCTACTTAAATTGCACACATTCCAACCATGAATGGTTAATGGATCAAACATGGTCGTACTTCTTGAGATACATTTGTGATGTTATGCTCACAACCAACCTTGAATCGTGCATTAAAACTCACTTATAGACAAATGGAACGAGGATGGTAGAGAATGACAAAACACAAAATAATTCCATTGAAATAAACCCACACACCTCTGAAGAAATGATGTGATCTCCATGCGATTCAAAGTGAGACAAACAATCACTTCCCACCATGCCAATAGACATGATCTTGAAATTCAAAATGAAGAATGGAGATGCCTCGTTAGAGCAAAATGCATTTATATGCTTTGTGTAGGATGAAAATGTTGAGGATAGGGGGCACTACATGCTACGATATGAAAGCAACCACAATGATTTGCCATAATGCATTTTTTACCATGACTTACCAATGCACAAACTTTGCACGACATCTTTGAGTTGCAAACTACCACTTTGTACCCCATTTCCTCTTCACTCATTGGTTATGTGGTCATTGAGTGGTCTCTTGATGATGATGATATCATTGGTTAGGTGTGTTGTTTTTGGGTACGATAGGTCATGTCAGTGGTCTCCATCACTGGTGATGTGCACTCAAAGAGGATGTTCTCTCATAATGTTTTTTGTTTCTAGGTATAGCTCATCATGTTATTGGTCTCTTGAGGACGAGAATTTGCAGGACAATAAGACAATTCATGTAACACATTTGTTTCTTCTTCTATATGCGACAAGTTTATGTTATGGTCTCTCGAGTGCGAGGGATATCCCTCCCTATCAGTGTCACTCTCATCATCATCCATCCATATCTCAAAAGAAAAAGGACCGAAAAGGTACAAGAGAGGCAATAAACTAACATACATGAAATTGTGAACGAGTTATTATATAAACAACGAGGCCATACACACAAAGAATGATGTTTACTACATACATACATACATTGATCGATTATGTACATATCCCCATCCATCCATCCATCCATCCACAGAGAGAGAGAGAGAGAGAGAGAGAGAGAGAGCCAGAGGAGAGAGAATATGAATATGTATGTATATATATGTACATTATACATACATATGTACATATGTATATGCAGAGACACACACACACACACATGCATATTACAGGTAACAGAGATATATGTATGTATAGGGATAGAGATTTTGAAATTTGAATGATAAAAGCAACTTACATTCTGTTTTTGCTTCATTTTCTCCATCGCCCACAAATACACAGACACACAGAAAGGAGAGAGAGAGAGAGAGAGAAGAGAAGAGAAGAAGGCCGCCCAAAAGATTTCTGTCCAGCTCTGAGGAGATGGGTACCTTTGTATGTTGTTCTTCTAAGCTAAGAAGAAGAAGAAGAAGAAGAAGAAGTATAAGCAGCAGGAACTGGTATATCCTTCACCTCCACTTCTTCTCTCCTCTTCGCTTACTCAGCAAATTGTAGCAATAGCGTTGCCACCATCCAATCAGGATCAAGTAAGAGAGAGAAAGTGAGATGACTCAAGAGAATAAGTTACAAATTGTTGAGCCTTGTTGTATGAATTTGACTCTTCATTTCTAATCCAAACCTTCAACCCTGAAATGTTCAAACCCTAACCCTTACAGACTTATACTTATAACCAAAAAATTTAGCTGCCTAAATCCTGAAACCTTACAATATCCAAATCCCTAAGAAAATCCAACTGTTTAGACCCTAACAAATCAAACCAAGACCTTAAAGACCTATAACCCTCAAAACTATAGAGAACCCAAAACCCTGCAATAAAATCCCTTACCTGTGCAACCTTACATTCCAAAGCCCAAAGCCAAACCCAAAAAACCTGAAATGATCTGTTGTCTAATGGAGAGCTTGCAATTCCTCAAACAGGAAGGCATTGCTGCCCCGTCTACTTCCTTCTCTAAACAATCATCAACTGGTAGGATATTTACAGGAAAAGATGCCCTTCACTTCCATCTCTTTATGTCTTCTTTTGAGAAGAACCATAAAGGATGCTTTGTATAATGCCGCAGCACTTCAATATGGTTCACATGATCTACTTCACTCTTCTTCTGTGTCTCAGAGCACAATGTTTTGGTTCTGGTATGCCCTTCGTCTCTTTGTTTCCCTTTAAAGTAGTATATATATATGTATGTATATATGTTACTTTATGCTCCATAGTCTTTTATAAATTTTGTTTGAAACAGAGTTTTATGTTCAAAGCTCTGATTGGCCACCATTCCTTGTTAGAATAAAATACACATTCAATCATATCAGAAAAAAGAGTTAGCTGGTCAGGAGGAAAACATGCTTCAATACCCGAATGTAGCATTTAGTTTGATACTTGCATGTACTTCGATACATCAATGTGGCATCTTGTTCATTACATTAATATAGCATGCAGTGTTAACGTAGATTTTGCATGATATTTGTAAAAATATGAAGATTTTCTTGTTCGAAAAGTGATGCAATGTCCTGTCATAGTCTGGAATCAATGTTCTCATTAGAACACCATTGTTTATTTCTGAACAACATTACTCGTTTCTAGTCTTCAACATGGAATACGATTGCTATATTCTCCTTTCTGGTCTTATAGGCAAGCTGTAGTTTAGAACAAACTCCTTTCTCTGAAAGGATGCACCTAGTTAGCTTTCTGCGTGGAACGCCCCGCCCCCCCCCCCCCCAAAAAAAAGAAAAAAAAAAAGAAAAAGAAAAAAAAGATGGGTCCTCTCTTAAAGAAATGTAGAAACATTGGAATTTCAAACAAATCTGGTTTGCAAGGTAAGTGAGAAATGGGGAAAATGATGACATTAATATTGGGCATATCTGGCATGAATAGGGACATGCATGGGACCCATTGAAAGAAGTGAGCTCCCATCTGCAAGGGAAGGCATTTTGTGGAGAGATGTGTGGCCGTCAACAAATGCTTTGGCCATCCTTCTCAAGAATACATATAATAATCGGCATCATTCTCAATGCAAGGGCTCCAATGTAAAAAATCAATATGTCCCAAGAGTTTATCTACAATCTCGCCATATGTTTCCTACTGCTGCCCTTACCACATCATTTCAACCTCCGACTCAACCTCAACCATCCTTGACACTAATGACATTAAATAGAAGATATCACCATCACCATCGCCATCACCATCACCATCACCATCATAACCATGGTCTTCTATCATCAAAATCACCACTGCTGCCGCCCCATCATCCATTAATGTCACCTCCCCCTCCCATGAAGTGGCCACTGCTGCCATCACCTTCTTCCCCATACCCATACCCACATCCATCCCTATCCCCGTCCCCGTCCCCGTCCCCATCATCCTCAACGTCAGATGATCCTATGCGATTATCTCCACCTCTTTTGAAGAGGCTACCGCCACCATCATCACCGTTGGCAAATGTTTTGTCGCCACCACCGTTATTGTTTGAATGGTCTCCTCCAATCTTGAGAAGATCTCCACCACCTCTGCCAAGACAACCACCACCACCACACAGATATCTAAATACTACGACTAGCCCATCTCGAGGTAATGTCTCGAAGAAAGAAAAGAAGGATCTGTTAACGTCTATTAAGAGGCTACAATGGTCCTATGCAATTGAATGAGGTTGTATTCTCGTGGAGAACAACAAACCAAAATAAACATGTTTGAGGTTATTCTTGTAGCATATGATATCTGAGACAAAAAGTTTTTCTTTTAAATGCAGGAAATACTCCTTATATTGCTCCACAACCACCATCACCATTGCCCATGAAATCACATCCACCTCCGTCAAAGGAACATATCTCTCCCTCGCCAATGTCACCCAGGACATCACGTCCTCCACTACCACGAGAAGGTATTAAAATGAACTTGTATGTGTAGTAAACTCTGACAACGTGGTGACTCTGACAATGTGTTTTAATGTTAGGTTGTGATGCCATCGTGTGTTTGCCACCGTTAACAAAGACTCCATTCATGTCACCGTGTGGATGTGTGCGCCCGATCCAAGTGAAGCTAGTTCTGAGTGTGCCACTCTATTCTCTGTTTCCTTTGATATCTTTGCTTGCAGCCAATCTGGCTGAAGGGACCGTGCTCTCTCCAAACCAGGTTGACATAATTGGAGCAAATGCAGACAGTCGAAACCCTGACTGCTCTATTGTAGATGTTAACCTTGTGCCTTTGGATCAAGCTTTTGACAATCTCACTGCCCTTCTCATCTTTCAAAAGCTTTGGAAGCACAAGATTCTCTTGAATGTAACACTTTTCGGCAACTATAATGTCATATATGTACGGTACCCAGGTAAACTCGGCCTAAGCTTTGTATTCAATTTAAATCAAATGCATTTTATTGTGCTTTCTATCTGTTATCTATCAACATGAACTCATATTCTTTGATGATGTACTTAAAGGGCTCCCTGATTCAACTGACGGAATTCCGGACACAAATGGAAGTTCAGACAAGAATCCCTGGGGGCTTGGTTTTGATAGAAAAAGAGAGAGGATGGGCGTCTGGGTTATTGTCGTCATTGCATTAACCTCGGCTATAGCATTGATGGCTTGTCTTGGATGTTTTTGGCTTTTATTTCTTAACTTTCGATATCACGAGGTCAAAGCTCCCCCTTCTCAAGGTGAACCAATATTTGTGAGAACCAAAAGATCAGGTATCAATATTGTAAATTTCAGGTTAAAGGCAAATGTAAAATAATAATTGTTATGTATTGATGAGGTTAAGGTATGTTAGTAATAGGGAGAGAAAGAAAAACACCGAAACTTCTAAGATTTTAAAGAACATGCAATAGTGGTATATCTCCCTTTATTCATAAAGCTTACTGAAAGAGGGAGACTGGGTCCGATGAGAGACAAATCATGTATACGTGTGCACTTTTGAGTATCCATAGCAAAATCAAATGACAAGAACAGAAAAAATAATGCTAAGATAAGACTGTAAAATGAGGGGTAACGAGGACTAAGATGGGGTCTGAGAGCTCCAAGCTTAAGGAATCAAATGCATTCCTGTATGTTCCATAGATATATAGGTTTTATTATTGTTCTTCGAGTCTAATATGACCTATGGAACCAAAATGAAGCATTCTTAACTTAACCTATATGGAGTTGATTAATGACTGTCAATGTTCAAACTAATGAACTTTGAAATTGAGAGTGCCTTTCGAAATTGACAGAGGAATGTGTATAAGGATAGGTAAGGAGACATAGAGATAGAGAGGTTTGAAAACTACAGGTGGGCATGATGCGTTATCCAGTGATCATGGGAGCTCAGTTTCCATTTCTTTTGCATCAAGTATGCCTATCTATGCAAATAGTGCAAAAGCGTTCACCCTTGCAGAGCTTGAGAGGGCTACTGACAAGTTCAATCCAGAGAATGTGATTGGGGAAGGAGGCTTTGGAAGAGTATATTGTGGCACTTTGGATGATGGAACAAGGGTTGCTGTGAAAGTGCTGACAAGGGATGAAGGAGGCAAAGAATTTGTTGCAGAAGTAGAGATGTTGAGCCGTCTCCATCACCGCAACTTAGTAAAGCTCATCGGTATTTGTGCTAATGATCATAATCGATGCCTTGTATATGAACTAATCCCCAATGGAAGTGTGGAATCGCATCTACATGGTAAGTGAGAACATGGACATTCTTGCCATGAGCATATATGTAATCAATACATTAACTCTGGTCTGACCAAATGCATGCCTATGGGCTAATGTAATACTGTAAATAATGGAAATAGGACAAAATGTTGTGTTTTTCAGGTGTGGATAAAGAGATATCTCCTCTAAATTGGCAGACGCGCATGAAGATAGCACTGGGGGCTGCTCGAGGCCTCGCGTACCTCCATGAAGATTCCAATCCCCGTGTCATCCATCGAGATTTCAAGGCGAGCAACATTCTGCTCGAGAATGACTTCAATCCAAAGGTGTCAGATTTCGGATTGGCAAGAAGTGCTCCAGACGAAAACCGGGGACATCTTTCGACGAGAGTCATGGGGACGTTTGGGTATAAATGTTTCATTCCTTAGCACTCAAGCCTCTGTGTTAATCTCCCATATCTATGTACGCATTTAACATTGTTCTCATGCCATATAATGATCTAATAACAGGTATGTAGCTCCCGAATATGCGATGACTGGACATTTGCTCGTTAAAAGTGATGTATACAGCTATGGAGTGGTGTTATTAGAACTTCTGACAGGACGGAAGCCGGTGGATATGTCGCAACCTCCAGGTCAGGAGAACCTTGTGACATGGGCCAGGCCTCTTCTTACTAGCGAAGAAGGCATCAAGATGGTTGTTGACCCTTGCCTTCGAGGCAATTATCCTCCTGACAATCTTGTTCGGGTTGCAGCTATTGCCTCCATGTGCGTTCAGCCTGAAGTCTCGCAACGCCCTTTCATGGGTGAGGTAGTTCAAGCCTTGAAACTCATCTATGACGATCGTGATGTGCCAATCTGTACTAGGTTTAGCAATGTTAGCGAAGGCGGAGGTGAACCTTTGCTTGAGCTTGAGCATGGAATCACAAGGGGTGTATTGTTAGAACACCACTGGCTTGACAGGAAAGCGCAGTATATTGCTACTGACACCACTTCCTTCATCTCAGTGGATTATGATTCGGGGGAGTTGGGTGTTGATCGGCCCCTTTCTATAACAGGAATTTTCCCTGATTCAAGAAGATTCATTGGCCATCATCGTTCTCGATTACGAAGGCATAGCATCTCGGGGCCTGAACTGAGGCAAAGTAGTAGAAGTAAGGTAACAAGATACAAGCTAAGAGGTCTGGGGAAATGGGGAAGTGTGGATGAGCACAGTGTTTGGGCGAGACATTTTGGCTTGGGGTCTTTTGACAGAGACTTACCAGAAGAGATTTTGCCCTGAAAAGAGCTCCTCACTTGCTGCTGGACTCTTTATTACTTTTTGACTTGTCTTGCTGCAATATTCCTTGGTCGTATGATCGGGCTTGACTTTTATAGAACTTTCAAGATGAGTTCATCTGCAAAAATCTCTAAGCAGCCCAAATGGTATGTACGTTATGAGAGATTGATTATAGCTCGAAGCAATGCATGCTAACATTTACATGTACGAGAATACTGGGTGGACATGGATAGGGCAACAAAGTGATTCCCAGACTCTGATTGGACATCTGATGAACTACGATCCTATCCTTCTTCAATTGGTTATGACCTTAGTCTATGATCGAGGCTGCTTGTTCCCTTTATGTCCATGGTTAGCTATATATAGCAGCGCTGTTTGAAAAGATAAGTTTTGTTTTCTCATTTTAAAGACTTTGGGGACAGGGTTGGGAACTTAACTCCTCATCTTGTACACAAAGTACTACTATTCCAAACAAAACAATTCTTGGTTATGACCAATATTGTTTTGGTTTTTAGTGTACAACCAACCCTGAAAAAGCAACTATATCAACTGTAAAAATGGTCATATATTAATTCAATTCTCACAAGTTTCTTGTATACATGATGATGTTTATGTTTTTCTTCATTTCAATGCAATTTCAGACATTTGTGGGTGTTTTGTTTACATATCAGTAAATGTTATTGAAATATTAGTTTTTCTACCCTAGAAGCCCTACAATTTGAGGTGAAGATACTTTTTATCTTTTCCTTGTGGAGTTCCCATTGTGGGGGAATCGGGTGGAGACTCAAGAGTAAGGTGAGGGTAGAGGGGGCAAGGTCACGGAGTTCTAGGTGTGGAGAGAGAGAGAGAGAGAGAGAGAGAGAGAGAGAGAGAGCGCTCACCAAATGTAAGACACTAATTTACTTGCAGGTGAGGAATCACCTCTCCCCTTTATATTGATAATGAGAGGGACAATGTACAAGTGTGTGAAAGGGGGCAAAAGGTGTATGTAGGGTACAATACCCTTCAACATGCCCTTGTAATGAACAATACATATAGTAGGAGAGGCGCAACAACAATTGGGATACATAGATAGAGGAGAAGATGCCCCCATAGAGTAAGTCAGGTATGAAATTAAAAAATGGGAGGTGACCTAAGAGCTTGTTAGGTCAAGTTGTGTTGTTGAAGGCCCACTTGTTGGTGAAAAGGAGCTAGAAGTAGTTTGGTGGCAAGCTTTTAGAGATTTGTGACATTATCCTCAGTGTGGACTTTGATGAGGTAGATACCATTCACGAAAGAATTGGCATCATATTTCAATGTGCTTCAATTTTTGCATGATAAACTAGGCTTTTGGCATGTAGGATCGCACCTTGATTGTCACTCTGAAGGGTCGGGATGGAGTCCAAGTTGTCATGTTCGAGTGCTCAAGCGAGTCATCAAATTGCTTCTTTGCATGCTTTGGAAGCTGCTATGTATTTTGTCATGGCTGAAGACGTTGTAGTGTATTTCTTGGAGTTTGGATCTCTAGTCTAACGAAATAGCTCCTCTCGAGTATTGGATAATACAGTGGGAAATGGAATTATGACTATCAGTGTACCCAACGTAGCTGGACTTTGTGAAGCATGTGAGATAAGGTTCGGATGTCCCGATCAAGCCAGAAAGTCTAGCAAGATCGATCCTTTGTGCCAAGGAGATACCTAAAAATGTGGTTGACAAAATTGTCCAATGTATTTATTATGTGACCCGGATTCTACATAAACCTCCCTAGTGACAATCCAACTCAACTGTAGGGGCAATATATATATGGGGTTGAGTCGGGTTGCAACTATATTGCATACATGAGAGATTCCACAACTAAAGCCTAGGGTATGGTACGGTATGGTGTTGAGTGACAAGATCAACATGACCCGAATTGGCTAAAGGCCAAAAGGCTGAGTCGACTGAAGAAGCCGACAATCTGATTGGTTGGGTAGAGTTGGCCAAAGAAGCCGGATACCGGATGAGCTGAATAAGCCAGAAGCCGGATCGGCTCAAGGTCGACATGCCGTTAGGGCCTATATTCCTATTCTTAGTAATAGGAATGTTATAGGCAGTTAGTGTGAGTGGCTCTTTTATGAGCATTGAAGTACTAGTCAGTACTTCTGTTAGTCCTTTGTCAAGAAGACTTGTATAAAAGGTGCTCAGTGAGCACATCATCTTGTATAGTGTGTGATGTTAGCAATAGAATTTGTTTTTGTGTTTGCTCATCTCTGTCTCTCCCTCTCCCTCTCTCCCTTTCTATGTATACCTAACTGTCTACAGGTGTCCGGCTTAACCAAATGTGTTCTTTATGTACAAGCTTCTACATACACAACTCTTTTCATGGTATCAAATCGCTAAGGTTGAAGATCCTCTGCATCCGACAAAGTGTCCTTTTGGAAGTGTCTAGGTTTTCCGCAATAGAAGCATATGAGCTTTCCTCTAGACTTGGACCTTACATGAGACTTGTCTCTCTTTTGTGGACTTCTTTGCTTCTTCCTCTACCGGAGTGGTGTGCCACGTTTGCCTCCATCTGAGACAGGACACCCTTGTCCTTCCTTCTTGTTTCTATCACGAATAGAAAATATACACAAGAGAGTAGAAGATAATCAAAGGGATGAGTTGATTAATTGAAAGATTCCGTAACTGGTGTTGATCAGGGATAATACTAGAGATAGGGAGAATTAGTACTAAATATAGAGAGGAAGAATGAGGATTAGTAGTAAGAAGGGGAAAGTGTGTGGAGACTCACGAGAGAAGGACACAGAGAGAGAGAGAGAGAGAATGATGATAACAAGTGGTATATTATATGAAGAGAAGATACAAGAGTAGCTAGGAGGCTTAAGACTGGCGTTGAACCGAGTTGGTTCTGAATAATTCCATGTGCCTCTATTTATAATACTCTCAGGAGTACTCTTGAAGTTTCTAAAATGTTCTAAAGTAATCTTGAATATGCATGAATTTTGTATGGTGAAATAATAAATGAAAATAATATCTTTTGTATTACAATGCATGGTTTAATGGTAAGGGTTCAACCCATGTAATACAAGGTCATGGGTTCAAATCTTTTTGGAGCCATATCATGACACTATCCCCCCCTTTAAACGATGAGTGTTACGAGTCATCTTTGATTGAGAACCTGGTTTTTCCGAATATTGACGATGGAAGTCTTCAAGAAGAGCTCGAGCATTCGCCAAATTCGTCATTGATTACCAAGTGCGCTCGCTTGGACTATATCCTAGCCAATCGACCAAATAATAGAGCTTGTTGCAAACAATCTTGGAGTTGAGGATGGCAACAACCTCGTACTCAGGTTCATCTTCAAGTTCGATTGGGGGTGGAAGTGGTGTAATAGGATCTAGGATAGTGTTGTCCTGATAGGTTGCTAGGAGAGAACTACGAAATACCGGATGTATTCGTAGTTGCGGAGGTAGATCAAGGCAAAAAGTAACATCATTAATTTTTTCGTTAATATGGAAAGGGCCTAACCGTTGATAATCTAGATTGTCACACGATCGAGTAGTCTTGATGTGCCGCCGTAATAACCATACTTGATCTCCAATATTAAAAGAGGATGGAAGCCGATGACGATCCATGTAGTCCTTCTGTGTTTGTTGGGTGCGATGTAGGTGGGTAGATATTTTTGCCTGAATTTGTCGTAACTGCTCCAAATGATCCTTTGCACTAGGATTTGTAGGTAACTCAGGAGTTTCTATCACACACCAGCGAGGATGATAGGCGATATAAGCGTAGAATGGTGTAACCCTAGTAGAGGATTGGATAGAATTATTATAAGCAAATCCAGCAAAGTGTAGAATATCTGCCCAATCATCTTGTTGATAGTTTAAGAAACACTGAAGTTACTATTCCAACGTTTGATTGGTACGTTCTGCATGTCCATCTGTTTGGGGATGATAGTCAGAGGAGAGATTACAGGTGACCTTGAGCATTTTAAAGAGATGCTTCCAAAATTCAGAGACGAATTGCGGTCCACGATCACCGATGATACTGTCAGGAAGACCATGATGCCGAAATACTTCACGCATAACAATTCCAATGGTTTCTTCACTAGTGATTTCTTTAGTATAGGGCACGAAATGTGTCATCTTAGTATATCGATCTACCACTTTTAAGATTGCATTGAAGCCCCTCGAGTCTAGAAGAACTGTGATAAAATGGAGAGAAATAGATTGCCATGGATTGCTTGGGATCGGTAATGGCTCCAACAAACCATATGGATGATGTCGCGACATCTTCGCTCTACAACATGTATCACATGTCTGAACATAGTCTTCGACAAATCTTCTCATATGAGGCCACCAAAATGATCGTTGTACTAAATCCAACGTTTTAGTACTACCAAAATGTCCGGCTGTGTATGTGTCATGACAATTTTGTACTATTTGAAGGTGACACGAACCATTGGGAACGCACAAAAGTTTCTTAATTTAAGAAGAGTAATCCATTATGGGGTAAAAGCATGCGAGTGAAAAACACTATTATAGCTAATTAACTGGTAAAATGGCATAGCTATTTAGCTATTTGTTTAGCTAGTTTTTTGTGGGCAAATCATAAGGATCATTTATGAAATTTCATGCTTTATTAGTTAAATATATGTCATTTAATTGATGAGAATACTAAAAAATTTGAACTTTCGTTTCTAACGTAGTGGAACTTGGGGAACAATGCCCTCATCTAAACTCAACTTGAATGTCACCAAATTCTTGTTAATCCTTAGTTTGAGTTCGAAATCCAAATAGATGGAGTACTCTGAGCATGAACGCAGACAAAGCTCCCGCAACAACACAAAAACTCTGATATCGACATTGCACCTTCAAAGCTACAACACACCACCAGTTCGATCCTCGTCCAGGTATGTATCAATTACACATTAAAAAATCATTTTTTTTCCCTATCTGATAATTTTAACTTTGTTGCTTGTTCATCTTTAATAAAAAACGATGAGGGTGATGTCTCGAAGATCGGGGTGTAGCAGCAGGTGTGTTTTTGATTGACAAAAAAATTGATTAGGGTTGATTTCATACATATTTTAGATTAGGGTTCTTGATTTCCTTAAACGGTTGATTTTTGATTAGGGTTTCTAATTATGGTTTCTGATTAGGGTTTTTGATTTCCTTAAGCGGTTGATTTCTGATTACTGTTGAAAATTTCAGATTTAGTGTTGGAATTTTGCACCAATTCACATTTCTGATTTCAATGGCTGTGTTTGCAAACTTCCCCCAAATTTGATTTAGGATTTGGGTCAATGTGGCTGATTTTTTATTTTTGAATCTTCCCTACCAATTGTGGTTCTAAATACACATGTCCCAATAGAGCAGAGGTAACATGTATTGATATTTGATTTCAGGTGGCTTGTTCCTCCATATCCTAGAGTGCTGAACTTTGCAAAGTTTTGCGAGACAAAAGAGGACTTTAACAACATATATGGTCTGTCGCTAGAGGGTATTGACCTTGTTGTTCTAACAGATAAATTGATTACTGATGTAGACTGGTTGTTAGTCTATAAACTACCGAGAGTGAAAGGCAAGGTGAAGCTCAAGCATGTACGATCGGAGCTGTATGACGACTGCATGAGGCTCCACTAGAAAGTACATCAAGAGATCCTGGTCAACAATGAGTTGTCCGTTGCATTCGCGAGAGCTTTTGCATATGAGTATTGCAAAACAATGTAGGAAGCAACAAACCCTGAAATGTATAGGGTAGCTTGGGCTATTTATGGTGAGGCATCGGTAGAATGATGCCGGAAAATGGGGAGGTTGCGACAAAAAATGTCAAGATTCTAGAGCATGGCAGTTGATGATGCAACTGCCGACTCCCAACAAACCCAGAAGTATACTCCACACCGAAACACAATGAAAGTCAATGTCGATGATACAAGTGAGACATTGATTAGCTATATGCTGAAAAATGTCCATGAAGCCTGTGAGACATTAGAGGCAACAAAGTCTGATTTAGAGAGAGTACCATTGGCTGATGCGATGGAGAGCAAAGTCACTTTGACAATGACAACAATCAGAAATAAGATTCAGGTAGCTATTGTTTTGCTAGTATGTAACATGTTATAAATAACTTGTACATGAAAATGTGCTTAGTGAGGCATTGTCTAGAACAGGTTTGTCAACATGAGCTCGAAATTGAGGGGCCGCTGGATCCCCAACGGAAAATACAACTGCAAATAGAGATCCAAGTTCTTTCAATGAACCTGGACCTTCTAGGTGTAAATACTGTCGTTGATTACAATTTGGAGAACCTCCAAGTAAGTTAATGATTCTTGTATCTTATTGTTCTATCTTCCTCATTAAGGAATGATAAATCGGTAAATGCTCGACTGCGTTCTAGGAACAATACTCCCGTCAAGAACAGGTAGTTACCTGCCTTAAGAAGCAGCAGCATTTTGTGGAGGGGATAGTAAAGAGCAAAAAAGAATTGGACCTCAACATTCTTGCTCCCTTACCAAACAAAGGAGAACTAGGCAATGATATATTGACTGTTCAAGCACGTTGCATCGCTTGCGGCTTAGGCATAGAGGACAAAACTGCTACTCTGTTGGTACACCTACGACCATGCCAACACACATAGCATATCGTTTGTTTTCAATATGCTTGTCGCATTGGTGCAATTTGTTTGGGGGATTGCAATACAACTCTCCCAGATGAGTGGAGAAAACTGACAGGTAAAATGTTGCTTGTCTCTATAGTGTAGTAGCTAATTAGCTACATCTTAGCTAATTAACTGCAACTAACCTATAGTGTAGAATAGCTAATTAGTTGCTGCTAGCCTATAGTATAGTAGCTAATTAGCTACAATGTAGCTAATTAGCTATTCTATACTATAGGTTAGTTGTAGCTAATTAGCTACTACCATATTTAAGTAGAATAGCTAATTAGCTATGATGTAGCTAATTAGATGCTGCTAGCCTATAGTGTAGTAGCTAATTAGCTATTATCATATTTAAGTAGAATAATTAATTAGTTACTCTTAGCCTATACTGTAGTAACTAATTACCTACTACCATTTTTAAGTAGAATTATAGCTAATTAGCTACTTCCAACCTATAGTTTAGCAGCTAATTAGCTAAGATGTAGCTAATTAGCTAAGCAGTATCAAGAGTGATAGTTAATTAGTTACTACCATAGTTAAGAAGAATAACTATTTAGTTAAGATGTAGCTATTTAGGTAAGCAATATCAAGAGTGATAGTTAATTAGTTACTACCATAGTTAAGAAGAATAACTATTTAGCTAAGATGTAGCTATTTAGGTAAGCAGTATCAAGAGTGATAGCTAAATAACTACTGGCATAGTTAAGAAGAATAGCTATTTATCTAAGATGTAGCTAATTAGCCACTACCATACTAAAGTAGACGTGCTTTGATGATTTACAATGCTCTTGCAAGCTAGATCAACAAATTGGGCACTCACAAGTGCAGACTACATCCTCTAGGGAGGAGCTATGGTGACGTAGTAGATTAACAAAGTCCTTGAGAAAAGCCATTTGTACATGGTAAATGCAACAACATGTGTATCAATCCTTTAAGCATCTCACAAAGTGTGGCTTAAGAGACTCGAATGTTCGTAGTTGAACTTTGATATTTGGATGCATTCACCTGAACCTAATAAATAAATCAACCCGCGTAATAAAAATGCGTCGTAATGTAGCAAGTTAGATATAGTGTAGTAGCTGATTAGCTATGATCATACTCTTGTAGTAGCTAACTAGCTATTGATAGTAGCTAATTAGCTCTTGATATAGCTAACTAGTTGTTGCGAGTAGCTAATTAGCTATTGATAGTAGCTAATTAGCTACCTTAATAGATAATTAGCTCTTGACATAGCTAACGAGCTATTGCGAGTAGCTAATTAGTTACTATCAATAGCTAATTAGCTAATGTGGTAGCTAGTTAGCTAATAATAGCTAACTAGCAATTGGTAACTAGCTAGTTAGCTATGGTCATCTTTTGAGGTAGCTAGTTACTATCAATAGCTAATTAGCTAATGTGGTAGCTAGTTAGCTAATAATAGCTAACTAGCAATTGGTAACTAGCTAGTTAGCTATGGTCATCTTTTGAGGTAGCTAATTAGCTATTGCGGTAGCGAATAACTGATAATAGCTAAGTTAGCTATTGTCAATTAACGAGCTATTGCGAGTAGCTAATTAGCTACTGTCAATAGCTAATTAGCTAATGTGGTAGCTAGTTAGCTAATAATAGTTAGTTAGCTAATGTGGTAGCTAGTTAGCTAATAATAGCTAGCTAGCTATTGGTAACTAGCTAGTTAGCTATGGTCATCTTCTGAGGTAGCTAATTAGCTATTGTTGTAGCGAATAACTGATAATAGCTAAGTTAGCTATTGTCAATCGCTATTTAGCTATTACCAATAGCTAGTTAGTTATGATCATATTATGAGGTAGCTAATTAGCTAATAACTAAGTTTAAAAATCAAAACAAAAGTTGAGATAAATGTAAATACCTAAGGTACATCAAGAAGATGAATGGGATGCTCCTCGTATTGACTCCTTCCAACATGTTTCCTGCATAAATCCTTCTTATTGGGTGAAACCCTACTCTCATTGGTCCAAAATATGGTGATTATATCCTTGATTTCTGATGTTATGTGTGTCATTGGCTTACATCGTGTTGTTAGCTTTAGCAGACTAATTCCTTCACCACTTGAAATTATTTGGTTCATTGTATTGTACACACTTTTTCTACTAACACCAATTACCTTAGATAGCACACTGATGTTAAGATCGTCAACATCACTATTAAGTAACATCATTAGACTAGACCTTTTAAAGACAAGATCATCTTCTGACCTGCTCATGGATACGAAACTATTACGGAGATTATTTACTAGTACAGATGTTATGTTTGCATTAAGACCATCAAAATCACTAACTCCTTTATCGATGGATCATTTAATATTCCATAAAGTACTACCTTCTTGTCTTCATGGCTGATGTGCTTGGTCTGAACATTGAAATAGTCTACAACCTTTCTCTCTATGATAGTAGTCTCCTTACTTCCATTCTTAGTGGTATTCAGACCTATATCGCAACCAATGCTATCCTTACCTTTAGTGAATGTGACTTTCGTATCCTTCAACAATTGACGATGTTTCCTTTTTTTTTTTCTACCCAATACTTTCGTATCGCTTGTTGTGTCCTGATAGCGTCATCTCTATCCTGATGATCCATGAGGGGTATTGGTAAACACCCTCCTTCCCCTTCCATTTGGCTTGACATATTCATTACTAAATTTCCACAAAAAAAAACATGCAGCTAATTACTAAACCACATGCAAACCGGTTATTCATAGGAGCGATCCCACCATTGGTAAGTTTATGTTTATTGCAGCGGAGTGAAAGCTACTGAACCACCGTCGGGAACGAACTAAGATGACTATGGGCAACAACAATACAAAAAATTATTTCGCAATACACACGATTATACACAACAACACGATTATACACAAGAAAATCAACACTAATAGAACAATTATTGAAATCCTAGACTGAACAATGGCAACAATTGAGTGTAGAATGGCGGCAATGGAGTGAATTCCGTCGGATCAAACAGTTATTGCAATCCAAGACCGAACAATGGAGGCAACTAAGTGTAGAATGGTGGCAATGGTGGAGTGAACCATTGTTGTTAAAAAACGCATATTTTATAGATAGAGTACATTTTAGAATACCCACATGTATTCTAAACATATTCAACCTTTTGGAACTGTCATTTTTTCTAAGGCTAAATTTGTAAATAATTTAAAAACTAATTTTCTAGGGTATATTTTACTAGAGAAAAAGAAAATAATTGGGGGTTTTTGTAATGATTTTCTACATTTTGCAGATACTAGGTTTTTATGCAGGACATGGAAGCTGTCTACACGAAAGTATATTGCTTCTTGATTATATTATATTATTATATAGGATTAACTCTCAGTGAGCATAAATTTTGTTGAGGTGTTTCTTCTTGTTTAGGCCTAATACCATCACACAATTACAAAACACAATAAACTCGAGCTTTCAATTTTAGTGTTAATTGATCTTACACATATAGAGAGCATAAAACAGAGTTTTATTTTTGACCTAATTTGACCAGAATTTCAAAAAATTTGAAAGCAATTTTGATCATAAATAGACTATATATAGTAGATACATTTTCAATCCTTGATCATGATTCATATTGACATGGAATAGACATCAAATCGAGCTTAATCTAGGCCTTTTAATGGCTGGTTAATTCAATCATAAGCAGCCATTAAAAGGCCTCTCGATTTGGAGAAGAAAGAAGAGGGTGATGAGTAATGCCTCATCATTGGAGAATGTCTTCTGTGTGAGATGAAGAGGGGTAGAGCGAAGGGATGGGGAAGAGATAAAGCTCAGCTCTTGACAACAGGCGGCCATTATCTCATTCATATTGATCAGAGCTAATTTGACCAGAATTTCATAAAATTTAAAAGCAATTTTGATCATAAATAGACTATATACAATAGATACATTTTCAATCCTTGATCATGATTCATATTGACATGGAATAGACATCAAAGCGAGCTTAATCTAGGCCTTTTAATGGCTGGTTAATTCAATCATAACCGGCCATTAAAAGGCCTCCTGATTTGGAGAAGAAAGAAGAGGGAGATGAGGAATGCCTCATCATTGGAGAATGTCTTCTATGTGAGATGGAGAGGGGTAGAGCGGAGGGATGGGGAAGAGTTAAAGCTCAGCTCTCGACAATAGGCAACCATTATCTCATTCTTTATCTTGTGCCTTCCTTTGGCCACGCAGAAAAGAAAGGAAGAGAAGAAGTGAGCATTTACAACACATACATTATATATGCATATATACGTACATATACATACATATATGTATGTATTGTATTATATTGTATTGTATTGTATGTATGTATGTATGTATGTATGTATGTATGTGTGTGTGTGTGTGTGTGTGTGTGTGTGTGTGTATGTACATGTGTGTGTTTGTGTGTTTGTATTGTATTGTATGCATGTATGATTCGTGATGCATACAATTGTGACACTCTTTACATCTATTTCCTAGTCATGATACCTCACTAAATTGTCACTGTCACTCATGAGATTTTGGAACAAGTATTTTGGAATTTTTCCTATTGAATTAATCAAAACACAGATTCCATCAACTTATATGCATAATAGACTATAGTATAATACAACATGTTACATGTATGGTTTGGGTTTATGTGTGTCTATCCCTTCTTTAATACAACAATGTTGGTGGCAGATAGAGACATTGATAGCTTGTGGTGAATTATCAAAGAATAGTGTCTTCATACAAGAGCACACCGACATCACAAGTAAAAGTTCCGTGATTATGTGCTCTTTTATAATTCATTTCTAATGAATAATAATTCTTTCCTCTTGATGGGGATGGAATGCCATTTTCTTAGGCAAATATCTTCCATTCGGATTTGCCATTTGCTTATGCCTATCATTTAAACAATTTCTTTCTGCATTGTTACATCACATTATTTCCTTATTCACACATTTAACATTGTGGATTCATGAATTTAGGACAATATAAAAGACAACTTTGAGTCTCTAGAACTTGTCATCCTCAATCAACTATACCACACAAGGAACCCCCCTTATGGGATAAATATTGTTTGAACAAACAAGCTGGGAAGTCATTTGGGAACTATTATTGGGATTGCAAATTATGTGGTTTTCATGGGTTTGGGACACTAACACGTTTAGTTGCTCACCTTGTTGGAATTAAAGGTGCAAGTAACTCTAGAGGCATATCAAGGTGCTATAGCAGTAGCACAAGAAAGTGAATTGACTCGCAAGAAGCTAAAACGCATTAAAGAAGTAGAAGCCATGGGAAAACAAAATGAGCTTCAAGAAGGCATGGTGGATTCAATGGTTGATTCAATGTTCCTATCACAACCTTCAATGGATAGGATATGTGCCTCATCTAAGAAGGATTCAATAGACCAAATTCCTATTGATATTGAAGATACAGAAGGTTCAAGAAGAAAAAGTCTCACTCAAAGCATGATAAGGAGAGGATCAAGTGCCGCTATGTTGAACAAGAAAGATCATGCAAACACAATGTTGGTTAGATGCATCGTGGAAGGTAATCTATCTTTTAATCTTTTGAAAATGTCATGTTGGAGGAACATGTTATTCGCTTTCTCTGATATTGGGGAAAAGTAGAGTGGTATTATCTACAATGATTTAAGAGTTAAATATTTAAAGAAAGAGCATTTGAATGTGCAACACAAAGTGGAAAATGTAAAAGCCCTTTGGCCAAAATATGGAGTTACCATACTTTCAGATGGATGGATTGACACTAGCAAGCGAGCACTTCTGAATATTTTGGTCTCATGTTGTTATGGCACAATGTACCTTAAAACTATTGATTGTAGTGGTGTTTCTACAAGGGTTGATGGTCCATGGTTGGCTGAAATGCTATCAATTGCGATAAAGGAAGTAAAAGTAGAAAATGTGGTGCAAATTGTCATGGATAATGCATCTAATTGTGTTAGCATGGGTCACATTCTAGAGACTGAATTCCCAAGCCTTGTATGGACTCCTTGTACATCACATTGTTTAGATTTATTGCTAGAGGATATTGGGGAGTTGAGTTGGGTTCGTCAAGTGCACAAAGAGAGCAAATTGTGTGGTTAGACTATTCACCAAGAAAAGGAATGCACGAAAAAGTTTAAGCAACTATTCATCTCTTGTGCTCCTTAGGCCAAGTGCCACTCGATTTGGCTACATTCTTATTGTCCTTGAGAGGCTGGCAAGAGTTTGGAGAGCCCTTGAACAAACTGTGGTTAGTAACTATTGGGAGGATTGGAGTGACTCCAAAAAGCCGGATGCGGTGTCGTAATGTTGCGTGTCCAATGGGAGAAATTGTGAAATAGTGCAGTTCCACGCACATTACACAAATGATTATAAATATGAAAATTATCCTAGGGCCTAGTGGCATTTGAGTGCATATCTGAGATAGAAGACATTTATCTTACCATTAGGGTAACTACCAAGTACTTTAGATGTTATGTAAATTTCTTTTCATATTCAAGAGGCATAGAAAAACAACCGTACAAAACCGTGTGTACAAAACCATGTTCCAAGCCCATGGTTTTGTGCATGCCACAAGAAAAACTGTGTGCCCAAAAACCATGGGTCCAAGCCCATGGTTTTGTGCATGGATAGACCTATAAAAACCCTCGTAAGGCTTGTGTAAAGGGGGGGCTCAATATGTGATATCATTATCATCACCATCAATATAATCTTCTTCTTAATATTCTTCTTGAAATCTATCTTCTTCTCAAGTGTGAAATTAGTTTCCTCGATTCCTACATACACATTGTCATCTTTTCGACAATTTCGAGAACGTCCTCCGCGGTCCGAGACCCTGGTGGTCCCGCTCAAGCGAAGCACGCATGCATGCAGATCTTCGCGACAACAGTCAAGGTGAAGTCCATTGTGCAAGATAACTCTACTTTGCCTTCAATTATGATTGTAATTTCGATTATGCACCCACTGTTTTCTGTTTTGCGGCTAAATGATCGTGAAGGATCTACAATGGGCTTACTTTATGAGTTCATGAGGAGCGCTAGAGACAAATTTCTACAAGGACCGAGAGAGGACACATTAAACAAGGACAGGTAATATGTTTCTATGGACTATGTAGTATGTACATTTGTTGTTTATTGCATCTTTTTCATTTATTTGAATCATTGATATCAACAACGTTATGCATATTTTGGTAACTGATTTCGAGTTTTGATTAAAATTCAAATGTTAATGCAGATATAAAGAGGTTTTGGAATGTTTTGATTGTCGTTGGTCGTGGTTCAAAAAACCAATTCATATTGTTGCACATATTTTGCATCCTTTATGGAAGCCCAAAGATCAACCAATAGTTATGAATGAAGAGATGACAAATGGATGGCTTGCATATATTCAAAAGATATATTCTATAGATGAATGTGAAATCTTGCAAGATCAATTTGACATGTATAGGAATGGTGTGGATAGATTTAGCAATGAACTAGCAATGAAATATCAAAATCACACAAAAAATGTAAACCTGTCTCATGGTGGGAAAGATATGGGAACAATGTGCCCTTACTACAATCGTTAGCTTGTAGAGTATTGTCTCAGGTATTATATTTCATTTTTTATTAATGTTTCAATTGTATTAATCTTCTACATAGTATAATGACATGTATTGTTTGCTTAATACTTGGTGTCACAGGATTGCTCTTCTGGAGCTACTGAAAAAAATTGGAATGCACATGCATTAGCACATACAAAAAGGAGGAATCGTTTGAAGGTGAAACAAGTGGAGAGATTAGTATATGTTAGAGAAAACTTAAGGCTTGTTCGAATTTTTCAAACTCATGCGGGTCTTCCAATGCAGGTCTACATCTTTCTTATTCATGTTTGACATTTGATATTTAGAAAACCATTTGAAATTTGTAGGTTAATTAACAAGCCTTGTTAATTGGTTGTGGTTTAAATATTATGAATCATTATTATGATACCAAAATATTATTTGATTTAGGTAAATCCAGATGAGACGCGCGCTATGACTTGTTCGATCTTTTGGTTGGTAAAATTAGTAGGTGCGAGAGTCGTCCGTAGAGGCTCCCGTAAGCTGGACAGGAATGCGTCCGGAATGTGCTGTGCAGAGACATCATTGGCCACTTGTCTGTAGAGATCCTAGAACCAGATCGTGAACTATGCGATCATCTCGTGCGATTCTTGGCTCATGGAAAAGAACTGTTGGAGCAGTTCTTGTTTGTGCACCTCGCGATGGAAAAGTTCTAGGAACTTCGTGCGAACGACTTAGAAGGTGATAAACTCCCCTACGTCGAGGCGAGAATACCATTGCGCAGCTGGTCCATCGAGGGATATCGTAAAATCGGCAATTTCTGAGGCATCAATTTCGGCAAGCGAGAGTTGCTGCGTTGAGTGGTTGGCCTGCCATCTGGACACGAAGGCACGGATGTGTGACTCCGCGTCGGGGCCGTCGGTGTATCGTGGGTAAGGATATGGCATGGTATCGAAATCTGGATCTTCCGGTAAAATCGGAAAAGGGTTAGGGTCAGGGTGGGTGACCTCTGGAGGGCTTGGTGGAGAGGTTGGTGTGGAATCAACTCGTGACCGAGTAGCAAATGGCGAGGATTGCAACCGGTGAGGTGAGCCTCCGATATTTCTTGGAAAGACTAGTCCATGACTGCCGAGTCGGAAGTTCCTTCGACTAGCTCAGGGCTTCGGGCAGGTGGCCGAGATTGCTTGGTGTGATTGGGCGCCGTAATGGCGGCTGATGGTTGCCTTCAACGTAGTTCGTTGTGATCTCACAGCTGTAACCGGGCGTGCCAAATTGTGTTATCCATTCCTTTGGAAACACTTTCGATATGCCTACAGGCTATCGGTATCAAGGGAAGTGGAACATGAAGACTTGTACACGGAGGTGTCGTTAGGGGAAGAGAACGGAGAGCATACTCGGAATATAACCCGGGGCGTATACGTAGTTGAGATTGTAGGAACGAAGGAACACAGATGAAAACAATAAGAGCTAATAGATATGTATTACTGCAAACAGTTATCGATGATTACAAAACACGGCTCACGGCCGGTGACCTTACAGAGCTCTTGTAACTATGAAAACGACCTCGCCTATACTCTAGATATCTCCCCCTACCGAGGTACGCAAACCTCGGTTTATATACTATTCTTCATACAGAGCCAAACCGTTGGGTGACTGTGAGGCTCGAAATTCGGTGTTTTCCTAACTCTACCTTCCTCACCTACTAGCCTTACCTACCGGCGTATTACATTTAACTAATTTATCTTTTTGTCCCATGGACAACAAAATTAACACCAAAGTCTTGTGGATGCCGCAATGTCAAGCCATTGGTGTGTCATGACATTGTTGCAAGACTTGGAGTCGAGAAGGACCATCAGGCACATATAAGAGATTTTGTCGAAAAAGTAAACCATCATGCCCATTGAATTGGTTGTAGTCTTGACGAGGATTTTCAGATTGTAAACAAGAAGCACGATCTAGGATAATATGGTTCAGAATGTCTTGGGCGAATTCATCAGTCTCAATATGCTCTCGAATGGAGTCTAGAAGACTTGAATCCCCAAGTGTGTCTATAGCATGAAATGCCATTAGTCGTAGACGGTTAGGACCCAAGATATGAACTTCTGACTTTCAAATGCAGCCTCCCCTGGTTGAAGTTCCATATACAAACGCCAAGATAAAGCACGCGCTTTTCCTTGTTGCGTCCTAGGGCAATATAGAATTACGAAATCAAAACGAGTTAAGAACTGCACCCAACGAGCTTGTCGACGACTCAAGACTCGAGCACTTTGGAAGTACGTTAGATTTTTGTGATCATTATAGACAAGGATTTGTTGAGACGAACCCTCCAAAAAATGACGCCATTGTTGAAAAGAATCCACAATGGCAAGAAGCTCTTTGTCGTGAATCTCATAGTTGATTTTTGCAGCTTCAAATTTCCGTGAATGAAAAGCCACAGGGTGTAGTTGGCCATCATTGCTAATCTGGGATAATACGCTTCCTAGTGCGAAGTCGGATGCAGATGAGATGCCTTGTTAATTAACAAGCCTTGTTAATTGGTTGTGGTTTAAATATTATGAATCATTATTATGATACCAAAATATTATTTGATTTAGGTAAATCTAGATGAGATAGACATTTACAAGACTCTCGAAATGCCTCCATCAACAATCAATATCGATACTCAAGTCGCACAAGCATATTTTGAGGAAGCTGAGGATATGCATATTGGTCGGGTTACTCAAAGTAGATCAAAGGTTTGGTCGGGTTACTCAAAGTAGATCTAAGTTTGCTGCTATGATAGTGGATGAAGGATTGGTGGGATCAAGTTCTAGCACTATTAGAAAAGGTCGTGGATGTGTTCGTAGTCATGCTTGTGTGAGAGTTGCAAGTACGAGAAGGATAATTACTCGACAAACTACAACTGAGGCTTGCAATGCTGAATTTGGTAATGATGATTGAGATCAAGAGGATGAAGACATTGATAATGCCATTGTTGATTCATCTTCTCATAGTGATTATGTGGACAATTATGATGATACAACAACAAAATCTTCTAATGATGATTTAGAAGAAGAAATATAATCGAAAAATTCATGGAGATATGTATTGTTGGTTTTAACTTTTTACATATTTATTTTAATTTTGAATTTGAGAACCAATAACTATGAGTATGAACTTTGAAGAAAGTTTTAAATTCTAATAGTTTTTTAATCACTCTATTCATTTTCCATGATTTGAGGGTTCAAATGATATGTGTTTTGGTTCAAACTTCAATTGTGTTCTCGAATCTCTAGTGTCCACTTTCATTTTAAAATATGTATATCACGTGTATAATGTATTAAAATATAGATAACCATTTATGCATGGGCAATAAAGATAATTGGTATTTACTATATAGTATTCAAATTACAAGTATGTTTGCATTCAACATCAGTGGTTTTTGTTGGGATTTACGGTCCCTCCGGATGGGATGTCCGGAGATGACTGACGGCAAGCCCGGTTGCGGTTACGGAATCGGAGGATGAAGAGTACCCGGCATGGAGCCGGATGAAGAGTACCCGGATACGGATCCGGATGATGAAGAGTACCCGGCATGAAGCCGGATGAAGAGTACCCGGATACGGATCCGGATGATGAAGAGTACCCGGCATGAAGCCGGATGAAGAGACCCCGGTTACGGAGCCGGATGACGAAGACCCGGCTACGGAGCCGGATGATGAAGACCCCGGCTACGGAGCCGGATGATGAGCGTACCCGGAGAGAGATCCGGATGCGGGGACATATTTGTGAATATGTTTGCCAAGGGCCCTCGAGGCTATATTTGTAAATAGCCCGAAAGTCATATGTGTATAAATATGACTTAGGGCAAACAGTTTATGTTGCTACTCAGTTTTCTGTTTTTCCACTTAGAGAGAGTGAAGAGAGCAGCCGAGAGAGATAGAAACGAAGAGGTCGACGCCTCTGTGTAATACCGCCGCCTGTGGCGAGGACAGCGAGCTCAAGGTCGTCGCCTTGCAGCTCGCCATTGTATATCCCAGTGTATAGTGATAGTTGGAGTCGTGCACTCCCGTGGTTTTTCCCGTTTAGGGTTTTCCACGTTATACCCTGTGTATTCGTCTCTCTGTGTTTTTTCTCATTTTCTGCTGCATTGATCCGTGTTGTCTCGGTTGTGGCCGAGAGGCGAAAGATTTGATAGCGTCAAATCTCAACAGTTTTCAAGTATTTGATGTATTCAACGTATTCAAAACGTACTCAACGTATTCAACGTATTTTACCTTTAAATACATATTCTAAGAACTTATAAATTATTTTTAGAATACTTATAAAATACGTGGCATGTGTATTGTACACGTACGGTATGCTACATATGTTACAACCATGGAGTGAACTCCGTCAGATCGAATAGTGGCAGATGATGCTTGGGACGCACAATGGTGGCAACTGAGTGTAGAATGGCGGTAGTGGAGGAGCGAACTCCGTTGGATCGAACAGTGGCAACAATCCATGACCGAATAGTAGCGGCAACTGAGTGTAGAATGGGGGAATGGAGGAGTGAACTCAATAAGAGCGAACAGTGGCAGAAGTTGCTTGGACTGAATAGTGGCGACAAATGAGTGTAGAATGGCGACAATGGAAGAGTGAACTCAATTGGAGAGAACAGTGGTAGATGATTCTTGGACCAAACAGTTGAGGCAACTGCGTGTAGAATTGTGGGAATGGAAGAGTGAACGTTAGATCGAACAATGGTAGATGATGCTTGGAACGCACAGTGGCGGCGACTGAGTGTAGAATGGTGGCAGTGGAGGAGGAGTGAACTCCATTGGATCAGAGAGTGGCAACAATCCACAATTGAACAATAGTGGCAACTGAGTGTAGAATAACGGCAATGGAGGAGTGAACTCAACATGAGCGAACAATGGTATATGATGCTTGGACCGAACAATGGCGACAACTTAATGTAGAATGGTGGCAATGGAGGAGTGAACTCCGTTGGATCAAATAGTGGCAGATGATGCTTGGACCGCACAATGGCGGAAACTGAGTGTAGAATAGGGGAAATGTCGGAGTGGACTCAACAGTGTTTAGGAATAGTGACACTAATCTAAGCCTTAATAGTCACAAAGTGATGGCCAACGAGATGTGGCAATGAATAATGCATTATGGACCTAGGAATTTAGTATATAATTTATGGTGCACATATCCATTTATGTGGCACGTATATATTGCACATTTATGGTGCTCATTTATATAATTAAAACATTCTAATGTTTTCATTCATGGTGCAAAAGTGGCTATTTATCACTAGTAGCTTTTTGCATAGCTAATTAGCTATGTCAAGGACATAGCTAATTGTTTCCACTCGCATGCTTTCACCCTAGGACATTTGAATTGCTGATAATCTATACCTGTCAGGAACAGTACTAAGACAGAGAAGGAGTTAGTACTAAAAGAAGTATTAGTACTAAGAGAGGTGAAGAACTCTCGAGAAAAGGAAGGAGTGAGTGAGAGGGAGGGAGAGAGAGATCGAGAGATCAACAGAGAGAGAGAGAGAGAGAGAGAGAGAGAGAGAGAGAGAGAGAGAGAGAGAGAGAGAGAGATGATAAGAAAAGATATATATTATGTGAAGAAAATGTACAGTAGCTAGGAGGCTTAAGATTGGCGTTGAACCGATTTGGTTCGAAATAATGCCTTGTGCCTCCTTTTATATTGCTCTCAGGAGTAGTCCTGAAGCTTCTAGAATGTTCCAGAGAAATCTGGAATATACATCAATTTTCTATAATAAAACATAAATGAAAATAATATTCTATGTATTACAATGTATAGTCTAATGGTCAAGAGCTCGACCCATGTAGCATAAGGTCATGGGTTCGAGTCTTGCCATATCATGACACTATCCCCCTTTTAAAACAATGAGTGTAACGAGTCGTTTTGGATTGAGGACCCGGTTTGTCTGGATATTGACAATGGAAGTCTTCAAGAAGAGCACGAGCATTGGTGACATTCTCTATCGGTTCCCAAGTACGCTCGCTGGGACTATATCCTAACCAGTCGACTAGATAGTAGAGCTTGTTGTGAACAAGCTTGGAATCAAGGATGGCGACAACCTTGTACTCAGGTCCATCTTCAAGCTCGATCGAGGGTGGAGGCTGTGTAATACGTCCTGGGATGGTGCTTTCTTGATAGGGTTCGAGGAGAGAACTATGAAATACCGGATGTATCCGAAGTTGTGGAGGTAGATCAAGATGAAAAGCGACATCATTAATCTTTCCGATAATACGGAAAGGACCTAATCGCCGATAATCCAACTTCTCGCATAGGCGAGTAGTCTTGATGTGTCGTCGGAGTAGCCATACCCGATCTCCAATGTTAAAACTAGATGGGAGTCGATGACGATCCACATAAACCTTGTGTGTTTGTTGAGCTTGTTGGAGATGAGTAGATAAATCCGCTTGTATCTTGCGTAACCTCTCCAAACGATCCTCTGTGCAAGGATTTGTGGACACCTCTGGGGTTTCAAGTACACACCACCGGGGGTGACATCCCGTATAAGCATAAAATGGCGTAACTTTCGTGGATGCGTGGATAGAGTTGTTATAGGAAAATTCGGTGAAGTGGAGAATATCTGCCCAGTCATCCCGATGATAGCTGAGAAACCACCACAGATACTGCTCCAGCGTTTGATTGGTTCGTTCGGCTTGGCCGTCGGTTTGTGGGTGGTAGCCAGAGGAGAGGTTACAAGTGACCTTGAGCATGTTAAAAAGGTGCTTCCAGAATTTTGACACGAATTGGGGTCCACGGTCGCTAATGATACTATTGGGGAGTCCATGATGCCGACATACTTCACGCATGAAAATTTCGGCAGTGTCTTCACTAGAGATCTCCTTAATACATGGCAAGAAATGAGCCATCTTCGTATATCGATCGACCACCGTTAGAATCGCATTGAACCCCTTGAGAGACTGGAAGATCTGTGATGAAGTCTAGAGCAATGGATTGCCACGGCTTGCTTGGAATTGGGAATGGTTCTAATAAACCATATGGATGATGCCTTGGCATTTTCGCTCTGCACCATGTATCACAAGTCCGAACAAAATCCTCGACAAATTGTCGCATACAGGGTCACCAGAATGATTGTTGTACTAAATGTAGTGTTTTAGTACTACCAAAATGCCCAGTTGTATATGTGTCATGACAGTTTTGTACTACTTGAAGGCGGCAAGAACCATTAGGAACATATAAAAGTTCTTTAAAGAAGAGTAATCCATCATGGTATTTGAATTGTCGATAGTCCGTACCTGGTGGTTGCGACTATGAACACGACGCTCGAGAGGGATCAATTTGTGCTAGTATAGCTTGGGCGAACGCATCTGTCTTCAAATCTTCACATATGGTATCGATAACGCGGGAATCCATGGGCATGCCAAAGATCTTTGTTGCTTGTAGTCGTGCCGGTCCCAAGATGACTTGTTTTTGGTTATCGAAAGTTGGGTCGCCGGGACAGGGTGCTAGATACGAACGCCGTGATAATGCATCTGCCTTCCCTTGGTGCTTCCCCGGACGATATGTAATTTTGAAGTCGAAACGCGTGAGGAAGTGGGCCCACCGAGCTTGACGTCGATTCAACACACGAGCATCCTGAAAGTAGGCAAGGTTCTTGTGGTCACTAAATACGGTGACCGGATGAGAGGATCCCTCCAGAAAATGCCTCCATTGCATAAAAGAATCCACTATTGCCAACAACTCCTTATCATGAATTTCGTAGTTGATTTCGGCGGCGTCAAACTTGCGTGAGTGAAAAGCCACAGGATGTAGCTTCTCATCATTCCCCTGTTGTGACAGAATGCTCCCCAATGCATAATCCGATGCGTCAGCTTCGATAATAAATGGTTTTTCTGGATCGACATGAGCTAGAATTGGAGCTGATGTAAATGCCTTTTTAAGACTCTCGAAAGCCACATCCGTTTCTTCAGACCAAATGAACGGTTGTCCCTTCCTGGTAAGTTGTGTGAGAGGTAGAACGATCTTTGAGTAATCTTGTATGAACTTCCGGTAAAAATTGGCAAAGCCTAGGAAGCATTGCACATCCCGCACCGAACGTGGAGTCTGCTATTCTACCACCGTTTTGATCTTAGCTGGGTCCATGGAGATGCCTTCTGACGAAATGATGTACCCGAGAAATTCCACTTGGTTGCACCCGAAACTATATTTTTCCAGCTTTGCATACAGACCATGTTCTCGAAGTCGTTTTAGTACTAATAGTACATGAGAATCATGTTCTTCTTGGGTCTTTGAATAAACCAGTAGATCATCCAAATAGATGATCAAACAATCATCCAATAGATCTCGGAATATATCATTAGCCATGTGTTGGAAGACTGCCGGCGCATTAGTGAGGCCGAACGGCATGACCGTATACTCGAAGTACCCATATCTGGTGCGAAACGCGGTCTTCCATTCGTCTCCTGGTCGGATCCGTACGACGTTCTAAAAGACTTGAGATAAGGGGAAGAGCATACCTATTCCTGATTGTAACCTTATTCAGGCCACGGTAATCTACAACGAGACGAAGAGATCCATCCTTTTTCTTGACGAAGAAAATGGGCGCGCCAGTTGGAGATTTCGAATGCCAAATGAAACCATTTTCCAAATTCTCCTCTATATAGGCCCGAAGGACTTCCAGCTCGGTTGGTGACAAATTGTAGATCGGTCCCCATGGCGGCTCTTTTCCTGGTTGTAAATCGATGGGGCAATCGTACGGTCGATGATGAGGAAGTGTGTTGGCGTGTACTTTATCGAACACATCGACGTAATGACGATACTTCTCGGGAAGTTGAACGGTGGATTCTTCTTTAATGGTGCTGGAGGGGTTTACTGATATTGAAAAGAGGAGCATTTCTTCCTTGCGCCCTTCTTTACGCAACTGACATAGCGAAATGGTTGCCATGTTCTGAGTTGACCCTTGGGTTTGTCGACACCGGATTTCTCTTGTTCTCCAATCTATGTCTGGGTTATGGAACTCGAACCACGGTAATCCTAAAACTATGGGATGTTCTCGGATACTAATAATATTAAATGATACTACACATGCTAAGTTATCTAGGACAATATTAATGGGCTCTGACTCATCTATGATATTTCCGGAAGCAATGGGATGTCCATCAATGACTACTACAGAGGCTGGACACTGTAGTTTTCTTAGGGATATCTTATGAGCTTGAGCAAATTTCTTAACCATAAAGCAAGAGTTAGCTCCGGAATCTAGGAGTGCTAGGACATGTACTGGAGGGGTACTTTTAGTACTAACTATTACTTGGGCTACGAACACATCACTGACTTGCTTAGAGGGAATGGAACCACTAATGGGCTGCATAGATCTAGGGCTGTCCAACCAAATGGCTCCTATTTTGGCTGGACTTAGTCGTTTAACTTTTCTTCTAACTGACTAAGGACATCAAATCTGTTTGCTAGATTTGGGCTATTAGTACTATTAGGACTATCAGATATCCCTACTAAAATAGGCTCGGGTTTAGCACAATGAGAACTAGCAACTATTTGGTTTACCTGTCTTCTTGGCCTATGGGGGCAATTTATTGCAATATGTCCTGGTCCACCGCAGTAAAGACATAGTCGATTTGTATGGCGTCGCTACTTTTCTTCTTCGGATAATGGCCCTCGACGACGTGTAGTGTCAATCTCCATCGGAGTCGGAGTATTCGCTGGAGGCGCATTATATGACTCCCTTAGAAAAGGTCTTGATACCACTGAGGCGTAGGTGGGCCCTGATCTTGCCCTCGGCATTTGTAGTTGTCGTTCTGAACGTCGCTCAAAGAGGCGGTTGTCACATCTCACCGCGCGACTGATTGCTTCTGTTAAGGACTTTGGCTCTTCGGGGAAGGTCAAGAGTAAATCCTTGACGTCGTTGCGTAAACCATAACGGAATTGCTCCATCAACGCTTGATCATCCCAAGGGATATCGGCGGCGAGTAGACGAAAATCTGCAGCGTATGCAGAGGCTGGACGGTCACCTTGGCGTAATCGCCGAATTTTGTTGATTGCGGTCCTGATGCTGTCAGTATCTCCGAAACATGCTTTAAACTCACCTAGAAACTCTTCAAAATTGTTGAGTAACGGAGATTCCTTTTCTAATAGTGGAGTGAACCATGCCAATGTTGAGCCAATTAACAAAGTGCCTACTAAACCCACTCGTGATGCATCGGTGGGATATCGGGAAGGATGCATTTGAATAACTAATCGTACCTGGTTAAGGAACCCTCTCAACTGCGATCGCGTTCCATTGAACTTTGTGGGAAGGCCAATCTTGGGTTCTTTATGAATCCCTTGTGTTCCGGGCCCTTGTTGTTGCATCGCTACGATGGTGGCTTCGAGTTGTTGCAAGCGTAACGCAAGTTCCCCATGTTGTTGTTGCGTTTGCTGCTTTTCTAAGGAGATTTGCTAAAGATCCCCCAGCAACAGTTGGTTTTCTTGTTCCAAATCATGGAACTTCTCTTTCAAGCATTGAAATTCCGAAAAAACAGATTGATATTCTTCGACGCTAACTGTGGCCATGGGATGAAAGAAAAGAGGAATAAGAGATTAGTAGGAAATGAGAGAGACAGAAGGTAGGGAAAATCGGTTCAAACTGTCAGGAACAATACTAAGACAGAGAAGGAATTGGTACTAAAAGAAGTATTAGTACTAAGAGAGGTGAAGAATTCTCGAGAGAAGGAAAGAGTGAGTGAGAGGGAGGGAGAGAGAGAGAGAGAGAGAGAGAGAGAGAGAGAGAGAGAGTGATGATAAGAAAAGATATATATTATGTGAAGAAAATGTATAGTAGCTAGGAGGCTTAAGACTGGCGTTGAACCGATTTGGTTTGAAATAATGTCGTGTGCCTCCTTTTATAGTGTTCTAAGGAATACTCCTTAAGTTTCTAGAATGTTCCAGAGAATTCTGGAATATACATCAATTTTCTATAATAAAACATAAATGAAAATCTACGTATTACAATGTATAATCTGATGGTCAAGAGCTCTACCCATGTAGCATAAGGTCATGGGTTCGAGTTTTGCAATATCATGACACTATGCCACACAAGGAACCCCCCTTATGGGATAAATATGGTTTGAACAAACAAGCTGGGAAGTCATCTGGGAACTATTATTGGGATTGCAAATTATGTGGTTTTCATGGGTCTGGGACACTAACACGTTTAGTTGCTCACCTTGCTAGAATTAAAGGTGCAAGTAACTCTAGAGACATATCACGATGCTATAGCAGTAGCACAAGAAAGTGAATTGACTCACAAGAAGCTAAAATGCATTAAAGAAGTAGAAGCCATGGAAAAACAAATTGAGCTTCAAGAAGGCATGGTGGATTCAATGGTTGATTCAATGTTCCAATCACAACCTTCAATGCATAGCATATGTGCCACATCTAAGAAGGATTCAATAGACCAAATTCCTATTGATATTGAAGATACAGAAGGTTGAACAAGAAAAAGTCTCACTCAAAGCACGATAAGGAGAGGATCAAGCGTCGCTATGTTGATCAAGAAAGAACATGCAAACACAATGTTGGTTAGATGCATCGTGGAAGGTAATCTATCTTTTAATCTTTTGAAAATGTCATGTTGGAGGAACATGTTGTTAGCTTTCTCTGATATTGGGGAAAAGTATAGTGGTATTATCTACAATGATTTAAGAGTTAAATATTTAAAGAAAGAGCATTTGAATGTGCAAAACAAAGTGGAAAATGTGAAAGCCCTTTGGCCAAAATATGGAGTTACCATACTTTCAGATGGATGGATTGACACTAGCAAGCGAGCATTTCTGAATATTTTGGTCTCATGTTGTTATGGCACAACGTACCTTAAAACTATTGATTGTAGGGGTGTTTCTACAAGGGTTGATGGTCCATGGTTGGCTGAAATGCTATCAATTGCGATAAAGGAAGTAAAAGTAGAAAATGTGTTGCAAATTGTCACGGATAATGCATCTAATTGTGTTAGGATGGGTCACATTCTAGAGACTGAATTCCCAAACCTTGTATGGACTCCTTGTACATCACATTGTTTAGATTTATTGCTAGAGGATATTGGGAAGTTGAGTTGGGTTCGTCAAGTGCACAAGAGATGAAATTGTGTGGTTAGACTATTCACCAAGAAAAGGAATGCACGAAAAATTTTCAGGAACTATTCATCTCTTGTGCTACTTAGGCCAAGTGCCACTCGATTTGGCTACATTCTTATTGTCCTTGAGAGGCTGGCAAGAGTTTGGAGACCCCTTGAACAAATTGTGGTTAGTAACTATTGGGAGGATTGGAGTGACTCCAAAAAGCCGGATGCGGTCAAGGTGAAGTCCATTGTGCAAGATAACTCTAGTTTTCCTTCAATTATGATTGTAATTTCGATTATGCGCCCACTGTTTTCTGTTTTGCGGCTAAATGATCGTGAAGGATCTACAATGGGCTTACTTTATGAGTTCATGAGGAGGGCTAGAGACAAATTTAAACAAGGAGCGAAAGAGGACACATTAAACAAGGACAGGTAATATGTTTCTACGGACTTAGTATGTACATTTCTTGTTTATTGCATCTTTTTCATTTCTTTGAATCATTGATATCAACTACATTATGCATATTTTGGTAACTGATTTCGAATTTTGGTTCAAATTCAAATGTTAATGCAAATATAAAGAGGTTTTGGAATGTTTTGATTGTCGTTGGTCGTGGTTCAAAAAGCCAATTCATATTGTTGCACATATTTTGCATCCTTTATGGAAGCCCAAAGAGCAACCAATAGTTATGAATGAAGACATGACAGATGGATGGCTTGCATATATTCAAAAGGTATATTCTATACATGAATGTGAAACCTTGAAGATCAATTTGACATGTATAGGAATGGTGTCGATAGATTTAGCAATGAACTAGCAATGAAATATCAAAATCACACAAAAAATGTAAACCTGTCTCATGGTGAGAAAGATATGGGGACAATGTGCCCTTACTACAATCGTTAGCTTGTAGAGTATTGTCTCAGGTATTATATTTCATTTTTTTATTAATGTTTCAAATTTATTAATCTTCTACATAATACAATGACATGTATTGTTTGCTTAATACTTGGTGTCATAGGATTGCTCTTCTGGAGCTGTTGAAAGAAATTGGAATGCACATGCATTAGCACATACAAAAAGGAGTAACCGTTTGAAGGTGAAACAAGTGGAGAGATTTAGTATATGTTAGTGAAAACTTCAGGGTTATTCGAAGCTTTCAAACTCATGCGGGCCTTCCAATGCAGGGCTACATCTGTCAGGAATCAGTAGTAAGACGGAGACGGAATTAGTACTAAACGAAGGATTAGTACTACAGAGAAGGGATTAGTACTAAACGAAGGATTAGTACTATGAGGGGTGTAGAACTTCTTGAGAGAGAAGGAAGAAGTGAGCGAGACAGAGAGACAGAGAGAGAGAGAGAGAGAGAGAGTAATGATGAGAGAAATATATGTATTACGTGAAGAGAATGTACAACTGTGGCTAGAAGGCTTAAGACTGGCGTTGAACCAATTTGGTTCAACATAACGCCTAGTGCCCTCTTTTATAGTATTTCTAAGAGTAATCCTGAAGCTTCTAGAATGTTCCAGAGAAATCTGGAATATACATCAATTTCTAAAATAAAACATAAATGAAAATAATATCCTACAACTTATAATGTATAGTCTAATGGTAAGACCTCGACCCATGTAGCATAAGGTCATGGGTTCGAGTCTTGCCATGACACTATTCCCCCCTTAAAAACGACGAGTGCCACGAGTCGTTTTGGATTGAGGACCCGGTTTGTGTGGATATCGACGATGGAAGTCTTCGAGAAGAGCACGAGCATTGGTCACATTCTCGATCGGCTCCCAAGTACGCTCGCTGGGACTATATCCTAGCCAATCGACTAGATAGTAGAGCTTGTTGCGAGTAATCTTGGAATCAAGGATGGCGGCAACCTCGTACTCAGGTCCATCTTCAAGCTCGATCGGGGGTGGAGGTGGTGGAATACGGCCTGGAATGGTGTTTTCGCGATAGGGTTCGAGGAGAGAACTATGGAACACCGGATGAATCCGAAGGTGCGGAGGGAGTTCGAGCCGAAAAGCAACATCATTAATCTTCCCGATAATACGGAAAGGACCTAACCGCCGATTGTCCAACTTCTCACATGGGCGAGTAGTCTTGACGTGTCGTCGAAGCAGCCATACCCGATCGCCAATGTCAAAACTGGATGGAAGTCGATGACGATCCGCATAAACCTTGTGTGCTTGTTGAGCTTGCTGGAGCTGAGTAGATAGATCCGCTTGTATCTTGTGTAATCGCTCCAGACGATCCTCTGCGCAAGGATTCGTGGGCAATTCTGGGGTTTCAACTACACACCATCGGGGATGACAACCTGTGTAAGCATAAAATGGGGTAACCTTTGTTGAGGAGTGGACGGAGTTGTTATATGCAAACTCGGCGAAATGGAGAATATCTGCCCAATCATCTTGATGGTAACTTAGAAAACACCGAAGATACTGCTCCAACGTTTGATTTGTTCGTTCTGCCTGGCCGTCTGTTTGCGGGTGGTAGCCGGAGGAAAGGTTACAAGTCACTTGAAGCATTTTAAAGAAGTGCTTCCAAAACTTCGAAACGAATTGGGGTCCACGATCGCTGATGATGCTATCAGGGAGGCCGTGATGCCGACATACTTCGCGCATAACAATCTCGGCGGTTCCTTCACTGGATATTTCTTTAGTACATGGTAGGAAATGAGCCATCTTCGTATAGCGATCTACGACTGTTAAGATCGCATCGAATCCCTTAGACATCGGGAGGTCCGTGATGAAATCTAGAGCAATGGATTGCCACGGCTTACTCGGAATTGGTAATGGTTCTAACAAACCATATGGATGATGCCTTGGCATTTTTGCCCTGCAACATGTATCACAAGTCCGAACAAAATCTTCGACAAATTGTCGCATGTGGGGCCACCAGAATGAGCGTTGTACTAAATCTAATGTTTTAGTACTACCAAAATGCCCAGCAGTATATGTATCATGACAGCTTTGGACTACTTGAAGGCGACCAGTACCATTAGGAACATACAAGAGTGTCTTAAAAAATAGTAATCCATCATGGTATTGGAATTGCCGATAATCCGTACCTGGTTGTTGCGATTCCGAACAAGATGCTTGAGAGGGATCGATTTGTTTTAGAATGGCTTGGGCGAATGCATCTGTCTTCAAGTCCTCCCGTATGGTATCGATAACGCGAGAATCCATGGGCATGTCGAAGATCTGTGCTGCTTGTAGTCGTGCCGGTCCCAAGATGACCTGCTTTTGGTTGTCGAAGGCTGGCTCGCCGGGACGCGGTGCTAGATATGAACGTCGTGATAATGCATCCGCCTTCCCTTGGTGCTTCCCCGGTCGATAAGTAATTTTGAAGTCGAAACGTGTGAGGAAGTGGGCCCACCGGGCTTGACGTCGATTCAGCACACGAGCATCCTGAAAGTAGGCAAGGTTCTTGTGGTCACTGAATACAGTGACTGGGTGAGGGGATCCCTCTAGGAAATGCCTCCATTGCATAAATGAATCCACTATTGCCAAGAGTTCCTTATCATGTATCTCGTAGTTGATTTCGGCGGCGTCAAACTTTCGTGAATGAAAAGCCACAGGATGTAGCTTCTCGTCATTACCATGTTGTGACAGAATGCTCCCCAATGCGAAATCCGATGCGTCAGCTTCGATAATGAATGGTTTTTCTGGATCGACATGACCCAGAATTGGAGCTGATGTAAACGCCTTTTTCAGATTCTCGAAAGCCAAGTCTGTTTCTTCAGACCAAATGAACGCTTGCCCCTTTCTGGTAAGCTGTGTGAGAGGCAGAACGATCCTTGAGTAATCTTGTATGAACTTCCGGTAAAAATTGGCAAAGCCTAGAAAACACTGCACATCCCGCACCGAACGCGGAGTCTGCCAATCCACCACCGTTTTGACTTTAGCTGGGTCCATGGAGATGCCTTCTGAGGAGATGACATAGCCGAGAAATTCCACCTGGTTGCACCCGAAACTACATTTTTCTAGTTTTGCATACAGACCATGTTCTCGAAGTCGTTTTAGTACTGATAGTACATGAGAATCATGCTCTTCCTGGGTCTTCGAATAAACCAATAGATCATCCAAGTAGATGATCAAAAAATTATCCAACAGGTCTCGGAATATATCGTTCGCCATGTGCTGGAAGACTGCCGGCGCATTAGTGAGACCGAACGGCATGACTGTATACTCGAAGTGCCCGTATCTAGTACGAAACGCCGTCTTCCATTCGTCTCCTGGTCGAATTCGTACGAGGTTATATGCTCCTCGTAAGTCGATCTTCGTGAAGAACCTGGCACCATTGATTCGTTCTAAAAGACTTGAGATAAGGGGCAGTGCATACCTATTCCTGATGGTGACTTTATTTAAGCCACGATAGTCGACAACAAGGCGAAGAGATCCGTCCTTCTTCTTGACGAAGAAAATAGGTGCGCCTGCGGGAGATTTTGAATGCCGAATGAAACCATTAGCCAAATTCTCCTCTATGTAGGCTCGAAGGACTTCTAGCTCCGTAGGTGACAAATTGTAGATTGGCCCCCATGGCGGCTCCTTTCCTGGTTGTAGATCGATGGGGCAATCGTACGGTCGATGATGAGGAAGTGTGTTGGCTTGTATTTTATCGAACACATCAGCATACTGACGATACTTCTCGGGAAGTTGAACGATGGACTCCTCTTTGGTGGTGCTGGAGGGTTGTACTGATATTGCGAAGAGAAACATGTCCTCCTTGTGCCCTTCCTCACGCAACTGATGTAGTGAAATGGTTGCAATCTTCTGGGTAGATCCTTGGGTTTGTCGAAACTGAATTTTCCTTGTCCTCCAATCTATGTCTGGGTTATGTAACTCAAACCATGGTAATCCTAAAACTATGGGATGTTCTGGAATACTAATTATATTAAATGATATTACACATGCTAGATTATCTAGGACAACATTAACGGGCTCTGATTCTTCTATGATATTTCCGGAAGCAATGGGACGACCATCAATGACTACTACGGAGGCTGGACACGAGAGTTTTCTAAGAGATATCTGATGAGCTTGGGCAAAATTCTTATCCATAAAGCAAGAGTTTGCTCCGGAATCTAGGAGTGCTAAGACATGTACTGGAGGGGTACTTTTAGTACTAACGGCTACTTGGGCTACGAACACATTGCTAATTTGCTTAGAGGAAATGGAACCACTAGTGGGCTGCACAGATCTAGGGCTGTCCAACCAAACGGCTCCTATTTTGGCTGGACTTAGTCGTTTAACTCTTCTTCTAACTGACTAAGGACATCAAATTTGTTTGCTAGGTTCGGACTGTAAGTACTATTAGGACTATCATGCACACCTAGGGAAATAGATTCGGTTTTAGTACTGTTAAAACTATCATGCGTAGCTAAGGCAATAGACTCAGGTTTAGTACTAGCAGTAATTTGGTTTACCTGCCTTTTTGGCCTATGGGGACAATTTATTGCAATGTGTCCTGGTCCACCGCAGTAAAGACATAGTCGATTTGTACGACGTCGCTGCTTTTCCTCTTCGGATAATGGCCCTCGACGACGTGTTGTGTCGATCTCCATCGGAGTCGGAGTATTCGCTGGAGGTGCAAGGTATGACTCCCTCGGAAAAGGTCTTGATGTCACTGAGGCGTAGGTGGGCTCCGATCTTGCCCTCGGCATCTGTAGTTGTCGTTCCGAACGACGCTCAAATAGACGGTTGTCGCATCTTACCGCGCGACTAATTGCTTCTGTTAAGGATTTCGGCTCTTCGGGGAAGGTCAAGAGTAAATCCTTGACATCGTTGCGTAAACCGTAACGGAATTGCTCCATTAACGCTTGATCATCCCAAGGAATATCGGCGGCGAGTAGGCGAAAATCTGCAGCGTATGCGGAGGCTGGACGATCACCTTGACGTAATCGCCGAATTTTGTTGATTGCGGTTCTGATGCTGTCAGTATCTCCGAAACATGCTTTAAACTCACCGATAAATTCTTCAAAATTATTGAGCAACGGGGATTCCTTTTCTAATAGGGGAGCGAACCACGCCAACGCTGAGCCACTTAATAAAGTTCCTACTAAACCCACTCGTGATGCATCGGTGGGATATCGACAAGGATGCATTTGAATAACTAGTCGTACCTGATTAAGGAACCCTCTAAACTGCGATCGCGTTCCATCAAACTTCGTGGGAAGGCCAATCTTGGGTTCTTTATGAGTTCCTTGTGTTGCGGGCCCGTGTTGTTGCATCGCCACGATGGTTGCTTCGAGTTGTTGTACGCGTAAAGCAAGTTCCCCATGCTGTTGCTGCGTTTGCTGTTTTTCTAAGGAGATTTGTTGAAGATCCCCCAGCAACCGTTGGTTTTCTTGTTCCAAAGCATGAAATTTCTCCTTCAAACATTGAAACTCCGAAAAAACGGATTGATATTCTTCAGCGCTAACAGTGGCCATGGGATGAAGAGAAGAGGAATTAAGAGACTAGTAGGAAAGGGGAGAGATAAGAGGGAGAGGAAGGGCAAATTGGTTCAAACTGTCAGGAATCAGTAGTAAGACGGAGACGGAATTAGTACTAAACGAAGGATTAGTACTACAGAGAAGGGATTAGTACTAAACGAAGGATTAGTACTATGAGGGGTGTAGAACTTCTTGAGAGAGAAGGAAGAAGTGAGCGAGACAGAGAGACAGAGAGAGAGAGAGAGAGAGAGAGTAATGATGAGAGAAATATATGTATTACGTGAAGAGAATGTACAACTGTGGCTAGAAGGCTTAAGACTGGCGTTGAACCAATTTGGTTCAACATAACGCCTAGTGCCCTCTTTTATAGTATTTCTAAGAGTAATCCTGAAGCTTCTAGAATGTTCCAGAGAAATCTGGAATATACATCAATTTCTAAAATAAAACATAAATGAAAATAATATCCTACAACTTATAATGTATAGTCTAATGGTAAGACCTCGACCCATGTAGCATAAGGTCATGGGTTCGAGTCTTGCCATGACAACATCTTTCTTATTCATGTTTGACATTTGATGTTTAGAAAACCATTTGAATTTTGTCGGTTAATTAACAAGCCTTGTTAATTGGTTGTGGTTTAAATATTATGAATCATTATTATGATACCAAAATATTATTTGTTTTAGGTAAATCCAGATGAGATAGACATTGACAAGACTCCTGAAATGCCTCCATCAACAACCAATATTGATACTCATCTTCCGATAGTGATTATGTGGACAACTATGATAATACAACAACGGAATCTTGTAATGATGATTTAGAAGAAGAAATATAATCGTTAAACTAATATTCTTATATAGTAGATGTAAAATTTATTTTTTTAAATAATAAATAAATAAACGAATGGTTGTGTAATTTATTCTTGGGGTCATTTTGTATTCTTGAATTTTACGAATATTACGGATGTCGAATACTACGAATTTCATGCATGGGTCAATCTATGACTATGAGTATGAACTTTGAAGAAATTTTTAAATTCTAATAGTTTTTTAATAACTCTATTCATTTTCCATTATTTGAGGGTTCAAATGATATGTGTTTTGGTTCAAACTTCAATTGTGTTCTCAAATCTCCAGTGTCCGCTTTCATTTAAAATATGCATATCACGTGTATAATGTATTGAAACATAGATAACCATTTATCCATGGGCAATAAAGATAATTGGTATTTACTATATAGTATTTAAATTACAAGTATCTTTGCATTCAACATCAGTGGTTTTCAAGTATTTGATGTATTCAACGTATTCAAAACGTACTCAATGTACTCAACTTACTCAACGTATTCAACGTGTTTTACCCGTAAATATGTATTCGAAGAACTTATAAATTATTTTTCGAATATTTATAAAATATGTAGCATACGTATTGTACGTGTACGGTATGCTACGTATGTTACAACCATGCTTGAAAATCAAGGATTTGATAGATATGTTAGCATCAATTGGAAGTCCGGTAGATAATAATGATAAAGTTACATTCTGTTTAAATGGTTTAAGGGAAGATGATAAATGGAAATCATTCATTACATCAATATATTTTAGAGATAGTATGCCTGATTTTGATCAGTTGGTTGCTCTAATGGTAACAGAGGAAATGAACTTGCAAGGTTCAACCCCTAGTTTAAATCAGTCTCAAGTGTTCTATGTAGGAAACAGAGGAAGAGGCAGATACAATCGAAGTCGTAGAAGAGGAAGGAGTTTTCGACCACAGTTTCAAGAACAAAGTCAACAAAATCAAAGTAACGAGAATAGTTGAGGAAGAATAGGTGGAAGTACAAATACTCAAAGAGGTAGATATGGAGCTAGAAAAGGTAGTGTCATGTGTTATGTGTGCGGAAGACAAGGTCATTATGCGCATCAATGTTACCATAGAAATCAAGGTAACAATAATTATGCTTCTACATCTAAAAGTCGAGACAATTCAAAAAATTTGCTTGTTATGAATCATGTGTCGAGTAATAACAATAAAAATATTGATCATATTTGGTATATAGACAATGGATGTAGTAACCATATGTCATACAATAAGTGTTTGAGAATTTGCATGCTCCAAATGTGTTGGTTATGTACAAACTGGGGATGATTCTAGGCATAGTATTGAATTGGTTGGGCACATATCATTACAAGATGTGTGTGGTACTACAAATCAGTTGACTAATGTGTTGCATGGACCCACGATCACAAAGAATTTGATTTTTGCAAGACAAATGGTGGAGAAAGGATTACAAGTAAAATTTAATTATAAAGGGTGTTTTATAGAAGATCCTAAGAAAGGATATAGGGTGATTGCTAAAGGAAAAAAAGATGGAATGATGTTTACTATGGATATTAAGAAAGATGATAGAACATGCTTTGCATACGGAAATGAAAAGATTGTTGAAATTGATTTATGGCATAAGAGGATTGGTCATGTGAATTTACAAAAGTTAAAAAGTATGTGCGGTCGATGATGAGGAAGTGTGTTGGCGTGTACTTTATCGAACACATCGACGTAATGACGATACTTCTCGGGAAGTTGAACGGTGGATCCTTCTTTAGTGGTGCTGGAGGGGTTTACTGATATTGCAAAGAGGAACATTTCCTCCTTGTGCCCTTCTTTACGCAACTGACGTAGCGAAATGGTTGCCATGTTCTGAGTTGACCCTTGGGTTTGTCGACACCGAATTTCTCTTGTTCTCCAATCTATGTCTGGGTTATGTAACTCGAACCACGGTAATACTAAAACTATGGGATGTTCTGGGATACTAATAATATTAAATGATATTACACATGCTAAGTTATCTAGGACAATATTAATGGGCTCTGACTCTTCTATGATATTTCTGGAAGCAATGGGACGTCCATCAATGACTACTACAGAGGCTGGACACTGTAGTTTTCTTAGGGATATCTTATGAGCTTGAGCAAATTTCTTAACCATAAAGCAAGAGTTAGCTCCGGCATCTAGGAGTGCTAGGACATGTACTGGAGGGGTACTTTTAGTACTAACTATTACTTGGGCTACGAACACATCACTAACTTGCTTAGAGGGAATGGAACCACTAATGGGCTGCATAGATCTAGGGCTGTCCAACCAAATGGCTCCTATTTTGGCTGGACTTAGTCGTTTAACTTTTCTTCTAACTGACTAAGGACATCAAATCTGTTTGCTAGATTTGGGCTATTAGTACTATTAGGACTATCAGATATCCCTACTAAAATAGGCTCGGGTTTAGCACAATGAGAACTAGCAACTATTTGGTTTACCTGTCTTCTTGGCCTATGGGGGCAATTTATTGCAATATGTCCTGGTCCACCGTAGTAAAGACATAGTCGATTTGTATGGCGTCGCTGCTTTTCTTCTTCGGATAATGGCCCTCGACGACGTGTAGTGTCAATCTCCATCGGAGTCGGAGTATTCGCTGGAGGCGCATTATATGACTCCCTCGGAAAAGGTCTTGCTACCATTGAGGCGTAGGTGGGCTCTGATCTTGCCCTCGGCATCTGTAGTTGTCGTTCCAAACGTTGCTCAAAGAGGTAGATATGTAACGTCTTCTTGTGTGAACCCCTTTCACACTATTTTAAAAAATACAAGTTTTGGGCGTCCAAGGCCCATTTTATTTACTTATTAATGTGGACAAAAAAATCTAACAAAAATGGGGATAGAACACTAACCTTGATGGAATATAGTATGTTTTGTAGAATTCCGAGTAAAAGAAAGAAGGAAAAACTTGAGCAATGATACTTGAAATATGATGAACTATGTATATATGGCTTCTCCAAAGATTTGGTTGTTGCTAAAGAGAAATGATCGTGATGAGGGTTTTGATGTTTTACATGTCATTCTTTGCTACCTAAGATCAACAGAAAATTAGTCCGAAAAGGATTTTATTCACTATCCATGAAAGATGATGAAATATTTGTGTGCATTTTTCAAGGAGATTCTAATGCAGTTTCTTCAGAGGCATCTTGATTCTAATATGTAATTTTGGTAATAGATAGAGATTTTGATGTGAAATATGTACGTGCGTGTGTAATAGCCTAAGTTTGAATAAGACATCCAGATGATGAGAAACAAGGCTTCAAAGAAGGGAAGATTGAACCATGATCCCAAGGCTGAGACCAATGCTTTACAAAGTGTGCTGGTTGAACTAAGAGGATGTATTGAAGGTTTTACCACATTGACTGAAGAAGAGGGTGAGAGATGGAAACATGAGATGCATTCTCTTGAGAAGCATTTGTATAGATGGAAAGATAGTACAGATCATGAGCTCAATAGGATGGAGGTGAAAAAATGAAATAGATCAGTAGCACGAGCATATCACATAGCCATAGCCATAACCACACTCTCTCGCATCCTTCCGTTGCGTGTAGTTCCTCAGCTTCTTCTACAAGGGGGGAATCGTCGTAGGGCTTGCCAAGTGTTGATGGGTGAGGGGTGGAGAACGGCTCCACCCCCCTCCCAAGGGGGTTGAACGTAAGAGAGAGAGAGAGTCTATACACACACACACAATATTGAGAGGCAAAACTTCTACTATTTCTATATCATTCATGTCCCCTTGGGTGGGGTTATATAGGTACATTACATGAGGGTTACGAATCAAGAACATACAATGGGGTTTGTAGGTTAGTTACATAACCTTGTAACCTAGACCCACTTTACCATATTAATATACTCACACCTATGTGCACATTTGGACATACACTTACACATGACTTTTAATACAAAGACTTCACTTATCTACCCATGTACGGACACTTATACACTCACTCATACACTTACAATCTCACGGATAACACAAATTTGCGTGAGTGGAAAACCAAGGGATGTAGCTTCTCATCGTTACCTTGCCGTGACAAAATACTAGCGAGGGCGAAATTAGATGCATCTGCTTCAATGATAAATGGTTTTTGTGGATCAACATGAGCTAAAACAAGAGCTGATGTAAATGCTTTCTTGAGACCCTCAAAAGCCTTGTCTGCTTCCTTAGTCCAAACAAACGATTGCCCGTTCTTTGTAAGCTATGTGAGCGGCAAAATAAGCTTTGAGTAGTCCTACATAAATTTGTGATAGAAGTTTGCGAATCCTAAAAAGCATTGCACATCTCACAATGAACGTGCAGTCTGCTACTCCAACACAATTTGCAATTTAGCTGGATCCATAGAGATGCCTTCCGATGAGATGACATAGCCAGAAATTGCACCTGGTTGCAGTCAAAGCTACACTTTTCTAGCTTTGCATAAAGACCATGTTCTTATAGTCATCTTAGTACTAATGGTACATGAGAATCATGCTCCTATTATGTCTTTGAATAAACTAGTAGATCATCCAAGTAGATGAGCAAACAGATGTCCAAAAGATCTTGGAATATATCATTTGTTGTGTGCTGGAAAACTGATGGCGCATTGGTGAGGCCGAATGGCATAACTGTATACTCAAAATGCCCATATTGGGTGCGGAAAGTTGTCTTCCATTCGTCCCCCGGTTGAATTTGTACGAGGTTATATGCTCCTCGTAAGTCTGTTTTTGTAAAAAACCTTTGCGGCATTAATTCTTTCTAAAAGACTCGAGATCAGGGGAAGTGCATACCTATTCCTGATGGTGACCTTATTCACACCACGATAATCCACAACTAGACGAAGTGATCCATATTTTTTCTCGACAAAGAAAATAGGTGCGCCGGCTGGAGGTTTCAAATGTCGAATGAACCCATTTGCCAAATTTTCCTCTATGTAAGCTCAAAGAACTTCAAGCTCAGTTGGTGACAAGTCGTAGATCAGTCCCCACGGTGGCTCTTTTCCAGGTTGTAAGTCAATGGAACAATCATACGGTCGATGATGAGGAAGAGTACTAGCTTTTACCTTATCAAAACGTCTGCGTAATGATGATACTTCTTTGGAAGTTGAATTTTTGACTCGTCTGCGGTGTTGGAAGGTTTCATTGATACTGTGAATGCAAACATTGCTTCCGTACGTCCTTCATCACACAATTGATGTAGCGAAATCGTTGAAATCTTATGAGTAGATCCTCGAGGTTGTCGATACTCGATATCTCTTTCTCTCCAATCTACGTCTGCATTGTGTAATTCAAACCATGGTAACCCCAAAAATATTGGATGCTCTAGACTACTAATTATATTAAATGATACTAAACATGCCAAATTATTTAAGACAACATTAATCGGCTCTGACTCTTCTACGATATTTCCGGAAGCAATGGGGCAACCATCAATGACTACTATAGAAGCAGGGCAATGGAGTTTTCTTAGGGATATCTGATGAGCTTGGGCAAAATTCTTAACCATGAAGCAAGAATTGGTTTCAGAATTTAGAAGTGCTAACACATGTATTGGAGGATTACTTTTAGTACTAATTGTTACTTGAGCTAGGAAGACATTGCTAACTTCTTAGAGGGAATGGAACCACTAATGGGTTGCACAAATCTAGGACTGTCCAACCAAACGACTCTTACTTTGGCTGGACTTAGTCATTTAACTTTTCTTTTGACTAAGGACTTCAAATTTGTTTAATAGGCTTGGGCTATTTAGACTATCTGACACTCCTAATGAAATAGACTCGGGTTTAGTACTATTAGTACTAGCGGGTATTTGATTTACCGTCTTCATGGCCTGTGAGGATAGTTCACTACAATATGCCCCGGTTCACCACAATAAAGACATAGTCGATTTGCTCCATGTCACTGCTTTTCCTTTTCCGATAATGGTCCGCGACGACATGTGGGGTCGATTTCCATCTTAGTTGGAGTATTTGCTGGAGACGTATTAAATGACTCTCTTGAAAAAGGTTTTGCTACAACTTAGGCGTAGGCGGGCTATGATCTTGTCCTTCGCATCTTGAACTAACGTTACGAACGTTGTTCGAAAAGGCGGTTATCGCATCGTACCACTCGACTGATTGCTTCTGTGAGCGACTTCGGTTCTTTGGGGAAGGTCAAGAGTAAATCCTTGACATCGTTACGTAGGCCATAACGAAATTGCTCCATCAATGCTTGGTCATCCCAAGGAATATCAGTGGTGAGAAGACGGAAATCCGCAACATAACCTTCACATCCATAGCTTGTTTTTTTGCGTTGGTGTACACCTTTTCATTGTTTCTGGCTGATATCAGATTCGACTGATCACCTTGACACAACCTTCGAATTTTGTTGATTGTCGTCCTAACGTTATCAGTATCTCCGAAACATGCTTTAAACTCGTTAATAAACTCTTCAAAATTATTTAATAATGGAGAGCCTTCTTCTAACAAAGGGGCGAACCATGCCAGAGTTGTGCCACTAAGTACCGTTGTCGTGAAGATTTTCAATAATAGTGTGAAAATTGCGTGGAACGAGGAAAATCGAGAAGGTGCAATGTGCACACGTATGAAAGGAGTGATGGTTACACATGTATGTTAGCACATCAATGTGCACGTGTGATGTGTGTTTAGGTGTTCATTACACAAAATATAAAAAGAAATAAGTCTAGAGCCTAGTGGCATACAACGAGGTGCAAGTAAGGTTTTGAACCTTACACCTCTAAGATAGGAGGCAATTGACACACCATTAGGTTAAGTTGTTTTCTTTAAAATTTATTTTCTTCATTGTACTTTTCATATGTTACTACTCATACATGAGAGCTTGAATGAGGGACATGGTCATCATGCATCGCATGTGATGCATGAGCACCAAATGGAAATCATGCATTGCATGCATTTCATGCACCCTCACATGCATCATATGCATGGGGGCATCTATATAAGAAGGAAAGGAAGGGAAAGGAAATCAAGTAATGTATGGAACCAGTAATAATAATAATAAATCTTAGTTATCTCATTGGCAATGTGTCTTGTCCCTCAATTTTGAAGTCAAAGGTTCAAAACGGGAATTGGAATTCTCGTTTGTATCTATCTATCTACCAATCTATCTTTAATACTTTCTCGTTTGCGCTAGTCCTTCTGGTCCAGAAAAGTGATGGTTCCGCTTCATTGTCTTGAACGATCCTTTCGATCCTCCATCACCACTTGTGGATAGAGGCTGGTGCTTGTCTGCACACGTGTAACACACACATCGCAACATGTGGCACATATGTCATGTGCTTCACGACATCTTTGTGGTGTAGTAAATATTTTCTCAATATGTCTCTCTCTCTCTCTCTCTCCCAATCAACCCACACAAGCATCTTCAAGAACAAGAACAACCCGATTATAAACCTAAACGACGGTCGATTCCTTACAAGCACAAGTCACCCGATTCATCCTCCTTGGTCAAAGACCCCGGTGGTCCTATTCGACTGACCCGTAGGCGCGGATTTCCACGACATAGATTTGTGAACCAGATGTGAAGAACGGCAAGGGAGGATGGCCGGAACTTCGAGTTCTAGAGACTCTAATGATAGTCTAGCACAAGCAATGACGAGGATGATGGAACAAATGCTTCAGGAGAGAGACAATGTCGTAGGCCTTGACGTTGCCATCGATAGGATCGTGGATACCAACGGATGCTTTGACGATAGAGATGTGACACATACCTTGAAACCTACAAAACATAAATGTGGAAAAAGTGTATTCCTATGGCAAGACAAGTGACAAGCTTCTCAAGGATTATAACTTCAAGTCTTTACTCCCGGGTCTTAGAGCTACAAGAGACCAATCTTGAATGGTCATCTTTCGAAGGAAGTTGACTTGAAGAATATGGATTTGGTGAATCATCTCGAATGACGAAGAAAGTTTTAATGGACTGGGTGGAGTCTTCTAACAAAGACTTGAGTGCGAGTGCGACGCTCCACGAGTTCGAGCAAAGATTTGATCGTCTTCCTGCACTTGACAAAATGATTCTTGATTCCAACAAGGTGCTCCTATTTATCAAGTCAATAGATGAGAAAGATTGAAGAGATCTTGGACTACTACTAGAAAACGATGAAGGCCTCATTTCTGATTGGGCAGCAGTGAAGAGAGCATGTGGAATCGGCGTCACATCCTGTCATCCTTGGCGAGCCTTACATTACAACATTCCGGATGGAGACAAAGGTACTTGATAATTGTTTGGCATATGCGCGGATACGAAGACAAGATGGGACGAGCTCGGTTCAATTCCTCACTGTACGACCAAACCATGAAAGAGGTATAGCTTAGGGAAAGAATCTAGAGAGGATTTTTAATTCGGGCTATAGGGAGAGGGACAACAATAGTCCAGGACATCTAACTATGTCCCCAATCCAATGTAATAAAAGTTGTCACCCCATTAATAAAAAGAAAGTCTTGTTTTCTAAGAATGGAATGTGTAAATTTAGAAACATTTATGGAGGAGATATTAAAATAGAAATCCTAGAGGAGAAACTTAGAGAAATCGAGATTATGAATGAGGAAGAGGCAATAAACGGGTCATGGAGATAATATCATTTGATGATAGTCTTGGGGAAATGGAGAAAGTGATCAAATCGAAACTTCAAGTCAACAAAATGATTCCAATCAACTCTGTCGCCGTATACACCGCCATCAACGAATATGAAGAAGGTGTCACGATGGATCAAGTCAAAGTTAATACCAAATACAAGACTGTGGATAAGAAGGTCAAACCTGTGGTTGCTCCCTTGCATGAAGATAGTTGGCAGCAAATAAAGGAGGTAGCATGAGATCCGTGCCTTAGAGACCCGGAAAGAGTAGGACATGTCTTCACCGACGAAACTCGGAGGAAGCTCAAAATTGGTGGGGGTGAGTTTTTGTTTCCGAAAGAAGAGTCCAAGTTCCGGGAAATGTTGGAGCAACATGGGAAATCATTTACCTTTTCCCCACAAGATATCGGATGTGTTGACCCAACGCTTGTGGAACCAATGGTTATCTTTGCAATACCCCATGTGCCATGGAACTTGAAGCCAATTGCCGTTCCAAGAGCTCACATTCCAAGATTGCTAGAGCTATTAAAAGAAAATATGAGAATGGGAATCCTTGAGCCATCTAATGCGCCTTATTCAAATAGGTGGTTCACAGTGCCGAAGAAGAATGGAGCGCTTTGATTTATCCAAGATCTGCAACCGGTAAAGAAGGTCACCATTCGTAATGTTGGTATTTGACCTAGTGTTGATAAGTTTGCTGAAGCTTTTGTAGGAAGGTCGATTTACTCGATTGGAGACTTGTATTCTGGATATGACCAATTTCAATTTTCTTTGGATATTCGAGACATCACAATGATGCAGACTCCCATCGGGCTAGTAAGGATGTGTACATTACCGCAAGGGGCAACTAACTCGGTGGCCCACATGATGAATGCCATGAACAAAGTACTAAGAGATTGCATCCCAGATATGACGATGCCTTTGCTCGATGATATCCCTATAAAGGGGTGCCCTGAAATAGAGAAGGATGAGTCTTTAGATCAAGATGGATGTCGAAGATTTGTTTCAAACCATATTGTAAAAGAATATGTGTGCGGAAGCGTATGCGTAAGAGCACAGAGTACACGGTTCGGATGTATGACAGTTCGATAAAATGCAGAAATCATAGAGAAGGAGAGGGAGAGACATAGTGAGAAGAAATATACAAAACTATATTCAAAAATAATTCTCTGTATGTTCTTCATACATATTTCGTGCTCAATGAGCACCTTTTATACAAGCCTTGACTATCGGGCTGACACAAGTACTGACAGTACTTGACCGCTCATAAATGAGCCTTCTACACTAACTCCCAAGACTATCCCTTACAAGGAATAACGTTCTAACGGCATTTTGGTTTAAACACTGCCACAACCATATTTTGCGTATGGTTTTACGCACCTAGTCTACACACTGGGTTACGCACCCGTTTACGCACCCAATGTTGAGCTTATCTCTCAACACTCCCCCTCAAGCTCCACTTCAGGTTTCATATGGTTTTCCGGATCTTCACTCCGGCTTCTCTTGGCTTCACGCCTCGCTCGCGCTCCTTGACCCGTCCGATTTCGCGCGTTGCTCATGTGGCCTTTCTCAGCTCCCTTGTTGTCGTAGTGTTGATGCCTATTTTGTTGCTCTTTTCTCTGCTTGGCGCTTAGTTGATTCGGCGTATCCGAATCGAATATTACGATTGAATCGAACATTTCCAATTCATTCCCACTTTCATTGGAATTGGCTATCTCCAATTCGTCTTCTGTCTTCAGGCCCTTAACTACGTTCGACCATGTCTTAGTCTTGGCCTTTAGGCCTTTCTTGGCTTTGTTTCTCCTTTGTTCAGTTGCCTTTGGCTCTTCCTTGCGATTACGACCCCTAGTTTTTTCTTCGGCTTCTTCAACCCGCCCGAAATCGAATTCTTCATCCAATTCGGCACCGTGATTACTACCGCTCCTTCCACGCTCCTGTTCCTGTTCCTGTTCCTGTCTCCCCCTCATGTTCGGCATGTTGAGGTGACGCAAACCCAGCTCAATCGAGAAATGCCATAATTTGTCAAGACCAAGGGGCTTGATGAAGATGTCGGCAATCTGCCGACCTGTCGGAACATACGCTAGTTCGACTTCACAAGAAAGGACACGCTCGCGGACAAAATGGTAGTGCACCTCAATGTGCTTAGTCCAAGCATGGAATACATGGCTTTTCGCAAGGTGGATGTTGTTGAGGTTATCACAATAGATCATCATTGAATCAGACACCTCTACGTGTAGATCTTGTAATAGCTGTTTCAGCCAAATGACTTCGCACGTAGCGACAATTGTCACTCGATATTCGACCTCAATGCTCGACAGTGCTACTATTGGCTGCTTCTTACTGCTCCACGCGATCGCCGCACTTCCCAATGAGAATGCGTATCCAGATGTGGATCTACGATCGTGAGCATTTCCGGCCTAATCGGCATTCGTGTAGCCGACTAACTACTTGACTACGTATGCACGATACAACAACGCCATGTCTTTTGTGCCCCTGACATATCATAATATCCTTCCGCGTGCACTAAAGGTGTTCTGTCTTGGGCTGCGACATAAATTGATTGATCATTTTGACTGGATTGCCAAGGTCCGACCGAGTGATCGTCAAGTAGATGAGGCTTCCGACAATCTTTCGAAACCGTGTCGGGTTGCACGGCTTTCCTGAATCTCGGCGAAGCTTTTAGTTTCTATCCAGAGGGGTCATCCCAAACTTGATGAGCATATTCAGTGCGTAATGACGCTGACTGATCAATATTCCTTTGGGGGAATGGATCACTTCGATCCCGAGGAAGTAATGAAGGTTGCTAAGATCCTTCATTTTGAACGATGCCGCAAGCTGAGACTTTACACGACCGATTTCTTCTAGGTCGGCACCAACGATGACTAAATCATCAACATAAAGTAAAAGACAAGCCAATCCATGTCAACCTTGCCAAACGAACAAAGAGGAGTTCGACTTTGATGTCGTAAACCTCATTCTATGCAACCGTTGTGTAATCTTCGCGTTCCAAGCTCGTGGGGCTTGCTTAAGTCCGTACAACGCCTTCTGCAATTGGTAGACTGCCGAAGTGTTCTGTTTGGATAGAAATCCAGGGGGTTGTACCTTGTACACTTGTTCCTCAAGATCGCCTTGCAGGAACGCGTTCTGTCGAAGTGTTCTGTTTGGATAGAAATCCAAGGGGTTGTACCATGTACACTTGTTCCTCAAGATCACCTTGTAGGAACACGTTCTTTATATCCATATGATGTAGATGCCACCTCTTTGTCGCCACTACGGCTAGCAGAACTCGCACGGTAGTCATCTTCGCGACTAGGGTGAAGGTGTCATTGTAATCTACGTCGTGCTTTTGCGCGTAGCCTTTCGCAACCAAACGGGCCTTATATCGGTTGACCGAGCCATCGGTGTTGTATTTCACCTTAAACACCCATCTACATCTGATCGGCTTTACACCCTTCGATGCGTCAACCAGGTCCCAAGTCTCATTGTCCGTTAATGCGCGCATGTCTTCCTCCATCTCGACACGTCAATTTGCGTCTTTCGCCGCTTCTGCGTACCTCTCCGACTCACGCACTTCCGCTACTCATGTCATGTACGCGTAATGGTGCGCCATGTATTCATTGTGCCCGTACCTCTTCACAGGGTTCTTCAGACGGGTAGATCGGCCTAATTCGTGATTACCGGATTTCACGGTCTTTTAGGCCAATTTCGACCTCTTCCGTGGAGATTCCTTTTCAATTGGTCCGAAATCGGACTCTCTCCAGTCTGACTCGGCACTACGGAAATCTTATTCTGACATTTTCTTCTTCCCTTTTTCTTTACGCGTAAACCGTCTCCTCAGCTCTTTGTGCGGGGACAGCACGACCGAGTCTCCACTACTTGCCGACTCTTCATTTGGTTGGCCATATCAGCTCAACCCCTCATTCGGCCCGCTTGGCCGAAATGAGATCGGACTCTCTGTTAGAGCTCTGATTTCCTCATTACACGAAGGCACTTCAACCTCGCTGACCTCTTCTTTAGAATTCGGAATGGAGTCATCAAGGATTAGAGGTGAAGACAGGTACCACGAACCGGACTCGTCGAACACGACATCTTGGCATAGGCGAACTTCCTTTATTCAGGGGTTATAGCACTTATACCCCTTTTGTTCGTCTGAATAGCCGACTAATATGCACTTTTTAGCTTTGGTGTCAAGCTTCCTCCGTTTCTCCTTCGGCATATGCATGTACGCGATGCTGTCAAAAATCCTCAAGTGTGCCAAATTTAGCTTCTTTCCGTAATACAACTCGTGTGGCACACTCCTCCATTAGTAGAGGTCCGCACACTATTTCTTTTTACATGGTATTTGAGCGCGAGGGTTGAGAACCTCTATAACCGACATAGCTTGAAAGGAAAACTTTTGTAAAGAACAAGAAAAGAAAAATGGATAGAGGAATGGCTAGCTCACTCCCGGTGGAGAAGCTCGACAGAACCAACTACGCATCTTCGTCCTACAAGATGCACCAGTACCTGCTTGGGCATGGTTACTGGAGCTATGTCGACGGAGCTAACAACACAACACCTGATGCGGCACACAAGGACTTCCCGGTGTGGGAACAATCGGCAAGCAGAGTGATGTATTGCTTTGCGTCCATTGTCGGAGATCTGCTGTTGAGCCATGTCCAAGATGCCAAGACGCCGAAAGAGGCTTCGGGAAACTTGAAGAAGGTTTTCACTGCAAGCACTACAGCCCGGAAGCTGCAACTCCGAGAGGAGTTGAGCAATGTTCGACAGAAGGACATGTCAGTGGTTGATTACACGGCCTGAATCAAAGAGATCTGTGACTCGCTTGCCTCTATCAACGTCACAGTAGAGGAAGACGAGATGGTATAGGTCTGTCTTGGGGGCCTAGTGTCTAAGTTCCGAGCTTTCCGGACAACAGTATGTACGAGGGAGAATACGCCGTCATTTTTCGACTTACAGTCGATGCTCCTTGTAGAGGAGAACCACGCTGGTGCATAAACAAGTGCAGCCACCGACAACCGGATGCTGTACACAGAGGCGGATCGGCGCCATGGGCGTGGTGGATGAGGTGGGTTGGCACGCAATGGAGGCGGCCGGCAAGGGCAAGACCGACGGCACAGAGACCGTGCCGACAACAGTTCCGGGACTTCCACAAGCAGGTGGAGTCAAGGTGGAACCGAAGGCCGGCAAGACAAAGCCGCCACGGAATGGTGGTACTGTGGCAAAAAGGGCCACAAAGAAAGCGAGTGTTGGAAGAAGCGCGCTGATTCGGATAGATCTGGATCCGGCAAAACCGGTCGGGAGAACAGGCAAAGCTCGCACTACGTGCAAGGATCAAAAGGATCCGGAACCAGGAAGACCGGTAAGGCGCCAACCTTACTGATGAAGCACAAGGCAAACTTGATGAACAAGACCACTTCCAAATCGGAGGAAGTGTGGTACGTTGATTTCCGGTGCGTCAAATCACATGACGAGCCACAAAGAGTGGTTCTCCTTCTTGGAGAAACCGGAACAACCGGGAGTTGTCGAAACCGAAGACGACACTCCTCACCCAATCATGCATGTCGGAGAAGTTCCCCTGAGCCACATCGGACAGAGGGGGAAGTTGATGAACGTATTACACGTTCTGACTATCACGAAGAACCTGGTGTGGGTTGGACAGATCGTCGACCAGGGAATGCAGGTGCGGTTTACGCACCTCAGGTGCTTCATGTTATGAAAACGTGAAGAAGGCACTTGGGCTCTTCTTATGTGCGCGGCGGATCGTGGTGTGCTAGATCGTTTGGTGCTCAAACACAGAAGGGAAGGGGGAAGGAGACTTACCTCTGTAGCAGCCAAAACTTCTTCTATTTCATTACACGCGGAGCTCTACTTGCTCTCGTCTGTTTCTCTCTTCTGCTCTCACTCTCTGAGTTCTTTCTCTCTATCCTCACTCTCTCTCTCAGAGTTCTACTTCTTGTATATTTTCTTACTTACTTACTCTCTTACTTTTTACCTAAGTAATAAGTTACTTACGTATGTAGCTAATTAGCTACAGGTAGCTAATTAGCTGTCAGTTGCTAAATAGCTATTAGTAGCTAATTAGCTGTCAGTCGCTAAATAGTTGTCAATAGCTAATTAGCTGTCAGTAGCTAATTAACTGTTTCTCCTTTATGTTCACAAGTAGCTAATATAGCTACTATAGCTTATTTCCCAATAAGCATCACATACCATGTTGAGCTTGCTTCTCAACACTCCCCCTCAAGCTCAACTTATCCTTTCTTGGGGTTATCTACAACTTCTTTTCCATGATGCTTTTCACCCATCATATCAGTGTCTACAACTCCCATCATGTTCCGAAACTGTGTATGCTTTTCCACACTCAATCCCTTTGTGAGAATATCAGCAACTTGCTGATTTGTATTCACATACACCAGATCAGCTTCTCCTTCAATCACTTTTTCTCTAACAAAGTGATAATGCACTTCAATGTGCTTTGTTCTTGCATGGAACACTAGGTTTTTTGCAAGCTGAATGCTGCTCATGTTGTCACACCAGATTGTGACAGTACCGTCTATATACTCTCCCAAATCAGCAAGCAATCTTCTGATCCATACCTCTTCACAAGTGGCTATGGCAGCTCCTCTGTACTCAGCTTCAGTACTAGACAATGCAACAGTAGCTTGTTTCTTGCTACTCCATGAAATACATGCACTTCCCAATGTAAACATATATCCACTTGTGGATCTTCTATCTGTTTGGCTTCTAGCCCAATCAACATCTGTATATCCTTCCAGATTTATGTCCAAATCAGCCTGTAAAACAATCCATAGTTCTGAGTAGCTTTTACATACCTCAGAATTCTTCTAATGCAGTCCAAATGCAGCTTTGTTGGCTGTTGCATAAATTGGCTGACTAATCCAACTGCATAACTCAAATCAGGTCTTGTTATGGTCAAATAAATAAGGCTGCCCACCATAGACCTGTACATGTTTACATCTTCTATTTTGGCTCCCAAATCAACCCTCAATTTGCAGTTTTTATCTAGTGGTACTCCAATAGGTTTGCATCCAAGCATACCATACTTTTTCAACATAGTTGTTGCATATTGTCTTTGCAACACATATATACCACTTTCAGATCTGATGATTTCAATACCCAAAAAATATCTCAGATCTCCCAAATCTTTCATATGAAATTTCTTTTCGAAATTTCTTTTCAGCTTACTTATTTCATCCATGGAATCACCTCCAATGATGAGATCATCAACATAAATCAGAATCACAACAATACAATCATATTCCCTTTTAACATACAATGATGAATCAGCCTTTGCATTTTGAAGTCAAGTTTTTTCAGATAATCTGAGAGTTCTCTGTGCCATGCTCTTGGTGCCTGTTTCAGTCCATAGAGAGCCTTTTTCAGGTTACATACATAATCTGGATGCTTCCTATCTTCAAAACCTGGTGATTGACACATATACACTTCTTCTTCCAAGTTACCATGTAAGAAGGCATTTTTTACATCCATATGATGAAGAAACCATCTTCTGGCTGCACCTACAGCCAGTAATGTCCTCAATGTTGCCATCTTTGCAACTGGTGCAAATGTCTCATCATAATCAATTCCTTGCATTTGGGAATATCCCTTTGCAACCAATCTTGCTTTATGTCTACTTACCTTCCCACTGGAATCATGCTTTGCCTTGTAGACCCATTTGCAACCCACCACATTTTTTCTTTTGGTAACTTCACCAAATCCCATGTTCTGTTTTCAGCCAATGCATCAATCTCTTCTTGCATTGCATCCACCCATTTCTTCTTAGTTTTAGCCTCATCAAAACTACTTGGATCAGGGATTTGTACCACCTTAGACATATATGCATAATGCATAGCCATATATGTATCATAACCAAATCTTTCAACAGTTTTTTTTTCTCTATCTGATCTTCTCAGTTTATGATTTGCATCCTTCAATGCATTTTCCATACCAGGGATTTTCAATCCTCTTATACCAAGAAGATCATCCAATGACACATCTGAATCCTCATCTTCCATGTTTTTAGACAAGTCATCCAACATTTCATACTCTGACATTTTCTGTTTTCCTTTTTTATTATCATATTTTTTGTGTCCTCCACATTTTCCACTCCAAGAATTCGAATCAGATTTACCATCTGAGCTTTTTGATGGTCCAGAACATTCTGTTGATGTTGGACTTTGCTATCCAACCTTGCTTCCATCTCTGTGGCAGTCTTCTACATTTTCAGATTTGTCTCTGTCTTCAATCTCATTGTCTTCATCAGTCTCTGGATTCTGTTTTGGATTGTACCAGCTGGCTAACTCATCAAAGATTACATCCCTACTTGTCACAATCTTCTTTGTTACAGGGTTATAGCATCTATACCCTTTTTGTTCTTCTGAATAGCCAACAAAAATACATTTTTCTGCTTTTGGATCCAACTTACTTCTTACTTTTGCAGGCACATGTACATGTGCAAGGCATCCAAACACTTTTAAGTGTTCTAAACTAGGTTTCCTTCCATAGAAACACTCTTCAGGAGTTGCTTCATGTACTCCCGATGTTATACATCTATTTAGAATATAATTTGCTGTATTTACAGCTTCTACCCAATAGTACAACGGCATATTCTTCTCTGTCATCAAAGCCCTTGCAATGTTCACCAATGTTCTGTTTTTCCTCTCAGCAACTCTTTTTTGTTGTGGAGTATATCTACATGTGAACTGTCTTCTTATTCCCTGATTGCATAGAAAATCAGAAAATTCATTGGAGAAATACTCTCCTCCTCCATCAGATCTTAAACATTTTATTCTTGTACCTGCCTGCTTTTCTACCATGCATTTAAACTTACGAAAACATTCAAACACTTCACTTTTCTCTTTCATGAAATACACCCATGTTTTCCTTGAGCAATCATCAATAAAAGTTACATAAAATCTGCAGCCACCGATAGATGCATTCTTAGTTGGTCCCCATACATCCGTATGTACCAAATCCAACAAATTTTTACTTACATGTCTTTCATGAGGGAATGACAACCTATTTTACTTTCCATATTGACATGCTTCACATATCTTTCCCATTTCACAATTTTTCAATTTTGGCAGTCCAACCACTGCATCTTTTCTCAACATATTCTTTAGGGTTTGCATACTTATGTGGCCAATCCTTTTATGCCACATTTCCACATCTGAGACTACACTCATTCCATTTGCAAACATAGCTGAAATCTATCTAGGCATGTCAACATCCAAAATAAACATTCTTCCTTGTCGTTTTCCTTTTGCAATGAGCTTCCCATTCTTTTCTATATAGCATCCACTTTGCTTAAACTTTACTTGCATACCTTGCTCTACTATCTGTCCAACAGAAATCAGATTCTTAGCAAGATTTGGAACATGCATTACATTCAACATATACTTAGTCTTTCCTTTTTCTTCCCACAATGGGATATCTCCAACATGTTCTATTTGGTGAGTACTATTATCACCCGTCTGTACATAGCCAGGAATCCCTGGTTCTCTCAACCTTTCAAACCAGTTTGCATGTCCAGTCATATGGTTAGATGCCCCCGAGTCTACATACCATGTAAACTCTTCATTACATTTCTGTGAGCTTTCAGCCACTGCTGCTATCTCATGTTGTACCACAAATGCACCATCTTTTTCACAATCTTCACTAGTTTGGGCATAGTTATTCTGCTATCTCTTTCCTCTTTTCTCATCATTTTGCTTCTTGTAACATTCAGCCTGTGTGTGGCCTGGTTCTCCACAATACCAACAACCATCATCATTTACATATGTTTGCTTACCTCTACCTTGGTTGCTCCCCCTGCCTCTGTTGTTGTTTCTTCCTCTAATGGTTTGTTGTCCTCTTCCTTGATAACCATTATTGTTGGTTCTTGCTGAGCCAAATCTTCCATGGCCTCTTCCTCGGCCTCTTCCAGCACTATTATATAGGGCTTGCCCCTCATTATCAAGATTTCCTTTATTTACATCATCCATCTGATTCCTTTCTTCTACTACAAGCATTGAAACCAGATCTGGAAAACTTGGGATACTATCCCTTGTAAGCATAGAGGTTTTAAAGCTTTTGTATTGAGGTCCTAAGCCTCTCAAGCATATTTCTACCTTATCATCATCTTCTATCTTTACATTGATTGAAGCAAGTGATTCACATATGCTCTTTATTTTCAAAGCATACTCATTTATTCACATCTTACCTTTTTCTAAGGTATTTAGCTCAGTCTTCAACTGTAGCTTTCTAGCTTTTGTGTTTACTGCCAACAGTTTTACCAAACTGTCCCAAGCTTCTTTTGGGAGCATAGCATCTTGTATGTGCCCAAGCATCGAATCTGAGATGCTAAGCGAGAGCCAATGCATTACCTTCCTTGCCCCTTGATTCCAATCTTTGAATGCTTTAATCTGTGCTGCTGTGGCATTTTCTTCTGGGATCTCCGGAGCCTCTTCTAGGTCTCCTTCAATGTAATCCCAGTATCCTTTCCCCATCAGGAAATTTGTCATTCTAAATTTCCACGCCGGGAAATTGTTTTTATCTAGTTTCTCTGTAACTATTTGGCCCGCATTCTCTGCAACCATTATCTCTTCCAAACTAGGGTTTCTGTTACAATTACTTCAACAAGTAACTTTCTGATTCAGATCAGCAACCAGAGAAATACCTTTCTCAGTTCTATGCACTTTTGTACTCTTCTTTATGAGCAACTTGCTCTGATACCATGTTAAGAAAAGTGAAGAAGGCACTTGGGCTCTTCTTATGTGCACGGCGGATCGTGGTGTGCTAGATCGTTTGGTGCTCAAACACAGAAGGGAAGGGGGAAGGAGACTTACCTCTGTAGCAGCCAAAACTTCTTCTATTTCATTACACGCGGAGCTCTACTTGCTCTCGTCTGTTTCTCTCTTCTGCTCTCACTCTCTGAGTTCTTTCTCTCTATCCTCACTCTCTCTCTCTCAGAGTTCTACATCCTGTATATTTTCTTACTTACCTACTCTCTTACTTTTTACCTAAGTAATAAGTTACTTACGTATGCAGCTAATTAGCTACCTGTAGCTAATTAGCTGTCAGTCGCTAAATAGCTGTTAGTAGCTAATTAGCTGTCAGTCGCTAAATAGCTGTCAATAGCTAATTAGTTGTCAGTCGCTAAATAGCTGTCAATAGCTAATTAGCTGTCAGTAGCTAATTAGTTGTTTCTCCTTTATGTTCACAAGTAGCTAAATAGCTACTATAGCTTATTTCCCAATAAGCATCACATACCATGTTGAGCTTGCTTCTCAACACTTCATCGAGGTGGAGGGCCAGATTATCGCGCAAGGGCAAAGAGATGGGAGGATTTTCATCCTCGACACCAATGATGTCGACACCACCTTGTTCGCCAAAGGACAGAAGGTCGAATCAGACATCGACCTGTGCCACAAGCGTATCAGCCACGTCAATTACCGGCGGCTTCGAGACTTGCAAACGAAACAAGTTGTTTTCGGTTTGCCGAAGTTCAGTGGCCGGAAGGCCCAAGTATGTGAAGCTTGCCAACTCGGGAAGCAACACTAGCTTCCATTCCCCACCGACCATAACCGTAGCCGTAAAAAGCTCGACCTTATTCATTCGGATGTATGGGGATCGGCACAGAACATGATTCTTGGCAGGAGTCGATACTTCGTCTCCTTCATCGACGACTATAGCCGGCACACATGGATCTACCTCATTGAGCAGAAGAGCGAAGTCTTCGATTGTTTCCGGAACCTCTAGAGCATGGTGGAACGGGAATCGGAGAGGAAGATCAAGTGCCTGCAGTCAGATGGCGGAAAAGAATATTTTTCCGGTCAATTCAATAGTTATCTGCCGCAAACAGGAATCCGGAGAGAGTTCAGTTGCAGATACACACCGGAGCAAAACGGTGTGGCCAAAAGGAAGAATTGGTCGCTTGTCGACGCGGCAAGGGCGATGCTGGAAGAGAAGAGCATGCCCCATTTCTACTGGGCGGAGGCAGTTCGGACGGCCGTCTACATCCAAAACCGGATCGGTGACAAGGTGTCCGCACATGAGCTGTATTTCGGGCACAAGACGAATTTGAGGCAGCTTCGGATTTTCGGCAGCATATCATATGTGCATGTGCCGGATGAGAAGTAGAGGAAGCTGGATGCAAAATCAGAGAAGTGCATCCTCGTCGGCTACTCACATGAGCAAAAGGGGTATAAGTGTTATAACCCCCGGACGAAGCAGGTCCGAGTGAGCCGCGATGTTGAGTTTGATGAGATGGCATCATGGTATGCCTTACCAGCTCTGACTTTTGACACCCGATACCGAAGGATGAGGCTAGTGAGCCTAAACTAGTCCAGTTAGAAGATGATGAATCCGAGACTCAAGAAGAGAGTCCGGAATCGTTTCGGTTGAGTGGGCCGAACGAGAGACTAGGTCAATCCAACCAGTCAGAAGAAGAATCAGCAAGTAGTGAAGACTCTGTCGTGCTCTCCCCGCGCAAGGAACCGAGGAGACGGTTCACGCGCAAAGAGAAGGGGAAGAAGAAGATGCCGGATAATGAAACCAGTAATGATGAGTCGGATTAGAGCGGATCCGACTCCGGAAAGGAAAATGACGGATCTTCGGCATCGAAGACCGAACCGGCCAAGAAGGGCCTCAAACCAGGTAACGGTGGGTTACGCCAGTCAACCCACCAGAAGGAACCTGTTAAGCAGTACGAGTACAATGTGTACATGGCGCATCACTATGCGTACAGGACCAAGGTGGCGGAAGTGCATGAGTCGGAGAGCTACGCAGAAGCGGCAAAGGATGCACATTGGAGTGCTGCTATGGAAGAAGAGATGCAGGCACTTGATGCCAACGATACATGGGACCTGGTTGACCATCCCCGTCACAATAAACCGATCGGATGTAAGTGGGTGTACAAGGTAAAGTACAATGCCGACGGTTTAGTTAACCAGTACAAGGCTCGGTTAGTGGCGAAGGGATATGCACAGACCCACGGAATCGACTACGACGAGACCTTCGTTCCGATAGCGAAGATGACGACAGTTCATGTCGTGCGGGCGGTTGCAGCGGCAAGGGGGTGGCATCTTCATGAGATGGATGTGAAGAATGCATTTCTTCAAGGAGATCTTGAAGAAGAGGTCTTTATGATACAACCCCCCGGTTTCCAGATGGAGATGAACAAGTCGGCGGTATGCCGGCTGAAGAAGTCACTTTATGGCCTGAAGCAAGCCCCCCAAGGTTGGAATGCGAAGATCATGCACCGGTTGCGTAAGATGGGGTTTGCGGCCTCCAAGTCCGACTCTTCGTTGTTCATCCGGCAAGGTCCGGACTGTCCGGTTTGCATCTTGTTGTACGTTGATGATCTGGTCATCATCGGACCCGGACTCGATGAAATCAAGTTGTCGGATGTGTTTGAGATGAAGAACCTGGGGGACCTTCACTATTTCCTTGGGATCGAGGTGATCCGAACCCCCGACGGCATATTGCTCTCACAAAGGAACTACGTGTTGAATATGTTGTACAAGTTCGGCATGACGAAATGCCAACCTATCTCTACTCCCCTGGACCGGAACTAGAAGCTCCGTCTCGACTCCGGACCGGCCTGCGATGACAAACGGTTCCGACAAATTGTCGGAAGCCTTATATATTTGACCATGACCCGACCCGACATCAGCTATCCGTAGAAGCCGATTCATGTAGAAGCCGACCGTAGAGTATCTTCAATGCACATACAGAATACTGCGGTATGTGAGCGGCACAAAGGACCGGGGACAGATATACCGGCGTGGTATAACTGAAGAGCTGGTCAGTTACACAGATGCCGACTGGGCCAGCGATGCATTAGATCGCCAATCAACCTCCGGTTATATGTTTTCCCTAGGTAGCGCGGCTGTTGCGTGGAGCAGCAAAGAGCCGCCAACAATTGCTCTATCAAGCACTGAGGTTGAGTATTGGGACGCTACCATTGCCACCTGTGAAGCCATTTGGCTTCAGCGACTACTGCAAAACCTACGGATCGAGGTACCGATCCCGATTCTGATCTACTGCGACAACATAAGCAACATGCAGCTCGCCAAGAACCCCGTATTCCATGCTCGCACAAAGCACATCGAAGTGCACTATCACTTCGTGCGTGAGCGTGTCCTGAGCGATGAGGTCGAACTTCGGTATGTTCCTACGGATCGGCAAGTTGCCGACATCTTCACCAAACCACTCGGATTGGACAAGTTGCAGCATTTCACCGAAATGCTTGGTGTTCAGCATCTCAACGTGCCACACTTGAGGGGGAAAACAGGCAAAGACACCGGAACGGGCAAAGGCAAAGAGACTGCTGATTGCGCCAGTGAGGGAAAAACCGATGAAGGGAGAGTCAAGAAGAAGAAAGGAGACGAGTCGACAAAGGAAGTCGACACATCCGAACAAGTCGGAACAAGCGGCAGCGGTGGTAGAGTCAAGAAGGACAGAGCCGACCGGAAGAAGAAGGGTAAGACCCGGACATGGTCCGATGTGGTGGAGGGCCTAGAACCAGAAGACGAATCAGGAGCAACTGATTCGGACAAGAGCTGGAACGAATCGGAGACAATTGATTCAGTTCAACAGACAGATTCAGAAGAACCGGATCAACTCAAGGCCAAGAGGACGAGAAGGCAACGAAAGTCGATGCCAACACGAAGGAATCAGCGAACCGGCACGCGCCGAAGTCACAACAGCGAGGGAGCTGAATTGGGCCTGTTGAGCCGACAAGCCGACCGAGGAGGTCGAGGTGCGCAGAACAAGAGGGGTCGCGGCACACAGAACCAGACTGGATGAGGAGCGCGAGCAAGGCGGAGTGACGCCAGAAGGAGCCGGGCAAAAGGGTCGGTTGCTACAGATGTTGACACTACGACCGGGCCTCAACTTGAGCTTGAGGGGGGATGTTGAGCGGCAAGCTCAATTGGAGCCGGATCGGCTGAATAAGCCTGGGCCGGTGAGCGAGACGGATCGGTGAGTTGGTGAGCAAAAGAGCCGGTGAGCTAGGGAGCCGGTTAGCCGGATCCATTAGTAACCAGAAGCCTAGTAGCAACTAGACTACTAGGGAGTTAATACTCTCGTAGTTAGTGTCAGACGCTCGAGTGAGCATTGAAGTACACCGTACTTCTGTCAGTCCGTATGGACTTGTATAAAAGTGTTTGCTGAACACTTACAATGTACAAAGCGTTGATATAATTTTTTAATAGAGATTCTTGTTCTCTCTCTCTGTCTCTCTGTCTCTCCAACATACTGTTAAGTTCTCCATTAAACCCGTTCTCTGTTCTCTATTCTCTGATCTCTATTGCTTCTGCACGCTATTTGTTTTTACAGTTACGAAGTAACGGCTTCCATGGAGACTCACGTTCTGTGTTGGTTCACACACATCCGAATGGTTCAAATCCAATAAATTTTTACTACGGTTATGCTCATTGGGGAATGGAAGTCGGTGTTGCTTCCCGAGTTGGTAGGCTTCGCTGACTTAGCCATTACGGCCTCGAAATTTCGGCAAACTGAAAATAATGTTCAAGTCATCTGCATTTCACAAAGCCGTGGGAAGTTAACATGGTCGAACCTCTTGTGCCATAGGTCGATGTCCAACTCGACCTTCTGTCCTCTAGCGAACAACGCGGTTCCGGCTTGATTGGTATTGAGGATGAACATCCTCCCTTCACGGCGCCCTTGCGCAATAACTTGGCATTCCTCTTCGATGTAGCACCCGAGGTGCGCGAATCGAACTTGCATGCCCTGGTCGACGATTTGACCGACCGACACTAGGTTCTTGGTTATTTTCGGGATGTGCAACACGTTCATAAGTTTCCCTTTCTGCCTGATGTGGTTGAGAGGAACTTCTCCGACATGTTCGATGGTATGCGGAGTATCGTCTCCCGTTTCGACCACTACTTGTTTTTCCGGTTTCTCCAAGTACGAGAACCATTCCTCATGAATCGTTATATGATTTGACACTCCAGAATCAACATACCATCGAATTGGCGTTGTGCTTCATTACGAAGGCTGGGCCCGATCCATTTACGGCTCATTCGGAGCCTTTGGCGTAGTGCGATTTTTGACGCCTTCCTGCGTCTCTTCCGCTTGATTTGGATTTGTCCGAATCGTCTCTCTTCTTCCAGCACTCATTCTCCCGGTGGCCTTTCTTGCCATAGTACCAACATTCTGTCGCGGCCTTCTCTTGCCAACTTCCGGCGCCACTGTGGCTCCCTCTGCTTCTGACATTTCGATTATGTCGTATGTTCTGCTTGAAGAGAACAACGCGGAATATTGCTCAACCACAACCGAGTCTTGGATCACTTCAATGAGAATGAAACATAGAAATGGGAAGTAGAGAATACATAGAATGTTTACGTGGAAAACCCTAATGGGAAAAACCACAAGTGCCCACAGACTCCAAGCTATCACTATATAAGAAAGATACAATCAGAGACTCGGAGGCAACAACCTCGAGTTCTGTATCTTCGCAAGCCGGTGGTTACAACAGACTATCACTCTGTATCTCCTCTCGCTCTATGCAACAATATATCACAACACATCTAAAGTGATTGCCCTAAGTCATATTTATACTTATATGAACTTAGGGCTATTTACAAATATAGCCTCAATAGGCTTATTCAAAACATATTTACAGATATGTCTTCTCTTCTGATTTTCACGGGGTTCATCCGATTCAGTTTCCGGATCTCTTCCAATTCTCACCGGGTCCATCCCATCTGGTTTCCGGATCTCTTCCAGTTCTCACCAGGTCCTCTTCATCTATAACCGGATCCCATCCGGAAGGACCGATTTCCCAACACTGCTCTTTTCGGCCACCTCCATTGTGCACCGATCCGTCTCATCCACCACGACTATGGGGCCTATCTTCCTCCGTGAACAACATCTTGTTGTCGGTGTGCGTACTCGTTGACGCACTCGCGTGATTTTCCTCCACGAGCAACATTGACTGAAGCTCGAAGAACGAAGGAGTAATCTCCCTTGTGTGGACCGTAGTTCAGAATGCTTTGAACTTTGACGCTAAACCTCCAAGACAAACCTGCACTATTTCGTCCTCCTCGACGTTCACTTTGACGGAGGCAAGGGAATTGCAGATCTCATTGATTCAGGCTATGTAGTTCGCCATAGACCGATCTTTCTGCCAAACATTGTTGAGCTCCTATCTGAGCTGCAACTTCTTGGTTGTTGTGCTAGCGGAGAAAATCCTCTTGAGATTCACCCACACATCCTTTGGCGTCTTAGCATCCCGAATGTAGCTCAAGAGCTAGTCGCTCACACAGGACGCAAAGCAGTAAAGGACTCTGCTTGCCGCTTGTTCCCAAGCCAGAAAGTCTTTGTGTGTTGATTCGGGTGCTGCATCATTATCTCCTTCGACATAACTCCAGTAACCATGACGAAGCAAATATTGGTACATCTTGTACGACCAAGTGCATAGTTGCTCTTGTCGAGCTTCTCAATCGGTAGCGAGCTTCCCATTCCTCTGTCCATATTGTTGCCTTATCCTTTCCGAAAACAACAACTTAACTTTGTCTTTATTGCAGGCTTTTCTATCGGCTGCAGAGGAGTCTCAACCCTCGTCCTCTGATACCATGTAAAAGAATATGTGTGCGGAAGCGTATGCGTAAGAGCACAAAGTACACGGTTTGGAAGTACAACAATTCGATAAAACGTAGAAATCATAGAGAAAAATACAAAACTATATTAAAAAATAATTCTCTATATATTCTCTATACATATTTTGTGCTCAGTGAGCACCTTTTATACAAGCCCTGACTATCGAGCTGACACAATACTGATAGTACTTCACCGCTCATAAATGAGCCTTCTACACTAACTCCCAAGACTATTCCTTACGAGGAATATCGTTCTAACGGCACTATGCTCATGTGGCTGAACCCTTGTATAGCTTAATGAAAACAAGGGAGAAATTTCAAATGGGAACCGGTACACACAGAGGTGATGAAGAGGTTAAAAGAGCTACTGGTGGCCGCACCAACTTTAAGGAAAGTTGTTTACAAAGAAGGGATGCCCATCTACGTCATCATAGATACGAGTCCAATGGGAATTGGATGGGTCATCAACCAAGAAGGAGAAGATAGCACGTGGTAAGCCATCCGGTTCGGAGCAAAGGTCCTTAGCGAACGACAACGAGGATATGCCCAAGTAAAGCGGGAACTCTAGGGTATTGTGCCTGCGGTGAAGGTAGACAAGGACTACCTGATCGGGTCGGAGGTGGTAATTGAAACGGATTGCCTCCCAATTGTTGGGATGATCTCTGGATATGCGACATTAGATCTGACTATGCTGAGGTGGATCGCTTATATCAAGTCTTTGAACCCAGAGATCCGCCACATTGCTGGGAAGAACAAAGCGATGGCTGACATGCTGTCAAAAGCAAGATTCGAGGATGAAGATATCAAGGTGACATGGTTTCGGAAGATGAAGATGTCACCCTCAACTACTTCAAGGAAACCCGATTGTCGGCAGAAGACAGAGCCACACAACCCTCCACGCTTTCAACGAGAACGAGTATGAAGGGGAGTGGTTACTAATCGATAGATTTTTGAGAACAATGATGGCGGACGCTTCATGGACAAAGGAGGAGGATCTACAAATACGGAAGAAAACTTACTAGTACTTTCTGAAAGGGAGGATTCCTTTGGCGACACCCAAAGAGAAGGACAGGGATACCACGACGAGTAGTAGTGAAGAAACAGGACCAAACAACGTTGATGTTTGGATTCCACGAGAGTCCATGGCAGGTCATAGAGGAACATCGGCAACATTGGAAAAGTTAAAGGTGAAGTACTAGTGGCCGAGCATGTATAAAGATGTACTAAGTTTCGTGTCCACATGCGAAAGCTGCCAAGTACATTTGAACATGCGTCACCGTGATGAGTTGCGGCCAACATACCCACTCACCATACACTTTAAATGGATGGTGGATCTGGTCTCGATGCCAATGGGAGTGGGGAAAATGAAGTACTTGGTACTAGCGAGGGAAGACCTAACAAACTAGGTAGAAGGACGAGCCTTAGCAAATAAGACGACGACAGCCGTATGCAAATTTTTGCTCAAAGAGGTCGTCTGCCAATATGGATGTGTGGGAAAGATAGTGGCCAACCGAGGGGAGTTAGATGCGTATGAAGCAATGGAGTTGTTCGAGCGACTAGGCGTAAAGCTCTCCCTCACAACTGCCTCTAATCCGGAAGCAAATGGGAAGATCGAGCGAGGGCATGGGCCGATAGTCAATCATCATACGAGCATGTGATGGTCGAGTTGGCAATTGTGGGCCGATAGAACTACGCACAGTTCTGTGACGGGCTATATGCCAACAGAGCTCATGTATGGACAAAAACCAGTACTGCCCATCGAGAGGACGATCGCGTCATGGGTAGCAATACCATGGGAGAACGAGATAAGCCGAGAAGAATTATTGGCGGCACGTATAAGGCAACTCGAAAGAAGACCCGAAGATCTAGAGAACGCGCGAAAGATAATGGAGACAACCCGAGTGAAGAATAATATTCGGTTCGATAAGACACACCGGTTGCGTCCTAAGAAGATCGAAGAAGGAGATTGGGTATTGGTCTATGACAACAACCTTGAGAACCCACATGGGATGGCAAAGAAGTTCACAAGAAGGTGGTTCAAGACCATATGTGGTGATGAGTGCCAACGACAACATCATCTACCACCTCGCAGAGCTAGACGGATCAAGGCTTGCCATACCCATTGCGGGGAAAAGAGTGAAGATATTCAAGAAAAGAAAAGATGAGGGTCCTAACCTCGATGACCTCGACAATGAAGATAGTACGGCGGGACCCACAAACGTAAGCGAGGTCAATGAGGACGTGGAGGAAATTGATTAATTACCATAGCCGAAATCTCACACTCACTTCTTGGCATGTACCGGAGCACGTGCGGTTTGGTGGGGGTGGATGTCGCGAAGATTTTCGACATTGTTGTTAAAAAACGCGTATTTTATAGATAGAGTACGTTTTAGAATACCCACACGTATTCTAAACGTATTCAACCTTTTGGAACTGTCATTTTTTCTAAGGCTAAATTTGTAAATAATTTAAAAATTAATTTTCTAGGGTATTTTTTACTAGAGAAAAAGAAAATAATTGGGGGTTTTTGTAACGAGTTTCTACATTTTGCAAATACTAGGTTTTTATGTAGGATATGGAAGTTGTCTACATGAAATCCAAACTCTGAAGCTTCCAACAACCTAGGTTTTTACGCAGGTATATTGCATCTTGATTATATTATATTATTATACATGATTAACTCTTAGCGAGCATAAATTCTATTAAGGTGTTTTTTCTTGTTTAGGCCTAATACTATCACACAATCACAGAACACAATAAACTCGAGCTTTCAATTTGAGTGTTAATTGATCTTACACACATAGAGAGCATAAAACAGAGTTTTATTTTTGGGCTAATTTGACCAGAATTTCAAAAAAATTGCAAACAATTTTGATCATAAATAGACTATATACAATAGATACATTTTCAATCCTTGATCATGATTCATATTGACATGGAATAGACATCAAATCGAGCTTAATCTAGGCCTTTTAATGGCTGGTTAATTCAATCATAAGCAACCATGAAAAGGCCTCCCGATTTGGAGAAGAAAGAAGAGGGAGATGAGGAATGCCTCAGCATTGGAGAATGTCTTTTGTGTGAGATGGAGAGGGGTAGAGTGGAGGGATGGGGAAGAGCTAAAGCTCAACTCTCGACAACAGGCGGCCATTATCTCATTCTATTATCTTATATATGCATATATACGTACATATACATACATGTATGTATGTATTGTGTTGTATTGTATGTATGTATGTATCTGTGTATGTACATGTGTGTGTGATTGTGTGTTTGTATTGTATTGTATGCATGTATGATTCGTGATGCATACAATTGTGTCACTCTTTACATCTATTTCCTAGTCATGATATCTCACTAAATTGTCACTGTCACTCTTGAGTTTTTGGAACAAGTATTTTGGAATTTTTCCTATTAGATTCATCGAAGCACAGATTCCATCAACTTCTATGCATAATAGACTATAGTATAATACAACATGTTACATGTATGGTTTGGGTTTATGTGTGTCTATCCCTTCTTTAATACAACAATGTTGGTGGCAGATAGAGACATTGATAGCTTGTGGTGACTTATCAAAGAATAGTGTCTTCATACAAGAGCACACCGACATCATAGGTAAAAGTTCAGTGATTATGTGCTCTTTTATAATTCATTTCTAATGAATAATAATTCTTTCCTCTTGATGGGGATGGAAGGCCATTTTGTTAGGCAAGTATCTTCCATTCGGATTTGCCATTTGCTTATGCCTATCATTTAAACAATTTCTTCCCGCATTGTTACATCACATTATTTCCTTATTCACACATTTAACTTTGTGGATTCATGAATTTAGGACAATATAATGAATCGACTAGATAGTAGAGCTTGTTGCAAACAAGCTTGGAATCAAGGATGGCGGCAACCTCGTACTCAGGTCCATCTTCAAGCTCGATCGGGGGTGGAGGTTGTGTAATACGTCCTGGGATGGTGCTCTCTTGATAGGGTTCGAGGAGAGAACTATGAAACACCGGATGTATCCGAAGTTGTGGAGGTAGATCAAGACGAAAAGCGACATTATTAATCTTTCCTATAATACAGAAAGGACCTAATCGCCGATAATCCAACTTCTCGCATGGGCGAGTGGTCTTGATGTGTCGTCGGAGTAGCCATACCCGATCTCCAATGTTAAAACTAGATGGGAGTCGATGACGATCCGCATAAACCTTGTGTGTTTGTTGAGCTTGTTGGAGGTGAGTAGATACATCCGCTTGTATCTTGCGTAACCTCTCCAAACGCTCTTCTGCGCAAGGATTTGTGGACACCTCTGGGGTTTCAAGTACACACCACCGGGGGTGACATCCCGTATAAGCATAAAATGGCGTAACTTTGGTGGATGCATGGATAGAGTTGTTATAGGCAAATTCGGCGAAGTGGAGAATATCTACCCAGTCATCCTGATGATAGCTCAGAAAGCACCGTAGATACTGCTCCAACGTTTGATTGGTTCGTTCGGCTTGGCCATCGGTTTGGGGGTGGTAGCCGGAGGAGAGGTTACAAGTGACCTTGAGCATGTTAAAAAGGTGCTTCCAGAATTTTGACACGAACTGGGGTCCACGGTCGCTGATGATACTATCGGGAAGTCCATGATGCCGACATACTTCACGCATGACAATTTCGGCCGTGTCTTCACTGGAGATCTTCGTATATCGATCGACCACCGTTAGAATCGCATTGAACCCCTTGAGAGACTGGAAGATTTGTGATGAAGTCTAGAGCAATGGATTGCCACGGCTTGCTTGGAATTGGTAATGGTTCTAATAAACCATATGGATGATGCCTTGGCATTTTCGCTCTGCACCATGTATCACAAGTCTGAACAAAATCCTTGACAAATTGTCGCATACAGGGCCACCAGAATGATCGTTGTACTAAATGTAATGTTTTAGTACTACCAAAATGCCCAGTTGTATATGTATCATGACAGTTTTGTACTACTTGAAGGCGGCAAGAACCATTAGGAACATACAAAAGTTCTTTAAAGAAGAGTAATCCATCATGGTATTTGAATTGCCGATAGTTCGTACCTGGTGGTTGCGACTGTGAACACGACGCGCGAGAGGGATCAATTTGTGCTAGTATAGCTTGGGCGAACGCATCTGTCTTCAAGTCTTCGCGTATGGTATCGATAACGCGGGAATCCATGGGCATGTCAAAAATCTGTGTTGCTTGTAGTCGTGCCGGTCCCAAGATGACTTGTTTTTGGTTATCGAAAGCTGGCTCGCCGGGACGGGGTGCTAGATACGACCGCCGTGATAATGCATCTGCCTTCCCTTGGTGCTTCCCCGGACGATATGTAATTTTGAGGTCGAAACGCGTGAGGAAGTGGGCCCACCGAGCTTGACGTCGATTCAACACACGAGCATCCTAAAAGTAGGCAAGGTTCTTGTGGTCACTAAATATAGTGACCGGATGCGAGGATCCCTCTAGAAAATGCTTCCATTGCATAAAAGAATCCACTATTGCCAGTAGCTCCTTATCATGAATTTCGTAGTTGATTTCAGTGGCGTCAAACTTGCGTGAGTGAAAAGCCACAGGATGTAGCTTCTCATCATTCCCTTGTTGTGACAAAATGCTCCCCAAGGCAAAATCCGATGCGTCAGCTTCGATAATGAATGGTTTTTCCGGATCGACATGTGCTAGAATTGGAGCCGATGTAAATGCCTTTTTAAGACTCTCGAAAGCCATGTCCGTTTCTTCAAACCAGATGAACGGTTGTCCCCTCCTGGTAAGTTGTGTGAGAGATAAAACGATCTTTGAGTAATCTTGTATGAACTTCCGGTAAAAATTGGCAAAGCCTAGGAAGCATTGCACATCCCGCACCGAACGCGGAGTCTGCCATTCTACCACCATTTTGACCTTAGCTGGGTCCATGGAGATGCCTTCTGACGAAATGATGTACCCGAGAAATTCCACTTGGTTGCACCCGAAACTACATTTTTCCAGCTTTGCATACAGACCATGTTCTCGAAGTCGTTTTAGTACTAATAGTACATGAGAATCATGTTCTTCTTGGGTCTTTGAATAAACCAGTAGATCATCCAAATAGATGATCAAACAATCATCCAATAGATCTCGGAATATATCATTAGCCATGTGTTGGAAGACTGCCGGCGCATTAGTGAGGCCGAACGGCATGACCGTATACTCGAAGTGCCCATATATGGTGCGAAACGCGGTCTTCCATTCGTCTCCTGGTCGGATCCGTACGAGGTTATATGCTCCCCGTAAGTCGATCTTCGTGAAGAACCTGGCACCATTGATCCGTTCTAAAAGACTTGAGATAAGGGGAAGAGCATACCTATTCCTGATTGTAACCTTATTCAGGCCACGGTAATCTACAACGAGACGAAGAGATCCATCCTTTTTCTTGACGAAGAAAATGGGCGCGCCAGCTGGAGATTTCGAATGCCAAATGAAACCATTTTCCAAATTCTCCTCTATATAGGCCCGAAGGACTTCCAGCTCGTTTGGTGACAAATTGTAGATCGGTCCCCATGGCGGCTCTTTTCCCGGTTGTAAATCGATGGGGCAATCGTACGGTCGATGATGAGGCCAATCTTGGGTTCTTTATGAATCCCTTGTGTTCCGGGCCCTTGTTGTTGCATCGCTACGATGGTGGCTTCGAGTTGTTGCAAGCGTAACGCAAGTTCCCCATGCTGTTGTTGCGTTTGCTGCTTTTCTAAGGAGATTTGCTAAAGATCCCCCAGCAACCGTTGGTTTTCTTGTTCCAAATCATGGAACTTCTCTTTCAAGCATTGAAATTCCGAAAAAACAGATTGATAGTCTTCGACGCTAACAGTGGCCATGGGATGAAAGAAAAGAGGAATAAGAGATTAGTAGGAAATGAGAGAGACAGAAGGTAGGGAAAATCGGTTCAAACTGTCAGGAACAATACTAAGACAGAGAAGGAATTGGTACTAAAAGAAGTATTAGTACTAAGAGAGGTGAAGAATTCTCGAGAGAAGGAAAGAGTGAGTGAGAGGGAGGGAGAGAGAGAGAGAGAGAGAGAGAGAGAGAGAGTGTGATGATAAGAAAAGATATATATTATGTGAAGAAAATGTATAGTAGCTAGGAGGCTTAAGACTGGCGTTGAACCGATTTGGTTTGAAATAATGTCGTGTGCCTCCTTTTATAGTGTTCTAAGGAATACTCCTTAAGTTTCTAGAATGTTCTAGAGAATTCTGGAATATACATCAATTTTCTATAATAAAACATAAATGAAAATAATATTTTATGTATTATAATGTATAATCTAATGGTTAAGAGCTCGACCCATGTAGCATAAGGTCATGGGTTCGAGTTTTGCCATATCATGACACTATGCCACACAAGGAACCCCCCTTATGGGATAAATATGGTTTGAACAAACAAGCTGGGAAGTCATCTGGGAACTATTATTGGGATTGCAAATTATGAGGTTTTCATGGGTCTGGGACACTAACACGTTTAGTTGCTCACCTTGCTAGAATTAAAGGTGCAAGCAACTCTAGAGCCATATCACGATGCTATAGCAGTAGCACAAGAAAGTGAATTGACTCACAAGAAGCTAAAATGCATTAAAGAAGTAGAAGCCATGGAAAAACAAATTGAGCTTCAAGAAGGCATGGTGGATTCAATGGTTGATTCAATGTTCCAATCACAACCTTCAATGCATAGCATATGTGCCACATCTAAGAAGGATTCAATAGACCAAATTCCTATTGATATTGAAGATACAGAAGGTTGAACAAGAAAAAGTCTCACTCAAAGCACGATAAGGAGAGGATCAAGCGTCGCTATGTTGATCAAGAAAGAACATGCAAACACAATGTTGGTTAGATGCATCGTGGAAGGTAATCTATCTTTTAATCTTTTGAAAATGTCATGTTGGAGGAACATGTTGTTAGCTTTCTCTGATATTGGGGAAAAGTATAGTGGTATTATCTACAATGATTTAAGAGTTAAATATTTAAAGAAAGAGCATTTGAATGTGCAACACAAAGTGGAAAATGTGAAAGCCCTTTGGCCAAAATATGGAGTTACCATACTTTCAGATGGATGGATTGACACTAGCAAGCGAGCACTTCTGAATATTTTGGTCTCATGTTGTTATGGCACAACGTACCTTAAAACTATTGATTGTAGGGGTGTTTCTACAAGGGTTGATGGTCCATGGTTAGCTGAAATGCTATCAATTGCGATAAAGGAAGTAAAAGTAGAAAATGTGTTGCAAATTGTCACGGATAACGCATCTAATTGTGTTAGGATGGGTCACATTCTAGAGACTGAATTCCCAAACCTTGTATGGACTCCTTGTACATCACATTGTTTAGATTTATTGCTAGAGGATATTGGGAAGTTGAGTTGGGTTCGTCAAGTGCGCAAGAGATGAAATTGTGTGGTTAGACTATTCACCAAGAAAAGGAATGCACGAAAAATTTTCAGGAACTATTCATCTCTTGTGCTACTTAGGCCAAGTGCCACTCGATTTGGCTACATTCTTATTGTCCTTGAGAGGCTGGCAAGAGTTTGGAGACCCCTTGAACAAATTGTGGTTAGTAACTATTGGGAGGATTGGAGTGACTCCAAAAAGCCGGATGCGGTCAAGGTGAAGTCCATTGTGCAAGATAACTCTACATTTCCTTCAATTATGATTGTAATTTCGATTATGCGCCCACTGTTTTTTGGTTTGCGGCTAAATGATCGTGAAGGATCTACAATGGGCTTACTTTATGAGTTCATGAGGAGGGCTAGAGACAAATTTAAACAACGAGCGAAAGAGGACACATTAAACAAGGACAGGTAATATGTTTCTATGGACTTAGTATGTACATTTCTTGTTTATTGCATCTTTTTCATTTCTTTGAATCATTGATATCAACTACGTTATGCACATTTTGGTAACTGATTTCGACTTTTGGTTCAAATTCAAATGTTAATGCAGATATAAAGAGGTTTTGGAATGTTTTGATTGTCGTTGGTCGTGGTTCAAAAAGCCAATTCATATTGTTGCACATATTTTGCATCCTTTATGGAAGCCCAAAGAGCAACCAATAGTTATGAATGAAGACATGACAGATGGATGGCTTGCATATATTCAAAAGGTATATTCTATACATGAATGTGAAACCTTGAAGATCAATTTGACATGTATAGGAATGGTGTCGATAGATTTAGCAATGAACTAGCAATGAAATATCAAAATCACACAAAAAATGTAAACCTGTCTCATGGTGAGAAAGATATGGGGACAATGTGCCCTTACTACAATCATTAGCTTGTAGAGTATTGTCTCAGGTATTATATTTCATTTTTTATTAATGTTTCAAATTTATTAATCTTCTACATAATACAATGACATGTATTGTTTGCTTAATACTTTGTGTCATAGGATTGCTCTTCTGGAGTTGTTGAAAGAAATTGGAATGCACATGCATTAGCACATACAAAAAGGATTAATCGTTTGAAGGTGAAACAAGTGGAGAGATTTAGTATATGTTAGTGAAAACTTAAGGGTTATTCGAAGCTTTCAAACTCATGCGGGCCTTCCAATGCAGGTCTACATCTTTCTTATTCATGTTTGACATTTGATGTTTAGAAAACCATTTGAATTTTGTCGGTTAATTAACAAGCCTTGTTAATTGGTTGTGGTTTAAATATTATGAATCATTATTATGATACCAAAATATTATTTGTTTTAGGTAAATCCAGATGAGATAGACATTGACAAGACTCCTGAAATGCCTCCATCAACAACCAATATTGATACTCATCTTCCGATAGTGATTATGTGGACAACTATGATAATACAACAACGGAATCTTGTAATGATGATTTAGAAGAAGAAATATAATCGTTAAACTAATATTCTTATATAGTAGATGTAAAATTTATTTTTTTAAATAATAAATAAATAAACGAATGGTTGTGTAATTTATTCTTGGGGTCATTTTGTATTCTTGAATTTTACGAATATTACGGATGTCGAATACTACGAATTTCACGCATGGGTCAATCTATGACTATGAGTATGAACTTTGAAGAAATTTTTAAATTCTAATAGTTTTTTAATAACTCTATTCATTTTCCATTATTTGAGGGTTCAAATGATATGTGTTTTGGTTCAAACTTCAATTGTGTTCTCAAATCTCCAGTGTCCGCTTTCATTTAAAATATGCATATCACGTGTATAATGTATTGAAACAAAGATAACCATTTATCCATGGGCAATAAAGATAATTGGTATTTACTATATAATATTTAAATTACAAGTATCTTTGCATTCAACATCAGTGGTTTTCAAGTATTTGATGTATTCAACGTATTCAAAACGTACTCAATGTACTCAACTTACTCAACGTATTCAACGTGTTTTACCCGTAAATATGTATTCGAAGAACTTATAAATTATTTTTCGAATATTTATAAAATATGTAGCATACGTATTGTACGTGTACGGTATGCTACGTATGGTACAACCATGCTTGAAAATCAAGGATTTGATAGATATGTTAGCATCAATTGGAAGTCCGGTAGATAATGATGATAAAGTTACATTCTGTTTAAATGGTTTAAGGGAAGATGATAAATAGAAATCATTCATTACATCAATATATGTTAGAGATAGTATGCCTGATTTTGATCAGTTGGTTGCTCTAATGGTAACAGAGGAAATGAACTTGCAAGGTTCAACCCCTAGTTTAAATCAGTCTCAAGTGTTCTATGTAGGAAACAGAGGAAGAGGCAGATACAATCGAAGTCGTAGAAGAGGAAGGAGTTTTCGACCACAGTTTCAAGAACAAAGTCAACAAAATCAAAGTAACGAGAATAGTTGAGGAAGAATAGGTGGAAGTACAAATACTCAAAGAGGTAGATATGGAGCTAGGAAAGGTAGTGTCATGTGTTATGTGTGCGGAAGACAAGGTCATTATGCGCATCAATGTTACCATAGAAATCAAGGTAACAATAATTATGCTTCTACATCTAAAAGTCGAGACAATTCAAAAAATTTGCTTGTTATGAATCATGTGTCGAGTAATAACAATAAAAATATTGATCATATTTGGTATATAGACAATGGATGTAGTAACCATATGTCATACAATAAGTGTTTGAGAATTTGCATGCTCCAAATGTGTTGGTTATGTACAAACTGGGGATGATTCTAGGCATAGTATTGAATTGGTTGGGCAAATATCATTACAAGATGCGTGTGGTACTACAAATCAGTTGACTAATGTGTTGCATGGACCCACGATCACAAAGAATTTGATTTTTGCAAGACAAATGGTGGAGAAAGGATTACAAGTAAAATTTAATTATAAAGGGTGTTTTATAGAAGATCCTAAGAAAGGATATAGGGTGATTGCTAAAGGAAAAAAAGATGGAATGATGTTTACTATGGATATTAAGAAAGATGACAAAACATGCTTTGCATACAGAAATGAAAAGATTGTTGAAATTGATTTATGGCATAAGAGGATTGGTCATGTGAATTTACAAAAGTTAAAAAGTATGTAGTTGAATGAATAAGTGTTTGGTTTGCCTCATTTAAGAATAAAGAGATGTATTATGTATGTGAAGCTTGTCAATTTGGAAAACAAGCAACGTTGCCCTTTAAGAAAGAAATATTCATGAGCTCTCATGTGTTACAACTAATACATACTGATGTTTGGGGTTCATCAAAAGAAGTATCACATGGAGGAAGCAAGTATATGTGACCTTTATTGATGATTATTCAAGAAAGGTTTGGGTGTATTTTATGAAAAATAAGTTAGGTGTTTTTTATTATTTTAAGATATTTAAGAATCAAGTAGAGAATGAAGCAAATGCTAAGATAAAAATATTAAGGTCAAATGGAGGGGGAGAATATTTCTGTCATGAATTTTCAAATTTTTTATATGATTGTGGAATAAAAAGGAAATATACATGTAGATACACGCCTCAACAAAATGGCGTTGTTGAGAGAAAAGAATAGGACCATTGTCAAAGTTGCAAGGTCAATGCTTAATGAAAAGTGTATGCCTCATTCGTTTTGGGCTGATGTTGTTCATACTACGGTATACATAGTGTTACACCAGAAGAGATTTGGTCAAATAAGAAGCCTAACTTGGCTCATTTGAAAATATTTGGTTGTGTATGCTATGTACGTGTTCCTCAAGAGTTGAGAACAAAATTAGATGCTAAGTCAAAAAAGTGTGTGTTTGTTGGATACTCACCTAAGCAGAAAGGGTATTGATGTTATAATCCTTCCACAAGAGAATTAAAAGTAGGGATGTTGTGTTTTATGAGCTTTCATCTTGGTATGTAGAGTCTAAAACATTATAGTTAGAAGAGTTTGAAGAAAGTCAAATACAACAAAGACATGAAAAAACACAAGAAAGTATAGAGTTGAGTGGACCGTCAATTTCTAGTTCCTCAACATCAACGAAGGAAGTAAGTCCTTGGTCTAGGAAATTGAAGAAAAAAGAAGTGATACAAAAGAAAGTACAAACAAATTGAAAGGTAAAATTGAAGAAAAAGATCAATTATGGATAGAAAGGCCAAGTGGGAATGAAGATGAAGAACAACACAACCGAAGTATGTTGTGTTACCGGCCGGCAAGGAGTCCAAAATACGGAGTGAAGGAATTAATTAAGTATGGTTGTAAATAAGCATAGTATGGACGGACGGACTGGAAACGGTATGCCGTTCCAGATCCGGGCGGATCCCGAATAGGTGCGATAGGCACCGTTTTGTACTACGGGCCGGAAACCTATTTAAAGGCCCGGACCCCATTGTAATCGCAGCGGATAATTAATAGAGCGTATGGTGTTTATACTTCTGTGTTGATTTCCGTTCTGTAATTACTGTTATATCTTACGCGTGTAATTAACAAAAGCGCTCTAATCGTGTAACCTACTTAAGTCGGTGTAATCGTTGAGTCATAATCCTATGCCGTAATCACCCTTTGGTGAAGTGTCTCCATGACACCTTGTGTTAGGCCTTGTCCGGTAAGAGAACAACACAGTTTTGGCGACCACGATTCCTGCTTTCTCGTAGGGAACGACGACTTAATGGATGACTAGACCAACGCATGACCTGGTTACAGACCGAGCTCGACGCCTCGCCGAACGGCAAAGACGGCGTGAGACTTTCCAGCAAGCAGCGCACGAAATTCGCTCGGATCGTTCGTTCTCCAACGAGATCCGGAGAGTCGCGGAGGAATCTCTTCGGTTACAGCAAACTCGCGACCAGGACGACGGAAGCGGTCTAAGTAGTCTCCGGGAAACCGAACGCCTCCTCGAGGCGCTGGCAAGCGGAGAAAACGAGGCAGAAGCCTTTTCAGCCTACGAATCCGATTCCGAAGGGGGATACAACGTGCACACGAACTACCGGAGCAGCAACGATACCCCCGGCGGCCCGGAGGACGACGGGTCGGATACCGTGCCGACTCCAGAACCGGAACCGTTCGACCAGGGCTATCCGGAACCGCAAACGGAAGCCGTCAACCCACCAACACCGGAAGTGGAAGAAGCAAAGCCACCGACACCAACGAAAGAGCCGGTGAAGGAACCGGAAGAAGAGCCGGTGAAGGAACCGGAAAAAGAACCGGAAGTGGAACAGGAGAGAAAACCGGAAAGATATCGACAAACGCCACTAAACCGCGGCCTAATACTGGACGACGACATGCCGTTCCAATACTCAAAGTATCGCGATGATCCGGACGCGGAAGCGCATGTTCATGCCTTCGAGCAGACATGGGAAGCAAATCACGCGTCCCAGCGATTGACACCGGAGGAAGAAGAATGCTCGAAGATAGCGGAATTCGGGGTCACGTTGGAAGGACCAGCGGCACGATGGCGGCGGACGCAGGACCCGGCAACCATCACAACCTTTGCAGAATTAAAAGCAAAATTCTTGCATTTTTTCCACAAGGAGGTCGACCAGACGACGATGGTGGGCCTGTTTTATACGATCCGACAGGAGGCAGGGGAAAGCATTCCCCAATTCGTCATCCGTTTCCAACGAATGCATAGCCAGCTTGCCCGTGCACCCCCGGAGGAGGAATTACGGACGATATTTTTAAACGCACTCCGGGAACCGTTACGCACGGTGTGTACGGTGATCGACTTTCGAGGAAGCACCATTGACCAGGTCATTGACCGGGTCAGAGAAATGGAAAAGTCAAGCTCATGGCTTACACTGGGAGCACTGCAACGGGCGTTACCCACCGATGAAGATCTCCGGTTCCGGCTGGCAATTCAATGCACAATCTGCTAGAATCCCGGACACTCGGCAGTGGAGTGCACCATGCGAACCCAGTGTGTGATTTGTCAATCCAAGAGTCATACAACGGACCGGTGCGAGTATAACCTGCTAAACCGACAAGCACCACCCGTCCGACGGATCGAGCCAAGAAGCAGCCGAGACGAAGATGAAGATCGTTGGCAAAGAATGAACCGGTACCGACCGGCACAGGATGTCCGGTACGGAGACAGACAAGAGAATGATGGTCGGTACGGGGATCGGCATGATAACTACGACCGGTATGAGCGATCGGACCGTTATCGGGAATCCAACAGACGACACGAGCAATACGACAGAGACCATTCCCCTGGTTACCGAAGGCACCAGGAGGACTACGGCCGATTTTACGATCCACCACGACAGGACTACCGAAATAAAAATAAGAATAATAAGAAACGTAATTTCAAGAAAGGTGGTCACCCTAGGGACCCGGAACATGGAACCCCAAGGAGCCAACCGGCACAGAGCGCACCACTCACTACGGGACCGACTCCGGCTACCAGCAATGTTGAATCCAGCAATACCCGTAAAGAGTACTGCTACTACTGCAGGCAGGAAGGCCACTACAGTAACCAGTGCCCGGCAAAGAGCTACGATAAACGACCAGCAGTTAATATGGTGGTTCCGGAAGTGGCGGATGTACAGCAAGTAACCACACGGTCGAAAGGCATGGCCAAAGAGTGGGAAACACAAGAGGCCATACGAAAACAGGCGACGGAATGGGTGAAGGAAGCCAATGAAAGGAACGTCGCGGACGCGGAACGGCAAAAGGCGAATACCATAGGGAGTGCCGGCGGTAGCCACGCAGAAAACGAGACATGGCAAGCACTGCAAGAATGTCAGATCACGTTGCCATTAGGAAGACTCTTGCAGCTCGTGCCGCGATTTACGGAAGGACTAAAAACGGTCATGACAGACGGTATAGCCCCACCGGCACCAGTCCTCTTCTCGAATCCGGAGGAGGGACCGACGGTGGTGGACACTAGTAGTCCGGTGATTACAGCTATTGTCAAAGGGCACGAACTTCCCGGCACAGTAATCGATGGAGGTTCCGGGGTGAACGTAATAAGCCTCCGCACGTGTGATGCCTTGGGTATACATGAATGGGAGCCATGTCCGTTCTGGCTACGGATGGCGGATACGAGCTCTGTACGGCCGACGGGCTTAATACGGAAATTGGAAGTCACCATAGGAGGTCACACATTTCACATCTCGGCTGTAGTGCTGCAGCTACAGGCGCAAGGCGCGTACCCACTGTTGCTGGGCAGACCATGGTTGAAAACAGCACACATCAAGCAAAATTGGCGGAAAAATATGATTACCTTCCGGCGCGGAAAAGCCAAGGTCCGGGTACCGACACAACCACGGACGAGCAACGGTAAGGAATGCACACCGTTGTATGCGGAATGCGTGAACATGCTTGAAGGGTTGGCAGACGACGAAGAAGCCCAGTACTTGGAGGAAAACCCGAAGATCGTACCACTTTTCGAGATTGACGTGGCTGAAGCCGTAGCGCCATACTTGCCGCAGCGGGACGAAACCGAAGCCGAACCAGACAAAGATTCGATTCGGGAAATACGGCAAGCACAGGAAGCGTTGGAACGGGAAATGGCTGTTTCCCAACGGGTAAAAACATCCCAGCTCGACGAAGTGAACCTAGGAAGCAAGGACGAATCAAAGCCGGTACACATCGCCAAAGAAATGAAGCCGGAAGATAAAGCGGCGATGATCAAACTTCTCACGGAGTTTCGCGACGTATTCGCCTGGTCATACGAAGACATGCGAGGGCTGGACCCTCAATTATATCAGCATCAGATCCACTTAGGCAAGGACGCGAAACCAGTGGCGCAAAGACATTACCAAATGAACCCCAACTAGGCCGCCAAAGTGAAGGAGGAAATCGACAAACTCCTAAGAGTGGGCTTCATCCGGCCGGTAAAGAAAGCGACGTGGCTGAGCCCCGTCGTCGTCGTCCCAAAGAAGAACGGTAAAATCCACGTGTGTGTAGATTACAGGAAACTAAATGCAGCCACAATTACGGATGCATTCCCTCTTCCGTTCACGGATGGAGTACTGGATGCCGTCGCCGGCCATGAAGTTTATAGCTTTTTAGACGGGTTCAGCGGATACAATCAAATCCGGATGCACCCTGACGACCAGGAGAAGACCGCGTTCGTAACCGAATGGGGAGTGTTTGTGGCCGTAGTAATGATGTTCGGACTAAAAACGGCACCAGCAACTTTCCAGCGAATCATCATGGAGATCTTCGGCGAATACATTCCAGCCTTCATGCAGGTTTTCCTGGATGACTTTGCAGTCTATAGCCGGGAAAAAGACCATTTGCAGCACCTACGGTTATGCCTTGAAAAGTGTAGGTTATACCGGCTAAGCTTAAACCCAGCAAAATGCATCTTTGGGGTTTCAAGTGGAATCTTACTGGGACACATTGTAAGTAAGGAGGGCATTGCGGTCGACCCGGACAAAGTAAACGCGATACTAGGGGCACCGGCGCCGAAAACGGCCAAAGCACTAAGCCGATTCTTAGGACAGATCCGGTGGCACAGCCGGATGCTCCATCACTTGGCTGACTTGGCTACACCATTACACACCGCGGTACATCGGACACCGTTCCAATGGACGGATACGGAGGATAAGGCATACAATGCCCTGAAGGTACTTTTGTCGCAAGCACCCGTCGTGCAGCCTCCGGATTGGAGCAAGGAATTTCATGTGTTCGTTGACGCTTCCGACATCGCTATCGGCAGCACCTTAATGCAACTTACGGAGCCCAAATGGTACCGGCCGGTATATTACGCCAGCCGGAAGCTGTCCCAAGCGGAGAAGAACTATTCGACTACGGAACGGGAGGCCCTGGGCATGATCTACAGTGTCACAAAGTTTCGTCATTACCTATTGGGAAGGAAGTTCTCCTTTCATGTGGATCACTCGGCGCTCCTGTACTTAGTGTCCAAGGCGTCCCTGACCGGTAAGTTGGCCCGTTGGACCTTGCTGTTGCAGGAGTTCGAATTCGAGATCTTCCACCGGCCCGGAATCCAGCATGCCGTAGCAGACTACCTGAGCCGGTTAGAGTCCGGAGAATCAGGCGACGGAGTATCGGATGAATTCCCGGACGCAGAGTTATTCCGTATCACCCCGGAAACGGCAGCGGACGACACGGTGGCATCAGAAGATAGGTGGCTGACAAACATGCACCAGTTCCTAAGCACGGGCCTGCCACCGGAGGAAATGAACCGGGACGAGAGGAAACGACTGGCGGTGCAGAGCCGCAATTTCTGTCTGTTACGAGACACTCTCTACCACAAGGGAGCAGATGGAATATGGAGACGGGCAGTCCGTAGTGACGAGAAACAAGTAATCTTACGGGAAGCACACTGTGGGGTTGCCGGAGGACACTATGCCGGGGAAGCGACGGCAAGGAAAGTATGGCAGAGCGGCTTATGGTGGCCCACGACGTTAAAAGACGCCGTCAAGTATGCTAAGGAATGTGACCTATGCCAATGAATGGGCCAGCCTATGGAGCAAGCACGGATGCCACACCAACCGGTACTTCCACTAGAGCCATTCCAAAAGTGGGGGTTGGATTTTGTCGAACCGTTCAAGCCACCGGCAATGAGAACGGGTAATCGTTATGTCATCGTGGCAACAGATTATTGCACTAAATGGGTGGAGGCTAAGGCCTTGAGAGACAACACCGCGTCATGCACAGCAAAATTCCTGTACGAGAACATTTGGTGCCGATATGGATGTCTAATTGAATTAATCAGCGACCAAGGAGGGCACTTCCTCGGCCAGGTAGTTGAAAGCTTAACAACGTTCTATGCCGTGGTCCATAAACGGAGCACACCATACTACCCACAAGCAAACGGGTTAGCAGAGTCAACCAACAAAACGCTCCAGAACATTCTCCGCAAAATCGTCAATGAAAACCGGACGGACTGGGATACAAAGCTCCATAGCGCGCTATGGGCGTACCGAACGGCATACAAAACAAGTATCCGAACAACGCCGTTCCGGTTAGCGTTCGGCTTAGAGGCGGTCATGCCGGTGGAATTTCAGGTACCAAGCTTACGAATCCAACTACGGGAACGGCTGAATGAAAAGGAGTCGGAGGAAATGCGGCTAGCAGCACTATGCGAACTGGAGGAGCAACGGCTGGCCAGCATCCTACACATGGAACTGGAGCAACGACGACGGAAAGCGTTCGTTGACCGTCACCGGAAAGGTAATGAGAAGATGTTCGAAATCGGAAAGCCGGTGCTAGTATTCCAAACGAGGATGGGCAAGATGCCGGGTAAACTCCGGTTTAGATGGACAGGCCCGTATTGGCTGACACGGGAATACAACGGGTCCTATCAGTTAGGGACACTTGCCGGTGAAGTGCTAGGCAAGTGGGTCAACGGATTTAGACTAAAGCCCTATAAAGGACCGATGCCAAGTAACCCGTTTATGCAGCCCACCGGCACTATACCGGGAACCTGTCCGGGAACGGTACGAATGGAAGAAAAAGACGACGGGGAACCCGTAGCAGAGGCGAAGGAAGACACGGCAACCCGTAAGGAAAACGGTAAGGGTCCGAAGGGACCTACGGATGTGTAAGATCACATACCATCATTAAAAAAAAAAAAAAAAAAAAAAAAAAAGGAAAAAAAAAAGAAAAAGAAATCATTAAAAATCGAGGTATGAACGGACGTGAAAGCAAGGAGCGAAAAGGTACGTAGTGGGCATTTAAGAGCCGCCACGTTACTTAATACTAAATTGGTACACGACGTGCGCATGCTCGGAAAAGGCGCCAAGACGCACAGAGAAAAAGCAGAACGCATGGAGACCTTTTCATTTCGCGAGCCAAGAAGCACAGAAGCACCAAGGCGGTTGAAGCTTATCAGACGCGAACCTGCACTTAGAGAACCCCCACGTTCGGAACTCTCTCTCTCTCGCTCTCACTCTCATCACCACTCTACCTCGCCATCTTTCCTCGACCTCGAAGCAGACATGGACCCACAAACGCTGTCGGAAGCGGCCAGGAAATGGCTCAGGCAACACGGACTGGATGGGTTCTTGACCATCATGGAGGCACCACCGCACAAAGAAGCCGACCGGGTCATCAAGGAGCTCGACACAGAAGTCATCACCGAGGAAGCGATCCGTGCGCTAACAGGCCTTCCGGAGGGAGGTATTTTTCAGATCGATAACCCAACCTCGAAGCAACTCATCCGATATTTCGGTGAGTACTCTCTAGCCGGCAAAGGCTATCGAACGCAGGGCGGCGAAGATCCGCTATTCAGGGAGATAGCTCGAGTGCTCCATGAGTACGGCCACGTGTACCCTCGACCCCCTGTCATGCCAAAAAATCAGGCAGGGATGATCATAGCCACCTATGAAGGGATCAAGGTGGATTGGCCGGTGTTGATTGCAGACGGTTTGTGCGCGGCAATCGACACGGTACGAGGAAAGGACGGCAAGGAGGGCCGAAAGTTGTGGCATGCCGTAGCTCAGTGGATAACATTGCTCGCGCCGCCGGTCGAGACCGTTCAGCCAAACAAGCGGCCAAGATTATCGGAAGGAAGCACCTCCAAGCCCGCGTCCAAACGACAGCAGCTGCTGGCGTCGAAGGTGACGAAAGGGAAGAAACGGCTCCCAGAACCGGAGGAGGTGTCACCGGTCCGACCCGTTAAGATAACCATACGGCGACCGGGACAGAAGGAACCGGAACCCTTGACGGCACAGATACATGCCGTTACCCAGGAAGAGGAAACGGAGGAGCCAGTAGAGCACCTCCAACGACGGTCAAGTAGGACCGCCGGGACAGCGGGGGAGCGTTCGGACCCGCAAAAGGAAGAAACGCCCCCAACTCAACCTGAGCAAACCACAAGGGAGGAACCGAAACCGGTGCGTATAGAACCGGCCTTGTTGACTTCTATACAAGAAGTCATTCCAACGGCTCCGGAGACGGCGAGAACCGGAACTCAACAGCCGGCGAGCCCAGCCAGCACACACAGCGGCCAAGGAGTAGAACCAGAACGGCAGATACAGGCACTCAGGCCAGACAATTCCACAGTGAACGAGCCGACCCGACCAGTACAGCAGCAAGGCACCAGTAGCATGTGGCTACGGTGGGTAGGCGAGCAGATCGCCGGAGCGGTCGAGTACATAGAGGCGGAGGAGAGAGCGCACCACGAACGGTTGCTCGTCACAACCGTAGATCTAGAGACGGCCCGGTCCAGAATCCGGAGCCTTGAACAAGACTTGGACAGGGTCACAAGGGAAATGGCTCAATTGGCTTTGACAACACAAGTCCAAGCACCGGTGACTCCAGGCAATGTACAGAATAAAGCGTCAGATCAACCTGTACATAGCAATCAGACCCCGGCAACGGAAACCGTTCCGGAGAGAAATGCGGCACAAGCCCAAGAGCTTGCGGACTTAAAGGATGAGCTAGCTGCCCAAGAAGCGCTGAGGAGCCGCGAAAGAGAGTTGAAGACGGCAGCGGAGGCAGAACTCAAAAAGACTGCTGAGAATCTACGCTGGGCCGAGGAGAGCTTACGAAAAGGCCACCAAGCGTACGACCGGCTCAAGGAGGAGAAGGAGAAAATGCTGCAAGAGAAGGACAGGCTCCGGAGAAACGCCGAAACAGAAGTAGAGCGCCTGAAAGAGGAACTCCGGCAGCTAAAGGACCGGGAGGACCGGAACCATCGCCAGATCAACGGCAAGCTCAAACAAAAAACGGAGGAATTTGAGCACTTGCACCGGGAGTATAAACGGTTGCAAACAGAGCACAAGGAACGGACGGACGAGCTCCGGCAAGCAGTTGATCGGACCGCAATGGCATACGCTAATGAACAAGCGGAAACCAGAAGACGGTTGGAAGAGGCGGAGAAGGTTCGGACAGAGCTCCTCAGGCAACAGCAGGCGGAAAGAGAAAGAGCGGCGGAGGTACTGCAGAGGCTGCAAACAACATATCAAGGGCAGCTAACGCGCTACAGAGAGCAGGCGGAGGATACAGCTAATCTCATCAAGCAGTTGAAGGAGGAACGACAAGTTGTGGAAAGTAGAGCGCAAATGGGAGCAAGTCGCATCCAGGATATCATGCGGGCCTGGTTGAACCAGACCAAGAGCTTGATTGACAACGGTTCCGTCAAATGGTGGACCAAGTGGGCCCCGAACGCGGCGAAACTCCAATTGCTCCGGGCCGACGTAGAGAACCGGCGGAAGGAGGGAGATGATTGCTATATGCTAACTTCCGAAGACTTCACCGGCATAAGAGATGAGCTGGCCGAAGATTTTCAAGCCTTGGCAGAGGACCAACTAGGGCAAGTCCGGCAACTTGTAGCTCAGCTGGACGACGACAGGCTGGAGGCGCAGATCCAGTTTGAAAGCTACGAGAGGTCCCGGATCCGGGAAGAGAAAGCACGAGAACCAATAACGGTCAACCTCAGTGATGAGGAACCGTTACTAGAAGGAGACCGGACCGGAAGCAGTCAAACAGGGATGCCGGAGTCAGAGAAACAAACGGAGCAGCCGCCTATAGAGCAGCCGGAGCAGTCTCAGTCCCAACCGCAACCACAGCAGCAGCAGCAAGCACAGCCGCAACAACCACAACCGGAAGAACAATTGTAAACTTTGGAACAAAGTATTTTGGACAATTTGGGTGAACAATGAAGGGGCCGAGAAGGGTTCGACGTACAAGGTACTGTCCCACGGGCGTGCCATGTGTTACCGGCCGGCAAGGAGTCCAAAATACGGAGTGAAGGAATTAATTAAGTATGGTTGTAAATAAGCATAGTATGGACGGACGGACTGGAAACGGTATGCCGTTCCAGATCCGGACGGATCCCGAATAGGTGCGATAGGCACCGTTTTGTACTACGAGCCGGAAACCTATTTAAAGGCCCGGACCCCATTGTAATCGCAGCGGATAATTAATAGAGCGTATGGTGTTTATACTTCTGTGTTGATTTCCGTTCTGTAATTACTGTTATATCTTACAAGTGTAATTAACAAAAGCGCTCTAATCGTGTAACCTACTTAAGTCGGTGTAATCGTTGAGTCATAATCCTATGCCGTAATCACCCTTTGGTGAAGTGTCTCCGTGACACCTTGTGTTAGGCCTTGTCCGGTCAGAGAACAACATGTTGTGACACTCATCAAGAGTAAGTTATCATGTTCAAAGACTTACTTATGATTCATTCATGGTTAATCATTATGCTTATATGTCTCAAGTTAAAAAAGTAGAAGAACCATCATGTTTCGAGGAAGCAAGTAAAAGTGAGAAATGGCAAGATGCAATGGACAAGGAGATGCAAGCATTAGTAGATAACCAGACATGGGTCCTTGTACCAAAAGGTGAAACACAAAAGCCAATTGGATGTAAGTGGGTATTTAAGGTAAAACACAATTCTAATGGTTCAATTGCTAGATATAAAGTTGGATTGGTAACAAAAGGTTTTGCACAGACATATGGAATAGATTACGAGGAGACATTTAGTCTTGTAGCAAAAATGACCACAATAAGGACATTGTTAGCAATTGCAGCAACAAAAAGTTGGAAATTGTATCAATTAGATGTAAAAAATGCTTTTCTAAATGGTGATTTGTTGGAAGAAATATACATGGAACAGCCAGAAGGGTATGTTCACCCTAAATTTCCGACTTATATTTGTAAGCTCCAAGGGCATGGTACCACGAATTAGTGGTATATTTGATGCAAAATGGTTTTAGAGAATCCGATGTTGATCCTTTTTTGTTTGTGAATGTGACAAAAGGAAAACTCATTACTATATGCATTTATGGACTTGATTGTTACAAGCGATGATGATGAGAATATCAATGATGTTAAAAGGAAGTTGAAATCTGAATTCAAAATTTCAGATCTTGATGAGTTGAAATATTTCTTAGGTATTGAGATAGTAAAAAAAGAAAATGTATTGAGATAGTAAAAAAAGAAAATGAATTATGCTTATCTCAAAGAAAATACTTGCTTGATGTGCTTAAGAAGTTTGGAATGTCAACATGTAAACCATTACAAATACCTTTGGATGTTAATGCTAAGCTTACATATGATGAAGGTGAAAAGATTGAAGATTCTCAGCTATATAGAAGTATAATTGGGTCATTGACTTATGCTACAATCACAAGGCCAGACGTTGTTCATGTTGTTGGCGTTTTGTCACAATTTATGTAGGAGCTCATGGTGAATCATTTAAATGCAGTTAGAAGAATTTTGAGATACATAAAAGGAACAATCAATTATGGTTTAATTTATGATAATGATGTTAATCTAGACCCAAAAGGATATTGTGATGTTGTTTGGGTTGGATCTCCAAATGATAGGAGAAGCATATCTGGATATTTGTTTATGATAGGTACAAAAACCATATCATGGAGTTTGAAGAAACAACCAACTGTAACATTGTCATCAATAGAAGCAGAGTACAGATCTCTAGCAAATGCTACTTGTGAAATGATGTGGTTGAAGAAGTTATTGGGTGATTTACAAATAAATTATGGTGATTTTATTTTATGTTCAGATAGTATGTCAGCAATCTATTTAGGAAGAATCCAATATTTCATGCAAGGAGCAAATGCATTGAAGTTCACTATCATTTCATAAGAGAAAAAGTGATAACCAAAGAAATTCTTTTGTTACATGTTAAGACAGGTGATCAAGTTGCATATATATTTACAAAGTTTTTGGATTCAGAAAAGTTAAAAAAGTTCATGCGTCAAAAGAACATAGGAGATATATCATCTCGAGCTTGAGGGGGAGTGTTGGAAGTCAAGATCATACTTGGAAGGACTTGAACACATGACATATGTGTTCACAGTTAGTTGATTTAACTATAATACCATTATTGATTTATTTATATTATTCAATAGTCAATATTAGTTAATGGTAAAGGTAATTGCATGTCATAATATGTGCATGCAAAAGTGGTGTGCATGCAAAAAGCGTGTTTAACAAGTGGCGTTCATGCAAAATTTCTTTAGTAGTATAAAAGAAGGCTATAGACTTTTGAGTGTAGAATAATCGTATATGTAAGAGCTCTTCCCCCTATATTGATACATATCTTTTCATTCTTATACTATTATAGCTTGAATCTTTCCTATATATCTACATCATTTGTTAATGTCTAAGTTTCTATCACTATATATGTATGTTACAAAGCATAATGGGGTTCGAGGAGGGAGACATGAAAAACATCATGAATCCGGAAGTGGGATGGAAAGGCCAACCAAAAGGCAATGGGATTGTTGCGCTCAACTATACAGAATGGTCCCAACTTCATGTAATCAAGTTTCGCACATGGACGAGTAGTAGAGATGTTTCGTCGTAACAACTAGACCGTGTCGCTGACAACAAAGGGTGGAGTGGCAGAGTGATGGCGATCAACTTGCTTCTTGCTTTGTTCGCCAACGAGACTAAGCTCTAAGGATAAGTCATGATGTAGCTCTTCTAAAACGTGGGCTCAACCCTCTGCCGAAGGGTTCATAGAAGTTGTAGGGAGGGAAATCTTGAACCAAGGATGTAAACCATAGTTTGCAAAGAAGGGAGTGATGCAAGTCGATGCATGGAGAGAATTATTGTAGGCGAATTCTGCTAGTGAAAGTAAGTTGACCCATCATCTTGTTGGTAACTAACCAAGCATCGAAGACATTGCTCAAGGATTTGGTTGACGCACTCCTTCTGACCGCCAGTTTGGGGGTGATATGTGGAGGACAACTTCACAGAGATGCTTAAAGTGTGCAACAGCCACTGCCAAAAGTGAGAGACAAACTGGGGTCCGCGATCGGAGATGACATCGTTGGGGAGTCCACATTGTTGAGGAGTAGATGTTGTTACGAAGGCGCTACGACTCTTCTGTGTGCACAGCAAATCATGATGTGCTGGATCGTTTAGTGCTCAAGACAGAAAGGGGAAGGGGAAGGAGACTTACCTCTGCACAGTCCAAAAACTTATATTCCATTACACACAAAGTTCAACTCTCTCTCGTTAGTTTTCTGTTTTCTGTTCTTACTTTCTCTCACTTACAACTTACTACTCTTCTCTACTACTTTTCTACTTACTTTTTACCTAAGTTATAAGTCACTTACATATGCAGCTAATTAGTTGTCAGTAGCTAAATAGTTGTTTCACTTTTATGTCCACTAGTAGCTAATTAGCTTTAAATAGCTACTATAGCTTATTTCTCAATAAGCATCACGTACCTTTGTTGAGCATGCTTCTCAACACTCCCCCTCAATCTCAACTTATCCTATCTTGGGATCATCTTCAATCTTCTTTTCTTCATGCTTTTCAGCTACCATGCCGATGGTTATAACTCCCATCATGTCTCTAAACTATGTATGTTTTTCCATGCTCAATCCCTTCATAAGAATATCAGCCACTTACTAATTTGTACTTACATACAGCAAATCCACATCTCCATCAATCACTTTTTCCCTAACAAAGTGATAATGCACTTCAATGTGCTTTGTTCTTGTATGGAACACTGGATTTTTTGCAAGCTGAATGTTGCTCATATTGTCACACCAAATTGTCACTGCACCATCTATATATTGTCCCAAATCAGCAAGCAATCTTCTGATCCATACCTCTTCACAGGTAGCTATTGCAGCTCCTCTATATTCAGCTTCAGTACTTGATAATACAATAGTAGCTTGTTTCTTGCTACTGCATGAAATAGCTGCATTTCCCAATGTAACCATATATCCACTTGTGGATCTTTTATCAGTTTCGCTTCCAGCCCAATCAACATCTGTATATCCTTCCAGCTTTATGTCCAAATCAGCCCTGTAAAATAGTCCATAATTTTGAGTAGCCTTTACATACCTCAAAATTCTTCTTATGCAGTCCAAATGTGGCTTTGTTGGCTGTTGCATAAACAGGCTGACTAATCCAACAACATAACTCAAATCAGGTCTTGTTATGGTCAAATATATAAGGCTGCCCACCATAGACCTGTACATGTTTACATCTTCTATTTTGGCTCCCAAATCAGCCCTCAATTTGCAGTTCTGATCTAGTGGTATACCAATAGGTTTGCATCCAAGCATACTATACTTCTTCAACATAGTTGTTGCATACTATTTTTGCAACATATATATACCACTTTCAGATTTGATCATCTCAATGCCAAGAAAGTATCTCAGCTCTCCCAAATCCTTCATATGAAAGTGCATTTCAAGAATTTTTTTCAGCTTGCTTATTTCATCCATAGAACCACCGATGATTAAATCATCTACATAAATCACAATCACAAGGATGCAATCACTTATCCTTTTTACATATAATGATGGATCAGCCTTTGACATTTTGAAAGAAAATTTTTTCAGAGATTCTGAAAGTTCTTTATGCCATGCCCTTGGTGCTTGTTTCAATCCATAGAGAGCCTTTTTCTGCCTACATACATATTTTGGATGCTTCTTATCTTCAAAACCTCGTGGTTGACACATATACACTTCTTCTTCTAAGTTACCATGTAAAAAAGCATTTTTTACATCCATATGGTGCAGAACCCATCTTTCTTTCTTTTTTTTCCAAAAAATATATTCTTCATTAGTAGAATTCTGCATACATGAGGAAATTATTAAGCTAAAACATTACATTTTGGATGCTTCTTATCTTCAAAACCTCGTGGTTGACATATACACTTCTTCTTCTAAGTTACCATGTAAAAAAGCATTTTTTACATCCATATGGTGCAAAACCCATCTTTCTTTCTTTTTTTTCCAAAAAATATATTCTTCATTAATAGAATTCTGCATACATGAGGAAATTATTAAGCTAAAACATTACAATGGCTTTAGCCATGATGACCTATGAAAACCACAAATAATGCATTCTAAGCTTCTTTTCACCTTCTCACCCAACATTTTTGGCAATAACTTCACGGCACAAAGCTATTACCCTTGTTTGCCTAGCATGTGATTGATGCATTCCATAGTGCAACGTCTATCATAGACATGGTTAGACAAACCTCGTTTTCCTTTAACCAAAGTGCCACATGTTGTGGACCTATTCAAAAGATTGTCTTGCAAATAGGAATTGGGCCTATCATCGGTGAATCTTCAACAGCATTTCCATTGCCCTCTCTGTTCGATATCTTTGCCTATGGATGCCATAATAGGGAAGATAATCCACAATTACTCATCATTATGAAAAGCTCAAGGAATATGCTTCATTTTCAACATCAAAATCATATCAACCAACATCCATGTTTTGTATGCCCTATTATAATTGCATTCCATGAGACCACATTTGTAGTTAGAAGGTGCTCGAACACATCTCGTGCTTCAACAATCCGGCAAAAATGATCGTGAGAGTTCCATTTCCAGCTTTCATAAGTCCTCCTGAAATAGGCCTGTGTACTAGAAGTTTTGTGACATAAATTGGAGATATTGTCGATTAGAGTACAATAGTGTATTGCACCTTCCTCTCCAAATAATACTCTCTCTACTTTAACTTCCATTGCAGCCATAACAACAGCCACCACAAAGGCCCATTACAACTTTTGTACTAGAATTCCCTCAAATTTCCTATATCTTACCAAAGTTGGTTCGTAAACATGAAATCCACAATCTCTAAAATTCTCCCTAAGTAATGTTGTTGCGATGCCAAAGCCCATAACCCCCAATAATGTTGATGCCATGCCAAATCCCATAGCACTGTCCATCGAATTCAACATGTTGTACTAATAGAGCTTCTTTGACTATTATTTCTTGATCGTTGCTGCATATGAGAGGTCCCATATCCAAATGAGCATACCATATGAAATACTGGTTTGCTACTGCGATGAGTGCCAAAGAAAATAGAAAGGCCCATGCTTCTTGTTACCGTACGAGATGTACGGGTGATTGATAAGTGTGATAAGTGAGGGTGAAAGATGTCATGTGTTGATATGTATGTGTAATGTTATATGATTATGAGTGTGAATGTAAGTGTGAGTGTGGTAGATACAAAGAGGTGTGAGTGAGTGACTAGGTGTGAATGCCCAAGGGACTTGCACCCTTGTGTATCTACCCCTTTGTACCTATTTAACCCCTTATGGGGAATGAATGAAGAGAATGATCATTTCTCTCTTAACCTCTCTCTCTCATCATCTCTCTCTCTCTTCCCTCTCCCTAACATTGAACCCCCTTGGGAGGGGGGTGGAGCCATTCTAGGCACCACCCCCCACCCCGCAATGCTTCTCAATGCACATCCCGCACCGATCACCATCTCCATTGCTATCATCACACTCACCATGTCTGTCTTTATCATAATTATCACTAACCCTAACCCTAAAACCTACAACACTTCTTCAAGCAATAAATTGGCAAGAGTAGCCCATGAAACACCCCTCTAAACTTGTAGTTCCTCAAACAGTACTTGTTCCTCAGCTAGAAATCCACAGTTCACGTCCATACCAATTTCGTTGATTCCTACAAAAACTGAATGAGTCTACTCTCCTCATCCCCTCATGATGATCTGCTTCAACCCCTGCCACCATCCTCACTCATCCTTTTCAAAAAATAGGAAATCTACTTCATTTACCACATCCACCATCTTGAAAGTCCAGTACCTACAAAATCCAGTGTGCTCTCCTTCTCCCCTCATGAAGGTATGCTTCAGCCCCCTACACCATCTTCATTCATGTTATCAACAATATAAAGTCAACTTCATTGTCAACATCCATCTCTCCATTTTCAACAATTTCTTATACCTACCCAAAAATAGTTTGAATTCACTCTCCTCAGACCCTCATAAAAATCTGCTTCAGCCTTCAACACCATCTTCACTCATGATTATAGACAATCTGCTTCATTTTCAACATCAACCATCTCTCCATTTTCAGCAATTTCTTGTACCTACTCATAATATTCTGCTTCACCCCCCACACCATCTTCAGTTCTCCTTATCCCTCAAAAGAATTTGCTTCTTAAGTCCACATCAACCAGCTCGCCGATTACCACCAAATTCCGGTATAAATGATAGCAAAATGATTATAAAATGTTTCCTCATCCCCTCATATATTTGCTTCAGCCCCCACACCACCGTACTCATCCTCTCGTCATGGCAATATGATATAAAAACAATAACTACATGACAACAACGCAAGAAACCTAAGAAACCTACAATCTTCTTCATTTCGTCCACCTAACTTCTCACCTACCAACTTGGCATGTCGCTGACTACCACCAACCTCTCCACCACCCCAACATCACTCGTCTCAAGCTCGCCAATCATCTTCCATCTCACTGAATTCCTACTCATAATAATGTGCTTCAACCCCCACACCATCTTCACTCATCCTTATCGCTCAAAAAGAATTTGCTTCTTAAGTCCACAACAACATCTCGCTTATCGGCACCAATTCCAGCTTGCCATGTTGTTGACTACCACCAACATCACAATAACATCACTTATCCTGACAAAAATAGCATCACTTATCTATGTTATGTCATGTTATTTGTACTAAAGATGGTGCCCGTGGCGGGAACAACCAACGAGGCGGTACATAGTTCCACTTGATATCTGCAGTTTCATTCAACATAATAGGTATAGATGACCAGACTCTACAAATTCTCATTCTTTTCTTATTAGTTGTGTGTCCAAAACCCTTATAATTGTCATATTCACCTTTAACCATGTGTACCAATAAGTCCCAAAAAGACTTAACCTGATCCACGATGTGAATGTTTCCATCATTGTATAGCTTGGAACACCTAGCTTTCCAAAGAACCCATGAAGCCAAAGAAGCGACAATTTGCCAGACGTAACTACGGGAGAAAAACTTGATTCCTTGCAAGGAGATCGAAGTAGAGTTTACCTACAAAATTCTGACATGTAATGTCAAGGAAGAATAATGATGATGATAGAAAGTCATTTGTTGATCTAACCCTCCCCAGAAGACTGCACCCCACGTGAAAATCCCCGACCTATACTTACGACCTAGTAGCCTAAGAATTCTAAACCAAATTTTTTTTGCGACAACACATTCCCAAAATACATGATGCAATGACTCACGTACAAAACCACACATAACGCATGACCGATCAGCTACAGATCCCCTCATCAAATCACCTACTAGCAACACGTAATGAATTATCAACCAACAAAAGTGTAATATCTTGTTCATACATTTAATTGACCAAAACTGTTTCCAAAACATCACATATGAGAAGATGAGACATTACCTTCCTCCCAATACTTTTTTCCAGCAGGTACTGACTCGGTCTAACTCAACATAAAGTTTCTCCCAAACGCCACCGAATATGTGAAAAATGGGAGGACCTTAGTGGAATTATTAGGCATGGATAATTTCCAACCATAATCTGCAGGATCCCACTGCAGATCAACAAGTGGCCTAGAGTGTAAAACCCAAATATGAGATGCATAGTTAGCAATTAAGGGACTAAGGTCAATAAACAATTTTTTATCCAATCTAGCAATTACTCACATGGGTAACTGCTTTGCAGCGGACATAATTGGAGACTCGTCATCTACTAATACCAACCTACGATTATCCAACACTTCATAGAAGTAGAAGCTACCATTTTGATGCTATAAACGAGCACCTATAAGTATATTAAGTGTCGAAAACATATCGTACCAACTTTGAAAATGATTGAACTGCAAAGTTGGTACTGTGACCTGATACACCATGGACAATTGAGATACCACTATGTTTGCCCCTCTTAAGTTAGACAACCTATTCTTTCGGTCTTGTGCTAATGTCTACAAAAATTTTATCCAATCACAATTGTTCGGGCTAGACCATTGTCCATTGCAGCCCAAGATAACCTAGGTCATAGACCCAACACACATGCAGCTTCATCCGTAAATAAAGGGTTCCATATCAAAGGTTGACGCATGAATTGAGGAAAAGTTTTCGGTGGCAAGAAAATAAGTGCTTGATGAATACTTTCCCATGCTCGAAATATTCCATTAAAGAAACGTAAGGATCAAACATTAGACTTAGGTAATGGAAAATCTGCATTGAAAAACCATCTAAGACTATCATTCTATTGACCACCTATTGATGGCTTGACCTTATGTAAATGCCTAATCCATAACTTTTTCCATAACTCCTCTCCTGGCAATAAACTCCTAACAACATGTTTAGAAACTAACGCTTTACTTTGCATAAAAGGATCAATCAAACCTAGACCTCCTTTCTGCTTAGATTGTATAAGAACTGTCCAAGCTACCTTTGCTACCGAATTGTCAGACATGTTGTTACCCCAAATAAAATTCTGTATTGAACGTTGTACTTTAAGCATTATTGTCCTCTGTTGAGCGGCAAGCTCAACTGGATCCGGATTGGCTGAGTAAGCCCGAGCCGGATTGGCATCCGGAAGGATGAGCCGGATCGGTGAGCCAGTGAGTTGGGGAGCTGGTTAGCCGGATCCAGTAGTAATCAGAAGCCTAGTAGCAACCTAGACTACTAGGTAGTTAATGTCTCGTAGTTAGTGTCAGATGCTCATGTGAGCATTGAAGTACACCATACTTCTGTTAGTCCTCTTAGGACTTGTATAAATAGTTTTGTTGAGCACGTTGTATGTACAGAGTATTTTACAGAGTTTTTGATAATAGATTTATGTTGTTCTGCTCTCTCTCTGTCTCTCCTATGTACCTTCTGTGTGTTAATCTCTCTCTCTCTCTCTCTCTCTCTCTCTCTCTCCCTCTCTCTCTCTCTCTCTCTCTCTCTCTCTCTCTCTCTCTCTCTCTCTGTTGCTATCCAGCTAAGCCGGTTGTCTAACGCTTCCGCACCTTCGTTTTTACATGGTATCAAAGTGCGAGGGTTGAGAACCTCTGCAGCCGACATCAGCATCTGAAGAAAAACCCTAAGACCTGGTAAGAACAGAAAGAGAAGTGATGGACAGAGGAATGGCTAGCTCACTCCCGATGGAGAAGCTCGACAGATCCAACTATGCATCTTGTTCATACAAGTTGCACCAATACCTGCTTGGGCATGGTTACTGGAGCTATGTCGATAGAGCTAATGACACAGCCCCTGATGCGGCACACAAGGACTTCCTAGTGTGGGAACAAGCGGCAAGCAAAGTGATGTACTACTTTGCGTCCAGTGTCGGAGACCAGCTATTGAGCCATGTCCAAGATGCCAAGACGCCAAAAGAAGCTTGGGGAAACCTGAAGAAGGTTTTCGCGGCGAGCACTACGGCCCGGAAGCTGCAACTCCGAAAGGAGTTGAGCAATGTCCGACAGAAGGACATGTCAGTAGCCGATTACACGGCCCGAATCAAAGAGATCTGTGACTCACTTGCCTCTATCAACGTCACTATAGAGGAAGATGAGATGGTGCAGATCTATCTTGGGGGCCTAGCGTCTAAGTTCAGAGCGTTCCGAACGGCGGTATGTACAAGGGAGAATACGCCGTCATTTTTCGACTTATAGTCGATGCTCCTTGTAGAGGAGAACCATGTTGGTGTGTCAACTATTGCACCCACCGACAGTCGGATGTTGTACACAGAGGACCGAAGGCACAGAGAACGTGCCGACAACAATTCCGAACCCTCCACAAGCAGGTGGAGTCAAGGCAGCACCGGAGGCCGGCAAGCAAAGGCCGACACGGAATGTTGGTATTGTGGGAAAAAGGGCCACAGGGAAAGCGAGTGTTGGAAGAAGCACGCCGATTCAGACAGATCCGGATCCGGCAAGGCCGGTAGAGAGAACCGGCAATACTCGCACTACACAAAAGGATCGGGAGGATCCAAAACCGGAAAAGCCGGTAAAGGGGCCAGCCTTGGTGATGAAACACGAGGCTAACTCGATGAAGAAGACCACTTCCAAATCGGAGGAAGTGTGGTACATTGATTCCGGTGTGTCGAATCACATGATGAACCATAAAGAGTGGTTCTCTTTCTTGGAGAAACCGGAACAACCGGGAGTCTTCGAAACCGGAGACGACACTCCTCACCCAATCGTGCATGTCGGAGAAGTCCCTTTGAGGCACATCGGACAGAGGGGGAAGCTAATGAATGTACTACACGTTCCGACTATCACGAAGAACTTGGTGTCAGTCGGTCAGATCGTTGACCAGGGGATGCAGGTGCGGTTTACGCACCTTGGGTGCTTCATCGAGGAAGAGGGTCAGATTATTGCGCAAGGGCACAGAGATGAGAGGATGTTCATCCTCGACACCAATGACGCTGGCACCGCTTTGTTCGCCAAAGGACAGAAGATTGAATCAGATATTGATCTCTGCCACAAGTGAATCGGCCACGTCAATTACCAGAGGCTTCAAGACCTGCAAACGAAACAAGTTGTTTTCGGTTTGCCGAAGTTCAATGGCCGGAAGGCCCAAATATGTGAAGCCTACCAACTCGGGAAGCAACACCGGCTTCCATTCCCCACCGAACGAAATCGTAGTCGTAACAAGCGTGACCTTATTCATTCGGATGTATGGGGACCGGAACAGAACGTTAGTCTTGGCGGGAGTCGATACTTCGTCTCCTTCATTGACGACTACAACCGGCACACATGGATCTACCTCATTGAGCAGAAGAGCGAAGTCTTTGAGTGTTTCCGGAACTTGCAAAGCCTGGTTGAACCGGAAATGGAGAGGAAGATCAAGTGCCTATGGTTGGAAGGCGGGAAAGAATACTTTTCCGGCCAATTCAATAGTTATCTGCAGCAGAATGGAATTCGAAGAGAATTCAGCTGCAGGTACACACCGGAGAAAAATGGTGTGGCCAAAAGGAAGAACTGGTCAATTGTCGATGCGGCAAGGGCAATGCTGGACGAGAAGACCATGCCCCATTTCTACTGGGTTGAGGCGGTCTGGACGACCATCTACATCCAAAAGCAGATTGGTGATAAGGTGTCCGCGCATGAGCTGTATTTCGGGCGCAAGCCGAATTTGAGACACCTTCGGATATTCGGTAGCATTGCATATGTGCATGTCCCGGATGAGAAGCAAAGGAAGTTGGATGCAAAATCAGAGAAATGCAACAAAAAGGAATTCGGAGAGAGTTCAGCTGCAGATACACACCAGAGCAAAACGGTGTGGCGGAGAGGAAGAACTGGTACATTATCGACGCGGCAAGGGTGATGCTGGAAGAGAAGAGCATGCCCAAATTCTACTGGGTTGAGACGATCCGGACGGCCATCTATATCCAAAACCGGATCGGTGACAAGGTGTCCACGCATGAGCTGTATTTTAGGCGCAAGCCGAATTTGAGACACCTTCGGATATTCGGTAGCATTGCATAAGTGCCTGTGCCGGATGAGAAGTGGAGGAAGTTGGATGCAAAGTCGGAGAAATGCATCCTGATCGGTTACTCACATGAGCAAAAGGGGTATAACTGTTATAACCCCCGGACGAAGCAGGTCCAAGTAAGCCGAGATGTTGAGTTTGATGAGACAGCATCATGGTATGCCTTACCGGCTCCGACTTCCAACCCCGATCCGATACCGGAGGATGAGGGTAGTGAGCCTAAACCGGTCCAAATAGAAGACGAAGGGTTTGAGACTCTAGATGTGAGTCCGGAATCATTTCGGTTGAGCAGGCCGAACAAGCGGGAGCCCATTGACTCCGAACTATCACTATGAAGAGAGGAAATACAAAATGCAGGCACAGAGGCAACGACCTCATCCTCGCGATCTTCGCCAAGTAGCGGTTACAACAGAGAGTGCTCTTAGCTGCTCTCACGCTTCTCTGTCTCTCTGTCTCTCTCTCTGTTTCTCTTTTCACTCTGTACGGCAGTTGCACTCAATAACTCTATACAACAAATAATGACAACTCTACACATATAGTGTTTGCCCTAGGTCATATTTATACTAATATGACATTAGGACTATTTACAAATATAGCCACAATGGGCTAACAGAGACATATTTACATATATGTCCCTTCATCAGGTGAGACGTTCTCACCGGGCCTACGTCATCCGGTTCTCACCGGGTCTTCCTTGCCGGGTACTCATCATCCGGTTCTCACCGGATCTTCCGTTGTCGGGTACTCATATCCCATCTGAAGGGACCAAAATCCTAACAGAGCCGTCCTGACATTTTAACCGAGAAACCCTAACAGTTGTCTTATGATGATTATGCACTTCAAAGAACAGTTTATTGGCTTTATCTCCCAGCTCTGCCCATGTAGACGATATATTATGATAATTAAAATCCGCTGAAATCTTTTGTAATTCCAATATCTAGTTCCCTACTTGTATCACTCGGGAATTTATATACCTCGAATATGGTCTTCTCTCTTGCAAATGTTGCAAGGATCTCAATCCCCTACGAAGTCTTCCTATTTTAGTACAAGATTCATAAAATACTTGATTAGCTTTACAGTGAAAAATTTGTTGTGTTTCGCTAATAGCCTTTTGAACACTAGATAATGCATAACCATATGAATAGTCATATTTATTCCAAATATTATGCACTAGGAACACAATCTTGACTAAGAAACACATGATTCGGAATTCTAAACCTAGAATTTCTATGTTTCTCTTGCAAGACTATAACTAAACGAAGTGGTGCATGATCAGAAAAGGAAAATGAAGGTAAGATTCTAATTGAACCTCCTTTGTTCCATAAAAACCTATTCGCATAAAATCTATCTAACCTAGACAAATTGGTATGTGATTGTTTTCTATCCGATCGTGAATAAGCTAAGGAATCTGGCATCCGTACAAAAGAAGACACATGCCACAAGTCCATTAAACCTAAAGAAAAGATTAAACGTTCCCATTCATATAATTCTGAACCAAATAATGTTTTTGATGTGCCTCCTAACCTATCACACCCATCCTCCAACATATTAAAGTCACCCGCAATTGCCCAAATACCTGGGGTTGTACGACCAAGGTGTGTTGTGGAAGTGATTGAGGCGAACCCCAAGTCTAGTGCTCTTCTTGGCGAAATTCAAAAAGACGATTGTCACAATGGACTGCTTGTGAAATCGTGTGGGATAACAAGGTGGGTTCGGGAAAGTTCAAGAGAAGATTCTTGACATTGCTCTGAAGGCCCCGCCGAAAGTGATAAGCTAAAGCTTGATCATCCCAGTTGACGTCGCATACTAGTTGTCGGAATTCTGAAGCATAAACAGAAGTTGCACGCGAACCTTGTTTGAGTATATAAATCTTGCTGAGGAATGTACGTCGCCAATCGGTCTCTCCAAATGTGGCCTCTAACTCGGCGAGGAATGCGGGAAAGTCCTCCAATAGAGGTGACGAAGTTTCTACCAATAGTGCAAACCAAGCTTGGGCCAGACCGGAGAGGAGGATGCCCACAAGGCCGACTTGTCGAAGACCATCTACATAACGTTGAGGTTGTACCTGAATGATCAGCCAAATTTGGTTGATGAACCCCTAGAAACGTGACCTCACTCCATCAAATTTTTCTGGGAGGCTAACCTTAGGCTCAAGAAAATGAGAAGAAGCTAGGCTAGATGTTGGTAGAAGATTGGGCTCTGGGCTAGATTGTGGTGGGAGACTAGGCTCCGCAGGTTGTGAGGAAAGGGAGGTGCCAACTTGAAGTTCTTGTAAAGAATTCCGAAGAGCTTCATTTTCAAGTTGGAGTTGTTGTAAGGCTATCATTATCTGGCTTAAGTCACTAGATGGGTCGGACATTGCTGCAGCTAATGAGAGTGAGAGCTATGAGTATGGAAGGTGAACAAACTATCACGGATAGAAAATATGCACGAGAGAGTAGAAGATAATCAAAGGGATGAGTTGATTAATTGAAAGACTCTGTAACTAGTGTTGTTCACCTTGATTGTAATCTAGGTGAACACACATATTTATACAAGTTCTGAGATTGAATATCTCTAGAATATACTTGTAAAAGTGAATATGCAGAAATTAAGACACAACTAGCTCAGCCGAACAACAACAGAATACAGACACAGGTTTAATGGAAACCTTACACAAGACCGAGACAAAGACAGAGACAGAGTTAGAGCAGAACACACTCAATTGAAAAATAATGACACTATGTGTACATACAATGTGCTCAATGAGCACTTTTATACAAGTCCTTACATAGACTGACAGAAGTATTGACAAGTACTTCAATGCTCATACGAGCGACTGACACTGACTCCCAAAAATATGCCTACGTACTAGGCTAGATTTGTAGGCCTCTAATGGCCTACTGGTTCCAATTTGATCCGGCTCCTGGTTCCAGATATCATCCGGACACCGATCCCGCTCTTCGTTCCGGACACCGATCCGTCTCTAGCTAACTCAACCGATCCGGATCCGGTTGAGCTTGTCCGCTCAACACTCCCCCTCAAGTTCAACTTGAGGTCAGATTGCAATGTCTGTGTCTGTCGTCGCTAGTCCTCTCCTCTGGCTCCACCTAGCGTCTTCCCGCCTTGCACGCGTTCCTCGACCCGTCTGGTTACGCGCACTTCGACCTTCTCTATTGGCTTGTCTGATCAGAAGGCGCATCTCAGCTCCTTTGTTGACACAACTCTGGTGCGTCTCAACCCGTCTGTTCCTCCGTGTCGGTGTCGACTTCCGTTGCCTCCTTGTCCGTTTGGCCGTCAGTTGATCTGGCTCCTCCGAATCAAGCATCGCTTCCGAATTGGGTAACTCCAATTCGTTCCAGCTCTTGTCCAAATTGGCTGTCTCCAATTCGTCCTCAATCTTCAAACCCTACATGACATCGGACCTTGTCCGTGTCTTGGTCTTCCCGACTTTGCCTCCTCCTTTTTCGGTTGGCTTCGGCTTGGGTTCTCCGTTCCGGTAGCTCCCCCTATGTCCGGTCTCGGCTTCTTCAGTCATCCCATGCATTCCGACTTCTTCAGTCGGGCCGAAATAGAAATCGGTTTCCGACTCGGCTTTTCGGTCGTCCTTCTCATTCCTCCCTCTCAAGTTCGGCATATTGAGGGATTGCACACCCAATGCACCGGAAAATTGTCGCAACTTGTCTAAGCCGAGGGGTTTCATGAAAATATCGGCCACCTGCTGATCCGTCGGGACATGTAGCAGTTCCACTTGACTGGAGAGAACGCGCTCTCAGACAAAATGGCAATGCACCTCGATGTGCTTTGTCCGGACATGTAAGCCGGGGTTCTTAGTCAACTGGATGTTGCTGAGATTGTCACAATAGATCGTCGTCGGATCAGACACCTCCACTCGCAGATCCTTTAGAAGCCTTTTGAGCCATATGGCTTCACATGTCACGACAGCCGCTCCTTGGTACTAGGTATCATGAACATATACCAAAACTCCTAAACTCGATAAATATTCAAACCCATGACCTCCTCAACGATGATGTATAGCTTCAACCACTAGGATACATTATATCATATTTATTAAATTGTAAATTTCTATATTAGAAGAAATATATATATAATAGTATGAAACGTCGCCATCGCATAGGTTAATGCATGATTACCAAGTGGCATGCTTGCATGAATGCCAAGTGGCATGCTTGCATGAATGCCAAGTGGCATGCTTGCATGACAAATGGCGAGCATGTGTGCCTATGAGGTGGCAAGCATGCATGTATCCAAAGCATGCTATATAAACATATATCGTACTATTGATGAACCATTCTAGTTCAACGCCAGTCTTTGGCATACTCTTGTAACCCTTGTTCTCATTGCTATTGTAACCCTTGTTCTCATTTCTAATACATTTTCAACATCTTATTTCTGTCTCATTCCTCTCTTATTTTCTACTCCTCATTCTTTTCTTCATTTTAAACTTGTATTTGGCTACGGTCCTGACAGTTTGAACCGGAATTCCTAACCTTCTTCATTGTAATCTTTTTTTCTCCCAAGGAACCTCTCATCCTATCTTCTCATATCCATGACAGCAGTAAGTGAACAAGAATATATGCGCGTTCTAGGTTATCTTGAACGCCTGAGCACCAAGTTCATGGCCTTGGAGCAAGAGAATCAAAGGCTGCTCGGGGATTTACAACAAGTGAATGTTGAGAAAGCTCAACAACATGAGGAATTAACTCAAAGGGTTCAACAACTTGAAGCGTTGCAACAACAAGCATTACAAGCACCAAATTTGACAAAAGAACACAAGATAAGTCTCCCATCAAAGTTTGATGGTACTCAATCACAATTTCGAGGATTTCTAAATCAGGTACGTCTAGTATTTCAAATGCATCCCACTCAATATCCAACAGATTTGGCATGAGTAGGGTTGGTTGGAACTCTATTGAGTGGTACAGCCTTCACTTGGTTTGCGTTGTTACTTGAGAAAAAGTGCCCTATTTTGGATAATTTTGATGAGTTTATTAAAGAGTTCCAAGCTTGTTTTGGAGATTCCAATAGCATGAGAATAGCTATTAATAAGATTCGAAGGTTACGACAAGGGGATCGCCCAGCCTCAGCCTATGCGGCTGATTTTCGCCTTCTTGCATGTGATATTCCTTGGGACGAAGAGGCATTGATGGATCAATTTCTTCACAGACTTCGTAATGATCTGAAAGACTTACTTCTCACTTTTCATGAAGATCTAAAATCTCTTATTGAAGCGATTAGTCGAGTTGTACGATATCACAATCGATTATTCGAGCGACGCTCTGAGCGTCAACAATGGTCTCGACCTCGATCAAAGCAGACATATGCATCAGTAACAACACTACCTACATCTGGAACTATGCATGTCCCTATTTCTAGCCCAATAAGTGGTCCTATTTCAATAGAAATTCATTGTACACGTCGTCGAGGACCTTTAACAGAAGTTTAAAAGCAGAGACGTCGGGCGAACCGCCTATGTTTATATTGTGGTGATTCAGGACATATAGCGATAAATTTTCCTCATCGACCTAAGCGTCAAGTTTACCAAGTGCTAGTACTAAATTGGATCTCGATTCTCCAAATACATCTAGCAATCCTAGTAGCCCTACACCTTCAAATCGTTTTGAAGTACTTAGCCAACTAGACGAGGTGTTAAACGAGTAAATCCAACCAAAATAGGAGCCATTTGGTTGGATAACCCAGAATTTGTAGAGTCAATCCACAGTAATGGTTCCATTTCATCGAACCAAGTTAATTGGGTTTTTGTGGCACAAGTTGAGCTTAGTACCTCTAGATGTCATCAAGTCTTCGCATATGCTCTCTTAGATTTAGGAGCCAACTCTTGTTTCATGGACCGAAAATTTGCCTTCACACATAATATCTTATTAAAACCATTGCATTGTCTAGTATCAGTCACAGTCATAGATGATCGACCCATTGCCTTTGGAGATATAGCTGAAGAGTCTGAATCAGTTCGTGTATTTCTCGGTGATTTAGCTTGTGTCATCTCATTCAATATCATACATAGTCTGGAGCATCCGATTGTCCTTGGTCTACCCTGGTTTGAGCTTCACAAACCCCAAATTGACTGGACGAAACGAGTTATCCTAGAATCCAAGAAAAACCATATATCAGATTTCCCTATTGCTTATAACCCAAATTTAGAATGCCATCAGATCTCAACAATATCTTTGGAAAACTTACGCAAAGAGGGAAAGAAAGAAGAAATGTTTATATTTGCGAAACCCAAACACCACTATCTGTGCGTGATGCCCAGTGTTTCTTGGGAATTGCAAATTTTTACCGCAAATTCATCAGGAACTACTCAAAGAAGGTTCTGCCTCTTACACAATTAACGCATAAAAACCAACCATTCATATGGAATTCTAGTGTTGCTGAGGCATTCGAAAGCTTAAAACATGCGTTCACATCAGCTCCTATTTTGATCCATGCTGACCAAGACAAGCCTTTTATTTTGGAAGCTGATGCATTAGATTTTGCACTTGGGAGTGTCCTCTCACAACGCAAAGAAAACGGGCTATTATATCCAGTTGCTTTTCATTCGCAGAAATTTGAAGCTGCGGAAATTAATTATGAGATTCACGACAAGGGGCTTCTGGCAATTGTAGACTCTTTTCAGCATTGGCACCACTTCTTAGAAGGTTCTCTCCATCAAATCATTGTCTATAATTATCACAAGAACCTAACGTATTTCAAGAATGCTCGAGTCTTAAATCGTCGACAGGCTCGTTGGGCACAATTTCTTACACGCTTCGATTTCTTGATCGTGTATCGCCCCACAATACACCAAGGAAAGGCAGATCCGCTATCTCGGCGTTCATACATGGCATCCTGTTTAGGGGAACCTACTTTTAATCATCAAAAATAGATCCTCCTTGGTCCTCATCATTTACAAGTGATGGCCGCAAATGCTTTTAAGACGCCTACAGACTCGATACTTATAAGTACAATTTGTACTGATCTTGAAGTAGACGAATTTGCACAAGATGTCTTGAATCATATTATTCTAGATCGTGCTTCTTGTTCAAGGTCCGTGAATTCTCGTAAAGATTATAATCAGTTCAGTTGGCATGATAATTTACTTTTTCGAATTAATTTACTTTATGTCCCTAATGGCCGTTCTCGACTCCTTACTTTATAACACAGCCACAACATGCCAATGGCTGGATATTTTGGAGTTCACAAAACTTTGGAATTAGTTTCTAGAAATTATTGGTGGCCGCATCTTCATAATTATGTTGAAGACTAGATTCGCGGTTGTGATGCATGTTGTCGGTCCAAGTGTCCTCGACATCGACCATATGGTTTACTCCAAACCTTACAAGTTCCTGATGGTCCTTGGAAGTCTATATCTATGGATTTCATTACTGATCTTCCATCTTCCAAAGGTTTCGATTCCATCCTTACTGTTATAGATCGGTTCACTAAGATGGCACACTTTCTACCATGCACAAAGACTATTAATCGTCAAGAGACAGCAGATTTGGTTATGCGTGAAGTGTTTCGGCATCATGGTCTTCCTAATGACATCATTAGTGATCGAGGACCACAATTTATCTCAACATTTTGGAAACACTTGTTTGGGCTCCTCCAAATTGATTGTAAACTCTCTTCAAGCTATCATCCAAAGACTGATGGTCAAACCGAGAGTACCAATCAAACCTTGGAACAATACCTTTGTTGCTTCATCAATTATCAACAAGATGATTTGGTAGATTATTTACATTTTGCGGAGTTTTCTTACAACAATTCAGTTCATTCTTCTACCAAACTTACTCCCTTCTTTGCATACACGGGTGTTCATCCCCGTTGGACAATGCTTGACCACCCAAGAATCTCGAAAAACCCCGTTGCGGAGGATCGCATATGTCATATCTAAGAAATTCATATTGCTCTTTCTCATCATTTACATCATGCTCAAGCCACCCATAAGAAATTTGCAGATCGCCGTTGACTCAACTCATCACCAGAAAAACCAAAATTTCAAGTTGGAGATTATGTATGGCTCTTCTGACGTAATGTGAAGACCACTATGCCTTGTAACAAGCTGGATTATCAACGTCTTGGTCCATATTCAATGAAGTTTCTTTTCATCATGATCTCCCTCCTCATATGCGTCTTCATCCAGTGTTCCATGTCTCACTCTTGGAACCTTATGCTTCAAACTCTATTCCAAATCGCGTTGTTCCCCCTTCACCTCCTATTGAGCTTGATGAATGCCTGGAATATGAAGTGAAATCCATTTTGGACTCCAAAGTTGTGAAGAACAAATTGTATTATTTTGTTGATTTCTTGGGTTATACACCTACAGATCGAACGTGGGAGCCAGCTGAAAATCTCAAGAATACCAAAGAACTGGTAGTTGAATTTCATTGACGATATCCAAATAAGCCAACTCCTAGTTCGTGCATTACGACTCGTGGAACTCGTCGTCAAAGGAAGGGGATAATATCATGAACATATAACAAAAATCCAAGACTCAATAGAGATTCGAACCCATGATTTCCTCAAAGATGATATATAGCTTCAACCACTAGGATACATTATATAACATTTATTAAATTGTAATTCTTATATTAGAAGAAACATATATAATAGTATGAAACATCACCACCGCATAGGCTAACGCATGATTACCAAGTGTCATGATTGCATGAATGCCAAGTGGCATGCTTGCATGAATGACAAATGGTGAGCATGTGTGCCTATGAGGTGGCAAGCATGCATGTATCCAAAGCATGCTATATAAACATATATCATACTATTGATGAACCATTCCGGTTCAATGCCAATCTTCAGCATACTCTTGTAACTCTTGTTCTCATTGCTATTGTAACCCTTGTTCTCATTGGTAATACATTTTCAACATATTATTTCTATCTCATTCCTCTCTTATTTTCTGCGCCTTATTCTTTTCTTCATTTTAAACTTCTCTTTGGCTACGGCGTTGACACTCGGCTTCACGGCTTGACAATGCAACTATCAGTTGCTTCTTACTGCTCCAGGAGACCGCGGCGCTCCCAAGTGAAAAGCATATCTGGATATAGACCTACGGTTGCCGGTATTTCCGGCCCAATCAGCATCCGTGTAGCCGACAAGATGTTCGGCTACACCAATCCAATACAACAGCCCCATGTCCTTAGTGTCGTTGACGTACCTCAGTAGTCGGTGCGCGCTCTGAAGGTGCTCCATGGTTGGATGCGCCATAAATTGACTAATCAGTCTGATCGGATACCTGAGGTCTAATCGGGTGATGGTCAGATAGATAAGGCTTTTCTTCAAATCCCAGAAACACAAGAAGACTTTTCTTTTCTTCTCAATTAGATAGATCCAAGTGTGTCGGGTGAGATCGTCGATGAAGGAGATGAAATACCGACTCCTACCGATGCTCATGTTTTGTGCCGATCCCCACACATCCGAATGGATGAGATCAAGTTGATACCCACTCTAATTCTTCTCGTTGGGGAATGGAAGCCTATGTTGCTTCTCGAGGTGGAAAGCTTCACATATTTGGCCTTTCCGGCCACTAAACTTTGGCAATCCGGAAACTACGTGTTCCGACTGCAACTCCTAAAGCTTTCGGAAGTTGATGTGGTCGATCCGCTTATGCCACATGTCGATGTCTGAATCGATCTTCTACCCTTTTGCGAACATACCGGCGCCAACATCATTCTTCTTGCGGATAAACATCCTCCCGTCTCGGCACCCTTGTGCGATGACTTTTTCCCCTTCTTCGATGAAACAACCGAGGTGCTTGAACCGAACCTGCATCCCTTGGTCGGGACGTGTAGGACGTTCATAAGATTTCCCTTCTACCCAACATGGTTGACGGGAATCTCTCTGATGTGCTTGATGGTATGTGGGGTGTCGTGTCCGGTTTCGACCACCCCTGGTTGTTCCGGTTTTTCTAGATAAGCAAACCACTCTGCGTGGCTTGTCATATGGTTTGACACTCCGGAATCAACATACCATACCTCATTCGGATTCGAGGTGCTTGTCTTCATTGAATTGGCCATGTGTTTCATCACAAAAGTCGGGCCTGATCCATTTCCGAAACTAGATCCTTCTAGTCCCTTCGCGTAGTGCGAGCTTTGTCGGTTTCCCCGACCGTCCTTGCCAGATCCGGCTTTGTCCGAATTGGTGCGCTTCTTCCAGCACTCACTCTCCCTGTGGCCCTTCCGGCCACAGTACCAACAGTCCGTTGCAGCCATCTCTTGCCGGTTACCGGCACCGCTTTGACTCCCCTTGTTTGTGGAGGGTCCAGAATTGTTGTTGGCACCATCATTGCACCTCCGATTTTGCTCTTGTCGGCCGCTTCCACTGCGTGCCAATGTCGTGAAAATCCCTCACTATGTGCGGATCGTGAGGTGGAACCGTCGGGGTTATGGATGGGAAGGAAATAGGGCTTACACACACAACACAAGGAATTCTTACACAAACAAGGCACGAGTATTCGAACGTGTTTGTGAAAAGGAGAGGTGCATGGGCAAGCCCGAATCAACCCCTAGTCACAAGGCGAACGAAGGCACGTGAGGAAGGCTTACACACGGACACACAAGGAAAAGGATTACTTAAACACACGAGAGACAGAGTTTCCAATGCCTTTGTGAAAAGAGAGATGCATGGGCAAGCCTGAACGCTCCCTTGTTACAAAACACGCAAACACACAAGCAAGGTTTATACATGGGAGACACAATTTCGAACTCCTTTGTGAAAGGAGAGGTGCATGGGCAAGCCCGAACACTCCCTTGCCACAAGTCACATGAACACACAAGCAAGGTTTACACACAGGAGACACAATTTCGAACTCCTTTGTGAAAGGAGAGGTGCATAGGCAAAGCCCGAACGCTCCCTTGCCACAAGTCACACGAACACACAAGCAAGATTTACACTAACATGCAAGACATGTAAGTTTGAATGCCTTTGTGAAAGGAGAGGTGCATGGGCAAGCCTGAAACGCTCGCTGGTCACAAGGCACACAAAAAAATAAGCACAAACAACGATAACATATAAGACACGTAGGTTTGAATGCCTTTGTGAAAGGAGAGGTGCATGGGCAAGCCCGAAACGCTCCCTTGTCACAAGACACACAAACAAATAAGCACAAATGACGATAACAAATAAGCACAATCAAGATTTACACATAAGACAAGTAGATGAAAGAAAACATAAGTTTATATCAATATAATAGATTCTTTTATAATATAAGAATCATGTTACAATGGGTTGGATGCGAATATGAAGGATTGTTTATAAATGAATAGGGGAAGAGAGGTGGAGGAAAGAAGAGAGTGGAGTATAGAAGGAGTTGCTTTGTTGATGATGCCTCTCAATGTTGTTGATCCTTCTTCCACTTTCCAATTGAGTAGAGCTTCTGCGTTCCTTCTCCCTCCCCCCTTTCTTCATTAGAATAGGCTCTTATTTATAGGTTTAGGATTGCTTGCCTTTTTCCCCTAAAAAAAGCTTGTCTATATGAGTCGACTTTTCTTTTCCTCACTATTTCTGTTTTCTAGCCACAATTTCACATGCAAGATATTCTTGGAAAGCTCTTTGGGTTAGCTTTCTTATGCATCTTTTCTTTTCTAATTTGGACATCTAATGAGGAAATTATGAGCTTTTTTCTCTATTGTGCTCCTCATATCCACGCGTGCTTTTGTTTTTTTTCTCTCCATCTTTTTTTCTACTTTTGTCTACTTTTGAAAACCGCCTCTAACTTAATATTCATCATTATTTATTGTAAGGTTCAATCCTTTGACCATTTATTTATAAGGAATTATCTTTGGAAAATGAAAAAGTATTTTTTCTACCAATAAAGTTGACTTCACAATACTAGTTTATTTGAACTACTATTTTACTTCTTTTCGAGGGTGGTTTCACACTATGTGTTAGAAACATCACGACACTGATCCGCCTCCATGGACAGCATCATGTTGTTGGTGTGTGTGCTCGTTAACGCACCCACATGGTTCTCCTCTACTAGGAGCATCGACTGTAAGTCAAAAAACGAGGACGTATTCTCCCTTGTACAAATCGTTGTTCGGATTTGCTCTGAACTTTGACGCCAGGCCCCCGAGACAAACTTGCACCATCTCATCTTCCTCAACAGTCACATTGATAGAGGCAAGTGAATCACAAATGTCTTTGATCCGGGCCATGTACTCGGCCACTGACAAGTCCTTCTAGCAGACATTGCTCAACTCCTATCAGAGTTGCAGCTTTCGGGCCGTGGTGCTTGCGGCAAAGACCTTCTTCAGGTTTCCCCAAGCTTCCTTCGGCATCTTGGCATCCCGGATATGGCTCAACAATTGATTGTCGACATTGGATGCAAAGCAGTACATAACTCTGGTTGCCACTTGGTCCCAAGTCGGGAAGTCCTTGTGTGCCGCATCAGACGTCGTATCGTTAGCTCCGTCGACATAACTCCAGTAACCGTGCTCGAGCAAGTACTAGTGCATCTTGTACGACCAAGATGCATAATTGGATCTGTCAAGCTTCTTCGTTCGGAGCGAGCTAGTCATTCCTCGGTCCATATTTTTCATCTGTCTGTTCTTTACCAGGTGTTAGGGTTTGTCTTCAGAAATCGCTCGTCGGCTACAGAGGTTCTCAACCCTTGCGCTCTGATACCATGTAAAAGTGAATATGTGGAAGCTAAGACACAACCGGCTCAATTGGACGGCAACAGAATACAGACACGGGTTTAATTGGAAACCTTACACAAGAGAGAGACAGAGACAGAGACAGAGTTAAAGCAGAACACACTCAATTCAAAAATAATAACACTCTATTTACATACAATGTGCTTAGTGAGCACTTTTATACAAGTCCTTACACAAACTAATAGAAGTATTGACAAGTACTTCAATGCTCATTCGAGCGACTGACACTGGCTCCCAAAAAAATGCCTACGTACTAGGCTAGATTTGTAGGCCTCTAACAGCCTATGGCTTCCAATCTGATCCGGCTCCTATTCTAGATACCATCTGAACACCGATCCGGATCTGGTTGAGCTTGTCCACTCAACAATACCTAAGAAATATCTCTAGAATATACCTGAGAAATATCTCTAGAATATACCATAGAATATTTCTAGAATATACTAAAGACTACAATATTCTTAACGTACTATATGTTAGACTATACAATATTAAACCATGTAATTTTAGGGTTTTCAAATAGTTTATCTAATACTAAGTATTGGGTGTGTTATAGGTCAGAGGTTCTAGTCTAGAAGTGACAGTTTCCTCGTTTACAATACTTGTCTTTGTAAAGACAAGTTTTCTTCTTGGCACGAGGTATTAAGAGACACCACCAAGTTCTCCTAGCTATTTGGCAGGGTACACAACAACAACAGATCCTGAAGAGCGTCGTCTAAGGGAAACTTGGTTGTCGCAAGTTGATTTACAAACCCCACGAAGGTGTTCATGTGTACTACTATGCTTTCTCTATCTCTGTACTTCAGTCTCATGATCTTTCTCCTTAGAGAGGCTTTGTTGATGGCATTTTTCCTTTCATACAAGCCTAACAGTTTGTGCCACATTTCATAGGCGTTTGTGTCGTTAGCCACATGATGTAGAACATAACGTCCACACACTTTCTGATGGTATTGCCTTCCTATTCAAGAGTTTCCACTCAGACTCCAACACCCCTATGGGTATTTCACTCCTGTCTATGGGCTCGTACAGATCTCTGACTATTAAAAGGTTTTCCATTTTCTTCCCGTCAGAGTAGTTGTGTGAGTTCAACACTATCATTCCTAGGAAACCACTTACACCTCCTTCCATCTTGCACCTCAAGCTTTGATACCAATTTTTTATAATGTGGACCGTAAATCAACAAGCAAAATAGACTTTGATGATACATAGAATAGAGAAAATTTGAAAACAACAAAATACACAGTACACAAGATTTACGTGGAAACCCTAAAACAGGGGAAAACCTCGAACCAACATACTTTCACTATGAAAGAGGGAAGTACTAGAGAAAAGTTACAAATCTCTAAAAAACAGAGAATACCCACTTAGGGTTTTGGCAAGTTCCACTAAACTTTGTCGTCTCTCACTCACTTTCTCTCTTGTCTCCTATCTTCTCTCTTAAGCTCTACTACTCGCTCTAGAGAGTTCTGTTATTTCCTCTCAATGAAATTTTCCCTAACTCCACATATTTATAGATGGGAATAAGTTATTATTAGATAATAATAATAATAGTCGTTAATCAGCCGACTAATCTAATCGACTATCTGACCCACAATCGACTGATCGACTCAACTATCTGACCCACAAGTCGGACAGTCTAGTCGATTCGACTAGTTGATTCCTATGTTGACTATCCAATCGGTCTGACTAACCGACTTTATCATCGACCATCCGGTTGGCCTATCCCCCACTTGGTTCGTCCAACCAATACAGTCAACTACCAAGTTGACTCGTTGGTCGATCTGATCAACCGACCAGACTTCAACTACCGACTTCTCCCATTTGGAGGGACAGAATCCTAACATTATCTGTATGATTGTATGTGGATGGATAAGTCTGAATGTCTTTGTATGAAGTCATGTTGTAAGCATATAACGTAATAAACGTGTTCATGGAAGCACTCAAATGTTTGGAAACGAACACATTTGAAAAGGGAAAATTTCATGTTCCTTTTTTTTCCTTTTTTGTAGTTTCAATTTCAAGGGTCTCTCTCTCTCTCCCATCAATTGTGATGACATTTGAATAGAAGGAATAATGGGGGTATGATGAATTCATAGATAGCAGTGCCTCCTCATGAATCTTCTTCTACTGCTACTTCTTCCTATCAAAACATGATTAATAACGTTATTCATCTGCCATATCTTGGTGACCATGATTTCTCCAGCCATTTTGTTGTGCTTCTTGATTCTCCTTCTTCCCATCCAGTCTACAGCTACGACTATGGCAATCTTATTGACCATGATTCTGTTGCTAGGCCATGGATGCAGTGCTCCATGGCGTCTGCTACATCTCAGCCTCCTCGGTATAATAACGCCGCCAAGAAGTAGGCGGCGCAGAAGGAGAAGACGAAGAAGAAGCAGGCGTGGATGAATAAGAAGAGAGGTAACAGAGGAGCAATGGGGAGCTCTGGGCAGTAGGTATGGTTCATGATCGTGGAGAAGATGAGGGAGGAGATCCGCAAAGCCAAGGACGTGCACAGAGCCAACATTAATCTCAAGAATACCATGATGATGAGCAAGAAGAGCGGAAGCTTGATCCACCATGTCGACGAGAATCAGATGAATCATAGTCATGGACCATGGTGATCCTCTGAATCTGAATCTGAAATCAAAGTCATCACGATGATGGCGGTGATCAGAACAACAAGAAGAATCTGATGAAGATGAAGAGAAGAAAGGTGAATGGTCCTGGGAATACTGCCATAAAAGCTAAAGCTTTAGCTCATAACACACACTCTCTTTTTTCTTTTCTTTTTGTAAATCAATGTTTGTTATTAAAACAAAATTATGATACACCCCTTGCTATCTTCACTACTTCATAAATAGTGATAGTGCAAGGGAAACCCTCTCAAGTGTTGTAAAACCAGATTACATAAGTCTATCTCCTCTTGGGACAAGATCCCCATACAACATAGTTGTGAAAATTGCTAAATCAATTTCCCTTTCATCCTACGGATTTGTTGTGCTATCTCATGAAGTCCATCAAACAAGAAATCATTTCTCATGGTCCAATTAAACCACATCCCCCAATATCTAAGGTAATCAAAAACCACCTTATATGATGGTGTGGGCATAACTTTATCCTCATCCATAAAAACCCATTTATAAGGTGACTAAATATTTCCTATTATGGATGCCCAAATTTGTGACATAATCACCCAAATGGCCTTAGCTACCGAACATGTAATAAACCTATGTCTAGCATCTTCTTCAGCCACCGTACAGAAAAAACATGTCCCATTTGAAATATGTCTTCGTTTTAAGGCCATCGCCAAAGGCAACCCATCAACTATGGCACGCCAAAGAAACACCTTTGCACGGAATGGAAGATGAGACTGCCACCCAGCATCTAAAACTCTACGCCACCACTTTACATTTCTAGTAGTGCTCCATGTATCCAACACCTTATTTTCTAACCAAGCTCTATCTTTGACCAACTTATGGTACACGTCATTAGTGTTCACCAGAAAAATCATTTTCCCATTACCAAATGACCAATCTTTCCATGGTTCCTCGACCACCAACTTTAGAATTGGGAAAACTAATGTAGGCATTGCCAATATTGATTGCCAAATATACCCATATCCACATGGTATATGAAACTTATTTCTAATTGTCTGAAAGGCCATCATTTTCCTACGTGACTCTAAAACACCATCTTCTACAGTTATCAAACCTAGCCTTGCCATTCGATTGAACTGTGGATTTAGACTTTCTTTTCCCTCCCAGTGTAATATCCTTGAAGTTGCCAACACCTCTGCTGCCAATGAATTTATATCTTTTCTGCACTCAGGAGGCCTCCAATTAAACAACTTCAAACACCGTTGCCACGAAAGCACCAATTGTTGAACCATACTAGATTCTGAACATTTAAATTGCCGAGTACTACTAACAATATGCCACCACGAAGCTGTAATTCTCATTTTCCCATGGTAAATACCAACCTTTTCCACAAAATAAGTAATTATTTCTGCCCAAGGTTGGGTACCTATGCACATGCCTTTCAAAAGATTGAATCTTCGAGCCACCATATGATCTTCTAAATTGAGTAAAGCAGCACCCCCTAACCGTTTTGGGGTACAAATATTGTTCCATGATACCCAACTCATACCAAGGTTTGTGTCTTTCTTCCATAGTGTATATTTAAGTGAACAAGCTAAATGATCAAGTGATTTCTTTGTTCACGGTAACAATGGCAAAAAATAAGAAATCATTGGAATCATTATAGCTTGTACCACTTTGAGACAAGTACTAAACGGCCATGCTTGAGACTACCAATACATAAATTGGTCCAAAATGGTTCCCGATATCCAATTCAAACTTTGTGATGATGAGATATCAACACCAATAGGGTAACCTAAGTGTCGACACACATTCCCTGGATCTAATATTTGGCCACCCCATCCAAGATCCACCAAATCACTCTCAGTGCATCTAATGAGCATCGACTTCTGCATATTTATATGTAATCCTGATGCCAATGCGAACACATTCCACACCTCCATGGCTTTAGCTATGTTATCAGGTGTTGCTTTGAGAAATAAAAATGAATCATCAGCCAATGCTTGAGCGATCAAATGTTTCCCTGATGGTAGAGCTAATCCGACTACTTCCCCACGTGTTGCCAACTCATGCATCCTCACAAAAATCGGGTGTGTAGCAATTGCAAATAATAGTGGACTCAATGGACATCCTTGTCTAAGTGATCTTTTCAATGCTATTGCCTTAGTAACTCCACCATTCAACATAACATGTGAGACTGCACCTAATCCCACCAACAACGATATTCAAGACATCCTTTCCCCAAAACCCATATGAGACATAAGTTGACTAATAAAAGACCAACATACATGATCATATTGTTAGGAAACAGGTCCCTCCGGATGGGAAGTGAGAAGAACCGAATGACGAGTACCCGGCAAGAGCCAGATGGTGAAGACCCGGTGAGAACTAGATGTGGAGTACCCGGCTATGGAAGACCCGATGGGAACCGGATGACATGTGCCCGGCAAGCGCCGGATGATGCAGGCCCGGTGAGGAGTACTCACCGGATGAAGGGACATATTTGTAAATATGTTTCTGAGAGTCCATCGGGGCTATATCTGTAAATAGCCGAAAAGTCATATTAGTATAAATATGACTTAGGGCAAACTTAGTGCTTTGGTTGTCATTCTTGTTGGTGCAAGATTAGAGCGCGTAATTGTGTACAGAGAGAGAGAGAGAGAGAGAGAGGAAGAGGTTGTTGCCTCTGTTGTAACCGCCGCCTGTGGCGAAGATAGCAAGCTTGAGGTCGTTGCCTCGATGCTTTACTATTGTACATTGTGATATAGTGATCGTTTGTAGTCAGTGGGCTGCCATGGTTTTTCCCTAGTTTGGGTTTTCCACGTTAACATCCTGTGTACTCCTCTCTTCACTGTGTCGTGTATTCATTACCCGTTTTCTGTGTTTGATTCTAAGCTTGGTTGAGGCCGATCGTTGTTCATCGGAGCGTGTAGTTCCTGTCAAAGTGGTATCAGAGCGAGGCAACACAGAAAAATGGACGATTCGTTGGGAGGCATGTTCAAGCTCACCGGCTCCAACTATTCGGTGTGGAAGTCGAAGATGAGGGACATGCTCGTGGTTAAAGATCTTTGGTTGCCGGTTCAGTTCGGGGACAAGAGACCGGACAAAATCGATGTCACGATATGGGAGGTGATGCACATGAAGACAACGGCGTACATAAGGTGCTTCATCGACATGAGCCTATACAACAACTTCAAAGAAGAGAGCAAGGCTCATGAGCTCTTGGAGAAGATCGGCATTATGTTTCAGAACAAAAATGTTGTTAATCAGGTTTCGGTATTCCGGAAGCTAGTAAGACTCCGGTACCAAGATGGCTCCAGCATGACGGAGCACATGAATGCCTTCCAGGGGCTGATCCACCAGGCAACATCATTGGAAGTACCTCTCGCCGATGAGGTACTAGCGTTGCTCCTGCTCGGTTCCCTCCCAAATAGCTGGGAGACGTTGGTTGTCAATCTAGGCAACGCCGGGCCGGAAGGGAAACGGTTATCCCTAGCAAGAGTAAAGTCGAGCTTGCTAGATGAGGAGGCGCGTCGGAAAGATAAGGATATGAGCTCCGACACCAAAGCGCTCCTTACTGAATTGGAATGTGGAAGACAAAGGAACCGTAGTCCCCAGAACCAGGAGAAGTCGGGGACACGGTCAAAGTCAAGGGGGAGGCCTACTTGCTTCTATTGCGGCAAGTCGGGACACTTCCAGAAGAACTGTCGGCATTTTAGAAAAGACAAGGAAACCGACGGTATCGATTCGAAGCGGACACCAAACCGGAACGATAAAGACCGGAGGGGAACGGACCGGAAGGGAACGACAACAATCGCGGCAAGTGAAGAAGATTTTATGCTCATCACCGAGGAGAGTGAGATAAATCTTGCCGGCGACGAGATGACCTGGATGGTCGACTCCGGAGCGTCGTTCCACCTTACCCCGAACCGGAAATACTTCTCATCCTACTCAGCCGGTGATCACGGCTGTGTCCAGATGGGGAATGAAGGTACATGCCGAATTGTCGGCATAGGAGACCTGTCACTGACAACACCAATCGGATGCAAGTTGCTGCTGAAGGATGTCCGACACGTTCCGGAGGTTCGTCTGAACCTTATATCAGTCGGTCGGCTAGATGATGAAGGCTACATGGGTAGCATCCGGAACGGTGTTATGAAGTTTCAGCAAAGGGAGCATGATTGTGGCTCGGGCCTGGAAGGTAAACACGATGTACCTGATGAATGCCCGGTTATGTCCGGAGGAAGTGAACGTGGCATCCGACACTGCCGGTGAGCTGTGGCACAAAAGGCTATGTCACATGAGCGAGAAGGGGATGAAGAGGCTTGTAGATGAACACCTCATTCCAGTGAAGAACGTGCACTTGGAGAAGTGCACTGATTGTCTGGCCGGTAAGCAAAACCGGACCTCCTTCCGACCAAGGCCACCGATGAGACGTAATGCACCACTGGAGTTGGGGCATACTGATGTGTGTCAAGTGGACACGAAGTCACATGCAGGATCGCAATACTTCGTGACTCATAGATGACCACAACCGGAAGCTATGGGCCACACCGTTGAAAACGAAGGATCAAGTGTTATCCGTCTTCAAAGAGCTCCACGAAGAGTGGAAAGAGAAACCGGTTGGAAGCTGAAGGCGGTTCGAGCAAATAACGGAGGTGAATACCGAGGGCAGTTCGAGGAGTACTGTCGCTCGAAGGGAATCCGGCTCGAATTTACCGTGCCGAAGACGCCGGAACTAAATGGGCTGGCTGAGAGGATGAACCGGACCATAATGGAGAGGGTCCGGAGTATGTTGGCGCATGCAAAACTACCCAAGAAGTTTTGGGCTGAGGCACTGTCGACGGCGACATATGTGATAAACAGATCACCCTCAGTAGCCTTGGACGAAGACACGCCACAGAGAGTCTGGACCGGTAAGGAAGTGTCGTACCGTCATCTGAGAGTATTCAGGTGTCTTGCGTACGTGCATGTTGCTAAGGACCGGAGAGGAAAGTTGGATCCAAAGACCCGACCATGCATATTCGGTTACGGCGACGATGAGTTCGGCTACCGAGTGTGGGACCCACTCGACAAGAAGGTATTCCGGAGTCGAGATATTATCTTCATGGAGGACAAGACGCTCTCCGACTGGGAGTCGGAGAAGAAGATAATGAACTCCGAGTCGACCGGTAAGGATCGATTCTACGATGAGCAGACCCAACCGGCAAGAGACCGGTTAGCACTCGAGGAACCAGCCGTTTACGGTGAGGATACCGAAGCGGCAGAAGAGGAAGTAGGGGAAGTTGAAACTAGAACCGGCCAAGACCCCGAATCAGATTCGGATGAAGAGCAAATGGAGGAGCCGGTTACCGAAGCCCAAAGACATAGATATCCTCTCAGAGAGAGAAGGGCCCCCCGGAGATTTCCGGATTCAGAGCATGTGCTGTTGACCAATGAGGGGGATCCAGAAAGCTTCGAGGAAGCTAAAAGTGACGCCCATAACCGCAAATGGTTAAGTGCCATGCAGGATGAGATGGATTCCCTGCATGAGAACCATATGTACGAGTTGGTGGAGTTGCCAAAAGGAAAGAGGGCACTCCGAAATAAGTGGGTGTACAAGTTTAAACTTGGAGATGCCGGCAACCCCCCGAGATACAAAGCCAGGTTCATGGTGAAGGGGTTCCAGCAAAAGAAGGGCATGGACTTAGGGCAATATCTGAGAGTCCATCGGGGCTATATCTGTAAATAGCTGAAAAGTCATATTAGTATAAATATGACTTAGGGCAAACTTAGTGTTTTGGTTGTCATTCTTGTTGGTGCAAGATTAGAGCGCGTAATTGTGTACACACACACACACACACACACACACACACACACAGAGAGAGAGAGAGAGAGAGGAAGAGGTCGTTGCCTCTGTTGTAACCGCCGCCTGTGGTGAAGATAGCAAGCTTGAGGTCGTTGCCTCGATGCTTTACTATTGTACATTGTGATATAGTGATCGTTTGCAGTCAGTGGGCTACCATGGTTTTTCCCTAGTTTGGGTTTTCCACGTTAACATCCTGTGTACTCCTCTCTTCACTGTGTCGTGTATTCATTACCCGTTTTCTGTGTTTGATTCTAAGCTCGGTTGAGGCCAAGCGTTGTTCATCGGAGCGTGTAGTTCCTGTCAAAGTGGTATCAGAGCAAGGCAACACAAAAAAATGGACGATTCGTTGGGAGGCATGTTCAAGCTCACTGGCTCCAACTATTTGGTGTGGAAGTCGAAGATGAGGGACATGCTCGTGGTGATCGTTTGCAGTCAGTGGGCTGTCGTGGTTTTTCCCTAGTTTGGGTTTTCCATGTTAAAATCCTATGTACTCCTCTCTTCACTGTGTCGTGTATTCATTACCCGTTTTCTGTGTTTGATTCTAAGCTCAGTTGTGGCCGAGCGTTGTTCATCGGAGCGTGTAGTTCCTGTCACATATGCCTTCTCGATGTCAAGTTGTATCATTACAATTTGTTGTTTGGATTCCTTTGCATAATCCACTGCCATTTGCACATTCAAAATATTATGCAAGTTGTCCCTTCCCTCAATAAACCCATATTGCATTGGATGGACCATAGACGACAACACCTTTTGAAGTCTATTTGCAATTATTTTGGCAAAAATCTTATACATTCCACCCATTAATGATATCGGTCTCCATTGAGCAAATGACATAGGAGATGCAACTTTTGGTATAAGTTTAACCAGACCAACTTTCCATGAATCGGGCATTTTACCATAACTCCATATTTCTTGGAATATCATTGTTAGAGGGGCTTTGAGTTCATGTAAAAAGGCTTTAAAGAACTCATTCGTAATGTCATCCCAACCCAGGCTTTTATCAATTGCAAGATGTGATAATACATATTCCACCTCCTCCTCCTTTATATCCTCCTCCAATGCAATCATGTCATGTTGCCCACCACTCACTTTGACTGAGTTAAATAACATTGATTGCGCTTGTGTTATGTCATCATTCATAATACGATCTTGCCCAAAAAGATTCATGAAATGTTTAACACAATTATCAATAATCACTTGTGGGTTTGTATTCAAAGTTCCATCAATCTCTACATTTACCACATTCATTCTAGCATGAGATGCCTGCAACCCATGGTAAAACTTATGTGAATTACAGTTGTGATCATGTACTTCATTTTTCATAGCCATCACCCGTGATTGTTGATAATTGCGAACCTCTAATACTTGTAAAGCCTGTGACAATGTCTCTTGAATATCCAACAACACATCATCCAATGGAATCTTTACCAACAATGCATTACATCTATCTAGAAAGTGTTGTAACCAACTCATCTTTTGTTTACGGATAGATGCTTGATAAATTCCATAATATCGTGTAAACCGTTGAATATTGGAAAGACAAACATCCCATGACGAAACACCGTGGATATTGACTTGTCTTGTAAACTCCCCCACCAATTGTCCCATAGCATGCTTAAATTTATCATGTCCAAGAAAGGGTGAATTAAATCTCAATGGTTGTCCCCCAATAAAGCTCTAAAACCATCCACAGTTTGATGTGTGCATTCCAAAACAACTGGGAAATGATCTGATGATCCAATCCCCCTATACACTTGCATAGTCAAAAACTCTAGCAAGAATGTATCATCATGCATAATATAAATGCGATCCAGTCTACTCCAAGTTGATCTATTTTGTGCCGATTGAAAGGTATAACCAACATCATTTCCATTGATCCAAGTCCATGCATCATACCTTACGACATCCATCATAAACAAATCCCATACCTCTCGTTCGGGAGCATCCATCAAGCCATGCATCGAAGTAGATTGGCCCACCTCAGAACACATATTAGAATCCCCTAACAAAAAACCGGATCTCCCATGAAGCAAAACTTGATTAAGCATCTCCAAAGTTCCATACGATGTCTTGCAACATTCAATCCATAAATACCAACCACCCAAATATGTTTTCCTTCATAATTAACTTCAACCACCAAAAACCAACCATGTACATCTCTTTGAACCACTACCAGTTTCAAGCTATCCCTTATAATAAGCATCACACCTGAATAAGGGCCCCCATTGCCTCCAGCATAAAACACGTGATATTGCTTACGATGAAAAGAAGACCCAGATTTAGCATGCTCCTTATGTTCTACTACACATAATATATCCCATTCATTATTAAAAATAGTTTTCCACATACCATATTGCTTGGACGGAGAACAAATTCCCCTTACATTCCATGTGACTACCTTCATCACTCACTATTTATATTACTTCTTGGCTTGTTCTTGTTCCCGTTGTGCTAATATCTTTGGTATATCACCGAAATAATCACTTAAGACTGCAAATGCATTTTGCACAAATGGTCGATGATTATTGGTGGATCCCATTATACCCCATGAGTTATCTCTTTTCCAATTTTGTTTTTCTAACGGTAAATTGATTTTCCCGTTCTTATCAAACCTAAGGTTGAAAGGTTTTGTCCCTTGATTGAATTGTTTATATTGTGACCCTTGCCATGGTTTTGACCTTCCTTTCAATTGATCATGATTATGTGTATGTGATAACCCCGTAGGATCCCTAGAGGAACTACCCCTCTCTTGTCCATTATGTGCATAAACTTTGTCTTTTTGGTACCTTGGATTGTTTATCTTGGAGGCCACCTTAATCCAAGATCCACCCTCATCCATTAAATCTTTTCTTCTTTCTTGATTATCTTTGTCATTATGTTCCAAAATAACAACATTCTTACCTTTTTCCACATTTGCCTCCTTACTTTTCAACACCTCATTATCATTTAGTATAGAGTCTGGCATTAACTCATTCCCATGGGAATTATTAGTCACCTCCATTTCTGGTGTTTGATGACATTCTGCCATGAAATGGCCTAAACGACCACATCAAAAGCATCGGCAAATGATCCCCAATGCAATTGGCAACGGAATGACCTCATTCATCTCCTTAGTCTTTATGTTTAGCCACAAAGGTCTCTTTTTTGTTGTATTCCATAGCATACATAACCTATATCTATTATATGCTTTGGCATTTGGGGCTATTATCACCTTTCCCAATTGTTCCATGACACCTTGAATTATAGGCCATAAAAACAAAAATTTACACTCTGCCTCCACCCATATTGGACACTCTTGTTTCAAAATTTCTTGAAACTCGGCTAATGGTTTCCAAGGGACAATATAGACTAAATTGTTATTGTAAAAGACTGGCAAACGCGATAACAATCTATATTGTTGTTCTTCGGTTCGGAAAATGACCTCAAAAAACCCATGTGGACCTTTATACACATCTTCCACACTATTTCTACCAATCATTGCATTTAGCCATTGTGCCACCCAATTTACTAAAGGATTTTTCTCTGTAAAGAAACAAATAATGCCTCTCTCGTGAAACATGGAAAATGCCTTTAAGATTTCTCTATGTGGCATCTCCACCTCGACAATGTCATCCTCTTCTACATTGGCCACCATATCTGTAGTATCCGGTAAAATCTCATGTAGTACTTCATTACCAACTACATGCATTACATCCCAATATTGTGCATTCCTCTCCTCCTCACCTTCTCCCATAACATGTGCATATGATGGTCTTGGCATCATCTCTATATCCACGTCATGCATATTATTAATGCCAATATTTTGTTTCTTCAAAATAACTTCATCTTCTCCTTCTCCTCTCTTACTTTCTATTTGTCTCTCAATTATTCCTTCATCCATTGCGTCCATATATACAACGCCCCAATTATAAGAAAAGGAAATTAACAGCACGATGATTAACCTGAAATAGAGACGATGACATTCGAGCTTGTCGTCGAAGAAGAATGTTGTTATAGCACTTGCCCAATTATGTCGATGTAGCCACGAATAATTATTCCTCTTGCGTCTCCTCGTCCTTCTTCTTCTTCTCCTCGTCCTTTTCCTTGTGATTTTCTGATTTTGTCCTACTTTGTTTCTCTGATTTTCTCATTTATCCTACTCTGTTTCTCCTACGCCTACTCCTCTCTCTCTCTCTCTCCCTGTTTTTTGTCTTCCTTCTTCTTCTTATTTTCTGATTCTCCCCTCATCGCGCCTCTCTGTTTTCCTCTCTCTCTCTCTCTCTCTCTCTCTCTCTCTCTCTCTCTCTCTCTCTCTCTCTCTCTCTCTCTCTCTCTCTCTCTGTACGTATACCTCTCTCGTCCTTCTTCTTCTTTCTTCTCTCTGCCTCTCTCTTTTCTTTTCCTTCGTTTTCCTTCTTTGTTGTCTCCCTCTCTCTCTCTCTAACACACACACACACACACTCTCTCTCTCTCTCTCTCTCAATGTTATGCAATATGTAATGATTGAGGAAAGGTTGGTGGAATCATTAAGGATGAAGTGGGTGTTGCGAGACAGGTCCCTCCGGATGGGAAGGGAGAAGAACAGTGCTGATGAACAAACTCGGCCGAGGCCGATAGGCCGAGGCCGAAACCGGATGAGGAGTACCCGGCTTCGGAGAGCCGGATGGTGCAGACCCGGTGAGAACCGGATGAGGAGTACCCGGCTACGGAGAGCCGGATGGTGCAGACCCGGTGAGAACCGGATGAGGAGTACCCGGCTACGGAGAGCTGGATGGTGCAGACCCGGTGAGAACCGGATGAGGAGTACCCGGCTTCGGAGAGCCGGATGGTGCAGACCCGGTGAGAACCGGATGAGGAGTACCTGGCTACGGAGAGCCGGATGGTGCAGACCCGGTGAGAACCGGATGAGGAGTACCCGGCTACGGAAAGCTGGATGGTGCAGACCAGGTGAGAACCGGATGAGGAGTACCCGGCTACGGAGAGTCGGATGGTGCAGACCCGGTGAGAACCGGATGAGGAGTACCCGGCTACGGAGAGCCGGATGGTGCAGACCCTGTGAGGAATGCTCACCGGATGAAGAGACATATTCGTAAATATGTTTCTGAGAGTCCATCGAGGCTATATTTGTAAATAGCCGAAAAGTCATATTAGTATAAATATGACTTAGGGCAAACTTTTAGATAGAGTTGTTGTCATTCTTGTTGGTGCAAGGAGAGAGAGAGTGTGTAACTGTGTACAGAGTAACAGAGAGAAAGAGGTCGTTGCCTCTGTTGTAACCGCTGCCTGTGGTGAGGATCGTGAGCACGAGGTCGTTGCCTCCGTGAACTCACTGTTGTACATTTTAACATAGTGATAGTTTGCAGCCTGTGGCCTACCGTGGTTTTTCCCCTTAGTTTGGGTTTTCCACGTAAACATCCTGCGTACTCGTCTCTTCTTCGTGTCGTTCATTATTTCCTGTTTTCTATGTATGATTCTAAGCTCGGTTGTGGCCGAGCGTCGTGTAAAAGGAGCGTTTTAGTTCCCGTCAAGTGGTATCAGAGCAAAACGACACAGAAACTGGACGAATCGTTTGGCGGCATGTTCAAGCTCACCGGCTCCAACTATTCGGTATGGAAGTCGAAGATGAGGGACATGCTCGTGGTTAAAGATCTTTGGTTGCCGGTTCAGTTTGGGGACAAGAGACCGGACAAAATCGACGCCGCGATATGGGAGGTGATGCACATAAAGACAACGGCTTACATACGGTGCTTCATCGACATGAGCCTATACAACAACTTCAAAGAAGAGAGCAAGGCTCATGAGCTCTTGGAGAAGATCGGCATAATGTTTCAAAACAAAAATGTTGTTAATCAGGTTTCGGTATTCCGGAAGCTAGTAAGACTCCAGTACCAAGATGGCTCTAGCATGGCGGAGCACATGAATGCCTTCCAGGGGCTGATCCACCAAGCAACTTCATTGGAAGTACCTCTCGCCGATGAGGTACTAGCGCTACTCCTGCTCGGTTCCCTCCCGGATAGTTGGGAGACGTTGGTTGTCACTTTGGGCAACGCCGGGCCGGAAGGAAAACGGTTATCCCTAGCAAGAGTAAAGTTGAGCTTGCTAGATAAGGAGGCGCGTCGGAAAGATAAAGATACGAGCTCCGACTCCAAAGCGCTCCTTACCGAATCGGAACGCGGAAGACATAGAAACTGTAGTCCCTAGAACCGGGAGAAGTCGGGGACACGGTCAAAGTCAAGGGGGAGGCCTACTTGCTTCTATTGCGGCAAGTCGGGACACTTCCAAAAGAACTGTCGACATTTTCAAAAAGACAAGGAAACCGACGGTACCGATTCGAAGCGGACCCCGGACCGGAACGGTAAAGACCGGAGGGGGGCGGACCGGAAGGGAACGACGGTAATCGCGGCAAGTGAAGAAGAGTTGATGCTCATCACCGAGGAGAGTGAGATCAACCTTGCCGGCGACGAGATGACCTGGGTGGTAGACTCCGGAGCGTCGTTCCACCTTACCCCGGACCGGAAATGCTTCTCATCCTACTCATCCGGTGATCACGGTTGTGTCCGGATGGGGAATGAAGGTACATGCCGAATTGTCGGCATAGGAGACGTGTGGCTGACAACACCAACCAGATGCAAGTTGCTGCTGAAGGATGTCCGACACGTTCCGGAGGTTCGTCTGAACCTTATATCAGTCGGTCGGCTAGATGATGAAGGCTACACGGGTAGCATCCGGAACGGTGTGATGAAGTTCAACAAAGCGAGCTTGATTGTGGCTCGGGCCCGGAAGGTCAACACACTGTACCTGATGAACGCTCAGTTATGTCCGGAAGAAGTGAACGTGGCATCCGACACTGCCGGTGAGCTGTGGCACAAGAGGCTGTGTCATATGAGCGAGAAGGGGATGAAGACGCTTGCAGACGACAACCTCATTCCAGTGAAGATCGTGCACTTGGAGAAGTGCACTGATTGTCTGGCCGGTAAGCAAAACCGGACCTCCTTACGACCAAGGCCACCGATGAGACGTAATGCACCACTGGAGTTGGTGCATACGGATGTGTGTCAAGTAGACACGAAGTCACATGCCGGAGCGCAGTACTTCGTGACATTCATAGATGACCACAGCCGGAAGCTGTGGGCCACACCGTTGAAGACGAAGGATCAGGTGTTATCCGTCTTCAAAGAGCTCCACGCAAGAGTGGAAAGAGAAACCGGCTGGAAGCTGAAGGCGGTTCGAGCAGATAACGGAGGAGAATACCGGGGGCAGTTCAAGGAGTATTGTCGCTCGAAGAGAATCCGGCTCGAATTTACCGTGCCGAAGACGCCGAAACTAAACGGACTGACCGAGAGGATGAACCGGACCATAATGGAGAGGGTCCGAAGTATGCTAGCGCATGCAAAACTACCCAAGAAGTTTTGGGTTGAGGCATTGTCGACAACGACATATGTATTAAATAGATCACCCTCAGTACCCTTGGACGGAGACACGCCACAGAGGGTCTGGACCGGTAAGGAAGTATCCTACCGGCATCTGAAGGTATTCGGGTGTCTCGCGTACGTGCATGTAGCTAAGGACCGGAGAGGAAAGTTGGATCCAAAGACCCGGGCATGCATATTCCTTGGTTACGGCGACGATGAGTTCGGCTACCGAGTGTGGGACCCACTCGACAAGAAGGTATTCCGGAGTCGAGATATTATCTTCATGGAGGACAAGACGCTCGCCGACTGGGAGTCGGAGAAGAAGATAATGAACTCTGAGTCGACCGGTAAGGATCGACTCTACGACGAGCAGACCCAACCGGCAAGAGACTGGTTAGCACTCGAAGGACTAGCCGGTTACGGTGAGGATACCGAACAGGCGGAAGAAGAAGTAGAGGAAGTTGAAACCGGAACCGGCCAAGACCCCGAATCGGATTCGGATGAAGAGCAAATGGAGGAGCCGGTTACCGAAGCCCGAAGACGGAGATATCCTCTCAGAGAGAGAAGGGCGCCCCGGAGATTTCCGAATGCAGAGCATGTCCTATGACCGATGAGGCGTGAACTTTGACGAGATATTTGCCCCGGTGGTAAAGATGACCTCCATCCAGACGGTGCTGAGTATAGCGGCAAGCATGGACCTCGAGGTAGAACAGCTGGACATGAAGACGGCATTCCTTCACGGCGACCTCGAAGAGGAGATCTACATGCAGCAACCGGAGGGATTTGTGGAGAAAGGGAAGGAGCACCTGGTATGCCGGCTGAAGAAGAGCCTGTACGGACTAAAGCAGGCTCCCCGACAATGGTACCGGAAGTTTGATTCCTTCATGGCCGATCAAGGGTACCACAAGACGCAGGCCGATCACTTCGTGTTTGTGAAGAAGTTTGAAGGAGGCGACTTCCTGATACTCCTTCTGTACGTGGATGACATGTTGATCGTCGGACGGGACCAAGTCAAAATACGGATGCTGAAGAAGGCCCTCAACCGGACCTTCTCAATGAAAGACTTGGGTCCGGCAAGACAGATGTTGGGGATGCATATTATCCGGAACCGGTCAGTGAAGCAATTATGGTTGTCACAGGAAAAGTACGTGACAAAGGTGCTTCACCGGTTCAACATGTCAAATGCGAAACCGGTCGGATCGACACTTTCGGCAAACTGCAGGCTATCCGGTAAGCAAAGCCCTAAGACGAAAGCAGAGAAGGCAGATATGATGAAGATTCCATATGCCTCTGCCGTCGGGAGCTTGATGTACGCAATGGTGTGTACCCGACCGGATATAGGATACGCAATCGGAGTGGTGAGCCGGTTTATGAGCAATCCCGACAAGGAGCACTGGAACGCGGCCAAATGGATACTCCGATATTTGAAGGGCACTTCAAATATGTGTCTCCGATTCGGCTCCGGAAAACCTCAACTTGACCGTTTCACCGATTCGGACATGTCGGCTGATGTGGATACCAACCGGTCTACATCCGGGTATGTAATGACATATGCAGGGGGAGCTGTTTCGTGGCAGTCGAGGCTGCAGAAGACGGTTGCATTGTCAACCACGGAGGCGGAGTACATGGCGGCTGTGGAAGCCGGCAAGGAAATATTATGGATGAAGGACTTCATCGGAGAGCTCGGTATCCGGCAAGATGAATACCGACTCTATTGCGACAGTCAAAGTGCCATCCATCTTGCTAAGAATGCGGCCTATCATTCCCGGACGAAGCATATCCAGCGGAGATATCACTGGATCCGGGAAAGAGTAGATGACCAGGAGTTCACACTGACGAAGATCCACACGTCCGAGAACGGGTCAAATATGCTGACCAAAGTGCTGATACCCGACAAGCTGGATGCATGCCGGAAGAGGATCGGACTAGTAAGACACCCCATGACGGAGTGAAGGGGGATTTTGTTGGGAGACAGGTTCCTCCGGATGGGAAGGGAGAAGAACAGTGCTGATGAACAAACTCGGCCGAGGCCGAAACCAGATGAGGAGTACCCGGCTTCGGAGAGCCGGATGGTGCAGACTCGGTGAGAACCGGATGAGGAGTACCCGGCTACGGAGAGCCGGATGGTGCAGACCCGGTGAGAACCGGATGAGGAGTACCCGGCTACGGAGAGCCGGATGGTGCAGACCCGGTGAGAACCGGATGAGGAGTACCCGGCTACGGAGAGCCGGATGGTGCAGACCCGGTGAGAACCGGATGAGGAGTACCCGGCTACGGAGAGCCGGATGGTGCAGACCCGGTGAGAACCGGATGAGGAGTACCTGGCTATGGAGAGCCGGATGGTGCAGACCCGGTGAGGAATGCTCACCGGATGAAGAGACATATTCGTAAATATGTTTCTGAGAGTCCATCGAGGCTATATTTGTAAATAGAAAAAAAGTCATATTAGTATAAATATGACCCTAAACCCTAAACCCTAAACCCTAAACCCTAAACCCTATATTAGTATAAATATGACTTAGGGCAAACTTTTAGATAGAGCTGTTGTCATTCTTGTTGGTGCAAGGAGAGAGAGAGCGTGTAACTGTGTACAGAGTAACAGAGAGAAAGAGGTTGTTGCCTCTGTTGTAACCGCCGCCTGTGGCGAGGATCGTGAGCACGAGGTCGTTGCCTTCGTGAACTCACTGTTGTACATTTTAACATAGTGATAGTTTGCAGCTTGTGGGCTGCCGTGGTTTTTCCCCTTAGTTTGGGTTTTCCACGTAAACATCCTGCGTACTCGTCTCTTCTTCGTGTCGTTCATTATTTCCCGTTTTTTGTGTATGATTCTAAGCTCGGTTGTGGCCGAGCGTCGTGTAAAAGGAGCGTTTTAGTTCCCGTCAGTGGGAGGATGCTAAGAGGACAAAGCTAGAATACTACATTGCAAATGTCAACCCTGAATGTTGGTCTCAATATAAAGCAAGAATGTCTATTGATCGTATCCAACCTTATCTCGTTACCAATATGAGTAGCAATGCTCGTAGAGCCCTTACACTACTTCGCACTCGATCTCACAAGTTAGGTATTGAAGTTGCATCATGGTATCAAAATGTAACGAATTTGAAGACATGTAAAGTATGCAATGAAGGCATTGTAGAGGATGAATGTCACTTTCTCTTCACATGCTCGACATATAGTGCAATTCGTTCAAGATATGTTGACATACTAAGAGGGAGTGATAACTTAAGATCCATACTTAAGACACCACCTAGAAGGTTGAGCTCATATGTGTATGCTTTATTAACACATAGAGACTTTGTGCTTCAACATATGAATACCCCTTCTTAGGAAGGAGACATATATCAAGAAGAACACATGTATACTCTAGTCCCAGAGGTCAAAATTGGCCTCTTTATGGACGATAAAAATTCTAATTCTAATTCTCTCTCTCTTCGTAAATGTATGTTTATATTAAAACAACATGATAATACAAAAAAACCTTGCTATCAAAACTACGTCAAAGGTAGCGATGTTTTCTACTAATGTAATTCCTAAGTATTGAAACTTGATGACATGTGATTCAATCAATACCATTCTTTATATTTTTTCCAACATATAAATCCAATCCAACGTTGAGATGATTTACCATACACGTTTGATTGAATCATTCTCGAATGTGAATGCATGTATGATACTTATGGTTCATTCTATGGTTGTAAGTGTATGTGCACATGTGCATAAGATTGAGTGTGAGTATGTTCGTATGTGTATGAGCACATGCATGTTTGTGTGCATGTGTGTAGGTATGAAAGAGTGCAAGTAAGTTGTGTTGTGTGTGTGAATGGCTAGAGGGGTATGTACCCCTACATATCTTGTTGATGTATGACCCTCATGTGACCATATAACCCCATATGGGACATGAATGAAATATACAAGAAGTTTCCTCTTTAATTTCTCTCTCTCTCTAACATCCATCTCTATCTCTCTCTCCCTCACGCTCATCCCCTTGGGAGTGGCTCCACCCCCAACCCATAATCATTATGCATATCATTTGATGACAATTCACTACTTCATTTCACATTTTCACATACATGTAGGTTTGTGCTTCACATATCGTTAGGAGTTTATGAGTGGTGATTTAATGGTTTGCAAGGAGTTTAGTATGATTTCCAAATTCCCACTCTATCTTAAAAGATTGAACCCAATCTCCAAATCCAAAGGATTTGTTTCACAAAGAAGTTAACTTGTTGCATGACAATATCTCATCTTAAATTTAAACCCTTTCTTTATCAACTTTTTTGTTTAGCCTTCACCCCATTGATATTTTGGGGAGTTGCATCCTCATAATTACTTCATTAAATGGGATTGTTGTCACATATGTTTCAACTAGTTATAAACCCTCTTTTGTGAATCTTGCTTTTAATGTGATACTGCACATATTTGAGGAATGTCAATTTTCATCTATTTATGGCTATATTTATTGTCCAGACTCCATATCACTTACACATAAGGGGATGTGATATACTATTTACTATCAAAATAAACACACAATGCACTTGCATATGCCATTGAATTGGATTCCATAGGTAAGGAAAATAATATATTCGATGATTTAAGGGCCATTTGAAATCTCGACAAGTTTAATTGTGTCTCTACTATTCACATGCACTAAAATCTCTACTTCTCTACTTGTATGAAAACATGTTGGCATACCTATAGGCTATGAAGTCTCTCCATTTATAGCATGATATGCATATCAATTCACGACGACTCACTAATCATGTACTTCACTATGTGCACATACCAAACGTGACATTGTAGTGGTTGCATATCAAACCATCAAAGGATCCTCATGATTTGAAAGCATTTAATCGATAAGTACAATGATCTCTATAAGATAGAAAAACCACCTCATTGGGTACGGTCATATTAATTATATAGGAACATATAGATGATTCATTGATGTGCCTTACTATTTCTCATTATGTTGCTCATGCCTAATGGGGTGCAATTACCAATAAATCTTTCATTTTCATCTTGGTATTTTGATTGTACAATAAGCCATGTTTTTAAGCACCCATTTTCTCTCCAATATTATGAGAACATTAACTATTGCTCACATGTGATCTTTCTTTTAAGTAGACCTACATAATACCCCTAAAAACGAGTAGTTTGCAATCACACAATCACGGATTTTAAACATTGTAATTATCCTCTAAGATAGATGAGGTTCATGCATTTTAATGTGAACTAATTTGAAGATGGCACACGTGAAGCATTAGGCTACTTCTATCGGATTACATACTAATATACTAGATGCATGTGTAAAAACATAAATAATAGTAATCATATGAACAAAATCCATTGAGATTGATATATACATATGTACATTTGATGGTCATTATAACTCAATGTATGCATAAGGATATAATAAAATGTAGACATATTCACAAGATACCACACAAAATGATACAATTGCACTACAAGACAAACTACAACCATTGACCTATTATTGAATACTTGATTGTCATCATCTTTACTTAATAAACATGAGAGAGGTGAAATGCTTCGTAAATAATGGAGAATATACATGGAACACTTTCTACTTCTACTTCTAGTAATGTTTGTATAAAATCTTGTTTTTTTATTTGTTTTATGATATAGATAACACATTGAATTTTTGCACAAGAAAATATGGATATGGGAAGAATAACTTTATTTTAATAATTGATTAGAATAAATTACATTATTGGTTATTGTAATTCAATGGTTTGATGCATATTGTTTCACTCACCCTCACAATCCATGGGTATATATAGATATCAGTAGATGGGGGAAACTAATATATAAGGGGTTCTTTCAACATATTCCATTTTATATTAATATGTTGCTTTACGAATTTAGATGGAGGGAAGTATGATATCGAAATAGAAGTAGAGACGCATGTCTCACAACTAAAGCTGGAGGTAGGGAATTGCATGTTCCATCAACATTACACATCATTTATGCTAGATAACATCACCCATAAAAAGCATATATTGTGAACCAAACCTAAAACAAGAGAGGTGGGCATGCTTCAACTAGGAGAGGGGATGCACCCAGTGTTCAAAGTAAAAACAGAAAATTACATGTTCCACCAATATCTCATATATTTTATTAATAACAATTATAATTGTTTAAAATCTTTGTAGCTTGAAAATTGTCACATAATACTGTCAAATTAATACTCATTATATATCTCACGAGTCACCCAAACAATCACTACAACTTTTTATTTGTTATGTCTTATCATGCTTGTCAACAACTTACATAAACATCCATAACTTGCATATGCATAAAATGTGAAGAAAGAAATCGAAAAGTTGAGGGTGAAGGTATACATTAGGTGCAAAAGTACTTCAAAAAGATCATGGGAATTTGGAAATGTTGCTTTGGTCCATATCTCTTAAAGAATGAGGTAGATATTTGTCCCATGATTATTTTGAATGTAAATGTATTTTTTCTTAAAGACATGGATCAAGATTAGATGCATGTCCATTCAGTGATCGTCTTTGAATGTGATATACTTATTTGGCCAAAGTATTAACAATTGTGTCAAGGAGAGGATAGTTAATTATCAACAACTTTTGGATGATAGCAAGTTAGCATCAACCTTCATGTCTCATCACTTGCTTTCAAGACGTGTCCAATTCCTATATAAATCCATATTTGGTGGCATCGATATATGAACTTTGATGATCATAAGTAGGCATGATGGCATCTATATAAACCTATCGTACTTTATATGCACACAACTAATACTAAATCTTTGACTTGGGACATTGAACTCGTATTCAAATATATTGAAACTCGGGCGTAGCGTCACACCTCCATGTAAGTTAACATCCCAAGCTTTTCCACATGACAAACATGGTTAATTAATAGACTAACAATGAGTACTTAATTTAGAAAGCATAATTTCAAGTAATATATCAAATTTGTTTGAAATGAGTCAGCCATTGTTATGCAACGGAACAATCATTAGGTAAACCGAGAGTAAAGTGAGATGTCTTTTTATTAGGAGTTATGGAATTGAGGACATGAACCCAATCATGTTAACCAAATTCACACATCATTTAATGAAAGGAAGACCTCCAAATTGCAAGTAAAATATATCAACTTTTTCCAAGGTGAAACTACCGGCTTTATGAAAAACTCTAGAATAACTTATGTATTAGGGGTAAGGGTGGAATGATTACGTTTAGATCCCCCTATTGTGAAACAAATCATGGATCTTGTTCAAGCCCAAGGTTAATTTGACATGCCTTTCAATTTGAGTTTGTAGATGTGATGAAACATTCATTTAGCATGCTTGTCATTACCTTGCATCGAATAGTGAATGAGGATTGACCATGAGCCCACCAATTGTGGTGTTTTTTTATGGCCGTTCTTCATATCATCATGGGTGTTCAATGAATAGTGCATTATAGAAACAATTATTGCCAATGATTTGTCAAAAATAACGTATACCTTTTCAATCTTTATTAGATTCTACCTCATAACAATGACATAATTTTGCAGACCAAATTTCAAGTTTGATAATGGTGATCACATATCTTCCATGAGTAAACCAAGAGAAGCATGGCCAACCATTGGCAAAATGTACATGGTACAAGCTTTTATGGCATGCCATTGTGGGCAAAATAAGACATTTTGTGATCAATCACAATTTGAAAGGATATGATGGCATGCCACATCAAAATAGACTTTTGCACAAAATGATTGCTTAGAGTTAAGATTATATGTGAAAACATTATGTATGTAGTCGTAAAGCTCGTAGTCTTTTAACTTTGAGGTTGTAGAGTTAAGTTGCATGAACCTCAAGACAATATGATGAAAGAATAATTGTTATTTGAACCATATTCAAACATTAGAACATTGAGTAGTGTGATGATTAGGATAGTAATCCGAAATGAAATACTTTTGTTATTATAAAAAATAGAATGGTAGAATGCTTGTGATAGTAGTCCCAAAAGAAACGCTCATAGTATGATTTAAGGATTGTATATTGGAAGAAGCAAGAATAATATGACGTTACATTCATTATAAAAACAATGTCATGTTATTCATTTGAGAACAATAACACCAACAACTTGACTTCATAAATTCACCTCTCAATTCAAGGATTAAATTTTTTTCCTTCGAAAAATCGATATGCTAGAAACAATTACACAACAAACCATTGTGATATATAGAATATTCAAATCAACAAGAATTTGGGCAACTTGTTCCAAATTTCATGTAGAATACTAGTATTATTGAACAATTCCATTATGTTTGTTACATATCCTAGGGATGATCCATGCCTTGGGTGTTGGATAATTGTGAGCCCATCATGATTCCCTAAGTACTTCAATGTAATTGGATCTTAATGATGAACCCTAGAGACTTTACCTTTTTGCAACTTAAAGATTTGTATTTTTTGTGTCCCCCAAGATTCTACCAGTACAACAATTAAAAAGAACCCATCATTCACAATTATAGTTGATAATCTATATACACCAAACATAGCCCTTGTAATTGTTTCCTATGAATGAATTAGGTGTATATTAACCCTAGTTAATCTTAAGAATTTAGAAACTCTTCCTCAGTTGCATGGAGTTGAGAGTCTATGGTTTAGGTGTTGAAGCATGATTGGCCTTTTGCCATTGTAGAGTGATGTTGCCAATCGCGTAGCAACTTATCATGTTATATGTGTAACTATAACTTATGATGAGATAGGTTTTCCATAGCTTTCCCTAATCTTATGATGAGTACCTTATTGTTACTATATTCCATTCAAACTTGGACTATAGTTGCCTTATGCACAATAAGGATCTTGAAAAACTTGAAGATGAAGTTGAGATTTTACTTCATTATAAATATACTTCAAGGAAGGACCGTAACAACCTTGGGTTTATGTGGCTAATCAACACAACTCGTTGGGAAACATAAGACACCTAATAATTTCCTTGAAACGACCCTAAACGACTTAATCATCCATGTGAATATAGAAAAGAAGGATCACACAAGTTATTAATGCCACAAGCTCCAACCAAAGCATTAAGAGCAAAAGGTCAAGTCTATAGACCTTTGTTCAATCTTGAATTCTTGAGATTAATGTTGAACATCTAAGTAACTTTCCAATCTTGTCAACCTCACTAAGATTGAATGATTTTCTTCCTTTGAACAGACTTATCACTAAGTTAAGTATAAATCTTGTTTGTCTCTAATAACACTTTATTCATTATGTTACAAGCCATCTATTTTGACATCTTTCTTGTACATATATCCTCATGCATTCTAATTCCTTAGGACCAAAGATTGTTTGGTACTCTTTTGAGAGTTTTGTGATGCTTTTTCTAGAGAACTCCCATCTAGGACAATGCCAACATTTAATGTTGACGATAATCTCGATCTCATTTGTGTGTTGCAACTTGCACTAGTTTCTATACCTTCACATTGATTCAGTCAATACATAGAAGCTGAGATCGATCATAAACTTGAGGATTACTTAATAATGGGACACATTTTGTTACGGGCATGACCATATAATATCCCGTGGTGAGAATTTACCGTAGCATTCTATACACGTGGATAAGTGTGAGGGTTAAACGAGAGTGTAAAGAAGGGGATGATTACTTTTAATCCTCGGGGTTGAGACAACCCATTAGGTCAAGTGTGAACTTGCCTGGGGGCCTTGGGTATCGCTATAAATATGAGGCCTAGCTACCCTCATTTCATCATCTTTTGACTACATCGAGACTCTGACGTTGTGGTGGGTCAACTCTTGTTGCGAGCGCGCCAACACCAGGTACGACTCGACGCCATGGCGGTGGTATGGGACGCCAATCGAGGCTCGAGTCCGTCTCGATCCCTTCGCACGGGGGTGGTCGGGTGGATCGACACCCTTCTCTCTCTCTCTCTCTCTCTTTTCTATCTATCTATCTATTTTCCTTATCATATGCTTACGTTAGACATAAGATCTAACACATTTAGAGTATGACACTCTAAGGTGCATCAATCCAATTAGATGTGAAATATGATAGACCATGACGACTACATATAAACTATTGTCTTTTAAATAAATACATGCCGTACCATCAAACTAGAATTTTATGGCTATGATATTTCCATATTACTTACTTAGTTTGAGCACTTGATTGAGGGATACAATTGATCTTTCTCAAATAGAAAAAGTTAAATTCTAGTATATCCTTTATAATGTCCAAGAAATTTATTCATTCCTTGATTATGTTGATTTGTAGTAACTCACAATTGATGATGCCTTTAGTAACCTCCTACAAGGTTGAACACACAAGTAAGCAATACTTTTTTCTTTTTCTTTTTTTCCCAAAAAAAACTCCTTCCATTAGTTATAAAATTTTACAAATGAGACGATTATGTACAAATCCCTGTAGGGATGCGATAGTTCCATCTTATGTGGATGCCCACTAACTCAAGAAAGGAAGAGGATGACCATTGTTGGATGAAGGCTATTCGTTGTCTTTCAACTCCATCAAAGCCGCCCTTGAGGCCATCATATTGGCTCTTTAGAGTGGCTACAATTCACTCCATATCTCTTGCAGTAACCTTGTTGGATGCGCGGTTTGGTTGGAGAAGACTCGTCTACACCGTTGTTTCCATAGAATCCAAAGAGTTATTGGGCTGACCAATTCTAACACAACTTGAGATTTGTCATTAAGAGGAGTTGAGTGGACATTGTCACTGGTGGAGAAAAAAACCTCTTGTGCTTTTATCACCAAAGTCATACCCTCCTCCAGATGCTCATATCTGCCAACTGGGATCTGCCATGATAGCCAACATATATTTCCCCACTTGATTGAACCTTGCACCTGGCATAATTGCAACAAGCGGCCAAACCCCTGCCATATTCAATGGGACATTGGGCAGTCCCACAGAGCATGTCGTGTTGATTCTACTGCATTTGGGTACTCTACACAATTAGGAGAGCTAAGGTTCCCACGTTGCCATGCTCCCATCGGTAGGAACTTATGTATTAATAGCCATTGGAACGTGGTAATTCGCCTCACGTGTTGTTGTTTCCAGATTTTCTGCCAAAACTTGGTGATAATTGTGGGAGGAACTTGAAATGTGTGCCAGACCTTCGCAGCAGCTGGCTCTTGGGCAGTTTGAGTAGCTAGAATGTGGCAACCCGATCTAGTTGTGAATTGGAAGAAAGGGATGGCTTTGCTTCCTTGCCCCGCGTAAGGATCACGCTATGTCCATTGCAAAGGGTCCCAACTGGCCTTATGTAGCCATGTGTTTTCATGAGTACATATGTGTCAATCGGGTTGTACTTTGATCGGAGCAGGATCTGCAATCCATTTATGATCAGTATACACGAGTACTCGAATTGCGCTATTTTGTGTTGGTGTCTCAGTGTCTCGCAATTCAGAGCCTTCGATCCTGTTTGGTGTTCCCCTACCTCTCGGGATCAGAGATCCCTCCTCCTCGTGGCCTATCCATTTCTCCATTGTCGTCCTTTGAGTAACAGTTTCCCTAATCAATAGAGTGTTAATGATTTCCAATCTCATAGTCCATCTGCCTCTGATTCCATGAAGTATGTTGGCTTGATCTTGTAGTGGTAATGGCATAAACTGTCGCCAACATTCTATACTTTTTCCTGAACCCTCTGCAATGTATCCCCATGACAACCCCTTACGTGATCCCAGTAGTTGATTAGATTCATCCTTGATACATGGGTTCCATAGGATACGTTGACTAGGCCAGGCAAGTTTGGAACTTAGTTGATCGCACTTGAGCCCTCGTCTAATGTCACACCATGCCTTCCACATGGATGCACTGAATCTATCCTCCAATTGACGGGAGAAACTAGGTTTGAGATCCGTGTTTAGAATCCATCCCGTTTGGGGGGCCCATTTGACCCCTTTTCGTGGCCTAAAGTAAGCGAAACGTAACCGGAGTAGCATTTTCCAACAGTCATTTCCTGGTTGGAGTCCTTGCACCACAAATTTGGCAAGTAAGGCTTTTGATTGTGAAAGGGGATCAATAAGATCCAATCCCCCTCTTGACTTAGGCGTTGTGAGTATAGGCCACGCCATCTTGGTGCAAGTTACATGGTCTTCCTTACCAGACCAAATGTAGTTGTGGACCAGTTGTTGAATCTTATGTATACTTTCCTTGGAGATTGTCCAACATGATAGATTGTACCATGTTGTTGCGAGTAGTACCTGGTTTGCCACTATGATGCGACCCGCTAGCGATAGTTTTTTCAAACTCCAATGTATCAACTTTTGTCGAATGGAATGGATAACGGGTGCAATCATAGTCTCCGACGGTATGTTGAAACCAATTTGGAAACCCAAATATTTGGTGCACACTCCTTGATTGATCCATTTGAAAGCGGGATGTGGGTGCCACGCCGGATGTGTTTCATGAGAAAGCCATATTGCGCAGGATTTGTGCCAATTGATCATGGCATTGGATCTCTTGCAAAATACGGCTAACCCACTTTCTAGCTTTTTGAGGGTTTCCAAGTCCCCTTGCAGGTAGACCATTGTGTCATCTGCAAATTCTATATCCATGATGCTTTGGTGAGAATGAGGTACGGGAAGACCACGTAGGTTGAGATGCCGCGAGTTGAGAAAGCAAGAGAGTGCTTTGGCGTATAATAGAAATAAGGATGGAGCTAATGGGCATCTCTGTCGTACAAATCGGGATATTCGGAAAAAGGGGCCCCTTTCACCTGCCAGTGAAACGCAACTGTTGTCGTTCCTATAAAGTCCTGCAATGCCTTTGATTCATGTCTCTTGAAAGCCGAGTTTCCCCATCACACTTTCTAGAAAGTTCCAACATACCCTATCATATGCTTTCTCAAAATCTAGTAGCACCACCGCTACCTTGTTGTCATACCTTGGCAAGGGCTACTGCTTCCCAGATGAGAAGAGGTTGTTATGAACCCTGTTTGGGATGGATGAATGAGTTGAGGGAGAAGTGGTGTTAAACGGCATGCCACGATTTTTGTGAGCAACTTATAGACAATATTAAGAAGAGATATGGGCCGCCACTTGCTAATGTCGTTGGCACTCCCACCACTTTTAGGAATGAGATGTATCATCCCATGTCCAAATTCCTCTGGCATGCTTCTAGAGGTGATGATCTCCTCATATGCATGGAGGAGGTCTTCTTTAATAGTGTCCCAAAGGCATGTGAAAAAGTGCGGGGTGAGGCTGTTGATTTTGGGGCAACTATCGGCATCCAAATCAGAGAGGGGCTCCCATATCTTGATGATTGATAGGGATGCATGAGCCATGTATTCATTTCCGTCGTGACTTTCTCGGGTATGCTTTTGACGATAATATCTTCTCTTATGTCTTCCCCTGTAGCCATAGTATCTTCGGTAAGTAGGCGGTTATAGTAACTTGTGGCAATATTCCTCATTTCGTCACCATCCTCAATGGTCGTTCCATCCTCTCGGTTGAGGTTGCACATCATTGTTCTAGGGTGCCTCGTACCTTTGGAGCGGAAGAATTCCTTCGTGGTTTTGTCCCCTACTCGAATCCATCGCGCCATGCTTCCATGAAACTCCATGTCATATATTTCCTTTTCTGCCATGTTGAGTTCATGTTTGGCCATGGCGACTTGTCCTGCGATCCAACTACATGACGGGTATCTTTGTTGGACAAGTAAGCAAGACTTAAGCACACTTCAGGAACATGTGCAACAATCTCCTAAATCTAAATTGGGTGTTTCATTTGTGACTAAGATATTTTCTTGTGCTCAATATCAATAGATAGTTCATGAACAAAACTATTTTAGATTTAAAATGCACTAAAGAAATAAGGAGATACTACCTATATGGAAATCATTTTTGAGTATCTACAAATTGATAGTCCTTATACTCTATGACTAACGGAACCTCATGGATCGCGTGACACAATGGGCAAACTTCATAAAGGACTTTGATTTTCCAATAGATAGCTTAAAATGATTTGTTAATATAGTCACTAATGCCTTAAGTCATATTCATGAGGTTAACATGATTAACTTTATTAACAAACAAATCATTATAACCACATTTAAGGAAATCACCTTGATGATAATTTCCTTTAAAATTTCTGGGCAAGAGCCATATTCTTGAAGGGAACCTTCTAAATTTCTAAAAGTCAACTCACTATATTAAAAAGTTTTGTGTTCCAAATTTGTTTGAGGTTAAAATGAGAATTCGTTTTTGCACTTGTTATTAGCTCTACTAATTTCTTTTCCCCTAAGGAATCATTATGATATCGATGATTATGTGACTAAATTACACCATTGTAAGGTTACCAATGGATATATTGAGCGGCTGAGATTTCCAATTCACTACTACCATTGTTGGTTAAAAAGTCCATTATGGAACTAGAAACTACCTTGAGCATGAACTCTATATACCAAACTCAGTTTTATGGAATCGAATAGGTGATCAAATAAATGAGGATATGTTTAGAGCTTATTGGAACAATAACTTTGTATTATGGAGTTTTCTCCAAAAATACATATAATGCTTTAATATTGATGTACATATTATTTTAGCCCTGAACCTTGATTGATGTTAACATTTATGATTATGAATTATACACAACATAAACTATCTAAGGGATATGCAAACATATACTGCATATTGCATGAGACAAGTTACAATTGCTCAAGACAAAGCATGATTTATGCCAACTATAATTAGCAACCTCATGTATTAACCATAGATAGAAGGTATTTCTTTGTGTATTTTCTAAAATCTAAGACTTTGCTTATGAGTAAGTGAAGTGCATTAAATTAGCCCCAAAAGTTTGTGGTCCTTCTACAATCGCCAAATGTATTGGTTCATTTGCTTGATTGATCAATTTTCTAGTTGGCAAAACAATTTTTTTTCCTCAAATAGTCATTAGTGCAATATTTTTAAGTGTAGGAGTATGTTATGTGCATAACTATAATGATCATGATATCAATTTTCATAGTTTCCTTAATCTTATTGTCAGTATGTGTAGATTAATTCTAAATGGAATGAGGGTATGAATTGAATTACAATTTTATAATGTGAGATACCTATTAAGTGTATTATGATTTGACCACTTCACATGAAGTGGTCAAGTGTGAACACAATAGGTCCTAGGGTTTTTTACCCATACAAGAAGGCTAACGACGTTCTTACAAGGGAGACTTAACTTATGATGAGACTATGCTACTTTGGTTATGACTCTTGTTAACTAAGGTAATGAAGAAGTCAAGAGGTAGATTTAGAGACTTGAAGATATATATAAGGTAATGTAGATAGAGTAATTTTGGTAAGAATAGAATGATAATTACATCTAGATACAACTCAAGAGATGACGATTGGTGTTGAATACAAATGCTTTATTTTTATAATGAACCTGTTTAAATAAGTTTCACTTTGAAATATAAATGGGACGCATGTGTGAGTATGGAATGCATGCAAGATATATGTCCTATCATGAGTCAACATATGCATGCAAGCTATCTATTTGGAAATATAAAACTAAAATGGATGGTAGTGAACAAAGTAGATTCATCCTTTATGGGGCACTACCTACCTAATCTTGCGAAGAACAAAGCACCACCTATGCATATTTTAGACATGCCACAAAAACACACAATATGTCACATGTTTCATCATATGCAAAACTTTCAAAGTAGCAAGTGTATGTGTATAGGTCACAAAAGTGCAAGGTTATAAAAAATTCGATTCAATGACATTTGAAGCACATCAAGAAAGCTTCATGGGTTCCCGACCGTCCAACATCAATCAATCCTAGATAAGGGTGTCGCGGTAGTCTCAGTGGTATTAGAGGGGCATGTAACATCAAGAAAGCTTCACGGGTTCCCAACCGTCCAACATCGATCAATCCTAGATAAGGGTGTTCTCCGTGGTATTAGAGGGGCATGTAACATGAAGAAAACTTCATGGGTTCCCAATTGTCCAACACCGATCAATCCTAGATAAGGGTGTTGAGGTAGTCTCCGTTGTATTAGAGGGGTATGTAACATACCAAACTTTGCTAGTACTGCTCTTGTTAGGCCTTGCCTAGGTAGGGTTTGCACCTAGGTCCCATCCATGTTTGTCTTGCCTAGTTTGTTTTTTACCTGCTTTGTACCCCGGATTATTGGTCATAGTGGTTTTTTTGGAGGTGGGGGAGATAAATAAAACAGTCAAGGGGACGGGTCTTGTGGCTTGATTGCCAGCAAGCAATTGCCATTGCCATTTGCCATTTGCCATTTGCCATGGTAACCATTACCATATTTGTGTGTGTGTGTGTGTGTGTGTGTGTTGTGGGGTGAGCAAGAAGAGTTAGTTTTCCCAGGAATGGGAACTTTTGGTTGTTGAGAGTACACACATACATATGTATGTATTATTTATTTATTATGTAGAAAATAAAGGAATTGGACATACATGTCTCTCCTCATTATGTAAAGACATATACATACATACATATATACTCATATACATGTGCATATGTATGCATGCATGTATGTGTATGTGTATGTGTATGTGTATGTGTATGTAATGCATGCATACATGTAGCCATTTTCCTTTGTCTTCTCTTTTACACCTTCCTCCCCTCTTCATCTTTTCTTCCATTTTATTTTTTTGAACTCTCCAGGGTTCAAACAGAGTAGAGAGTTAGAAAACAACCGAGCGCTTGCTTAATTTCATTAATGAAGGCGTTTAGCTAATCAGAACATCTTCGACTGTTTGTTTGCTTGATCAGGGCATAGATTTGATTGTCTGCTTAATCGATTGTTAATCTGTAATAAGTTAGGGCTTATAGAATCACTCGAGTGCAGATTAGGGTCTAAGAAATCGCCCAACAGCAAATTTGGGCTTAATACATCGCTTAAAATTATAGACAGGGCTTCATAAATTGCTGCTTGAAATCCAGATTTAGAGTTTATGAAATCGCCCAATAGCCGATTTATAGGTCTAAGGGAAACTGACGGAATTGGGTTAAATGTAAATCTCCCAACCACAGGCCCTAGGGTTTAGGGAACCGCCCAAACACACATTAGGTGCCCAAACACACATTAGGTTTTTTCGGATAACAGAAAAGGTTTTTTAGAGCTGTTAAGAGAGAGAGAGAGAGAGAGAGATGGGAGTAAGAATGATGCTAGGGCTACAGATTAGAGTTTAAGATCGAAGAGAAGGATGCTTGGGTTTAAGAGATCGCCCAGGAACAGACTACGGTCTGAGAGAGAGAGAGAGAGAGAGAGAGAGAGAGAGAGAGAGAGAGAGAGAGAGAGAGAGAGATGCTTGGGTTTAAGAAATCAAACAGCAGATTAAGGGTTTGGGAGAGAGAGAAAGAAGAATGGCAAGGCTGAAGAGATCCATCCCCCAACCAACAGATTCAGGTGTGCTAGAGTAAGGTAGGAGGGATGTTAGGGTTTACAAAATCGCTCAACAACAGAGTAGGACTCAAGAGACAGAGAAGAAGAATTATGATATAGGGTTTGTGTAATCAATCACCCAACATTATTAGGGTTCAGGACATGAGGTAGAGGTTGTTGGTTCATGGCTTGCGAACATAGAGAGAGAGAGAGAGAGAGAGAGAGAGTGGTGGAAGCTAATAAAATGAGCTAGGGTTTAAGAAACTGAGACACAGTTGTGGGAGATAGAGGGTAGTTCTGGAATTATAGAAAAGTTCAATAATAACCTCTTTATTTATTTTTTCTCTTTTGTCTGTTTCCTCATGATGCTCTTCTTTCCACATACATACTAACATACATATATGTACATATATTTCTGTTCTTTCTTTCGCTCTCTTATATGTACATTATACATATACATATGTACATATTGCATAAGATCGCTTCATAATTAATTTTTGATTTGTGCTCTAAAAATACTTCAAAAAAGGGGAAAAAGAAAACGAAATTGCACCGCTACCCCTATACCAATGCCCTAGAAGTCTACATTCTCTCTCTACACCACACTCTCCCCTCTCTCTCTGTCTCCATCGGTGTGTATTTGTGCCCCTAAAGAGGTTTATTAGTTTCTCTGTTTCTTCCTTCATCGAGTCACTTCACTATAATCATCTTCGGCCTTGTTTGTGTGTGTTGCCTATGTGTTCTCTGATTCTCATCAACAAGAAGGAGAGATTGAAGAAACAACCACATCCCAAGAAGGAAGAAAGAAGTAAAGATTGAGGACATAAACAAGGAAAAGGCAGAAGCATAAAACCTCAAACTCTCCATATCCATATCCATCTCAATCTCCATATCCCCTGTTCCCTCTTTCCTTACAAGTAAGTAAGTAGATAGAAGGTTATTTCATTTCTTTCATCACACGATCTTTCTTCCCCATCCATGCTCACCAATCTTTTTTTTTGTTTATTTTGTCTTTCTTTCTTTCGTTCTTTCTTTCTTGCTTTTTCTCTCTCTTTAAAATCTCATATAACATACCCTTTTCGTTTAAACCTCGTGCTTTCCTTCATTTAATTTGCATTCTTGCCCTATTTTCCCATTTTACTCTGGTGTATTTTACTTGTAACATATGATTTTTCTATAATCCCCTCCCCTCCCCAGTTTTCTATATAGCGAGTTCTTATATACATATAATTTCTTCCTAGCGACCTCCCATCACATAAGCATGATGGGTTTTGATCTGTTTCTTCAAGGATGAGTCTCAATCTTTCTATGTATATGCGTGTGTGTATCTGTATGATACCTTTATTATAAGGGCCGACTAGTTAGCTCTTAACTGTGGGTTTGCTCAGCAATATGCAAAATGAGAAAAACAATTCTTCGTATTTGGGCTTTTGTAGAGTGGCCTTTTGATTCTAATGCTGTGCAATGAATTCTATTGAACTATTGGTTGATTTTACCTTCTTTCAATCTAGGTTTTTCACAATGACGCATGCTGACGAGGAGCTAGAAATGCTGCTTGGTGAAATCCCTCAGGTTACTGACAGCTCCTTGCATGTGGAAGGATTGGTATTAGCTGGGGCATCTCCTGTGCTTTGTTCGAAAAGAGATGAGGTATTTTTTATAAACTGGATCCACATTTCCTTTTTAATAATGAGAGATCGATGTAGGATTAATGTGAGGTTGCTGTAGGATTGATGTGAAAAACATTGTATGATTGATATGAATGTAAGATTGACGTGAACTGTATTGTTTTCCAAATCTTTGCCAATATTTGACAGTGTGGAGATTGCCATCAGCCATCATCCCTTGTGGGAGTGATGACCAGCATTGTAAAGGAAGATATATCCTCAAAGTTTCCATCTAATATCAACATAGAGGATTCAAGTAGGCATTCCTCACTAGTAGCTCAAGAGGAGGGTCCTCTGTCCTCTCTAGGATTCACCGAAAGCCATTCACATGAACTACCAGATGAGTCATTGATGACAGCATTCTCAAATGTGAACTTGGATATGGATGTTTCTCCTAGAAATTCTTTACAAACTCCTGAAGAGAGTAGAAGTACGAAGATAGTATCTCATCGGGAAGCCATCAATGGGGTAACGAAGGCATCTATCAGTTTGTATAACCAGATAGGAGGCATTGGAAAAATCCCTCTAAACATGGACTCGGGCATGAAAACTGTCCCTTCTACTATGGGCTCTGATGGTTTAAGCACAGGAAAAATGTATATAAATGATGCTATGGTGTTTGCATATTCCAATGGATTAGGACCTGCTCCTTCTAACACTAGTAATAATGCAAGGAATGCATCTCTTTATGGGGTTGATGACATTGAGCATTGCTGGGTGGAACCACTTGCTAATAATGCAAATCCTATGGGTGAGAACAACAAATTGAGAGATTTTACGATGTATTCAGACTATAAGAGTTTGGATCATGATATCGGAACAAGAAAACATATTCAAACGCCTCTAGTTGCAGATATGTCTCAATCAAGTGTCTATGATGCCCAATTTTTCCCTCAGCAAGGAAGACTGTCAACCGGCTATGTGCAGTCTTTGCATACAGGCCAACCTCTGCATCGGGATTGTTCTGTGCCATCATTTTTTCATACTCAAAATGCATGCAAAACACCACTGCCATTGCAGAGAAAAGAGGGGGAATGGCAGAGGATGCAGCAAATGCGCAATTGCCATTCTCAAGCAGTAGGATGTATAGAACCATACCAACATCCTGTTCATACACATAGTTTTCCAGTTTCATCCTTTCAGACTGGGCGAGATGAGTTATATCGGTCATCTCAGGCTACACCTATCACTAACATGGATTGGAGACCACAAATGTATCCAGGAAATGCAATGGGGCTTAACCAACCCCTGCAGAATTTCACAAATCAAAGAGAAAATAGTTGTACATTCCTTTCGCAAGGGTATTGTTGTAAAGGAGAAATGTGTCCCATTATTCATTCATATACCAGAGGTATGTCAAGAAGCATGGATTTCAAGTTAAGTTCCTCCTCACAAGAGAAGCAAATCACGGCACCAGTGAAAATCTTGTCAAGGGACCACTCCAAAGGTCCAGCAATTCTGAGTGGGTTTTCAACTGATGGGAAGAAAGAGGCATTTTATGTGAATGGTGACTCATCTATAAACCTTTTCCAGACTTCTAATCTTCTTTTGGTGAAGTCAGATGGTCACCATTTCAGGGATACTCTAGTTGACCCAACAGGAATCGAACTTTGTAGGTCTTCTGAGGGTTCACAATCCCCACAAATGAAATATTGCTCATTGGCAGAAGTTGAAGGACATATATATGCAGTTGCCAAAGACCAGCATGGTTGTCGATTCCTGCAAAGGCAATTTGATGAAGGTGGGCCAGAGGAAGTTGAGAAAATTTTTGTGGAAATAATTGATCATGTTCTCGAGCTTATGACCGACCCATTTGGCAATTATCTGGTTCAAAAGCTTCTTGATGTTTGTAATGAAGAACAGAGGACACAGATTTTAGAGAGAACAGCAAAGAATGGGGAACTGATCAATGTTTCACTTAATATGCATGGGTAAAATAGTGTGATCCATCTTTTTTCTCACCCGTTTTTGTCACTTTTCTTACTTGAAAAGACAATTCTTTGTTTTTATGAGGATTGGGAGTTTGTATTACAGAACACGTGCTGTGCAAAAGCTGATAGAAACATTAGCGTCCAGTCAACAAGTGTCAATGGCCACTGCCTCATTAAGATCTGGAGTGGTAGCCCTCATCAAGGATCTAAATGGGAATCATGTCATCCAGCGGTGCTTACAACACCTTAGCAGTGAAGATAGTCAGGTAAAGCAAATCAATTGTAATTTAAAATACCAATTAAAACTCACAGTGGATACATGTTATCCAGATGCTATATGTTTAATAAAGAGTCTGTGGATGATCTTGTGCTTGTTTTTTTGACTATATAATGGCATTCCCTTATTTGAATGTGAAGTTAGTGCGTTTTAAACTTCTTTAAGTCTACATTTGGTGGAATGCAGTTCATTTTTGAGGCAGTCACATCTCATTGTGTGGAGATTGCTACACATCGTCATGGTTGCTGTGTGTTGCAACGATGTATTGACTTTTCTACAGGAGTACCACAGCGAAGGCTAATTGCTGAAATTGCAGCCAATGCCTTACTTCTTTCTCAAGATCCCTTTGGGTAAGTTGTGATGACATTAGACCAGCTTACCCTTTTCAATTTTGCATAGAGCTGAGAGAGTCCGTCATTTCAGCTAAAATAATGAGGGAATGAGTGCAAAGTAGTCAATAACCCATATCTTACCTTTAATCCTATATATTGTACTAAGTAGATAATGAAAGAAGAAGGGAACATGAAGAAGGAAACATAGTGAAACCCATATGAATGATGAGGGAAACATGAATAGGGAAACATAGTGTAATCTATATAGACATCCTGGCAATAATATATCTCCAGCATACATACATATACTACATTCTCGCATGCACTATTTTGTGGCGGCCAAATCAAGATACTTGATTCTCATTTTGTGGCTGCCAAAACATAATAAATGTTTTGGGCATTCTTCCAGAATCAAATGTTTGATTCTCACATGTGCTCTAGCAATAAAGTCATTGTCAAAGTTTATTCTTAATATATCAAGCAGCATACTAAACTAGATTTCAAGTTTAGATTAATCATGGAACATATAAAGAATGCCTAAAATAGTCTAGATAACAGGAATTTGCCACCCTTGTAAATACTTAGTTCCATTTCTATGTTGGGCAGTGGTAGTGATGCATATTGGGCTGTTATGGTGTGTCCTTATGAGCTGTGTAACCTTAAGGTATGAGATTCCAACACAATGGAGGTCCCTAATTAGAACATAAGCTCTATGCACCATATATTCTATGCATGTAACTAAAAGATGAATTTTATTTCATGGGTTCTTTTTCTTCTTCCTTCGTTTTCTATATTGGTTTTTATTTCATGGGTTCTTTTTCGTCTTCATTCATTTTCTATAGCCAAGTAATCTGGTTCCTATTTGGCGTCAGTTAGGTACTCCAATTATTTGAGGCATTTATTAGCCCAATTATTTGAATGCCTATCAGTGCTTTAGCAGCTTGGAATGGTTCATATGATGTAAAAATATCTCTTGCTGAAGCTCTTATTGAAGGGATTCTAAGAAATTTTAACCATGGTTGTTATAAAGTTAAGTAAACAAGTTACTGCAAATGTTTGTAAGAATCAGGTAAAAATTATTTGTATCAATTGTGGAACATTTTGTAGGCAATGATTCTGTAATTTCATAATTGGATTTCTTGAAGAAATACTAAAGCTTCTCTTTACTTTTGGCAGAAACTACGTGGTTCAATATGTTCTAGACCTCGGATTGCTTTGGGCCACCAAAATGGTGGTAGACCAGCTTGCCGGGAACTATGCTCATCTCTCAATGCAGAAGTTCAGTAGCAACGTTGTAGAAAGATGTCTTAAAATTGCAGATGAGGACCAGAGGACTTGCATTATTCGTGAACTCATGGAAGACTCTCGCCTTCTAGAGTTGCTCCAGGATCCTTTTGCAAATTATGTGATACAATCAGCCCTCATTGTTTCAAAGGTTAGTTGTCAATTTCATTTACAGTCAGTGTCTTTTTATTAATATTCAAACATATAATAATATTTCTCTATGGCTCGCAACAAATGCTTCACAACAATCATGTTGCTTATTTTCTTTTCTGGGAGAAACTGGCATAGAAAAAGATAATGATGATGACGATGATCAGTTATTGTTTGCTGAGGGCCAAAATGACCTGAGGGATCTCCAAATTTCAAGTATTTATGTAGTAGTATTAATTAAAACATTGCTCGCCACTTAAGAATGAGGCCCAATGTGGCTGAATAAAAGCTGGATTTATGCTCTATTGTCTTCTGCTCCTTTATGTGGAATATTCAAGTCCTCTTTTACATTCCAACATGCATACTATTGCCAAATGTCAAGAACCCAACCTGAAGAAAGAACCTTACTTTTGTGATGGCTTAACTCCAATTTTCTTCTATGTGCCATAGGTGGCTTAGTCCCAAACGTACATGTGTTGGTGGAGGGCATAAAATTTTATTGGTCTTCTTCCTGTCCCCAAAATCAGAACTGAATATTAGGTTGTGCTCTTTATTCTGAGATGTCACAATAAAAACTTGTGTTTTCTTATCTCATTCCAAGAACTGGCTGAAATACTCGCCCCTGACCGATACCTTGTTTCAATATAAAATGATTTGCATTAGTATGGGTTTTTAAAATCATTGCTCTGGTTCCAAGCATGGTTGCTTGGGATTTTACATTCCGAATGTATTAAAGCTATTCACTACCTCAATGGCATGTCCATAGTAATGGAGGTTAGGCTGATTAAAAGGTCTGTGGGTTGTGATAGGGTTTGCAAACCTTTTGTGAGAAAAGCTGTTAATAGCAGCAGTGGAAGACTTAAAACAAAATAGGCACAGCCAAGCTGTGAGAAGGCTGTTAGACAGCAGTAGAAAAAATGGTTGCAAAGAGTAGAGACACAACCAAGGAATAGAGCTTGTTTTAAGTAGCAAAAAAGAAAATGAAAACTTTACACAAAAGAGGCTGGTATAGCCTATTTATACAAAATTGGGGAATGTGGGTGAAATGGCTGTTTGGTAGTTAAGTGACTCTTGTACTACCAAACAGGTACAAAAAACTAGGAATATCTTGGAAAAGGTAGAAGAGAGAAAAGGCATTTAAAGCATTGCAGATTCTAGAGAGAGAAGGCATTTAAAGAGTTGCAGATTCTAGAGAGAGAAGAATCTGAGAAAAGAGAGAATGTAGTACAGAGATAATAAATATGAAAGAGAGTGCAGGTCTGGAGCTGCCACCCTCCAACACCTTTGTCCTCAGACTAAGATCGTTGACAGTCTTTAGAACAGCAATGCCCCATGATGGTGGTTCTGCAGCCATGAGGGACCATGGATATACGTGAGGAATCCATCAATCCAAATACTATAGTGCTGATTGTTCTTTTATTTTTAGACAAGTGTTCTGATTCAGAAGACGTTCTTGCATACTTGATGCTTTGCCTTGGGTGCGGTAACTTAGGTGCAAGTCTTATTTTAAGGGTGTCCATTTGTCACCTTCCACAGATACTACTCATCATATCGTGTTTTGTGTCCATTGATGGATGGCTCAGAAGACGTTCTTGCATACTTGATGCTTTGCTTTGGGTGCGGTAACTTAGGTGCAAGTCTTATTTTAAGGGTGTCCATTTGTCACCTTCCACAGATACTACTCATCATATCGTGTTTTGTGTGCATTGATGGATGGCGTAGGAAGTGGAAAATGTGTTAGAGAATGTAGACATGTTTATCGGATCTAGTTACTGATGTCTGGATTCTCTTATGGTGTAGATTGGCTTGGTAAAATAGATATAGCTAATATAGTAGTATCTAAGATTGGTTCAAAATTCACATTATCAGTTTTTCTTTTGTTTGCATCCATATTAATTTGTTTCTTTTATTCTGAGACATGCCAATATTTGTTTTTCTTTTTGATAAATTTCTCTGCCAATTTTTCTTTTGACAATACCCTGTACAAAACTTTCCATAAACTGTTGTCCCAGAATGACGTGATCCATTTATTGGCATATCGGTAGGTACATGGATCTGTATTTATGGGTTAACACTGTAGGCGATTCTACATGTTTCTGAAATTTCTGTGGCTGTTTCTCGTCATCTTTCTCTTCTTGCATGTCCATCCTAACTTGGACATGACATTCTCAAACTTGAATATCCACTTGGATAGAATTGATGAGCTAGAAGTACCACCTATTCACCCTCCATGTATAGATTGAATTCTCACGTCTCTTCTTTCATGTGCTTTTAGTTATCAGCCCTGTAGGAGATGGGGAAATACTGGAATGAAATTCTCAAAATTTCAAAGGTGGGAAAGAAAATGGAAATGCGAGACACTTTTCTATACTCATGCAATCCAAAATTTGGATAAGAAAACAGAAACACCAAATGTTTTCAATAAAAGTATCCATGAAAATATGTGTGAGACTAACACTTGTTTCGTAAAAAATGGTTCCAACTTAGCTTGATAACGATATATAAAATCAGCCAATTAACTAGAAAGTGAAGATGACAAAATTTAATAAATTCATCATTATCTATGTTCGACATGGTAATGCACCTATATGGCAATAGATCCAGAATCCTTGTGCTACAAACAATCAATGAAAATGATGGATGCTATACCTGTCAGCATGCATTGAGTTTCTGCATCACCACTCCGTCGAGTTTGTGTTGACCAACCAGAGGAGTTCATCTAAGAAGTGTTCGGAGAACATGATGGAAACTAGCCATTGGACATTTCAATGTAATTGGTTCTCATTTATGCTGATGATGTCATACTTTAGATACTCTGCTGAGATTGCAAGGGTTTTTAGATACTGAACATACTTTTTGAATGTGGTAGCTTAGCTGTCAATGTGGCTAAGACCAAAGTCATAGTGGTCAAATTTCTACTCTGCCATTTACGGGCTAAGAGCAGAAAGCGCTCTCTCTGTAATGTTGCTAAAACTGGAAGAAGGCCAAGAGTTTTTTTTATTCCCTTTACAGCAATTGCTTTGAAATCAATTCCACAAAGCTGCATGGAAAATTAGATGCTTCTCACAGAAAAATTACAAAAGCAAATTTCTCTCATCCAATTGGGTTGAGACATCTGGAAATTTGTTTATGAGATGGCATGTTGATGTTTTGATGTGCATGTAGAAAAACATTAAAGGGTATGAGAGGGTGTGTCAAAAGGTTTTCCCCTGCACAAAAGGAAGAGCAGCCCAATTTAGCCGCGTTAATGTTCAATATTGGGAAAATTAATGTGTGGCTAGCCAATGACCAATCTCACATCTGGATACCCATATCTAGTAGGGAGAGATGCACCATCCCACCAATGAAAATAGGAAATGAGGATAGGCTGAATATTGAGCAGAAAAATAGAATATGTGACCTGTGCCTTCTCCATGTTCCAGAAACAGAAAAATGTCACTTTGGAAGACATGAGTATATTGGGCATGATTTTCAAGAATCATGGCAAGTTTAATTGTAGCTTTCCATTATCCTATTCCAGTTAACTACAAAACCAGACTGATGGAAAATCAAAACAATGAAATTCAGGAACTGACATTTTTTTACATGTTCGTTTTGCTCTATCAATTTCAAATGCCATTCCTACACAGCTGGGAGTGTGTTGTAACGATTGTTGATACCATGTGTCATGGTGAAATATATATCATTGTCATCATCTCTACATTGCCATCCACAAAATAAAGCACATGTTTCATGGAAGTGAATATTTTGTTTTCATTCTCCTGACATGAACACCACCTGGTACTCCACTTGTTAAGAGTATCTTCTACCATTTGTAATTTGAGCTTTCTTTTTAGGCAAAGAATGTCTTCTAATGGAGCAAGTTCTGTCCAACTAGATAATTTTTCTATTACTCTTGTAGTCGTTGACTTAAGTACCCTTCGCAAAGACATCGGGTTTTCTTTGCCTTTTGTACCCCATCTTTTAACAAATAAAAGACCTGTTTCTTTTCCATGCCCTCCAACTCTTACACCAACATCTGTATATATAGAACATTTCTGTATATGTAATCACTTTTGGGCAATTTTTTGTTGTTAGTGGCCTTGAAAGTTCTGGTTAGAATTTAAACATTATGTCAAATGAGGTTTTGAGTCTTCATATGATTTGTGGTTTAGGTTATTTTGTACATTTTATCCAGTTTTCCTTGTAAAGAACGAAAAAACTGATAGGGTTAAATGTGCAGGGTTCACTTCATGCGAGCCTTATGGAAGCAATTTGTCCACATACGCCTTTCTTGCGTAGCAGCCCATATGGAAAACGTATTCTGTCTCGAAGAAACATGAAAAGATGTTAACAGAAGCCAGTTTTTTCTCAACAATGTTTGGATATCCCTCTAAATGCCGCTATGCTTTTGTAGCCAGATCGATGGATCGATTCATGAGTCACCATATGATAATAAGAAAAAGGTGCAATTTTCTCAGAGCTCTGAATAATAACAAGGTCTTGGCAGAGTTTTTGCTTGACTTTTAAGCTTAAATGTTTTTAGAGATCATTTTCCACAAACCATATGATGACCCAAAAGTAAGATAAGTTAATAGTGTTAAAAACCAGATGTACACACCAAAAAGCATTCATAGTCTGCACATATCAGTGGCACCTTTATCCAAGGTAAAAAGGATAATAGAAATTTTGAACATAGTTTTCCAGAAAAAGTTTCGAAAAAGAAAGAGCTACATGTAAAAATTGTTCGAAGAGTGTACATCACATATTCTGAGCGAATGTTCACTTATTTTGGTATCAAATAGTAACATCATCATCATCATCATCATCATCATCATCATCATCATCATCATCATCATCATTTCAGTGGCGAGCTCTGGAACGCCAGCTTCTTCTTTTTGTTAGGGTTTCTTTTACTGTACAAGATGGACATTCTTAAGGAAAAAAAGTGTCAATTTAGGCAAGGATTGATCAATGCCTAAATCCAAAGAAGTAAAAAGACATGTTTCTTTTCAACCATGTATCAAGACAATATTAATGAAATACATGATGGTTTATATCTTAATTGTTTTGTTTAACATATAAAGAACAAGGCCCCATAACATGAATTCATTTTGTTGATGTAATTCTAAAATAATATGTAATATGATTCAAGACACTGTCAATAAAATATGTGATGGTTTGTTTCTTATTGTTCCATTTGGTATATAAAACAAGACTTCATAACACTTCTTTTCGATGATGTAAATTTTAAATGATATGGGACATGGTTTACTTTCTTATTACAAATTTGTCGATATTATTGGAGAGTTTTGGAGTTGTCTTGCTTTGGAAAGATTGCCATTCTATAATGATGTTTCTGATTAGATGTGCACATTGGTACTTGAGCTTCTAGAATGATTGGGAATGATGATGCCATGCAATGATAAAATTTAAATTATTGGAAGTTTTTGTTGTATGATATTAGTGTGATGACCTTTTGAACCTCTAGAATGAAGAATAAAAACATTTTGATTCTTTTAGTCAAAGAATAGTCAAAAGGCAAAGAGTTAGAGAGAAATAGTTAAGGAATCTAATACTTTGAATGTGGTTATTGAAATAGGCTAGAATGCCTTACTTAAAGGTTGAAGTTTGAACATTGTTGTTTGAACCATGGTTTTTGTACTTCTCATGGTGTTGAAGTTTAGGGTATGTTGACCATGGTGTTCAAGTTGTGCTTCTCATTCCAACTTCTGGATACATTTGAGCATGTATTAAGTGTGTGGGTTCTTCAACTATTTGGTGCACGGGTCATTGGGCAAAATAGTGCACCAAATAGTTAAGGACAAGTCAAGACATACATCATTTTGGTGCACGAGACATGGACAAAATGTCTTGACTTGTCCCAACTCACATTTTTGTTTTGTCCCAATATTGGGACTCTTTGCAATATTTTGTGTTGTAAATAATATAAGAGCATTTTTGTCCCGTGTTTGATATCCATTCGCATGTTCATGTGTTTAATAAGTCTAATTGTATTTTTGGGGCATAACACTTGTATCTGAGTAGGAATGTGAATTGGAGGGGCGAAAATGCCAAAGAAATGGAAGTTGACAACATAAAAGGAAGTGTATGAGGAGAGAGGAAGAGAATGAATTGTATAAGAAGCGATCGTGGTGCCATGAAGGGGGGTGAGGCTAGTTTAGATCGTGACATCACAATTGGTTGAAATCTTAAAGGAGTAAAGGAGAGAGAAATGCTCACCAAGGAGGGAGAGCTACAGGGATTAAGTATGTGCAAGGGAGCTCTTGGTACTCAACAAGTGGATTTGTGACATGGAGGGCTATTTGGAGTAGTGTTGTGTGAGGCCATGAGCATGGTTGGACATAGTGGGGCCGATATCTCAAGGAAGACACCTACAATTGGTACCTCTTGGTGGAGAAGAGGAGCCCCTTCAAGGATTGGGAAGATTACAAGCGAGAGTAATTCATCCCACCAAACAAGCCATACAGGCTACCACATGCATGGAGATCGTTACAACAAGAGTTTGGAAACCTAAAGCAATATATATAAGTATAGAAGGATTGTCACAAATAACTAATATGGTCGATTTTAACAAGTGCATGGTTTTCTCTATGTAAATTGTGGCCTTTGGGTAGGAAGGAGGTAGAAAAGTCGGAAATGGCAAGCTTGGAGGAGGCGACCCACATGGCGAAGCATGTGGGTGATTGGGAAGCCTTCGAACACAAGCAAGACTCCATGGAAAAAGGAGGAACTGCAAAACTTTGTCATCCAACAAGGAATCGGGCGCCAAACAAGGCGAATGAACGAGTCACTCCCTCAAACCTCTCAATTGGAAGCAAGACACAATGAGTGTCCTGATTCGACCAAGGTTGCTTCAAATGTGGTCATCCACACTTAGCTCGAGAGTGTCCTAAGCAGGACAGGGTTCCTCTCGAATGGTGGGAGTGCAAGTTGAACTTGATGAAGAAGAAGAGGAACTGACTACCGAGGCCGAGTCAAGATGGTTTTGATGAAGGTGTGCTCAACCAAGGTGGATGTGCAAAGTGGGAAGATGAAGGAAAGGCCTCAAAGTGTCGCAGAGCAAAGGATCAAGAGCGGTTCAAGTAAGAGTCTAAGATGGTAGAAATTGCCTTGACGGCCCATAGAAGTGAAGATTGAAAGCGGCCACACAACACAAGACACAAGGCTAACAACTTGGGGTTGCCATCGTATCAATTTTGTAAGCTTAATGGGACTTAAGCTCTAGAGGACCTAGTGAATATGGTTCTCAACATGTCCCAACTAAGACAAAGTTCCTGTTGAGTGGGCAAGCTCAATCGGATCCGGATTGGTATCCGGAACGGAGAACAGGGTAGGTGTCTAGATATATTGGTATCCGGAACCTAGAGCTGGAACGGAGAACCAGATCGTACTTTGGAATAGTGAGAACCGGTAGGCCGTTGGAGCGTACGGTCCGAGCCTAGTACGTAGGCATATTCCTTGGACTTAGTGTCAGTCGCTCGTATGAGCATTGAAGTACATGTCAGTACTTATGTAAGTCCTTTTAAGGACTTGTATGAAAAGTGTTCTATAGGACATTTGTATGTACAAAGTATTATTATTTGAATTTGTTGAGAATGTTTAAAAGTTGTAACGGCTAGCCCAACGGCTAGTTAGTTCCAACAGCTAGTTAGCCCAACGGCCAGATCTTGGCCTTTATAAAGAGGGACTTCTCCTCATGTAAAAATAAGAGATCTCTGTATTTTCTCCCTCCAACAAAATGTATATTACAGAACAGATGTGCTTTCTCATATTTCTTTATGGTATCAGAGCATAGATCCGCCCCTCTGCAAATCCCTAGATCTACCCTTCTGCTGAAATGACAGTGATTGGAACAGCACTGTCCTAGCATTCAAGAGAGGAAAGGGGGATTTTTTGTTTCATTTGGGATGACATTGCTATGTGATTGAGAGGTGACTTGGGGAAAAAAGTCAGAAGAGGAAAGCAGAGATAGGCCAAGTTGACAAGATGGATGATGTGTTCTCAAAATTGAATGAAGATGAGGTGAAAACATTGGTGAAATACATGAAACAGGCTGAGATAGTAGCATCTGGAGGTGTGACAGGAATGCAACCACCACCCCGACTTGAACTCCTCCCAGTTGAGTTCAAACTCGATGGACCAGCCACATACTTGAGCTGGTCGCGTCGGATTATAGGTGCCTTGGCAGGAAGAAGCCTTGACGGCTACCTTACGGGAGAAGAGAAAGAGCCTCCTATCAAAACGAGCAATGAATGGAAAGCATGGAGAGCTACCCACATGTCATTGTACACGTGGCTCCTAAACTCCATGATTCCATCAATCGCCACAACAGTTGATGGAATTTTAAGTGTAAAGGAGATATGGGAGAAATTGCAAAAGACGTATGCAGGGAGGGGAAACAACATGAGAGTATTTCAAATCGAGCAGGAGATTGATGCTGTTTGCCAGGGAGATAGGATGGTCCAGGAATATGCCATAGAGTTGGAGCGTCTATGGGCAGAATACGATCATTTCTCGCCTGTGACAGTGTGCAATGATCCTCAGTGTAAGAGCAAGGAAATTTCTGCTCAAAGAAGAACTATGCAATTTTTGAAACATCTCAACCCGTCATTTGATCAAAGAAGGGCAGTTCTTCTAGCTAAGGCAGAAATTCCTACACTTGATGAGGCAATCGCGACTATGATACAAGAGGAGAGTAGAATGAAGCTGCTCTCTGACACTACCGGACTTCCAGGGGTACGATCGGCACTAATGGTGTCCAATACAAGCGGAAGTGAAAATCGAAAATGCTACAATTGTGGTGAAGCTGGTCATTTCAAGAATGCTTGCCCTAAACCATCTAAGGAGAGAGAATATGGAGGACGTGGACAAACTAGAGGTCGTGGTCGAGGGGGCCGAAGAGGTGCACGAGGAGGTTACCAAGCAAACTTGATGGTAGCAAAAGAAGAGGAAGGAACTAAGGTGGTGTTCACCGAAGAGGATCAAGCTCTCTTAGAAATACTTAGGAGGAAGCAAAGAGCCGCAGATGATACTTCATTCATGTCAAGAGGTAACACTGCCACCTATGCTTATTCGGCCACAAGTACTAGCAACACAAATACTCTTGCCTCTACACCGGAATGGATAATTGATTCTGGTGCATCTAGGCATGTGACGGGTAATGCTAGTGAATTCTCCTCATATACTCACTTATCAATGCCAGAAAGCATTCAAATTGCTGACGGTACTATACAACCTGTAGTGGGTATAGGTACAGTAAAATGTACCGACTCTGTGACATTGTCTAATGTGTTGCATGCTCCTTCTTTCCCAGTAAACTTATTATCTATAAGTTCTATCATACACCAACTAAAATGTGTTGTTTCTTTTGATATTCCCAAGGTGATATTCCAGGAGAAAGGGACAGGTCGGAGACTTGGGACTGGCACATGGCATAGTGGACTATGGTATTTGGATCGTGAAGGGCTGGATTCAGCATTAGCATCTATGGTAGAGGGAATAGATGTAAGGGGATCTAGAATGAGTTATGAGGACTTGTTAATACTTCATCACCAACGCATGGGACATGCCTCTTATGGCATTTTGAGTCGGGTGTATCCACACCTTTTTGAAAAGGCGGATAAAACAAAACTTGTTTGTGATGCATGTGAATTTGGTAAGCTTACTAAAAGTTCATATGCTAGTTCGGGTCATAGGAGTTCCCATGCATTTGATGTAATACACTCCGATGTTTGGGGACCATGTCCCACAAGTTCTATTAATGGATATCGATATTTTGTCTCTTTCATTGACTGCTTCTCTCGTGTGACTTGGTTATATTTGATGAGGAAAAAGAATGAAGTATTTGCTTGTTTTAAAGATTTTCATAGAGCAGTTCAAACTCAATATGGTGCAGTAGTAAAAGTGTTGAGGTCTGATAATGGAACAGAGTATGCTAACATGACATTTAGGGCATACCTCTCAGATCAAGGAATACAACATCAAACTACATGCCCATATACACCAGAACAAAATGGAGTAGCAGAGAGGAAGAATAGACATCTTCTAGAGGTAACGAGAAGCATGATGATTTCTATGAATGTCCCAAAGCAGTTGTGGGGACAGGCAGTTTTGACGGCTGCCACATTGATCAATAGAATGCCCTCTAGAGTATTGGAGTGGAAGTCTCCATGTGAGTTGTTGCAAGGCAATAACTCTGGAATCCTTCCTTTGAAGGTGTTTGGATGTGTGTGTTTTGTAAAGGACAGTAGACCATCAGTAGGAAAACTTGATCCTAAAGCTGTAAAATGTGTATTTGTGGGATACTCTGCCACACAAAAAGGCTATGTTTGCTGGAGTCCAGTAGAGAAGAGATTATTTGTGAGCATGGATGTGCATTTCAGAGAGTCAGAGCCATATTATAAACAAGGGGTAACTTCACCCTTTGATGACTTAATTCAGACTGAAAATATGAGGGAAGGAGATAATTGTGAGAGGTTGCTAAAAATAGGATCAATTCCTTTGCTGATCCCTACATCAGCTGAGAAAGAAGTGAGCGTAGGAGGTACGGAAGAAGAAGGAAACGAAGACGAGGAGCCTATATGTGTTGGGACTCAAGTTGAGGGGGAGCTAAAGGTGTATACAAGGAAGAGGAGGCAGAAAGACGGAAATATGAACACGTCTTCAGCACCACATGTGCCATCAAGTTCCATGTCCCGACCTGCCTCGACTTCTGAAATACCTACAGAACTCCCGAACCTAGAAATCACAGGTGATATGATTTCCTCTCCTTCTCCTATCGAGATTAGGAGGACCTCTCGCAGTAATGCAGGGGTCCCTCCTGATCGTTATGGTTTTCCTCATGATATTGCTCAGTTTATCTCTTATTCTAACATATCAGCTACACATAGAGCATTCATTGCATCATTAGACTCTATCACTTTACCCAAGTGTTGGCAGGTTGCTAAAGAAGATCCAAAATGGAAAGCAGCCATGCAAGAAGAACTCGGAGCTCTTGAGAAGAACAAAACTTGGGAGATTGTGTCACTACCACCGGGAAAGAAGGCGGTTGGGTGCAAATGGGTGTTTACAATAAAACAGACCCCAGAGGGAAAAATAGATCGATACAAGGCACGATTGGTGGCTAAAGGATATAGTCAGACATATGGCATTGACTATGATGAGACTTTTGCACCTGTGGCGAAGATGAGCACTGTTAGAACACTTATTTCCTTAGCAGTGAATAAGGATTGGAAATTACATCAATTAGATGTAAAAAATGCATTCCTTCATGGAGAGTTGATGGAGGAAGTGTACATGGATGTTCCCCCAGGTTTCCGTACAATTCAAACAGTAGGTAAGGTTTGCAAACTTAGGAAGTCGCTTTATGGACTAAAGCAATCTCCTCGAGCCTGGTTTGACAGGTTAAGAAGGGCTATGGTGGGTATGGGATACCAACAGACGAATGCAGACCATACAGTGTTCTTTCGACAACACAAGGACCATACTACATTGCTTGCTGTGTATGTGGATGATATAATTATTACAGGTAACGATGAAGGAGAAATTGCCCAACTGAAGATGCAATTGGGTAAAGAGTTTGAGGTGAAGGATCTAGGATTGCTACGCTACTTTCTTGGAATTGAGGTAGCTCGTGGAGCAGAAGGAGTTGTTCTATCTCAGCGAAAATATGTACTTGATCTTCTCAAAGAAACTGGAATGTTGGGTTGTAGGCCTGTAGCTTCTCCAATCGACCAAAAGATCAAGCTAACTGAACTTGCGGGAGAGAAAGTTGATCGTGAAAGGTATCAAAGATTGGTAGGTCGGCTGATTTATTTGACCCACACCCGTCCAGATATCTCATTTGCAGTAAGTGTGGTAAGTCGCTACATGCATGATCCGAGGAAAGATCATATGGATGCAGTGTACCATATTCTGAGATATCTCAAAGGTGCCCCAGGGAAGGGATTAATCTTCAGAAAACATGGTCATTTTAACATTGAGGGCTATTGTGATTCTGATTGGGCCAGTTGTGCTGATGACAGAAAATCCACATCAGGATACTGCATGTTTGTTGGAGGCAATCTAGTCTCTTGGAAGAGTAAGAAACAGTCAGTAGTAGCAAGGTCAACAGCTGAAGCAGAGTATAGAGCTATTGCTATAGGAGTTGCGGAGATGTTATGGCTGCGAACTCTCCTAGTAGAACTAAAGGTGAATCAAGAAAATCAGATGATGTTGTGGTGTGACAATAAGTCAGCAATCAGCATTGCCAACAATCCGGTACAGCACGATAGGACCAAACACATCGAAATCGACAGGTTCTTTATCAAAGAAAAGCTTGATAATGGAATATTAAAATTGAGTCATGTTTCTACTGAACATCAAGTAGCAGATTGTCTTACAAAGGGACTTGGGCCAGTAAGTCTTACTAGATTGTGTGACAAGATGGGCTTAGTGGATATTTTTCACCCATCTTGAGGGGGAGTGTTGAGAATGTTTAAAAGTTGTAACGGCTAGCCCAACGGCTAGTTAGTTCCAACAGCTAGTTAGCCCAACGGCCAGATCTTGGCCTTTATAAAGAGGGACTTCTCCTCATGTAAAAATAAGAGATCTCTGTATTTTCTCCCTCCAACAAAATGTATATTACAGAACAGATGTGCTTTCTCATATTTCTTTAGAATTGATTTTATTGTTCTGCTCTCTTTGTCTCTCCCGTGTATTCAAGCTTTCCATTAAACCTCTGTTGTGTGTTCTGTTGTTATCCGGACTAGCCGGTTTTATCTTAGCTTCCGCACATGATCTTTACATGGTATCAAAGCGCGAGGGTTGAGAATCCTTTGCTGCCGACGAGTGACGCTCACAAGCAAACCCTAACACGGTTTTATCTTAGCTTCCGCACATGATCTTTTACATGGTATCAAAGCGCGAGGGTTGAGAATCCTTTGCTGTTGACGAGTGACGCTCACAAGCAAGAACAGGAAGGAGAGAATGGACCAAGGAATGGCTAGCTCACTCTTGACAGAGAAGCTCGATAGATCCAACTATGCATCCTGGTCGTACAAGATGCACCAATACCTACTCGGGCATGGCTACTAGAGTTATGTCGACAGAGCTAATGATACAACACTTGATGTGACACACAGAGACTTCCCTGCTTGGGAACAAGCAACAAGTAGGGTAATGTAATGCATTGTATCTAGTGTCAGTGATCAGCTACTCAACCATATCCGGGACGCCAAGTTGCCAAAGGAAGCTTGGGGAAACCTGAAAAAGGTCTTCGCTACAAGCACCACGGCCCGGAAGTTGCAACTCCGACAAGAGTTGAGCAATGTCTGATAGAAGGATATGTCGGTGGCCGACTACACGGCTCAGATCAAAGACATATGTGATTCATTTGTCTCCATCAACGTGACTGTCGAGGATGATGAGATGGTGCAGGTCTGTCTCGGGGGCTTGGCGTCGAAGTTCGGAGCATTCTGGACTGCGGTATGTACAAGGGAGAATACGCCCTCCTTTTTCGACTTACAGTCAATGCTCCTTGTGGAGGAGAACCACACGGGTGTGTCGAGGAGCACACACACTGACAACACGATGCTGTACACGGAGGAAGAGAGATCCCGTTGTCGTGGTGGACAAGGTGGATCAGCGCGCAATACAGGCAACCGACATGAGCAGAATCAGAGGCACAAAGATGGTGCCGACAACAATTCTGGACCCTCCGGAAGTAGGCGAAGCCAAGGCGGCAAAGCCAGAAACCGGCAAGGAAAGGCTGAAACAGAATGTTGGTACTACGGCTGGAAGGGCCATAAAGAAAGTGAGAGCTGGAAGAAGAGAGCTGATTTGGACAAAGCTGGATCGAGCCGGAAAGACACAACAGTCAGGCGTCATCGATCACACTTCGTTGAAGGCTTAGAGAGAGCCGGGACCGGCCCTTGTAATGAAGCATAAGGCCAACCGGATGGGAGTATTGACTCGAAGTTGGAAGAAGTTTGGTATGTGAACTCCGGAGCTTCAAACCACATGACGAACCACAAAGAGTGGTTCTCCTTTCTCGAGAAGCCGGGGGTAGTCGAAACCGGGGACGATTTTAGTCGACACACTTGGATTTTAGTCGACACACTTGGATATATCTGATCGAGAAGAAGAGCAAAGTCTTCTCTTGCTTCCGGGACCTAAAGAATCACGTAGAGCGAGAAACCAGAAGGAAGATTAAGTGTTTGAGATTAGACGGCGGGAAAGAGTACTTTTCCAGCCAGTTCACTAGTTATCTATAGATGAAGGGAATTCGCCGAGAGTTCTCTTGTAGATACACACCGGAGCAAAACGGCGTGGCTGAACGTTGGAATCGGACCATGGTAGAAGCGGCGAGGGCAATGTTGGAGGAGAAGAGCATGCCCCGGATTTATTGGGCCAAAGCAATTCGGACAACCGTCTACATATAGAATCGGATATTTGCATTAGGGTCAAAGGTGTCACCGCACGAATTGTATTTTGAGTGGAAGCCGAATTTGGCGCACATTTGGGTATTCGATAACATTGCGTATGTGCATGTGCCGGATGGAAAGCGAATGAAACTTGATGCAAAATCCGAGAAGTGCATCCTGGTTGGCTACTCCGACGAATAGAAGGGGTATAAGTGCAACAACCCCTGTTAGCTGTGATGTCGTCTTTGACGAATCAACATCGTGGTACCTCGCATCACCCGAACCCAAACCGATTGCTGTGGATGATGCAACTAATTCCGGAATAGAAGGAAGCATAATGGAATCCGAACCGGATAGTGCGACTTCTCTCCAGATTAGTGGACCAAATCCGGACTGGTTGAGCCGAAGCGGTCAACTAGATGACAAGCTGGTGAGTAGCGAAGACTCGGTCGTGCTCTCCCCGCGTAAGGAACCAAGGAGACAGTTCACGCACAAAGGAAAGGGGAAGAAAAAGATGCCGGAATACGATACCGGCAGAGATGAGTCGGATTAGAATGGATACGACTCTGGAAAGAACAAAGACTGATCTTCAGGAGAAAAGTGTGAGTCGGCGAAGAGGGCCACGAAATCGGTGAACCAGAAGTTGTGCCAATCCACTCGCCAAAAGCACCCTGTAATTCATTACAGATATAACAAGTATATGGTGCATCATTATGCGTGAGCCGGAGAGCTACGCAGAAGCGGCTAAGGATCCAAATTGGGAGAAGGCCATGGAGGAAGAGATGCATACGCTCATGGAGAATGAGACATGGGACTTGGTGGACGTACTGAAAGGAGTGAAGCAGATTTGTTGCTGGTGGGTATACAAAGTCAAATACAACACCGATGGCTCCTCAATAGGTACAAGTCCCGATTAGTGACAAAGGGCTACGTGCAACAACACGACATCGATTATGATGAGAAGTTCGTGCCGATTGCAAAGATGAAGACCGTCCGTGTCTTGCTTGCGGTAGCAGCGGCGAAGGGGTGGCGTGGCATCTACATCAAATGAATGTGAAAAATGCGTTCCTATAAGGTGATCTTTAGGAACAAGTATACATGGTTCAGCCCCCCAGATTTCAGTCCAGAATGAACACGTCGGCTGTTTGCCGACTGAAGAAGTCCCTTTACGGACTCAAGCAAGCCTCGCGTGCCTGGAAGTGAAAATCGCGCAATGATTGCGTCGGATGGGGTTTTCCGTGTCGAGGTCAGACTCTTCCCTGTTCATCCGGCGGGCTCGGAACGAGCCGATAAGTATTTTTCTTTATGTTGATGATTTAGTCATCGCCGATGCCAACCTGGATGAAATCGACTATGTCAAGACCGAACTCGCGGCATCATTTGACATGAAGGATCTTGGGGACCTTCATTACTTCGTTGTGATCAAAGTGATCTGCACCTTGGATGGCATACTGATTAGTCAATGCCACTATGTGTTGAGTATGCTCTTCAAATTCGGTATGACGGAATGCAAGTCCATCTGGACTACTCTGGATAGGAATGTGAAGCTCCGCCTCGACTCCAGAATGACATGCGACCTGAAAAGGTTCAGACAAATAGCCGGAAGCCTCATATATCTGACCATCACCCGACCGAATCTCAATTATCTGGTCGGACTGATTAGTCAATTTATGGCGCATCCAACCATGGAGCACCTTCAGTGCGCGCACCGAATACTTAGGTATAACAACAACACTATGTCATGACTCAAACCCATGACCTTATGTTACATGGGTCAAGCTCTTGACCATTACACTATATGTTGTAATACAAAGGATATTATTTTCATTTGAATTTTACTATATAAAATTGATGTATATTCCAGATTTCTCTGAAACATTCTAGAAATTTCAGGAGTACTCGTGAGAACACTATAAAAGGAGGCACAAGGCATTATTACGAACCAAATTGGTTCAACGCTACTCTTAAGACTCCTAGCTACTATTGTATATTCTCTTAACATAATATATATCTTTTGTTATCATCATTCTCTCTCTCTCTCTCTCTCTCTCTCTCTCTCTCTCTCTCTTTCAAAGCTCTCTGTAAGTTCACTTCGGCCATCGTTTTCTATGTTCTATAGCTCATTGGAAAGCTCTTTGAGAGAGCTTTCTAAAGAATGTTCATTTACTGAATTCAGTTACCGTGGCGAGAAGTTATGAGCATTTTCATCCGTAGCCATCTTTGCCCCACGGTTCCTCAAACGGAAGGTAGATTTTGAAGCCCTAAATCGAGTGAAAGGTACATTCTCTCTCCTTCCCTCTCTATCTCTCTCTTCTCGTAGGGTTTTTCCCTACAATGGCAAATACTCGTAAAACCGCCGCAAAGTTCGGGGGTATGATTGATAATGAGCCGAGATCACCAACAAATCTCGATTCTAATGCAATGGACAAAATGCTTATGAGTCACTTGATTTCTCTTCAAGAAACCATAAACAAGCAAGGTGAAGAGATTAGGATGTTAATGAAAGAGAATACTAAGCTCCAAAGGGTTGTCATTGAGAATGAAAGTCTTAAACAAGTGGTTGCAAAACTTCAAGAAGATATTCAAGAATGTAAAAGAGCTTCTTTTGAAACAAATGAGTGCCTTAACAAGATTGAGTTAAAGGAAGCATTAAATGAAGAAAAATTGGACTCGATGAGGCGGGATGTAAGTGAGATGAAAAATGTATGTACAATGAAGTCATGGGCCGATTTATGTGGTGGGGATGTGCTATCAAACTCATCTAATATGCATGTGATGCATCAAGAGAAGAATATAGAAAGCATAGATGTCCGAGAATTGAAAGAACGTGAACAACGATCAAAGAATATTGTCGTCCGTGGGATTAAAGAAGAGAGTATGGAAACACCCGCATCCCTTGGAAAGGCCATTGGTGAATTTTTTAGCATGCATTGTGGGATGTCAGATGTGAATGTATATGGGGCACACTGAGTTGGGAAACATGGTGTTACTCGCTCCGGAGAAAGGCCTATTGTATGCACTGCACAATGACAGATGATACAAAGCGGCAGATCATACTCGAAAATAGTTGGGTATACCTCAAAGGTACACAATGCTTTGTGAGTGAAGATCGTACTATCTCACAACAAAATGCTCCTCGTAAAGCATATGAAGAAAGATTGAAAAATAAGGTTAAGGATGTGCCTAAAGATGGAAATGTAGGCAAATAGGGACACATGATTTATGAGACTAACCCACGCCTTTTACGACTATGCTTTTGGAATTGCAATGGATACCCATGGAATGCGGGATTTGGCATAGAGGAGTTCACTGATGACTCGGATATCACACTTCTTGTTGAAACATGGGAGCATGATACTCAAAGGATTCAAGGTTTAGGAAACTATAATGTACACTCTTTGATATGGAAGAAAAATCCAAGACAAAGAAGAGGACAAGGAGGGGTGGCATGTTTGATTAAGAAGGAAATAGAGAAATATGTGTCAATTATAAAAAATGATGAAAATAAATGCTACATATGGCTCAAAATAGAAACACCTAATGATTTGCCCACTTTTGTAGTTGGATGTTACATTCCTCATCAAGATTCTAACTTTTATGCTTGTTTGGATAAAGATCAACCATTTGCCAATCTAGAAGATGATATTGCTTATTTCAAATCCAAAGGGGAAGTTATTGTCTTTGGTGACATGAATGCTCGTACAAGAAGTTTCCAACTTGATTCACAAGAATCTTTCATGCCACATATCTCAAGGATGCAAGAGGATATGCAAATGTATAACCGCTCTTCTAGCGATGAAAAAGATCCGGACCAATTTGGGAAGTTACTCCTACAAATGTGCAATAGTACCAGATTGCTTATTGCAAATGGTATTTCCTTATGGCCCAACACTAATGGTTTTATATGTAGAAAACACAACGGAAATAGTGTGATTGAATATGTGCTACTTTCCGAAGGTATTTTGGATCGTATACATAAATTCTCACGTGGTGAATGGACACCGGAATCCGATCATAGGCCTTTATGTATTGATCTCAAATGTATGCATAGGTTTGATTGTGAGAAGGCTATTGAAGAGAATAAACAACCGCACTTGAGCATGAACCTTAAGCGAGCACCCATGTATTCCAAGATGGTTGAGGATATGTTACAAATGACAAAGATACAACATGGTGCTACACTAGAATGCAAATGGGAAGCTTTCAAGAAAGTCATTCTCTCATGTACAAACAAATGTTTTTCGACCAACCGCACATCTTGGAAATGCACCAAGAAACTTAGGAAAAAATGGTTTGATAAAGAATGTCGTGAAGCTCGAAAGTGCCTTATGGTTTTGGATGTAATTAAGGATAAAGAGAATTACCAAAAGCATTTGCATGAGTATAAAAGGCTTATTCAAAGAAAGAGAAGAATATGGGAAGTTACTCAACAATTTATCCAAACACAAGAGAAAGCACATGAATGTGCTAAATTTTGGGGAAATCTAAAGGGGAAACGTTTTGAGAGTTATTGTGACTTAACTCTTCACGACTTGTCTATGCATTGTAAGAATTTATATGAGTTATCTCTTGCCGGAAAGATGATGTGTTATGGTTCTCTTTCACATATGCCTCCTTTCTTTACACTTGAAGATATATGCATAGGACTTAAGAAATTGGCCTCTCGAAAGGCAAGCGATCTTCAATGTATAAAGGCTGAAATGCTCAAATGGACGGGAAAGGAAGCACATATATCGATAAGCGATATGTTTAATGATGCATTGCAACATGGTATGCCGTACGATTGGACTACAAATTGGATCAAACCTTTACATAAAGGTGGAGATATAAATAATGTAAACAACTATCGAACCATCATGGTTGGCTCATTAATGGCAAAACTATTTGGATGTATAATGGAATCAAAGATAAGTGTATGGGCTGAAAAAAGTGGTAAGAGAGCTTATGGACAAGCTAGCTTTCGGAAACACCATAGCACCATTGATCACCTTATCACCCTTCGAGTTTTAATGGAGGAAAGTTACCTTAGAGGTAAAGGTTTATATTGTTGCTTTGTAGACTTCAAGAAAGCTTTTGATATGATACCTCGTGAGCATCTTTGGAGGCGAATGGAAGAACTTGAGGTGCCAAGTGAATATATGCTTGCAATTTCCCGAATTTATGAGAAGGTTATATGTTGTGTGCGCATGAGAGATAAACTTTAAGATTTTTTCAAAAGCACTATTGGTGTTAAGCAAGGATGCCCACTCTCACCAACACTATTTGGTCTATGCATTGATGAATTGGAAGAAATGGTTACCAAGTTTGCAAAGGAAGAATGTGTTGAAGAAGTTGCCATTGGGAATGTTGTGATTATGGTTTTGCTATATGCAGATGATGTAGTGCTTTTTGCAAATACTTTAGGAGATGCACAAAAGCTTATGAAGGCATTGGAAATTTTTTGCATGCATACTAAATTAAGTGTCAATAGCTCTAAAACAAAGATTATGCTTGTGAAGAGCCAAAAAAGAGATAAACCATGCATTATGGACAACAATGAGCCACTTCAATGTGTGGAAAGCTTCAAATATCTTGGCCTTGAAGTTCCTTCAAATCATAGATGGAATGAATGTGCTACACGCCGCTTAGAGGCGGGTAAGCGAGCATACTATGCATTTGAGAACACATGCAATCTTGGAGATATTAAGTGTTGGGTCCTCAAGATATATCTTTTCGACACTTTGGTGACACCGGTTCTTCTCTATGGGGTGGAAGTATGGGGCGGTAGCATCCCTAAATCTATGTGGAAAGAGTTTGAAAATGTCGAAAAGCATTTTCTTACCAAGTTTCTACAAGTTAAGAAACAAACGTCCTACACCCTCCTCCTCCTTGAGACGGGATCGCTTCCCATTGAAATCATGGCCATGGAAAGGGTTGTTGAATACATGCTTAAGGTTCAAAAAATTCCCTTACATCGACATCCTAGAATTGCGTGGGAAGCAAGCAAAAAGATCTAAAAGATGCATAAAAGCAAAATTTTGTGTTCCGGTTGGATGCAAGATATAGAAAAATGGTTTGGTAGATAGGATGCGAGACACTTGCTTCATGATGCATCATTAGATTCTTTTGTAAATGAGGCATTTTTGCAATGCCAATGTATCATAACATGGGACAAATGTGGAGGCTCACGCTTCACACATTATACTACACATGTTGCACCTAACTACAAAACCATATTCTTTGTGAAATGGGGAAATCGTACACATCCATACATGTTAGAACCCATACCGTTATCTGCCATTCGAACCATTGCTTCCATGCGACTTAGCTCACATGCATTGCGATGTGAAACATGGCGTTGGGGCACAAGTGATGAGAGTGGTCGGCTATGCACACTTTGCCCTAAACAAGTTCGCGAGTCTGAGTATCACACTTTGATACAATGCTCTGCCTTTGATCATATTCGACCATGCTTTCCACATCTCTTCGATCGAGTCCAATCTTTGCATGAATTCCTCTCACAACCACAATGTGCACTCTTGATTGCAACATTCATTAGTAAAGTTCTTGAACATCGAGAGTCACTACTCACTTTCACACATATCACGTGAAATGTAATATTTTTGGTCTCATAGGTCATATTTGACCTCCGAAGACGATAATATAATCTATCTATCTATCTATCTCACTGACTCTTTCTTTCTCTCGAGAGTTCTACACCTCCCTTAGTACTAATCCTCATCTTTTAGTACTAAATCCTTCTCTGTCTTAGTACTGTTCCTGACAGTCTGAACCGATTTTTCTCCTTCCTTCTCTTTCTTTATGTTCTTTCTTCTCCCTCCCTTAATACTAATCTCTTATTCCTCTTTTCTCTATACTATGGCCACTGTTAGTGCTCAAGAATATCAATCCATTTTTTCAGAGTTGCAATGCTTGAAAGAGAAGTTTTTCGCATTGGAACAAGAAAATCAACGACTGTTGGGGGAACTTCAACAAATTTCCTTAGAGAAGTAGCATACACAACAACAACATGGGGAACTAGCATTACGCGTGTAATAGCTCGAAGCAACCATAGTCGCGATGCAACAACAAGGACCCAGTACGCAAGGGGTTCATAAAGAACCCAAGATCGGCCTTCCCATGAAATTTGATGGAACACGATCGTAGTTTAGAGGATTCCTTAATCAGGTACGATTAGTCATTCAAATGCACCCTTCCTGATATCCCACCGATGCATCACGAGTGGGTTTAGTAGGCACGTTGTTAAGTGGCTAAGCTTTGGCATGGTTCGCTCCATTGTTAGAAAAGGAATCTCCTTTACTAAAATATTTTGAAGGGTTTTTAAGTGAGTTTAAAGCCTGTTTTGGAGATACTAACAACATAAGGACATCAATCAACCAAATCCGATGATTACGTCAAGGTGATCGTCCAGCCTCCGCATACGCTACAGATTTCTGCCTACTCGCCTCCGATATCCCCTGGGATGACCAAGCACTTATGGAGCAATTTTGTTATGGTCTATGTAACGATGTCAAGGATTTACTCTTGACCTTCCCCGAAGAACCAATGTCATTGACAGAAGCAATCAGTCACACGGTGAGATGCGAGAACCGTCTTTTCGAACGATGTTCGGAACGTTAGTTCCAGATGCCAAGGGCAAGATTAGAGCCCACCTACGCCCCAGTGGTAGCAAAACCTTTTCCAAGGGAGTCATATAATGCGTCACTAGTGAATAGTCCAACTCCGATGGAAATTGACACTACACGTCGTCGCGGATCATTATCGGAAGAAGAAAAGCAGCAACGGTGAGCAAATCGACTATGTCTTTATTGCGGTGGACCAAGGCATATTGCAGTGAACTGTCCCCATAGGCCAAGAAGACAGGTGAACCAAATAGTTGCTAGTTCTAACTGTACTAAACCTGAGTCTATTTTAGTAGGAATATTTGATAGTCCTAATAGTAGTAATAGCCCAAATCTATCGAACAAATTTGATGTCCTTAGTCAGTTAGAAGAAGAGTTAAACGACTAAGTCCAGCCAAAATAGGAGCCGTTTGGTTGGACAACCCTAGATATGTGCAACCCATTAGTGGGTCCATTCCCTGTAAGCAAGCTAGCAATGTGTTCTAAGCCGAAGTAATAGTTAGTACTAAAAGTACCTCTCCAGTATATGTCTCAACACTCCTAGATTCCGGAGCTAATTCTTGCATCATGGATAGGAATTTTGCCCAAGCTCCCTAAGAAAACTCCTGTGTCCAACCTCTATAGTAGTCAATGATGGTCGTCCCATTACTTCCGGAAATATCATAGAAGAGTTAGAGCCCGTTCATATTGTCCTAGATAATTTAGCGTGTGTAGTATCCTTTAATATAATTAGTATCCCAGAACATCCCATCGTTTTGGGATTACCATGGTTCGAATTACATAACCCATACATAGATTGGAGAACAAGAGAAATCCGGTATCGACAAACCCGAGGATCTACTCATAAGATTGCAACCATTTCGCTACATCAGTTGCGTGAGGAAGGACGCAAGGAAGAAATGTTTCTCTTCGCAATATCAGTAAAACCCTCCAACACCACTAAAGAGGATCCCACTGTTCAACTTCTAGAGAAGTATCGTCATTATGCCAATGTGTTCGATAAAGTACAAGCCAATACACTTCCTCACCATCGACCGTATGATTGCCCCATTGATTTACAACCGGGGAAAAGAGCCACCATGGGAACCGATCTACAATTTGTCACCAACTAAGCTAGAAGTCCTTCGAGCCTATATAGAGGAGAATTTGGCAAATAGTTTCATTCGACATTCGAAATCTCCAGCCGACGCACCCATTTTCTTCGTCAAGAAAAAGAATGGACTACTTCATCTCGTTGTAGATTACCGTGGCTTGAATAAGGTCACCATTAGGAATAGGTACACACTTCCCCTTATCTGAAGTCTTTTAGAACGGATCAATGGTGCAAGGTTCTTCATAAAGATCGACTTACAAGGGGCATATAACCTTGTACGGATCCGACCAAGAGATTAATGGAAGACCACATTTCACACCAGAAATGGTAACTTCGAGTATACGGTCATGCCATTTGGCTTCACTAATGCGCCAACAATCTTCCGACACATGGCTAATGATATATTCCGAGATCTGTTGGATGTTTGTTTGATCATCTATTTGGATGATCTACTGGTTTATTCGAAGACCCAAGAAGAACATGATTCTCATGTACTATTAGTACTAAAACGACTTTGAGAACATGGTCTTTATGCAAAGTTGGATAAAGTAGTTTCGAGTGCAACCAGGTAGAATTTCTAGGTTATGTCATTTCCTCGGAAGGCATCTCCATGGATCCAGCTAAGGTCGAAACGGTGGTAGTGTGGCAGACTCCGCCGCGTTCATTGTGAGATGTGCAATGCTTTTTAGGCTTTGCCAATTTCTACCGCAAGTTTATACAAGATTACTCAAGCTTGTTCTGCCTCTCACACAGCTCACTAGGAAGGAACAATCGTTCGTTTGGTCTAACGAAGCAGACATGGCTTTTGAGGGTCTTAAGAAGGCATTTACATCAGCTCCTATTCTAGCTCATGTTGATCCGGAAAAACCATTCATCATCGAAGTAGACGTGTCAGATTTCGTGTTGGGTAGCATTCTATCACAACAAGGTGACGAGGAAAAGTTCCATCCTGTGGCTTTCCACTCATGCAAGTTTGACGCCGCCGAAATCAACTATGAAATTCATGATAAGGAGCTATTAGTAATAGTGGACTCTTTTACGCAATGGAGGTATTTTCTAGAGGGATCTTCTCATCAAGTCACCGTATTTAGTTATCACAAAAACCTTGCCTACTTTCAGAATGCTTGTGTGTTAAATTGACGTCAAGCTCAGTGGGCCCAATTCGTCACTTGTTTTGACTTCAAAATTACATATAGTTTGGGGAAGCAACAAGGGAAGGCAGATGCATTATCACGACGCTCATATCTTGCATCGTGTCATGGTGAGCCAACTTTTGATAACCAAAAGCAAGTAATCCTGGAACCAACATGACTCCAAGCAATGCAGGTCTTCGGTATGCCATTGGATTCCCACATTATCGATACCATACGTGAGGACTTGAAGACAGATGCTTTCGCTCAAGCCATTCTAGCACAAATTGATCCCTCTCGAGCATCTTGTTCATAGTCGCAACAACTAGGTACAGACTATCGATAACTTGAATGTCATGATGGATTACTATTTTTTAAGAAACTCTTGTATGTTCCTACTGATTCTTGTCGACTTCGAGTGGTCCAAAACTGTCATGACACATATATAGTTGGGCATTTTGGTAGTACTAAAACGTTAGATTTAGTACAATGATCATTCTGGTGTCCCCATATGCGACAATTTGTCGAAGATTTTGTTCAGACTTGTGATACATGTTTCAGAGCAAAAATGCCAAGGCATCATCCATATGGTTTATTAGAACCATTACCAATTCCAAGCAAGACGTGGCAATCCATTGCTCTAGATTTCATCACAGATCTTCCAGTCTCTAAGGGATTTGATGCGATCTTAACAGTAGTAGATCGATATACGAAGATGGCCCATTTCCTACCATGTACTAAGGAAATCTCCAGTGAGGAAACTGCTGAAACTATCATGCGTGAAGTATGTCGGCATCATGGCCTTCTCGATAGTATCATCAACGACTGTGGACCCCAATTTGTCTTGAAATTCTGGAAGCACCTCTTTAAAATGCTCGAGGTCACTTGTAACCTCTCCTCCGGCTACCACCCATAAACAGACAGCCAAGCAGAATGAACAAATCAAACACTGGAGCAATATCTTCGGTGCTTTCTAAGCTATAATCAAGATGTCTAGGCGGATATTCTCCACTTCGCTGAATTTGCGTATAATAACTCCGTGCACTCATCGACAAAGGTTACACCATTTTATGCTTATACGGGTTGTCACCCTCGGTGGTGTGTATTTGAAACCCTAGAGTTACCCACAAATCCTTGCGCAGAGGATCGTTTGGAGCAGTTATGCAAGATACAAGTGGATCTATCTACTCATCTACAACAAGCTCAACAAACACACAAGGTTTACGCGGATCATCATCGGCTTCCATCCAGTTTTAACATTGGAGACCGGGTATGGCTACTATGACGACACATCAAGACTATTCGCCCATGCGAGAAGTTGGATTATCAGCGACTAGGTCCTTTCCGTATTATTGGAAAAATTAATGATGTTGCTTTTCGTCTCGATCTACCTCCACAACTTCGGATATATTCGGTGTTCCATAGTTCTCTCCTCGAACCCTATCAAGATAGCACCATCCCAGGTCGTATTAAACAACCTCCACCCGCAATCGAACTTGAAGATGGACCTAAGTACGAGGTTGTCGCCATCCTCAATTCCAAGATTGTTCGCAAGAAGCTCTACTATTTAGTCGATTGGCTAGGATATGGTCCCAATGAGCATACTTGGGAACGAATAGAGAATGTGACCAATGCTCGTGCTCTTCTTGAAGACTTCCATCGTCAATATGCAGACAAACTGGGTGCTCAATCCAAAACCAGTCGTGATACTCGTCATTTTAAAGGGAGGATAGTGTCATGATATGGCAAGACTCAAACTCATGACCTTATGTTACATGGGTCGAGATCTTGACCATTACACTATATGTTGTAATATGAAAGATATTATTTTTTATTTAAGTTTTACTATATAAAATTGATGTATATTCCAGATTTCTCTAGAACATTCTAGAAACTTGAGGAGTACTAGCGACAAAACTATATAGGAGGCACAAGGCATTATTTTGAACCAAATTGGTTCAAAGCTAGTCTTAAGCCTCCTAGCTACTATTGTATATTCTCTTAACATAATATATATCTTTTGTTATCATCATTATCTCTCTCTCTCTCTCTCTCTCTCCCTCCCTCCCTCTTTCTTTCTCTCGAGAGTTCTATACGTTTGTCGGCTACACGGATGTCGATTGGGCCGGAAATGCCGACAACCGTAGGTCTTCCTCTAGATATGCGTTTTCAGTTGGAAGCATCGCGGTTGCTTGGAGCAGTAAGAAGCAACCGATAGTAGCATTGTCGAGCACCGATGCCGAGTATCGAGGAGCGGTTGTTGCAACATGTGAAGCCATATGACTCAAGAGGCTCCTAAAGGATCTGTAGTTGGATGTGTCCAATCCGACGACGATCTACAATGACAATCTTAGCAGCATCCAGCCCAGATCAAGCACATTGAGGTGCACTACCATTGTCCGTGAGCATGTGCTCTCCGGTGAAGTCGAACTTGTGTATGTTCCGACGAATCGGCAGACTACCGACATCTTCACCAAACCTCTCAGCCTGGACAAGTTGCAACATTTTTCGGAGATGTTTGGTCTTCAACATCTTGACATGCCGCACTTGAGGGGGAGAAAGGAGGAGGAAATGGGAACGGGAACTGGGAAAATAGGTGATGGCACCAGAAGAAGAGCTGGAGAGACAGGGGGAGACAAAGAAGAAAAAGGAAGCCGAGTCGACTGAAGAAGTTGGCACATCCGAACAAGTCGGAACAAGCGGCAATGATGGCAGAGTCATGAAGGACAGAGCCGACCAGAATGAGAAGGCGAAGACCTAGACGTGGTCCGACGTGGTGAAGGGCCTGAAGGTTGAAGACGGATTGGAGACAGCCAATTCGAACAAGAGTTGTAATGAATCAGAGTCACCCGATTCGGAAGAGGTGCTTGATTCGGAGGAGCTGGATCAACAGAAGGCCAAACGGATGCGGAGGCAACGGAAGTTGACACCGACATGGAGGAACCGACGGGTCGAGACGTGCCGGAGTTGCAACAAGGAAGGAGTTGAGATGGGCCTTATGAGCAGACAAGCCTACCGAGAAGGTCCAGGTGCGCGGGACCGGACGGGTTGTGGAAAGCAGAACCGAATGGGTCGTGGAAAGCGGAACCGGACGGGTCAAGGAGCGCAAGCAAGGTGGGAAGACACTAGGAGGAGCCTGAGGAGAGGACCAGTGGACACATATAGTGATCCGACCTAAAGTTGAGCTTGAGGGGGAGTGTTGAGCGGGCAAGCTCAACCGGATCTGGATTGGCTGAATAAGCTAGGGCCGGATCGGTATCCGGAATGGAGAACCGGATAGGTGTCAGGATATATCGGTATCTGTAACCTAGAGCCAAACCGGAGAACCGGATTGTACTCCAGAATAGTGAGAACCGGTAGGCCGTTGGAGCCTACGGTCCGAGCCTGGTATGTAGGCATATTCCTTGGAGTTAGTGTCAGTCATTCGTATGAGCATTGAAGTACATGTCAGTCCTTTTAAGGACTTGTATAAAAAGTGTTCTGTAGGACATTTGTATGTACAAAGTGTTATTATTTTGAATTGAGTTTACTGTTCTGCTCTCTCTGTCCCTCTCGTGTATTCAAGCTTTCCATTAAACCTCTGTTCTATGTTCTGTTGTTATCCGGACTAGTCGGTTTTGTCTTAGCTTCCACACATTATCTTTTATAGTTCCAAAATTGAGCGAGACTCACAAGGGAGCCAAGTCCAAGTCCCAAGAGGGGTGCAACAATGGTTTCTCCCAAGGACCAAACAATGGGACACCACAAATAATGCTAACCTACCTAGGTTTGGAATAAGGGCCCATGGCTGAATTAGGGCCCCCTAAACCCTAGATCATGACATAGGGCCCCTACATTGCAAATTCCAGAATGTGAGTGGGTGAAAGCATGAAATGGGGACAATTAGCTATGTCCTTGACGTAACTAATTAGCTATGCAAAATATTGAATTATTAGGATTATCAAAATGTGATCTGAAATAAAGTTAAAACTAAATGTGTACCATAAATAATGATATTAGAAGAGTTTAATTATTTAGCAAATTCCTAGGTGGATTCAATGCTCCATTATGCATGATCAATCACATTGGCAACATGTTTGCTATTGATCCTCACTCATAATTCCTCTGCAACTTTCCTTCCCGCATACATGTTTCTATCCACCTTTGTAAGTACTATTGTTGTAATCGCTCCTTACTGCCTCTTCATGTATTTCTACTACAATTGCTCCTTATTGCCTCTATTTGTACCGTTGCTGCAATAGCTCATTATTGCCTCAATCTATACCGCAATTGCAATCGCTCATTCCTGCCTCTTCAAGTATTGTTGTTGGATATAGTTACCACCACCTCTAGAAGTATCGCAGTTGCAATTGCCACTTTTATCCACCTCTGTAAGTATTGCCGCTACAATCACTCCTTACTACCTCTGCAAGTACCGCTATTACAATCGCCCACTTATTGCCTTTGCAAGTACCACTATTGAAATCGGTCCTTATCACCTTTACAAGTATCATGGCTGCAATCGCTCCTCACAAGTAACATTTATTATTTTCAACCCTCTTGCATGTGCTATAGTCATTCCTTCCTCTTGCATGTGGTGAAGTAGATGTAACAACATTAGCTAGATTCATTAGCCAGATTCTTACTTTCAACCACGTTGATAGCTATCTCCTCATCGGTTGCAACGTCATCAACACCGGACACCTCATGCGCCCTCCTTAATCCACAAGATTCTACAACAACATGGTTGCGAATTAGCTACTTAGCTACATCTTAGCTAACTAGCTATTCTTCTAGATCATGACCGTGGCTAATTAGCTAGCACTGACCTAATTAGCTACTTCGCTTAGGTATGGTACTAGCTAATTAGCTATCACTTAGCTAATTAGCTACTCTTTGTCAATATGGTAGCAACTAATTAGTTACTCTACTAAAGTATGGTAGTAGCCAATTAGCTACTCAGCTAAAGTATGGTACTAGCTAATTAGCCACTATAACTAAAGTATGATAGTAGCTAATTAGCTATTGTACTAAACTATAGTAGTAGCTAATTAGCTACCACTTAGTTAATTAGCTATTGTACTAAACTATGGTAGTAGCTAATTAGCTATCATTTAGCTAATTAGCTACTGTTAAACTATGGTAGTAGCTAATTAGCTAAGTGGGCTAAAGTATGATAGTAACTAATTAGCTATTGAACTAAACTATGGTAATAGCTAATTAGCTACCACTTAGCTAATTAGCTACTAAGCTAAAGTATGGTAATAGCTAATTAGCTACTAAGCTAAAGTATGGTAGTAGTTAATTAGCTACCTACCACTTAGCTAATTAGCTATTGTACTAAACTATGGTAGTAACTAATTAGCTACCACTTAGCTAATTAGCTACTCAGCTAAAGTATGGTAGTACCTAATTAGCTACCGCTTACCTAATTAGCTACTCTACTAAACTATGGTAGTAGCTAATTGGCTACCACTTAGCTAATTAGCTACTCAACTAAAGTATGGTAGTAGCTAATTAGCTACTGTACTAAACTATGGTAGTGTCAACAAACCTATAAAGTTCCATTTCACAAGCCTTTGCATCATGTAAAATTTGAAGACATGCATCGACATCAACATTTGGTTGTAAGTGAGAAATCAAAATTCCCAACCATGTCTTTGCTTTACTATCCCTAATCACATCATCCTCTGCATAATGGCATGGGCTGAATAATTTTGTTGCATTGAAGAGGCTTAAGCTTAAATCAGGGAACCTTGCATTTAGTCCATCAATAATCTTTTGCACATAATTTTGAGATATAATTTAATACAACTTTCAAGTGACCCATCGATAAATGGCGTCATTCCCTTAGATTTTTCAATATTGAAATTCTTATCATTGTTTCAACTATACTTGCTTTATCCATGGGAATTTGTTTGAAGTATAGTTCATGTCTATATGTAATGCCATCTTTATCCTCTATTTCCAAAAACCCAACTTTAGAACATCTTAAGTATTTGGATAAATACATTGCTCCATTCGCAAATGTGTCGCAAATTAGAAATAGTAATATCAATTTCTACACCAATTGAAGTTACATCCAAATTCTCTTTTTGAAGTTTCAAGCTCAAAATATAATCAAATGCAACACATTAGCCATCATACAAAAGCAAAATTGTACACTATAGATACAAGCTTTATTATACCACTCTTTTAAGTTCGCTTTCTTCCAAATAGTAAGTATTGCAAGCATTATACTTACTAGTCTTTCCATGACTTGATCACATGAAAACCAACGAATATTATGAATTTGTAAGGATGTAACTAATTAGCTACACTATGTTCACAAGCAACAATTTTACCTGTTAGTTTTCTCCACTCATTTGGGAGAGTTGTACTGCAATCCCCTACACATAAGGGAGCAAGCGATGCAACGTGCTTGAACAGTCAATATATTGTTTCTTGGTTCTCCTTCATTTGGTAAGGGAGCAAGAATTTTTAGGTCCAATTCTTGTCTGCTCGTTACCATCCCCTCCACAAAATGTAGCTGCTTCTTAAGGCAGCTAACTACCTCTTCTTGATGGGAGTATTGTTCCTTCAACGCAACCGAGAAATTTACTGATTAATCATTAATTAATAAGGAAGATACAACAACAAGAAACAAGAATAATTAACTTACTTGTAGCTTGTCCAAATTGTAATCAGTGACAGTATTTACACCTAGAAGGTCCAGGTTCATTGAAAGAACCTGGATCTCTGTCTGCAATTGAATTTTCCGTTGGGGATCCAACAACCCCTCAATTTCAAGCTCGTGTTGAGCAACCTGTTCCAGATAATGCCTCACTAGCACATTTTCATGTACAAGTTATTTATAACATATTATATACTAGCAAAACAATAGGTACCTGAATCTTATTTCTGATTGTTGTAACTACCAAAGTGACTTTGCTCTCCATCGCAGCAGCCAATGTTGCTTTCTCTAGATTAGTCTTAAAAAACTCCAATGTCTCATAGGCTTCATGGATATTTTTTAGCATATATAGCTAATCAATGTCTCACCTGTATCATCGACATTGGCTTTCATTGTTTGTTGATGTGGCATATACTTGCGGGTTTTTTGGGAGTCGGCAGTTGCATCATCAACTGCCATGGTCCAAAATCTTGCCATTTTTTGTTGCAAGCTACCCTGTACATTTCAGGGTCACGAGATTCCTTCGTTGTTTTGCAATACTCGTATGCAGAAGCTCTAGCAAATGAAACGGACAACTCGTTGTTGACTTTTTGGTGTAGTTTCATGCAGTCGTCGTACAGGTCCGGTCGTACATGCTTGAGCTTGAGCTTGCCTTTCACTCTAGGCACTTTATATACTAACATCTAGTCTACATCACTAATCAATCTATCTGTTAGAACAACAAGGTCAATACCCTCGAGTGAGAGACCATATATGTTGTGAAAGTCTTCCTTTGTCTTTCAAAATTTTGCGAAGTTTAAGACTCTAGGATAGGGAGGAACGAGCCACCTGAAATAGAAAATCAGTAATCAAAATTGGTGCAAAAACAAATTTTTTAATGTGAATTTGGTGCAAAATTACAACACTTTGAGACAATAATCTGAAATTTGTAATTTGTCCTTTTCAACATGTATCAGAAATCAACCACGTAAAAAATCGGAAACCCTCATCCGAATTTGTCATGAGAATTGGTTCAAAATTACAACACATTGCGACAATAATTAGAAATTTGTAACCAGAAACTTGTAATCTGAAATTTGTAATTAGAAACCCTAAACCACTTAAGGAAAACACAAACACTAATCATCACTAAAGGCAAAAATCAACTGTAATGCGAAATTCTATCAATCAGAAACACACTTGCTACTACACCCCGATCTTCGAGACATCCTTGTTTGGGACTCCAACGACTTCGCCCTATTCGATTTTTGGGAAAGATGAATAGGCACCAAAGTTACAGACAGTTATCAGAAAGGAAAAAAAAAAGTTTTTTTAATATGTAACTGATACATACCTGGACGAGGATCGAACTTGTCGTGTGTTGTAGCTCTAAAGGTGCAATGTCGATCTCAGAGTTTTTGTGCTGCTGCGGGAGCTTGGTCTGCGTTTGTGCCTTAGAGTACTCCATCTGTTTGGATTTCGAACTCGAACTCAGGATTATCAGGAATTTGATGACACTCAAGTCGACCTTAGGTGATGGTGCTATTCCCCAAGTTCCACTACATCAAAAACCAAAGTTCAAATATTTGAGTATTCTCATAAATTAAATGACATGTATTTAACTAATAAAACATAAAATTTCGTAAATCATCCTTATGATTTGCCCACAAAAAACTAGCTAAACAAATAGCTAATTAGCTATAATAGTGTTTCCACTCACATGCTTTTGCCTCTCATTCTTCTTTTGAATTAGCTAATCAAGATTTTTCAATGGAAGGGAAAGTAGAGTGTTTATCAAGAGTCCTCATGAATCCTAAAGAAAGAGATATGATTATGAGTACACAACAAGCGATAAAAAAATATTGGGCATAAAAAATAGAAAACTTTGACAAATGTTAAAGGGTAAGCTAGACACCTCAACTAAAGGTAAGGATAGTATTGATTGTGACGTAGATCTAAATATCATTGAGAATGGAAGAAATGAATCTAAAATTATAGAGAGAACTATAATTGTGGAATATTTCGATAGTCTTGTAACCAAGCACATCAATTATGAAGATAAGAAGGTAATACTTAATGGAATATGATGTGCTCCGTCAATAAAAGATATAATTGGTTTTGATGGTCTCAATGGAAATGTAACAAATGTATATTTAATAATCTTCGAAAAACTCTACTCAACATGAGCAAGTTTGAAGATGATCTTGTCTTAAAAAGATCTAGTCCAATGATGTCGACAATCTTAATATCAATAAAGTGAATTAGTATTAGTAGAAAAAGTGTGTACAATACAATGAAGCACTTAAGTTCAGGAGGTAAAGGAATTAGTCCACTAAAGCTAACCACAATATGTAAGCCAATGATGCCCATAACATAAGAAATCAAGGATATAATCACCATATTTTGGACTAATGTGAGTAGGGTTTCACCCAATAAGACGGATTTGTGCAGGAAACGTTTTGGAAGGAGTCAATACGACGAGCATCCCATTCACGTTCTTGATGTACCTTAGGTATTTAAATTTATCTAAGTCTTGTATCAGTAGAAATAACCTAAGATCACTCAGTATTAGCAGTTCAACTATAATTAGTTATTCACCACAAGTATTTCATTCTCTATTTATTTTTAAGTTTATGGCCGCAAATAGTTAGCATCTAATAACTAATAAGCATTATACTAGATCACCTATTACCTATACTAGTTAGTATCAATAACTAATTAAATACTAATAATGAATAAGCTATTTACATTACACCAACTAATAACTAACTAGCTACATAAGGTAGTGGCCATAACTAACTCTCTATATCAGGTAGTGACCATAGCTAATTAGCTACATTAGATAGTAGTCACCACAAATTAGGTACATTAGAGAGTGGTCATGGCTACTTAGCTACATTAGGTAGTAGCCATAGCCAACTAGCTACATCAGGTAGTACCATAGCTAACTAGCTAAACAGAAATTATACATAGCTAACTGGCTACATCAGGTAGTTGCCATAACTAATTAGCTACTTAATTAGGAATTGCTAATTAGCTAGTAATTGCTAAGAAGGAAAATACATTCTTGTAAGCTAATTAACTATATGAACTACTCGCCATAGCTAATTACCTACAAATAACTAGCCAAAACTCACTAGCTAAATAGAAAACTAAATAGCTAATTAACTACATCAACTTTTAGTCAGAGCTAATTAGCTACATGAGCTAGTAGCTATAGCTAAATAGCTACTAATACTTAATAAGATACCATTCTTTTTACGCCGGTTGATTTATTTATTAGGTTTAAGCGAATGTATCCAACAATCAAAGTTTGAGTCTCATAAACGCTTGAAGGATCGATTCACATGTTGTTACATTCACCACTTACAAAACAAGTCCCTTAAACTATGAACATTCGAGCCTCTTAAACCATTTTTTGTGAAACGCTTGAAGGATCGATTCACATGTTGTTGCGTTTACCACCTACAAATGGGTTTTCTCAAGGATTTTGTTAATCTACTCCATCACCATAGCTCCTCACTACAAGATGTGGTATGCACTTGTGACTGCCCAATGTGTCAATCTAATTGTACAGAACAATGTAAGTCATCATAGCATGTCTAAAAAACAATGGCTAATCTTTTAGATTCAATATAATTGTGTCTTAGAGGATTTGAAGCTACCTTCCACAATTACAAATGTGTCATGGGATTATGTTCAAAATGTGGACTTGTTAGATTTAGGTGGTGTCCATGTTAGGTATATGTCCCTCCTATGGGAGGAGCTGACTGTCCGGCTGAGTAAGAGCTGATAGTTGAAGACAAGGAGTAGTCGACAATCGAAGACACAAAGAGTTGACTAAGGGAGGGTTGACATGGAGAGTCGACTATATATAAGTGATCTAAGTCGAAGACATGACCAACTAGTTGGGCTAACAGGATGATCGACGACAAGGCTGATTGGACAATCGACATAAGAGTCGGTTAGTCAAGTCCAGTAGTCGACCAGTCGACTGATTAATTGCTACTGTAATAATAGGAATGATCATAGTAGTAGATGCTACAGTTGTAAATAGCCCATATTGTTTATAAGTATAAATACACCTAGGGCAAACGTAGAGTGTAGAATAGAAAGTGCAGAATTGAGTTTCTGTAGAGTGTAACAGAGAGAGAGAGAGAGAGAGAGAGAGAGAGAGAGAGAGAGAGAGAGAGAGAGAGAGAGAGAGAGAGAGAGAGAGAGAGAGAGAGAGAGCGGCGACAGAGGTTAGTGAACCTAAGAAGAACCCGAAGTGGTTATCCTTTGAGCATAAGAGAAGAGTTGTAACCATTCCTTGTATTCTTTGTTATATATAGTGGAAGATTTGTTCTCTCGTGGTTTTTCCCGTTTAGGGTTTCCACGTAAAACTACGTGCACTGTGTATCTTGTTCATTTTCCGTTTTCTGTTTCCACGCCATTGTGTATATCAGAGTTGGTCTTTCTCACAGATCTGTGATCAAATCCCTTCAAACTGGTATCAGAGCTTGAGGTGCAAGCATGGAAGGAGGTGTGAGTGGCTTCCTAGGAATGATGATCCTGAACTCTCAAAACTATGTAGACTAGAAGATGAAGATGGACGATCTCTTGATAGGGAAAGACCTATATGAGCCCATTGACAGAGAAGAAATACCCACGGGGGTATTGGAGTCTGAATGGAAACTCTTCAATAGGAAGGCGGTGGTCACCATCAGACAATGTGTTGATGTGAGTGTCCTTCAACACGTGGCTAACGACACAAATGCCTATGAGATGTGGCAGAATCGACTGGAAGGTTGGATGACGAAGGTTATAGTGGTAGCTTCCGAAACAACAAGTGGAAGTTCTACCGAGGAAATCTAATTGTGGCACAAGCACAAAATGAGGGCACATTATATATGATGCATGCCTGACTATGCAAGTCGGAAGCAAATGTGGCAGCCAACTCGAGTGGAGAGTTATAGCATAAGAGGCTCAACCACATGAGTGAAAAGGGAATGCATATTCTGGGTGACCAGGAACTTCTCTTAGAAGTGAAAGGAGTGCACTTGGAGAAGTGTGTCGATTGCTTAGTCGGAAGGCAAAACATAGCAACGTTCCACACAAGAACACCAAGGAGAAGAGAAGCTGCACTAGAACCAGTGCACACCGACGTGTGCTCTGTAGATGCTCCTTCACATCTAGGTGAACAGTATTTTGTAACTTTCATTGAAGATTATAGTCGAAAGTTGTTGGCTTTCATACTAAAGTCGAAAGATCAAGTACTGTCATTATTTAAGGAGTTCCAGGCAAGAGTTGAAAGAGAGTTGGGTCGGAGTTGAAGGCTGTCTGGACCGACAATGGCGGTGAATATAGAGAGCAGTTCAAAGAATACTGCAAGGCCCAAGGTATTCGAATTGAATACACAGTGAGTGTCAAAGACCCTTGAGTTGAACGGGCTTGTATAAAGGATGAACCGAACGATTATGGAGAGAGTAAGGAGCATGCTGTTGCATGCTAAGCTACCAAAATTGTACTGGGTTGAGGCGATGTATACAGTTTTTTATCTGTCAACAGGTCTCCCTCAGTGCCATTGAAAGGTGATGTTCCATAGAGGGCGTGACAGTAAAGGATGTCTCGTACCGACACCTGAGGGTGTTCGGATTTCTGGTATATATGCATGTATATGAGGATCAAAGGTCGAAGCTCGACAGTAAGTCGAGACCAAGCATATTTCTCGGGTACTCAGAGGATGAGTTCAGCTACAAGCTGTGGGACTTCGTTGATAAGAAAGTAGTTAGGATTTGGGACATAGTCTTCTAGGAAGACAAGACGATTGAGGACTAGAAGCAACAAAAGTCGGAATCGACTTCCTAGTTGACTCCCACTACCACCGACTTAAGACTAATTGAACCGACACAGTCGGCTATTCGGAGATAGCCAGTCGGCACAGCTGAATCCGAGTCGGTTGAGTTGGAGCAACTGACCAATACATATGAGTTAGAGTTAGCAGACCTATTGAAGTTGATCGAAGAATATGAGTCAGAGACGACTAACCTTGAGCAACCGATTGATAGGTATGAAATCGAGCCAAGAGAAGAATCGGCAAAGATATCCGGACCGGAGTCGACAACAAGTGGAAGGAGATACCCACTCAGAGAATGGAGACCCCTGATGACATATACCAGTCAATATATCCTCTTAACTGATGAAGGTGAGCTTGAGTGCTATGATGAAGCCATTGCCGACGAACACAAGGAGAAATGGCAGAGTGCAATGCAAGACGAGATGGACTCCTTGCATGCGAATTACACCTACAACCTGGTTGAGTTACCAAAAGGTAAGAGAACACTTAGGAATAAATGGGTCTACAAGGTGAAGATTGGAAAAGTCAATAACACACATAGATATAAAGCCTGCATAAAGATGACATCCATTAGAACTGTTCTGAGCATAACTGCCAGTATGTATATGGAGATCAGACAATTGGATGTCATAACAACATTCTTGCATGGGGAGGTGGACGAAGAGATCTATATGCAACATCCCGAAGGATTTGTGGAGAAAGGGAAAGAGAAACTCGTGTGTCGACTGAAGAAAAGCTTGTATGGATTGAAACAAGCTCTAAGCCAATGGTACAAGAAGTTTGAATCCTTCATGATGGAACATGAGTTCCACAAAACATAAGCAGATCACGGTGTGTTTGTCAGAAGGTACGATGAAGGTGACTTCTTGATTCTCTTATTATATGTGGATGACATGTTGATGATAGTCGGACAAGACATGAAGAGGATCAAGATCTTAAAGAAAGCACTAGGCAAATCATTTGCCATGAAAGATCTTGGACGGGCAAAACAAATATTGGGGATGCACATAGTTCAAAATAGAACTAAGAAAGTGTTGTGGTTGCCACAAGAGAAATATGTGACAAAGATCTTGGAGAGGTTCAACATGTCAGAAGTGAATCTGGTCGGCTCTGTGTTGCCGACAAACTGCAAGATGAATGCAAAGCAAGCGGAGATGAGGAAAGTACCATATCCCTCGATTGTCGACAGTTTAATGTGTGGTATGGTTTGTATGAGACCAGCCATAGCATTTGTTGTGGGAGCAGTAAGCTAATACATGATTAATCCAGGTAGAGAACACTGGGCAGCTGTGAAGTCGATACTTAGGAACTTGAAAAGCACCTCAAAGGTATACCTAAGGTATGGTGTCCGAAAACCTATGCTCGAAGGGTTTAGGGTATAAGAATCAAGTCGATACACCTCAGGGTATGTTGTCGCGTTGCTACGCGCGTGCGTGGAGAAGGGCGGGACCACGGGGGTCTTGGACTAAGGAGTGGAGGAGAAGGAATCAGACAGGTAATGGAAGCTTTGCTCAAGAAGAAGAAGAATGAACACGAGATTAGATCGAACAAGAGGAAGATGGAGACAAGATGATCAACAAGATGTATTAAAACGAAATGAACGATTACAAAATGGTGGCCGCATAGGCCGCACCAAACGACTACTTGAAACCCTAACCCTAACCCTAACGCTCGACCTATGTGGTATACCTCGCACACTCAAAATAGGCAACCCTCACAATGGTGCCTTCCCTCTCCTTTTATAGCACAAGGAGGGAAGACCGTTTACAAAAACGAGACTAAAATATCCCCTTTCATTTAAAGGGGATATTTGCCTTGATTTGGGGGAGGGTGAGATTGATGGTCCCTTAACTCCCACCTCCTCGCAAACAACTAGGTACCTATGTACCGCATAGTACCTCTCTCTCTCTCTCGCGTGGATGTGCGCACAAGACCACATCGTCTTTATACCTTAGGGATCTTATGGGGCATTTCTAGCACCATACCCTTTACCCCTATTATTATTATTACAAATACATTATGTACGTGTGCAACGTTGCACATCGCTCTTTGGCTCTCGTTGCTCGGGTTTCCGCTCGTGGATGAAAATCTTCACGACAATCGCCCCCACCTAACCGCACATCCACCAGTATGTGCCAAAACATAGGGGAGAGAACACGAGATTTTCGGCCACGACGACCGGCCGAGTCCTTAGCGTCCTCGTGGGCCCGCCCGGTTTTGTCTTCCACTTCGAGCAAGACCACCCCGTCCACACGAACCACCGCCGTCTTCTGGTCCACCATCCTCGCCGAATGGTCTCGAACCGTCGATGCCATCTGATCTGCCACACTCGACGATGTTCGCCGAGTCGTTGCCTCGACCCGATCCGCCACGTCCACCGTGGGTCCTTGAACCACCGACTACATCCGACCCGCCGTATCCGATGCCCGTGCTTTCCTCCCCGTTCGGTCCTCCCGAACGCCGTCGCCGACCCGGTTGCTCTTCCTTTGTCCGCCTCGTATATCCTCCGGATGCGCTCCCGGTCACATGCCGGATTCCACGCTTTGCGTGCCGTGCACCTCGGCGGGCCGACTCTCTCCGCTCCGCGCTTGCCTTCCGTAGGCTCTTCCCATGCGACGATGTTGTCCCCCGAATATGCGCCCATTGTTTGGCCCTTAGGTGGCCCCATTCCGCATTCCTTGCCTCTCCTTTGCCTGTCATGCTCTCTCGCCGTAGAGCGTACCGTCATCCCAACCTCCGTGTCGGTGTCCCTCGAGGCTCTCGTTATCGCCTCGCCTCGACTTGCGCCCGCTTGGCCCGCTTGGCCTTGTATGCCCTCCGGGAAGCCGCCACGCTTTCTCTTCCCGGTGTGTACCCCGTTGTTCTCCGCGCGTCTCCTCCGTTTTCCTAGATACGACTCTCCGCTCATGCCGATCGCGCTCGGCCCATGTCGTCGATCTTGGTGTTTCGCCGCGCCGTCCTTCGTCCCGCGCTTGCCTCTCGAAGGCTTGACCTGACCGTCATCGTCAGTCAATCGTTGTCGCCCATCCGCCGTATGCATGCTTGTGTCTTGGCCCTCCACCGTGTCGCGCTTTCGCCGTAGACCCGACCTCCGCGTCGGTCTCCAACTCCTCACCGCCACCCACCGTTTCCTCGTTCTCCTTTCGATCCGCGACCGTCGATGCCTCACGGGTAGGTGTGGAGGGTTCCTCCCACTCTCGGTCCACCACCGAGTCCTCGCCTCTCAAAGGCTCAATCGGTCCACCGTTTCCGGTCACTCGTTGATGCTCTCTCGGATGCATGCTCGTTCTTGGGCCCTTCACCGACCGTAGTGCATGCTTCGTGTTATGCCCTTCATCCGCCGTAGACCCGACCTCCGCGTCGGCCACTTCTTCCTTTGTCATCGTAGCCCGTTCCGACCCGAGCTCGCCATCTTGGACCCGCTCGTCTATCATCTCATACCAGATACCCGCTCCGATAACTTTGTCCGCTTCGGCCTCCGACTCCTCGCCGCCACCTGCCGTCTCTCTAGTCTCACGTTGATCCGCAACCGCCGAAGTCTCTAGAATGGGTGTGGAAGGTCCCTCTTGCTCTCGGTCTTCTAGCAAGCCGTGATCACCGTGCCCACTAGGCCTCCTCAATACGCTCACCGGCTCTCGTAGCGTGTTCTGACCCGTCCTCCCCGATCTCCAATCATGCCGACTTAGCCTTTGCCCGGATCGGTCTCGGCCGATCGAGTTCCGGTTTGGTTGGCTCCCTTCCGTAATCGTAACCGGCCGGTACATGTTTGTCCGCGCAAATCCGGCCTTGCCGGTTCTTCTTCGGTTTGGGCCCGGTTGACCGGGCCCCGCTTCACTCTTCTTCCGCTCCGCCTCCCGGTCGGGTCGGATTACCGACCGGCTTATCTTTCGGTCGGGTCGGATCCCGACTCGCTCCTCGATGCCGCTCCGGACCTCTCCTTCGGTCTTTTCGCACGTGCCCACTCCGGGCCTCCTATCCTCACGGCCACTGCCCATCTCCCCAGTCTTATGTCCGCGCTCGGGCGCAACAAACCTCCTCTTCATCATTTCGGTTGCCCGCCTTGCCACCGCCACCGTCCGTCTCTCTATGTCTCACACTAGCTCTCTGGCCGGTTGCTAGAGTCTCTAGGACCGGTGTGTGGAAGGTCGCGGCACCGCCGCTCGTCTCCTCTTCTTCCTCGATTTCGCAAGCCTCGAGTATGCTCGCGAAATCCTCGTAGAACGTTTCGGGCAACCGCGTCCCGAAACTTTCGCCCACTCTCGAAGTGGCGTCCATTGCTCCGTAGATATCGGCCTCATCCATGGCCGTCCTCTTTCCACAAGTCGAGAGGTTTGCTCGCTCCGCACCCTCTCCCACATCGTCGCCGTGGTCGCCCACCTTGCCGCCGCCACCGTTCGTTACCCTAGGTCTCACGCGGGCACTCGGGCCGGCCGCCGGGGTCTCTTGAACCGGTGCGTGTAAGGTAGCAACGCCGCCGCTCGTCGATGCTATGCCCGTAGCCACCTCCATTCGGACATCGACGTCCGTGGCTACCCCGCCTCCATATATGCAAACATCAATTATGCTTGCCGCCTCCTCTTCCACGGTCTCCTTACCGTTGTCTCGGTTGCCCTCCTTGCCGCCACCACCGCCCGTCGCTCTAGGTCTCACGCCGGCAATCGGGCCGACCGCCAGTGGCTCTAGGGCCGGTGTGTGTAAGGTCGCGGCACCGCCGCTCGTCTCCTCCTCCCTCGATGTTTCAGGCCGCCATGTCCCGAATCTGTAGTTACCGGCCTCCATGGCCGTCCATTCGCCGCAAGACGAGAGAGACGCTCTTTTTGCACCCTCTCCCATGTCACCATCGTGGTCGCCCGCCTTGCCGCCGCCACCGCCCGTCACTCTAGGTCTCACACCGGCTCTCGGGCCGGTTGCCGGAGTCTCTAGGCCCGGTGTGCGTAAGGTCCCGGCACCACCGCCCGTCTTCTCTCCGCTCGATGTTTCGGGCCTCCATGCCCGAACTCCCTCATGTCCGCTCGAACCGGCGATCGCCGCCTCACCGTCCCCGACCTCGTCCTCGGTCAATCTTTCTCCGCATGTCGAGAGGGTGGCTCGCTCTGCACCCTCTCCCGTGGTACCGATGTACCATTCTCTTTCGTCCTCCTCATCCTCTGATCCGCTCGGCCCGGCTCCGCAATAAGCCCTTCTTCGGCTTTGATTTGTGCCTCTAAGATCTCGTACGCTTCCCGCACCAAGGCTTCGATGTCGAGCTCCTCTGAACCGATTTGCGTTGAGCTCTCTTCCGGCGGTAGTGCGTAATCGGTCGCCGCTCTCTCTTCTCCGCCGCTCGCGGGCCGCGTTGTGGCCGACCGCCTCTCATCGCATTGTATACACGCCATTCCACCTCGTTCTAATCTTCGGTGAGGCTGTACGCCCCTTCATCGTCTTCGAGGTAGGGAAAAAAGGTCATTCTCCCCCTTTCGTTGACTGACTTCAAGAATAGTGGGACCTTGTCGGCCCCCACCGATTCTTGATCCCGGACCGAAAGTTGGGAAAACCGGAGATCAAACTCCCGGAATGCCTTCACTGCGCTTCGAGGAGCCTTTGCCGATGACACCCATAGATCGAACTCGCGTCGATCGTACTTGTACGCCTCTTCCCGTCTTTCTCTCCTTCTTGCGTAATCCCTTGCCATTCTCGTAATTACTTCCGCGATGTCTTCGTCTTCCATATCCTCCCTCCCTTGTCGCCTCTTCACGTCGGGTTCACCAAATATGTCGCGTTGCTACACGCGTGCGTGGAGAAGGGCGGGACCACGGGGGTCTTGGACTAAGGAGTGGAGGAGAAGGAATCAGACAGGTAATGGAAGCTTTGCTCAAGAAGAAGAAGAATGAACACGAGATTAGATCGAACAAGAGGAAGATGGAGACAAGATGATCAACAAGATGTATTAAAACGAAATGAACGATTACAAAATGGTGGCCGCATTGGCCGCACCAAACGACTACTCGAAACCCTAACCCTAACCCTAATGCTCGACCTATGTGGTATACCTCGCACACTCAAAATAGGCAACCCTCACAATGGTGCCTTCCCTCTCCTTTTATAGCACAAGGAGGGAAGACCGTTTACAAAAACGAGACTAAAATATCCCCTTTCATTTAAAGGGGATATTTGCCTTGATTTGGGGGAGGGTGAGATTGATGGCCCCTTAACTCCCACCTCCTCGCAAACAACTAGGTACCTATGTACCGCATAGTACCTCTCTCTCTCTCTCTCGCGTGGATGTGCGCACAAGACCACATCGCCTTTATACCTTAGGGATCTTATGGGGCATTTCTAGCACCATACCCTTTACCCCTATTATTATTATTACAAATACATTATGTATGTGTGCAACGTTGCACATCGTTCTTTGGCTCTCGTTGCTCGGGTTTCCGCTCGTGGACGTAAATCTTCACGACAACGTGATGACCTATGCGAGGGGAGTAGTGTCGTGGCAGTCACGACTTACAAAATTCTATCATCATTGACTACTCTCAACTAATTCTTGTACAAATTACAGAAAGTTTACTCTAGTACATGATCACTCTTGTAAAACAAACCTGTTTTGGTAAATTGCATTATTTTAAAGTTGAACTATTGAAAACGTACTAATAAAAAAGTAATGAATTTATCATTAATGTGATTCTTACTAAATTACATTGCTACAATACATACAAGGCTACGATTGTTCTACAAATTTCCGATTAATTGGGAAGCTCTTCGCATTAAGTGGAGCCTCGCTACATACTCAACTCGATATGGAGTGCATAACCATGCTTGAAGTTGGATGCAAAGAGTTTCCACCAAGTAGTTGTCTAGCCAATAAGACAACCTTTGGGAAGGTTGAGTATTGCAAAAAATGTTATTTATCGACCATTAAAGTAGCATCTTCATTATAATCTAGCCACACAATCCAAAATTCATCAAGGCTTTTTGAACCTTACATAGTCATTCTCTTCAGGGTTTTCCCTTGTTCACTGACACTTAAATTGGGTGACCACTTTGGTAATATTCTATCCACACTACCAAACTTCATTATGTGGTTTATCACTTCAAATAAATAGATCAAACCATGTCAAAAATAGACTCACAATGTCGTGAAAATCCTTGAGTATGTGCGGATCGTGAGGCGGAACTACTGGGGTTATGGATGTTATTGGCCGGCCCGGTGTGAAGTAGGATGGGCCAACCAAACCATATATATATATATATATGCCCTTTTTGGGATGTAAGGGTGTGGTGGTATACTATTGAGAATAGTAAGTGTTTGTCTCCTCATTCTAAGTTAGTTTTTTTTTTTTCTTCTTTTTCTTCTATCTTCGTCCTCATTTTTTTTTCTTCTATCTTCTTTCTCCTTTTGCAACCACAACTTCTTCTTCTTCTTCTTCTTCTTCTTGTAGTGGAGGAACCATGTGGTGTGAGCCACCCCTTAGGGTTGGGAGTGCGGTAGGCAGACACCACCAACAGAACCTGAGTAGACCCAACGGATCGGGTCGACAACACTAGCGATCCTACTAGCGCTTTTGCAACGCCCCGTTGGTGGATGTTGTCAGAGTCCCCCCAATCGCTGGCCCTAGCTCGCCGCATTACATGATCTCTTACGCGCTTATTACAACAGTAACCACTAGAAACGGCCCCACCTCCCTTGCCCGGACTTGGGATGTTGGCCACAACGTTGCCAGAAGATCCGAACAGGTGGTCGCACCAAACAGTGGCCCAACTGAGCCGCACACCCTCTCCTCCAACAACAGAGTTTCTTCCCTCGTCTCCGGTTTGTCCTTCACCATCCCTCACCCCATTGGTTCCTACCACCCCTACCCTTCCACCATCTCATGGCCTATGAAACACCACCACAAATCCCACTTACGCCCCTTCCATTCACCCTCACTAGTTGTAGGTTTTAGGGTTGGAGTTAATGACTATGATAGTGATGATGATTGATGATGAAGACAGAAATGGTAGAAAAGGGTTGTGATGGGGAGATTGATAAGCATTGCGGGGTTGATGGCTATGGCGAAGATGTTGATAAGCATTGAGAATCATTACGGGGTGGCGGGTGATGCCTATAATGGCTCCACCCCCCTCCCAAGGGGGTTCAACGTAAGGGTGAGAGAGAGAGAGAGAGAAAGATGACAAGAAAGAGAAATTGAGAGAGAAATGTTCCTTTTATCCTTCATTCATTTCCCATGAGGGGTTAAACAGTTACAAAATGGTAGATACATAGGGGTGCAAGCCCCCTTCGACATTCACACTAGTCACTCACTCACACCTCCTCGTATCCGTCCACATGCACACACGTGTGCATGTGTACACATATGTTGTCGTGAGGATTTTCGGCCATGGTGAGAAAACCCGAGAGGAATGAATAAAGCGAGATGTGCAACATTGCATAGATACTTAGGAAAATTGTAACATAGGAGTAAATAGACAAATGTAAGAAGGAAAAGTAAAGGGGGGGGACAAAATGTGCATGTGCAATGTGTGTGCACACAAAGGCGATTATATGTGCATATTTAAATTAAAACAAAAAAGAAAGGGTCGAAAGGATGTATAGAAGCTCGTGTAAAAAGTAAGAGAGAGGAGAGATAGGTAGAGGGGAGACAAGTTATGAATTTGTAGAGATAGAATTATATACTATATACAACAAAGTTAATGGGCTAGTGGATAGTCACATTGACCTCTAGCTATATGTGCATGGTTCAAATCCGGTCCTACAATGTAGTTTGATTTAAGGAATTTTATTCCTTTTACATTGAAGACAAAATTGGCGACCCCCCTTCTTTTTTTCCTATAAAAGGAGGTCAAGGGGGCTCATTTTGGGGGGAACGTTTTGGGAGGAGGAGACTATCACCATTTTTTCTTCGGAGCTCTTCATCTTCTTCTTCACCACTTCTCTTCATCTCTTCATACCCCTTCATCCTCTCATCGCCACGTGCTCGTCTTCTTTACGTTGGCACTCGAAGTGCTCGTGAGCCCAAGCTTCGTTGGTTCGACGTTGCGAGCCCGGTTTGTCGTTGCGAGCCCGTGTGCTCGCCGTTCGAGTGGTCGTGGTTCGTTGGGGTTGGCATTTTGGTGGTGCTCGTGTGTTCATCTTCGCTGTGATTGGTTTTGCTCTTGTCTCTAAGGGCATTTAGTATTTATGTTCTGATTGAGCTTGTGGTTGACTAGAAGTTGCCTTTGTAATCAAACCCTATTTTATAAAGGGTCCTCTAGCGTTGGAATCGAACACATATTTATTTCTTTGGCCGATATCATTCTTGTTTGTGTTATCGTCCCCTTGTGCGTTTGATCACTTAGCTCGTGCGGTGATCTCGAAAGGTCGACAAGTCGTGATCAACGAAAGACACCGACCTCACAAAAAAAAGGGCAACAAGCCCTTGCTCGGGAAGGATTCGTAGAGAGGGTTCGTAGAGTGGGTTCGTAGAGAGAATTCATAGAGCGAGTTCGTAGATTGAGGATTCGTAGAGTGAGGATTCGTAGAGAGCTTTATATTTATAAGATTTATATTTCTTTGGCCGATATCATTCTTGTTTGTGTTATCGTCCCCTTGTGCGTTTGATCACTTAGCTCGTGCGGTGATCTCGAAAGGTCGACAAGTCGTGATCAACGAAAGACACCGACCTCACAAAAAAAAGGGCAACAAGCCCTTGCTCGGAAAGGATTCGTAGAGAGGGTTCGTAGAGTGGGTTCGTAGAGAGAATTCGTAGAGCGAGTGTGTAGATTGAGGATTCGTAGAGTGAGGATTCGTAGAGAGCTTTATATTTATAAGATTTAAAATAAATAAATAATTAATTATTTGTTCCTTGAGTACTCCCTAGTCTAAGACCCCCGTGGTCCCACCCAAGTAACACACGCGTGCGAAACTTCGCGACATAAATTGGTGAACCCGACGTGAAAGGGCGGCAAGGGAGAACCAAGATGCGAGGAGGAGAACTCGCTGAAGCAATGGCGGCGGCGGTGGACCGCTTGGTAAATGCCCGAGAAGGTATCACCGGCTTAGGCCGGGCCATAGAGACGATGGTCAGCACAACGGGTCGGTTCAATGGAAGAGATATCATGAGCTACTTGGATGCCTATAAGGCCGAAATGCTTATGCGAAACGTCCCTGAAGTTAGGCGGCTAATCGGATTCGCTAGAGTGGTAACGACGAGTATCCACATAGAGGTACTCGAGATCCAAGCGGACTGTTGCAATTGGATGGAGTTCGAAGAAAGACTCCTCGAGAAGTACGGTCTTGATGACTCACTCAGAATTTCGAAAAGGGATCTAATGGAGTGGGTTGAGCTTCCCGGCAAGGGGAGAAATACTATGGTACTTCTACAAGAATTTGAGAAGCGCATCGCGCAACTCTCGGCTCTCGATAGGATGGTGCTTGAGACAAGAAAGGTCCTACTATTCATAAAGGCTGTTGATGCAAGAGGAGAAAGAGTTTGACTTTTGGCCGTCAATTCCTGGACCCTTCTTTCCGCTTCATCCACTTCTTGAGAGGATTCGTAGAGTGAGTTCGTAGATTGAGGATTCGTGGACTAAGGATTTGTAGAGTGCTTTATATTTATAAGATTTAAAATAAATAAATAAATAATTATTTGTCCCTTGAGTACTCCCTAGTCTAAGACCCCGGTGGTCCCACTCAAGTAACACACGTGTGCGAAACTTCGGGACATAAATTGGTGAACCCGACGTGAAAGGGCGGCAAGGGAGAACCAAGATGCGTGGAGGAGAGCTCGTTGAAGCGATTGCAGTGGCAGTGAACCGCTTGGTAAATGCCCGAGAAGGTATCACCGGCCTAGGACGGACCATAGAGACGATGGTCAACACAACGGGTCGGTTCAGTGGAAGAGATATCATGAGCTACTTGGATGCCTATAAGGCCGAAATGCTTATGCGAAATGTCCCCGAAGATAGGCGGCTAACCGGATTCGCTAGAGTGGTAATGACGAGTATCCACATAGAGGTACTCGAGATCCAAGCGGACTATTGCAATTGGATGGAGTTAGAAGAAAGACTCCTCGAGAAGTACGGCCTTGATGACTCACTCAGAATTTCGGAAAGGGATCTAATGGAGTGGGTTGAGCTTCCTGGCAAGGGGAGAAATACTATGGTACTTCTACAAGAATTTGAGAAGCGCTTCGCGCAACTCTCGGCTCTCGATAGGATGGTGCTTGAGACAAGAAAGGTCCTACTATTCATAAAGGTTGTTGATGCACGAGACGGAGAGAAGGTAAGGTCCCTCCTCGAAACTGATGATGGGCTCACGACAGATTGGGCTATGGTAAAATGGGTTTGTAGTCGCTTCGATAAGAGAACGGAATGGAACGACGGGTCTCCGTTGAACGGCCAAACATCCACAATCTCCATTAGTGAGACACACGAACCCAAAGGTGGTAGAATACCTCAAGAAAGTCAGCAAGCAAATGCAAGGTTCGTCCCCGAGAGAAACGTGGTTGAAGCATCATCGAGAGATGGTGCGAGATCTCCAAATAGTGCAAGCTAGGAGAGAGAGTCGGTGTGAGACCTAGAGTGACGAACGTTGACGGTGGCAAGGCGGGTGACCGAAACGAGAACGAGGAAGATCCCTCAACACCGGGGCCGGAGACTTCGGCAATTGAATACCAACCTTAGACCGGAGAGATGGGCGGTGACGGTGAGGATGCGAGGCCCGGAGCGGGCACGTGCGGAAGGACCGAAAGGGAGGCCGGGAGTGGCAAAGAGGGGAGAATCGGGAACCGACCTGATCGGAAGATGAACCGGTTGGTAATCTGACATGACCGGAAGATGACGCGGACGAAGATTGGAGCGGGGTCCGGTCAACCGGGTCCGAACCGAAAAAGAGCCAACAAGGCTAGGATTGTTTGGTTGTACCCGTACCGGCTGGTTACGATCATGGAAGAGAGCCGACCGAACCGGAACCTGATTGGCCGAGACCGATCCGGGCAAGGGCTATGCCGACATGATTGGAGGTCGAGGTACACGAGCCATGACACGTGGTGGGAGCCGGTGAGCATGAAAAGGAGACCAACCGGACGCAACGACTACGGTCCGTTGGAAGACCGGAAACAAGAGGAACCCTATTCTAGAGACTTTGGCGGTTGTGGATCGACGTAAGACTGGGGAGACGGCGGGTGGCGGTGAGGAGTCGGAAGTCGAAGAGGACGAGGTTACCGAAACAGGTATCCGATACGGAATGAAGGACGAGCGGGGCCAAGACGATAAGCCGGAGTCGGAAGGGGTTAGGGCAACGAAGGGAGAAGAGGTCGACGTAGAGGATGGGACTACGGCGAGAGAAGCATGTAACTCACTACGGCGCAATACGGAGCATGCATTACGGTCGATAGAGGGCCAAAGAACGAGCATGCACCCGGAAGAGCGGCAACGAGTGACTGGTGATAGCGGTCTGGTTGAGCCTTTGAGAGGCAAGTACGAGACGGAGGACGGAGCGGTGAGGTGCCGGGATCGACGGAGGGACGGCATGAGCGGAAGGATGTGTCTTTGAAACCAGAGGAGGTGCGCGGAGAACAAAGGGCTACGTGCTGGGAAGAGGAAGTGCGGCTTTCCGAAGGGCATGCAAAGCCAGGTGGGCCACGAGGGCACGAGTCAAGACGAAGCGGTAACGAGAGTCGCAAACAACGCCGAAGTGGGGTACACCGCGAGAGAATACGACGAGCAAGGGAGAAGCGAGGAGCATGTAATAGGGTCACATAAGGACCATAGAATGAGCGTGTATTTGGAGGACAACATCAACACATAGGAAGAGCCTACGGAAGGCAAGTGTGGAGTGGAGAGAGTCGGAACGTCGAGGTGGTCGGGATGCGGAGACAATCGAACCGAAGGAGCGACATACGCAGCATGCGACGAAGGGATTGAGAGCGCATCCGGAGGACATATGCGGCGGACAAAGGAAGAGTGACCGGATTGGCAATGTTGTTCGGGAGGACCGATCAGGGAAGAAGGTGTGAACGTTGGATATGGCGGATCAGATGGAGTCGATGGTTCAAGGACGTGTGGAGAACTTGGCGGCTCGGGAGGCTATGGTGATTCGTGTGGAAGGGACGAGCGTGCTCGAAATGGAAGACGAAGTCAAGCCAGGTCAACAAGGACACAACGGAACCTGGTTGATCACCATTGTCGAAAATCTCACCTCTTCTCCTTTCTTGGTACATATCGGTGGATGTGCGGTTTGGTGGGGGCAGATGTTGTGAGGATTTTCGACAATGGTGAGAAAACCCGAGAGGAACGAATAAAGCGAGATGTGCAACATTGCACAGATACTTAGGAAAATTGTAACATAGGAGTAAATAGAAAAATGTAACAAGGAAAAGTAAAGGGGGGGGGGGGTAAAAATGTGCATGTGCAATGTGTGTGCACACAAAGGCGATTAATTGTGCATATTCAAATTAAAACGAAAAAGAAAGGGTGGAAAGGATGTATAGAAGCTCGTGTAAAAAGTAAGAGAGAGGAGAGATAAAAGGTAGAGTTAATGGGCTAGTGGATAATGACATTCACCTCTAGCTAGAGGTGCACGGTTCAAATCCGATCTTACAATGCAACATGATTTAAAGAATTTTATTCCTTTTGCATTGAAGACAAAATTGGCAACCCCTCTTCTTTTTTTCCTATAAAAGGAGGTCGAGGGGGGCTCATTTTGGGGGGGAACGTTTTGGGAGGAGACTATCGCCATTTTTCCTTCGGAGCTCTTCATCTTCTTCTTCACCTCTTCTCTTCATCTCTTCATACCCCTCATCGCCACGTGCTCGTCTTCTTTGTGTTGGCACTCGAAGTGCTCATGAGCCCAAGCTTCGTTGGTTCGATGTTGCTTCGCTCCGTTTGTCGTTGCAAGCCCGTGTGCTCGCCGTTTGGGTGGTCGTGGTTCGTTGGGGTTGGCATTTTGGTGGTGCTCGTGTGTTCATCTTCGTTGTGATTGGTTTTGCTCTTGTCTCTAAGGGCATTTAGTATTTATGTTTTGGTTGAGCTTGTGGTTGACTAGAAGTTGCCTTTGTAATCAAACCCTATTTTATAAAGGGTCCTCTAGCGTTGGAATTGAACACGTATTTATTTCTTTGGCTGATATCATTCGTGTTTGTGTTATCGTCCCCTTGTGCGTTCATCTTGCGTACTCATCTTTGCTTGTACCCGTTTGATCACTTGGCTCGTGCGGTGATCTCGAAAGGTCGATGAGTCATGAACAACGAAAGCCACTGACCTCATAAAACAAAGGGCAACGAGCCCTTGGTCGAGGAGGATTCATAGAGTGAGGATTCGTAGAGAGGGTTCGCAGAGTGCGTTCATAGAGAGGATTCGTAGAGTGAGTTTGTAGAGAGGATTCGTAGAGTGAGTTCGTAGAGTGGGTTCGAAGAGTACTTTATATTTATAAGATTTAAAATAAATAAATAAATAATTATTTTTCCCTTGAGTAGTCCCTAGTCCAAGACCCCTGTGGTCCCGCCCAAGTAACACACGCACGCGAAACTTCGCGACAACGTAATTACTCACACTCACAATTACAGTTACACATTTAGACATTCACATAAACAACATTATAACATTCCACCCTCAGTCTCCATACAGCTCGTATGGTAACACATTATGGCATGCCCGTGGGAGAGTGCCTCGCATGTCGATCCCACATGCCTTGATCGTCATCTTTCCTCGACCTGAACTTCCATCTGTCCTCTCATCGATCGACTCTCTCTATCGGAACGCTTGACTCGAACATCTCTTTTGGTCAGCGAATCTTCCTCAACATGAAGATTCTCGTTTTGTCGATTCACAAACATTGGTATCATCATTTGGGTCTTCAAAAAACATTGTGTGTATGTGTATATTCCTTTTGTTGATTTTGTGTGAGTAGTTGCGAGTTTTCAAAATTTTGGTGAGGCCCTTTGGTTTTTAAAAAAATATTATATTATGTAACCTCGTGATTTTTTATTTTTTATTTTAAATTCCAACAATGCCCTTTCGAAATTCTAGGATGCTCATTATGGTTCTCTTTTTCCCCCTCTCTTTTCTGTTTCGTCTTCCTATCTTTCCTCATTTCTTCTCTTTTCGTGTTTGTTGGTCTTTTCTACCTGCCTGTGTCAGTTTATGCTTTCTTCTTCTTTTCTTTTGTCTTTCTCTTTGACTCCATCTTCTTGGTTGTGTATCTCTTCTCTTCCATCTATGTTCTTCCATATTCCTTTCTTTCTTCTCCTTGCTTTCTTCCTACGTCTTGTCTTTCTTCTCTTCTTCCCTTTCTTCTATCTTTCTCTTCTTCTTTTTCTATATTATGCTACCGTTGCTTCTCTTTCCACTTTGCTTCATCATTTCCCTATACGACGTCATTTTCCCATTCTTCCTCTGCCCGTGGGTCGGTTGTCCGTCGTTGTCTCCATCGCTCGGCAGCTCTGTGTTCGGCACTGCCACCGCCCAATCGTTGGTGTTCTGGCCATTGCTTCGGCCATCATCCATCACCTTGTTTGGCCTCCACTCCGGTCGTTGGTTGTTTGCTCATTCCGGCCGCTCTGCTGTTGTCCAACCACATTTCGGCGTCTATGTTGTTGTCTGTTCATCCCGCCAGCTCTCCTACCGTTGCTATTCATCCTGGCGTCTCCGTTTGTTATAACCATCGTCCCCGCACTTATCATCTATGTCTCGGCCATCACCGTCTCCACTTCTCGTCGTCACCGGCCTTGTCCAACCATCTTCGTCTTTGTCGATGTTTCTCCGTTCGGCCGGCTATCCGGATCGCCCGTCTCCATTTGTTCGGCATGTACGGAAATAACGCTCGACCACAACCGAGTCTTCAATAAGGAATAGAAGAGAACAAACTGAAACTGAGATGACACATGATGTTTATGTGGAAAACCCTAAACGGGAAAAACCACGGGAGCCCACAGACTCCAACTATCACTATGAGAGGAGGAATACAAAGTGAGAATCAGAGGCAATGACCTCGACCTCTATGTCTTCGCCAATGGCGGTTACAAATAGAAACTAGTTCTATATCTTTCTCTCTCCCTCTCTTACACTCTCTGTATACAACAAATCACAATAATCACATCACATTTTAAAGTAATTGCCCTAAGTCATATTTATTCTTATATGACATTTGGGCTATCTACAAATATAGCCTCGATGGGCTCACTATGAAACATATTTACACATATGTCCTTGAATCCGGTTTGCACCGGATCCATCCGGATTCACTCGATCCGGTTTCCGAGTCTCATCCGGAACCCTTCCAGATCCCAATCGGAGGGACCAAATTCTTGACAAAGTCCCCCTTCACTCTGGCATAGGATTTCCTGTTAATCCGATCCATCTTCCGCACGCATCCAACTTGTCGGTTGAAAGCACCTTGGTGAGCATATCCGATCCGTTCTCCTTTGTGTGGATCTTCGTGAGCACGATGTCTTAATCTTCTACCTTCTCCCAGAGCAAGTGATATCTCCTCTAGATGTGCTTGGTCCGGGAATGGTAGGCTGCATTCTTTGCATGGTGGATGACACTTTAACTATCACAGTAGAGCCGGTATTCCTCATGTCGGATCCCTAGCTCTCCGATGAAGTCCTTCATCTAGATTACTTCCTTGCCGGCTTCCACAACTGCCATATACTCCGCTTCCGTTGTTGATAGTGCAATGGACTTCTGCAGCCTCGATTGCCATGATACGGCTCCCCTTGCATAATTCATAACATATCCGGATGTAGACTGGCTGGTATCTATATTAGCCGACATATCCGAATCCGTGAATCCGTCAAGTTGGGGTTTTCCAAAGCCAAATCGGAGGCACATACTCGAGGTGCCTTTCAAATACCGGAGTATCCACTTGACCATGTTCTAGTGCTCTTTTCCAGGATTGCTCATGAACCAACTCACCACGCCGACTACATATCCGATATCTGGCCGGGTACACACCATTGCGTACATCAAGCTCCCAAAGGAAGGGGCATATGGTATCTTCATCATATCCGTCTTCTTTGCCTTTGTCTTAGGTCTTTGCTTTCCGGATAGCTTGCAGTTTGCCGGGATCGTCAATCCGACCGGTTTTGCATCCGACATGTTGAACCACTGAAGCACCTTTGTCACGTATTTTTCTTGTGACAACCACAATAGCTTCTTCTTCCGGTCCCGGATAATGTGCATCCCTAAGATTTTTCTTGCTGGACGCAAATCTTTCATGGAGAAGGTCCGGTTCAAGGCCTTCTTTAGCATCCCGATTTTGGTTTGGTTCGGTCCGATGATCAATATGTCATCCATGAACAAAAGGAGTATTAGGAAATCGCCTACGTCAAATTTCTTCACAAACACGCAGTGATCGGCTTGCGTTTTGTGGTACCCTTGATCAGTCATGAAGGAGTCAAATATCCGGTACAATTTCCGGGGGGCTTGCTTCAATCCGTATAAGCTCTTCTTCAGCCGGCACACTAGGTGCTCCTTCCCTTTATTTTGAAATCCTTTCGGTTGATGCATGCAGATCTCTTCTTCAAGGTCGCTTGTAGGAATGTCGTCTTAACGTCCAGTTGCTCTACCTCGAGGTCCATGCTTGCCGTTATGCCCAATACCGTCCGGATGGATGTCATCTTTACTATTGGGGCAAAGATCTCATCGAAGTCCACACTCCTTTCTTCTGCTAGAAGGCCTTCACTACAATTCGGGCTTTGTACCTTGGTGGATTTCTGGCGTCTCCCGGTGTAAGCTTGTACACCCACTTGTTCCGGAGTGCCCTCTTTCCTTTCGGCAACTTCGTTAGTTCGTATGTGTAGTTCTCATGCAAGGAATCCATCTCGTCCTACATGGCACTCAACCACTTGCGGCTGTGGGTGTCTTTCTTTGCTTCTTCGAAGCTTTCTGGCTCCCCCTCATTGGTCAACAATACGTGCTCTGTATCCAGAAAAATCTGGGGGGCTCTTCTTTCCCTGAGAGGGCATCTCTGCCTTTGGTCTTCAACTACTGGTTCCTCCGTTTATTCTTCATCCGAATCTGATTCGGGGTCCTTTCTGGTTCCAGTGTCTCCTCCTCCTTCTTCCTCTTCTTCAGTCGGTTCGGTTTCTTGTTCTAATTCGGCCGGTTCATCGAGTGTCAATTTGTTACCGGCTAACTTTCGGTTTTCAGCCAGATAGGTTCTTGTGTTCTCAAACCGGTTTTCATTCGATGATCTAGAGTTCTTCACCTTCTTCTCCGACTCCCATTCAACAATGGTCCTGTCTTCCATGAAGACTATATCCCGACTCCAGAACACCTTCTTGTCGACTAGGTCCCACAAGCGATAACCAAACTCATCATCGCCGTATCCAAGGAATATACAGGACCGGGATTTCGGATCCAAATTGTCTCTCTTGTCCTTTGCAAAATGCACGTATGCGAGAATCGTGAACACCCTCAGATGCCGGTAAGACACATCTTCACCGGTCCATACTCTTTGTGGTGTCTCTCCTTCCAAGGGTGCCGAGGGTGACCTCTTAATCGCGTACGTTGCCATCATCAGCGCCTGAGCCCAAAGAGTCTTGGGTAACTTTGCATGTGCTAGCATGCTTCAGACTCTCTTCATTATGGTCCGGGTTATCCGTTCGGCCTACACGTTCAATTCCGGCGTCTTCGGCACGGTGAATTCGAGCCGGATTCCCTTTGACCAACAATACTCCTTGAACTACCCTTGGTATTCTCCTCCATTATCTACTCGAACTGCCTTCAGCTTCCGACCGGTTTCTCTTTCCAGTCTTGCATGCAGCTCCTTGAAGATAAAAAACACCTGATCCTTCGTCTTCAATGGTGAGATCCACAACTTCCGGTGGTGGTCATCCATGAACATCATGAAGTACTGCGATCCAGCATGTGACTTCGTGTCGACTTGACACACATCGGTATGCACCAGTTCCAGTGGTGCATTCCGTCTCCACAATGGTCTTGACCGGAAGGAGGTTCGGTTTTTCTTGCCGGCTAAGCAATCGGTGCACTTATCAAGATGCACGTCTTTCACCTCTGGAATGAGGTGTCACAAACGGGTGGAATGAGGCTAAGTACTAAGAGAGAGCGAAAGCATAAGCAAGATCACAAGATTGTCAAGGACAAATAGATGAGGCTCAATATTAAGAGATAGCGGGAGAGAGAGCATAGACAAGAGAACAAGCAAGAGAGAGTATAGAAAAATAAACAAGAATTGTATATGCATTCGTAACCGGTGTTGTTCACGTTGATTGTAATCAAGGTGCACCCTAGTATTTATACAAGAATGTAGAGGTATGCATGAATGCTAGAAGTCTTCTAGAGAGTGCATGAAGATGCATTCTGTAGAAGGTTCTTGAAAGTTTTAGTGATCAATCTATAATGAAATAAGTTGAGTCTTTCACAATACAATAATGCATAGATGGATGTAGCTCAATCATAGAACAGAAGGTCATCGGTTCAACCCTCACCATTCTATGTGGCATATTGTTTATGACATTATCCTCCTTGGACCCGTGGTCGGTTTTTGTGGAGAACGTTCATGAAATGCTCGAACTATGTCTGGGGCATGGTTGAGATGATGTGATGGCTCTTATGTTGCTTCGGAGATTGGGTACCCTTTCGAGAGGACAAGGTATTGAAGCTGGCGACAGAAGAGACGAGAGTCAAGAATTTGGTCGACCTCATGTTCTTCTCCGGTTGAGAGTTGGATTGGTGGTGGAGGAGATGGGTGTCGACTGGGGATTTCAGATATATGGCGAGGTTCTAGAAGGGAGACATGGAATACATTATGAATACGAAAGTGGGATGGAACCAATTTTCTCAATGATTTGGAAAGGGCCTAACTTCTTGTAATCAAGCTTCGTTCAAGGACGAGTGGTGGCTATATTGCGACGGAGAAGCCAAACAAAGTCTCCTACCTCGAACCAGGGAGCATCTAAGTGATGACGATCAACTTGCTCCTTGTAGCATTCGCCAGCGAGGGTGAGCTCTAAGGAAAGATCGTGATGGACATCCTCGAAGAGATGTGCGCGGTCCTTCGCAGAAGGATTGACAGAGTCAGAGGGAAGCGAAATGTTGAAGCGGGGGTGGAGACCGTAGTTGGTGAAAAATGGAGTAACTCCCATAGATGCATGCAGAGAGTTGTTGTAGGTGAACTTGGCAAGTGGGAGAGGGTAAACCCAGTTGTGTTGTTGGTAACTAAGAGAGCCCCGCAAGTATTGTTCAAAGATTTGGTTAACCCACTCCATTTGTCCATCGGTTTGCGGACTATAAGCGAAAGATAGATTCAGAGTACAATTAAAGGTTTGCAGAAGGTGCCGCTAGAAATTGGAAACAAATTGTGGTTCTGGATCAGAAGTGATATTGTTTGGGAGTCCATGTAGTCGAACCACATTTTTTAAAAACAAATCGGTTGTCTCCTCTCCAGTAATGGTTTTGGCACATGGAGGAAAATGAGCCATCTTGGTGAAGCGATTGACCATGACGAATACCGAGTCATAACCACCAACAAAGGGAAGGTCAGTGATGAAATCCATGGAAAGAGATGCCCAAGGCCGTTTGGGGATTGGGAGAGGGCAAAGGAGACATATATAGTCGATGATGAGATGCTTTAGAGCGAGCATAGACATGGCATGACTTAACGAACTCTTTGACCAATTTCCATGGTTGTGGCCGCCAGTATCCCCGAGATATCAACTCCAAGGTTTTCGCAACACCAAAATGACCAACAAGTGGATCATCGTGACACTTGTGAAGCACCCTTGTCCGACAAGGACCTTCTTGGACATACAAAAGATTATCCTAAATTGTAAAACGAGCTAAATCAGGTCTTTTGGGTTCATTGGAGGGGTTTGTGATACTTGCCTTGACTTCTGTGGCGAACTTGTTAGTCGTAGTGGCTTCTACTATTTGCTTGACCCAAGAGTCATCCCGGAGCAAGCAAGTCGCGAAATTGTAGAATTCGTTAGGCTTTAACAAACTCTAGAACTACTGAACATAGGCTTCATCCTCCGGAGTGAGCTCGAACTCAGACCGACGGGATAAGACATCTGCCGTCGTGTGTTGAGCGTGAAAGATTATCTCAAAATCATAGTCTGCCAAGAAGGTGTTGGGATTACGGTCCCTCCGGATGGGATGGTCGGATGTCCGGAGATGAATGACGGCAAGCCCGGTTGCGGTTACGGAACCGGATGATGAAGACCCCGGCTACGGAGCCCGATGATGAAGACCCGGTTCCGGAGCCGGATGATGAAGACCCCGGCTACGGAGCCGGATGATGAAGACCCGGTTCCGGAGCCGGATGATGAAGACCCCGGCTACGGAGCCGGATGATGAAGACCCGGTTCCGGAGCCGGATGATGAAGACCCCGGCTACGGAGCCGGATGACGAATGTACCCGGAGAGAGATCCGGATGCGGGGACATATTTGTGAATATGTTTGCCAAGGGCCCTCGAGGCTATATTTGTAAATAACCCGAAAGTCATATATGTATAAATATGACTTAGGGCAAACAGTTTTGTCGTTGTTGCTCATACTTTCTGTTTTTCCATGAAGAGGGAGCGAAGTGAGAGCAGCCGAGAGAGAGAGACGAAGAGGTCGTTGCCTCTGTGTATTACCGCCGCCTGTGGCGAAGATAGTGAGCTCAAGGTTGTTGCCTTGTAGCTTCACCATTGTACATCTATGTTTTAGTGATAGTTGGAGTTTGAGGACTCCCGTGGTTTTTCCCATTTAGGGTTTTCCACGTAAAACATCCAGTGTACTCTTTTCTCCAGTACTTCGTGCATTTTGTATTTCCTGTTTTCTGTGAGTAGATCCTATTCCTCGGTTGTGGCCGAGCGCTGATTGCAGCAAGTGGTATCAGAGCGACGGTAACACAGAAAATGGAAGGCGGCGGTAGTGGGCCTCCGGGCATGATGGTGTTGAACTCACAGAACTACGCCGACTGGAAGATAAAGATGGAAGACCTTCTCATCGTCCGAGACCTGTACGAACCGATCGACAATGCCGAGATACCCAAGGGGGTAATAGAGACGGAATGGAGGCTTCTGAACCGGAAAGCCGTTGCAACCATTCGGCAATACGTCGACGTGAGCGTTCTACAACATTTGGCGAACGACACCAACGCATATGAGATGTGGCGGAAGCTGTCGGGCCTCTACGAGAGGAAGAATGCGTTGAACCGGACCTCCCTGATGAGGAAGATAGTGAACCTCAAGTACCGGGACGGCGAGAGTATGGTGGAACACGTAAGCACGTTCATGGGATTCGTGAACCAGCTTGCGGCGATCAAGTTCCCGCTGGAGGATGCAATGCAAGCCATCATTTTGATGTGTACATTGCCGGAAAGCTGGGAGAACTTGGTGGTGACTCTCAACACCTCCTGCACGGAAGATAACTTGTCCCTACAAACGGTAAAGACAAGTATTTTGAACGAAGAAGCGCGTCGGAGAGATAAAGAACCGGCCTCCGACTCGAAGGCGCTGCTTACCGAATCGGAACGGGGAAGACAATGGAACCGGAGTCCGCAAAGACGGGAGAAGTCGGGGACCCGGTCGCAGTCAAGAGGAAGACCCACATGCTTCCACTGTGGGAAGCCGGGGCACTTCCGGAAGAATTGTCGGCATTACCGAAAGGACAACGGAGCCGACGACACCGATTCGAAGAAGTCACCGGAGAGAAATGGTGCATACCGGGGAGCCACGGACCGGAGAGGTCCGGATCGGCGAGGGCAGGACCGGAAAGGAACGACGGCACTCGCGGCAAGTGAAGAAGAGATAATGGTCATTACCGAAGAGAGGGAGCTGAACCTTGCCGGTGTAGAGATGACCTGGGTGGTCGATTCCGGAGCGTCGTTCCACCTGACCCCGGAGAAGAAATACTTCTCATCCTACACAGCCGGTGAGCACGGCTGTGTCCGGATGGGAAATGAAGGGACATGCCGGATTGCCGGCATAGGAGACGTGTGGCTGATGACATCAACCGGATGCAAGATGCTGCTGAAGGATGTTCGACACGTTCCGGAGGTTCGATTGAACCTGATTTCGGCTGGGAGGCTAGACGATGAAGGCTACACGGGTAGCATTAGGAACGGTGTCATGAAGTTCAGCAAAGGGAGCCTTATAGTGGCTCGGGCCCGGAAGGTCAACACACTGTACCTGATGAATTCCCGGCTATGTCCGGAGGAGCTGAACGTGGCAGCTGACACTGCCGGTGAGCTGTGGCACAAGAGACTGTGCCACATGTGCGAGAAGGGGATGAAGAGGCTTGCAGAAGACAACCTTATTCCAGTGAAGCATGTGCATCTGGAGAAGTGCACCGATTGCCTGGCCGGTAAGCAGAACCGAGCCTCCTTCCACTCAAGGCCACCGACGAGACGTAGCGCACCATTGGAGTTGGTGCACACTGACGTGTGTCAAGTAGAAACGAAGTCACATGGCGGAGCCCAGTACTTCGTGACATTCATTGATGACCACAGCCGGAAGCTGTGGACGGCACCGTTGAAGACAAAGGACCAAGTATTGTCCGTCTTCAAAGACTCCATGCGAGAGTGGAAAGGGAATCCGGCAAGAAGCTGAAAGCGATACGAGCGGATAACGGAGGAGAATACCGGGGGCAGTTCGAGGAGTACTGTCGCTCGAAGGGAATCCGGCTCGAGTTTACTGTGCCGAAGACGCCGGAACTGAACGGGCTGGCCGAGAGGATGAACCGGACCATAATGGAAAGGGTCCGGAGTATGCTGGCGCATGCGAAATTACCCAAGGGGTTTTGGGCTGAGGCAATGTCGACGGCGACATACGTGATAAACAGATCACCCTCAGTACCTTTGGACGGAGACACGCCGCAGAGAGTGTGGACCGGTAGGGAAGTATCCTACCGGCATCTGAAGGTGTTCGGGTGTCTCGCATACGTGCATGTGGCAAAGGACCGGAGAGGAAAGCTAGATCCAAAGACCCGGCCATGCATATTCCTCGGTTATGGCGATGACGAGTTCGGCTACCGAGTATGGGACCCGGTCGACAAGAAGATATTCCGGAGTCGTGATATCATCTTCATGGAGGACAAGACACTCGCCGACTGGGAGTCGGAGAAGAAGATGAAGAGCTCCAAGTCGACCGGTGAGGATCAACTCTACGAGGAGCAGTCCCGACCGGCAAGGGACCAGTTAGCACTCGAGGTTCCGGCCGAAGACGGTGAAGAAACAAAACCGGCCGAGGAAGATGAAACTGATACCGGAACCAGCCCCGATCCCGAAATGGATTCGGATGAAGAGGAAACGGAGGAGCCGGTTACCGAAGCTCCGGAGCGGAGATATCCTCTAAGAGAGAGAAGGGCCCCCCGGAGATTTCCGGAACCAGAGCACGTGCTGCTAACCGACGAGGGGGAGCCGGAGAGTTTTGAAGAAGCAAAGCTTGACACACATAGCCGCAGGTGGTTAAGTGCCATGCAGGAGGAGATGGATTCCCTGCATGAGAACCACACATATGAACTTGTGGAGTTGCCGAAAGGAAAGCGGGCGCTTCGAAACAAGTGGGTGTTCAAGCTGAAACCGGGAGATGCCGGAAACCCCCCGAGATACAAAGCAAGGATCGTGGTGAAGGGGTTCCAACAGAAAAAGGGCGTCGACTTCGACGAGATATTTGCCCCGGTAGTGAAGATGACCTCCATCCGGACGGTGCTGAGCATAGCGGCAAGCATGGACCTCGAGGTAGAACAGATGGACGTGAAGACGACATTCCTTCACAGTGACCTCGAAGAAGAGATCTACATGCAGCAACCAGAAGGATTCGAGAAGAAAGGGAAGGAGCACCTGGTATGCCGGTTGAAGAAGAGCCTTTACGGACTGAAGCAGGCTCCCCGGCAATGGTACCGGAAGTTCGACTCTTTCATGACCGACGAAGGGTACCACAAAACGCAGTCCGATCACTGCGTGTTTGTGAAGAAGTTCGAAGGAGGAGACTTTCTAATACTCCTCCTGTACGTGGACGACATGTTGATCGTCGGACGGGACCAGGCCAAGATACGGATGCTGAAGAAAGCGCTTCACCGAACTTTCTCAATGAAGGACCTGGGTCCGGCGAGGCAAATACTAGGGATGCACATCATCCGGAACCGGAAGCAGAAGCAGTTGTGGCTGTCACAGGAGAAGTATGTGACAAAGGTGCTTCACCGGTTCAACATGTCGGAAGCAAGACCGGTCGGGTCGACTCTCCCGGCAAACTGCAGGTTATCAGGCAAGCAAAGTCCCAAAACAAAAGCTGAAAAGGAGGATATGATGAAGATACCATATGCCTCTGCCGTCGGGAGCTTGATGTATGCAATGGTGTGTACTCGACCAGACATTGGATATGCAGTCGGAGTGGTGAGCCGGTATATGAGTAATCCCGGCAAGGAGCACTAGAACGCGGTCAAATGGATACTCCGATACTTAAAGGGCACTTCGAACATGTGCCTCCGATTCGGCTCCGGTAAGCCCGAACTCGATGGATTTACCGATTCGGACATGTTGGCTGATGCGGATACCAGCCGGTCTACATCAGGGTATGTAATGACATATGCAGGGGGAGCTGTTTCGTGGCAGTCGAGGTTGCAGAAGACGGTTGCGTTGTCAACCACGCAGGCAGAGTACATGGCGGTTGTTGAAGCCGGCAAGGAAATAATTTGGATGAAGGACTTCATTAGAGAGCTCGGCATCCGGCAGGAGGAGTACCGGCTCTACTGCGATAGTCAGAGTGCCATCCACCTTGCGAAGAACGCGGCCTATCATTCCCGGACGAAACACATCCAGTGAAGATATCACTGGATCCGGGAAAGGATAGAAGACAAGGAGTTCGTGCTGACGAAGATCCACACGGACGAGAACGGGTCAGATATGCTGACCAAGGTGCTCACACCCGACAAGCTGGAAGCATGCCGGAAGAGGATCGGATTGGAGAGACATCCCATGCCGAAGTGAAGGGGGAGTTTGTTGGGATTACGGTCCCTCCGGATGGGATGGTCGGATGTCCGGAGATGAATGACGGCAAGCCCGGTTGCGGTTACGGAACTGGATGATGAAGACCCCGGCTACGGAGCCGGATGATGAAGACCCGGTTCCGGAGCCGGATGATGAAGACCCCGGCTACGGAGCCGGATGACGAATGTACCCGGAGAGAGATCCGGATGCGGGGACATATTTGTGAATATGTTTGCCAAGGGCCCTCGAGGCTATATTTGTAAATAACCCGAAAGTCATATATGTATAAATATGACTTAGGGCAAACAGTTTTGTCGTTGTTGCTCATACTTTCTGTTTTTCCATGAAGAGGGAGCGAAGTGAGAGCAGCCGAGAGAGAGAGACGAAGAGGTCGTTGCCTCTGTGTATTACCGCCGCCTGTGGCGAAGATAGTGAGCTCAAGGTTGTTGCCTTATAGCTTCACCATTGTACATCTCTGTTTTAGTGATAGTTGGAGTTTGAGGACTCCCGTGGTTTTTCCCATTTAGGGTTTTCCACGTAAAACATCCAGTGTACTCTTTTCTCCAGTACTTCGTGCATTTTGTATTTCTTGTTTTCTGTGAGTAGATCCTATTCCTCGGTTGTGGCCGAGCGCTGATTGCAGCAGAAGGTTGACCATCGCGCCTGTCTACATTTAAGGTTCATGTGGTAGAAAAGTATATTAGATTTTTGTGATCGGTAATCACTTGGATACGGTGTTGCGCCTTGGCTAAATAGGATCTCTATTCATTAAAAACAACAATAATAGCGAGAAGCTCTTTGTCATATATGGGGTATTTGATTTCTTGGGCCGTGAATTTGCGGGAGTAGTAAGCCACCGGGTGAAGCACACTGACCTCATCTGGCTGGGAGAGGATCGCCCCAATGGGTGAAATCGGAATCATCTGTTTCGACTTGGAAAGGCTTAGTTTAGTCAAGATGTAAAAGGACTAGTGCCATGGTAAAGGCTTGTTTCAACAAGTCGAACGCCTTTTAGGCAGTTGTTGTCCATTCAAAAGTAGCATCCTTGCGGGTAAGAGCAATGAGAGGTTGTGCGATCATTGAGAATCCTTTGATGAAGCGATGATAAAAATTGGCAAAACCAAGGGATGATTGCACATCTTGTCCCGAGTTGGGACAACCCACTGTTGGATAGTCTTGACTTTCCATGTGTCCATTGTGATTCCCTGTGTCGAAATGACATACCCAAGAAACTCTACAGAAGTACGATCAAATTCACATTTTTCACTTTTAGCATAGAGTCTGTCCGTGCTCACGAAGTTTGGCGAGGACTAACCTGACATGTTGAGTATGCTCCTTGATGTTCGAAGAGGAGACCAAGATATCATCTAGATAGATCACAACAAAGTGATCTAGATATTCTTGGTGTCATTCATCATATGCTGAAATACTACAGGAGCATTAGTGAGGCCAAAAGGCAATACCTTATACTCAAAATGTCCATAGCGTGTTCTAAAGGAGGTTTTCCATTCATCTCTAGGTTTGATATGTACCAATTGTATGCTCCCCCGTAGGTCAATCTTAGAGAAGATCTTCCCAGTCCGGAGTCGATCCAACAACTCTGGGATGAGAGGCAGTGGGTAGCGGTTCCGAACAGTAATCTTGTTTAGACCCCGATAGTCGACGCAGAGGCGTAAGAATCCATCTTTCTTTTTCACGAACAAAATAGGAGCTCCTGCTGGTGATTTTGAGCATTGAATAAAACCGTTTTCAAGGTTCTCGTCGAGATATGTTCGGAGTGCCTGAGTTCTAGTTCTAACAACCCATAAATTGGGCCAAAGGGAGGACTGGCACCTTCTTGCAGATCGATCAGACAATCGTAGTGTCAATGCTCAGGCAAGTGATCAACATTCTTTTTCTCAAATACGTCCTTGAAGTCTTCATACTTGGACGGTAATGAGTCAATAGTTGTCCTCATTGGATTGCTCGACGAGGCACTATCCACTATTTTCCTTGTTGTGATTGGGATGTCAGCATCCGCCTTGGAGTTGATTCCTGCATTAATGGGAGGGTGAGCGCCTGCAATAACATGAGATATTCCTTGCACCTCCGAGCTGGTTTGGGAGAAAGTAATCGAGTGATTGCGCTAATCAACAAGTGGATTTTGTGCCTTCAGCCAAGACAAACCGAGGATGACCGAATGTCGCAGTGAAGTGATAACATAAAACATTTAGGCCTCCTGGTGGTCCCCAAGCTATAAGATAAGTGGGACAGTGGCTTCGGTGACTGCTCTCGAAGAAAACATGTGTCCATCGAGCTTCCATTTGGATTGTCTTGGACAATTAGACAACCGGGAATTTGTGTTTACGAATGAACCTTTTGTCCATAAAATACGTTGTTGCCTCGGCATCTAGAAGTGCTAAAGATCTAATTGAAATTGACTTGAAATGGATGCTTACCGGAAAGGAGAAATCTTCTGTAGAGGTAGCCGAACTATGGGAGCGACACGAATGCGGATTGTCCAACCACATGGCTCCTACTATAGTTGGACACCATCGTTTTCCGATTGTTGGGGTCGTCTTGTCGTATTGTTTGTAGATATTAGTCGTTGATTATTCTTGATTGGGCAAAAACAAATGAGATGGGTGGATGCACCACAATATAAACATAGTCTGTTGGTTCGGGGATACCTCCATTCACCCTCGGTGAGTGGCGGGGCGCGAGCTCGATCAATTTCCATTGGCACGGGGTCATCGTACGATGACGATGGAGAAGATCTCGAAGAGGCTTTGCACCTTGAAGTTGCTCGTTCCTCTTGATGAAGCTCAAACAACCGATTGTAGGCTCCAGAAAGTTGAGTAGTAAATTTTTAATCTCGCTTTGTTGATGTAGGAGGAGAGTTGTTTTTTTTCTTTGAGTTCCATCGGTGTTCCAACCTGAAGCTTCCGTAACAATTCCTGAAGGTTGTCATTCTGAAGTTGAAGTTGATGCATGGCTTCCATGAGGTGATTTATTCTCTCGGTAAGATTTGACATGTTGAGGCTTAGAAAATGGGAAGGTGAACAACTGTCACGAACGGGTGGAATGAGGCTAAGTACTAAGAGAGAGCGAGAGCATAAGCAAGATCACAAGATTGTCAAGGACAAGTAGAAGAGGCTCAATATTAAGAGATAGTGGGAGAGAGAGCATAGACAAGAGAACAAGCAAGAGAGAGGATAGACAAATAAACAAGAATTGTATATGCTTTCGTAACTGGTGTAGTTCACCTTGATTGTAATCAAGGTGCACCCCAGTATTTATACAAGAATGTGGAGGTATGCATGAAAGCTAAAAGACTTTTAGAGAGTGCATGAAGATGCATTCTTTAGAAGGTTCTTGAAAGTTCTAGTGATCAATCTATAATGAAATAAGTTGAGTCTTACACAATACAATAATGCATAGATGGATGTAGCTCAATTAGTAAGGTTGCCCAATAAGACCAAAAGGTCATAGGTTCAACCCCCACCATTCCATGTGGCATCCTGCCTATGACGTGAGGTTATCTTCGGCAAGTCTTCTCATCCCCTTCTCACTCATGTGACACAACTTTGTGTGCCATAGCTCACCGGTAGTGTCGAATGCTACGTTCACTTCTTCCTGGAATATCCGGGCCTCCATTAGGTACAATGTGTTGATCTTCCGAGCTCGAGCCACAATCAAGCTTCCCTTGCTGAACTTCATAACTCCGTTCCGGATGCTACCCATGGGTAGCCTTCATCATCAAGCCGACCAGCTGATATCAGGTTCAACCGAACCTCTGGAACGTGTCACACTTCAATAACAACTTGCATGCGGTTAATGTCGTCAACAATCTCCGGTTGTGTAGGATGAGAAGCATCTCCGGCCAGGGGTCAGGTGGAACGACACTTCGGAATCGACAACCTACGTTGTCTCGTTGCTGCAAGGTTTAACTCATTCTCCTCGGTAATAAGCATCAATTCTTCTTCACTTGTCGCGATTGCCGACGTTCCCTTCCAATCCGAGCCTCTCCGGTCCGAACCCTTCTTTGAATTGGCACTGTCAGTTCCTTTCTCTTTCTGGAAATGCCGACAGTTTTTTTGGAAGTGCCCTGGCTTCCCACAATAAAAGCAAGTAGGCCTCCCCCTTGACTTCGACCTCGTTCCTGATTTGTACCAGTTTTGGGGACTCCGATACCGGCCTCTTCCCTGGTAATGGTCATCTTCCGTGACCAAGGCCTTCGGATCGGTTCTGGACTCCCGGTCCTTCTGACGAGCTTCTTCATCTAGCAAGCTTGATTTTACCCTTGCTAGGGACAACTATCTGGGATGGAAACGAGCAGGAGCAATGCAAGTACCTCTTCAGTCAGAGGTACTTCAAGCGAAGTTGTTTGATTTATGAGCCCCTGAAATGCGTTCATGTGCTCTGCCATGCTGGATCCGTCCTGGTACCGGAGTGTCACTAACTTCCGGAATACCGAAACCCGATTTATGAAGTTTTTACTCTCCAGCGTAGTGCCGATTTTCTCCTAGAGCACATGAGCTTTACTTTCTTCATTGAAGTTGTTATATAGACTCATGTTGATGAAGCACCGAATGTACACCGTTGTGTTCATGTGCATCACCTCCCATGTCGTGGCATCGATCTTGTTTGGTTTCTTGTTCTCGAATTGTACCAACAACCAGAGATCTTTGACCACAAGCATGTCCCTCATCTTCAACTTCCACACTAGGTAGTTGGAGCCGGTGATTCTTCCGTTTCCTTTGTTCACTCAGATACAAGTTTGTACGGAAATACCGCTCGGCCACAACCGAGTCTTCAACAAGGAATAGAAGAGAACAAACTGAAACCGAGATGACACATGATATTTACGTGGAAAACCCTAAACGGGAAAAACCATGGGACCCCACGGGAGCCCGCGGACTCCAACTATCACTATGAGAGGAGGAATACAAAGTGAGACTTAGAGGCAACGACCTCGAGCTCTATATCTTCGCCAATGGCGATTATAAATAGAAACTAGTTCTGTATCTCTCTCTCTCTCTCTCTCTCTCTCTCTCTCTCTCTCTCTCTCTCTATATATATATATATATATACAACAACTCACATCACATTTTAAAGTGATTGCCCTATGTCATATTTATACTTATATGACATTTGGGCTATTTACAAATATAGCCTCGATGGGCTCACTATGAAACATATTTACACATATGTCCTTGGTTCCAGTTTGCACCGAATCCATCTGGATTCACTCGATTCGGTTTCCGGGTGTCATCCGGAATCCTTCCGGATCCTGTTCCTTCATCCGGCTCGTTCGGTTCTCATCTGGATCCCATCTGGAGGGACCAAATTCCCAACACGGCATCTGGTGTCCGTTGTCCATCATTGTCACTCTTTGTTTTCGTTTGTTCAGTTCAGTCGTCATCCTGGCCATTGTCATCTATCCGGTCCCTCCATTCGCGGTAGACTCCATCCTTTTTCAGTCGTAGTCTCTGTCAATGTCGTTGTCCATATGTTCGGCCTATCTGACTGACCGTATCTATCCGGTCTGTCTCTTTCCGACTGTCTACCGTCTGGCTGTCTCCGTCATCCATTAGGTTAGATTGTCTCCGTTTGTCCGGTCGTCGTTCATCCTGACCGCCTCTATTCTGCTTCGGCTACTGTCTTCCGGCCGTGCATCTGGTCCGTCTTCCCGGTCTTCTGTCCGTTTCTCCCGTTGGCCCGTTCGTTCATCTTTGTTTGTGCCTGTGCGAGCCAGCCTATCCGGTTGCCTCATTCCGGTTTGGTTGTGCCTTTTATTTTTCTGGTTCAACCATGTCCTTGCAATCCGTTTCAGTACATAGTGTCTTTGCGGTCGTCCATGCCTGGTGCGTTTGGCCGTGTCTTTCCGGTGTTGTCTACTTTTCGAGCCGTCGATGTCTGGTTTGCGTTAGCGTCTCCTTCTCCGTCTACTTTGGCCCTTCTATGTTAACGAACTCTGGTTCTGGTTCCGGTTGTCTCCCCGCTACTTCTTCTGTAACCATCTCATGTGCATTCTCATCACTTCCTATCGGCATCCGCTCCACACACTGCTTCTTCCTCCGCAGTCTCCTGGTGGGCTTCTCTTTCCTGTCGTGCTGGAACCGGTTCTATGTGCTACTTGTATCCGAAATTTCTTTGTCGGTCCCTTCTCTGTCATTGTTCATCTGGCCATGTCATTGTTCGTCGTAGTCTTTTTGGTTGTCTCTCGCACCACGCTTTCCCCAACACGCACATTGTCGCTAACCGCACACTTGCACATACGTCCGTAACGTGTATCCTTCTGCAACGTCCTCTCGCACAACATCATCGTGTTGCATTTCTCCACCTCGACGGCTTCCAATCACCATCACCATTTCCCACACATCGCCGATTTGATTTCTCGCACAATTTGTCGTTGCCATGTCTTTGCTACGTATTAGTCTACGACTTCGTCTCCAAAGGGGGTTTGCCTTAGTGGTCGCCGAAATAGTGTTGTAGGTTTTAGGGTTGTGGTTAATGACTATGATTGTGATGATGATTGATGATAAAGATAGAAATGGTAGAATAGGGTTGTGATGGGGAGATTGATAAGCATTGAGGGGTTGATGGCTATGGCGAAGATGTTGATAAGCATTGAGAATCATTACGGGGTGGGAGGTGGTGCCTAGAATGGCTTCACCCCTTCCCAAGGGGGTTCAACGTAAGGGTGAGAGAGAGAGAGAGAGTGATGACAAGAGAGAGAAATGTTCCTTTTATCCTTCATTCATTTCCCATAAGGGGTTAAATGGTAGATACATAAAAGTGCAAGCCCCCTTGGACATTCACACTAGTCACTCACTCACACCTCGTAATGTTCTAATGTGGTTATGTGAATGTGTAATTGTGTAATTGTATAACATTCACACAATTATAACATTGGTCGTTTGTCACTGCCATGTCATACCCTTATTCCATTTTCTCTAGGAATAGTGACGCGGAGGAGCACTTACACGCATAACTCCGCATGTGGACGGTAAACCACATTGGCCAACGTCTAGCGGGGCCGGATTTGGCGGCTTCACAAGTGATGGAGTTCGGTCTGTCACTAGATGGCCCACCCGCCACATGGTTCAAGGCACAACCCTTGACCACCTTTACGACATTCGATAACCTTGCCGCACGCTTCAAGAAATTATTTCAACGTCGTGTACCATTGAAACAGCTCTGCATTGCCTATTACTCAACAATGCAAGTTTGAGGTTTCAGACCCTCATGCAACGCTTGCCCACTCCTCCACCGAAGGAGGACCAAATTGACACGTATATCTGGGGTTTCTGCCTAGCTCTATTGACTTACGTCGTCCAGCTAGACTTCACACAATCCACCTTAGAGGATGTATTCGATCAAGCACTCTTTTGTGAGCACACACCTTGGGTGCCAGCCAACCCTTCCCTAGTTGACCCAATATCCATGGTACCCATTCAAGCTGGCACCACAACTGTCGCCCCAACATACAACACACTTCGCACCCCGCCACGGATAAGATATCTCACCGTAGAGCCCCAATAGCTGGCCACACAACCACCGCAATCTCTAATGGCTATGTTTTGCACACGTTGCTACTAGGCGGGCCATTCAGTGTTGGAATGCCCCCTTGGTTGTGTCCTTTGCAACTCTGTTGCTTTGCACACATCATTGCCAATTGCGAGTACAATTTACTCGCACAGCCCTCACACCAAGCAGTGGTTCGAGTCTCAAGATGCGCGTAATCAACCGCACCAGGGCCAGAATCGGCCGCGACAACGATATGGAGGACGATACAACAACTAGTCACACCACCAAGAGCAATTGACACAAGACCCACCAGCCCCTCCCACACAAAACCTCGTCCCTCTCTGTTTCTGCTGCAACCAGTTGGGCCATTTTCAGAACGACTACCCGCATCATCCCACCACAGACAATAGACCAACAATCAATTTGATCATGGCAGATGTACAGATGGTCCAGACTCAGTCTCAGACACGGGAAGCAATATGGCAGGCGCAGGACGAAGTGCGCTGCCAAACGCAAGCCTAGGTGGGGTCAGCCGCAAACGACGTGGCCGACACTCTGTCAGGAGAGGACATCATGCGGCTCCTAGATCCCTGTAATATTACACTCTCGTTGGGTCATCTCATGGACCTTATCCTGTGATTTCGTACCCAATTGGAGGAGAAATTTCAACCTCGTCCGACTGCTTCGTCATGCCTATTGAACCCGGTCGTAGACCCCAATTTGCGCGATGAACATTTCCCTGTCCTCTCCCTCCACATCAACGGTCAACATGTGCAAGGGGTTGTCATCGACCGTGGGTCGGAAGTCAATGTGATCAGTGAGGCCACTTTCAGTGACCTCGTCATGTCGGATTGGGCTCATTGCCCCTTCCATCTCCCCATGGCAGATACTAGTGCAGTGAAGCCGCTGGGGTTGCTCAAAGACCTCCCTATCATGGTAGGCAGCAAAACATTCCAAATCTCCACAATGGTGTTGCACCTGACCGAAAACGGTTGATATCCTCTCCTCAGACGACCATGGCTTCGTGCAGCCCAGATCAAGCAGGTCTGGCCGAATAATCGGCTCACAATCTGTCGCAATGGTCACAAAATCCGCGTCGACACGACTACGGCCCCTACACCGTTGTAGGCAGTCACTCTAGTGTGGGGTGAAACAGTCAACATGCTTGACGGTGAAGGCACGACGAAAGAGGAAATCGACACGTAGCAAGAGGAAAAACCCGATTTTGTACCATTGTTCGAGATAGACATACTTGACATCCTTGAGCAATGCGTAGAGTTGTCCAAGTCGTTGGTAGCGTTAACCGAGCTTGACCAAGCCTCCACAAACTTGGAACGTGACCTCACACTATCACAAAGTGTTCAAGAAATTGACGTGGAGGAGCTGAACCTAGGAATGCAGGGTGCACCCCGCATAGTCCTAGTAGCAAATCATCTTCCTGATTCCTTTCGAACACAACTAGAGTGTCTATTGCGGTCGTACAAGGATGTTTTCGCATGGTTGCACACTAACATGCCAGGGCTTGACCTACAATTTTATCACCACAAAATTAATTTGAAAGGCGATGCAAAGACCGCCTAATAACGCTGATATAACATGAAGCCTAATTATGCCGAAAAGGTCAAAGAAGAAATTAACAAACTTGTCGACGCAGGGTTTATTCAGCCGATTAAGACGACCACGTGGCTCGGCCCAATCATGGTCATCTCGAAGAAGAACGGGAAAATTCGAGTTTGAGTCAATTATAGGAAGTTGAACGCAAATACAATCACCGATGCATTCCTGTTCCCCTTCATGGACTCCATTCTCAACATAGTTGCGGGCCATGAACTCTATAATATTTTGAACGGATTCATCGGCTATAACCAAGTTCGCATGGCCCTAGAGGACGAACAAAAATCAACCTTTGTCACAAATTGGGGAATGTAGAACGCTTGACTTTAGATTAATACATCACAAAAATGGAATAACGAATTTTCTTTCTCTTAATTTCTTGATTAATACATCACAAAAATGGAATAACGAATTTTCTTTCTCTTAATTTCTTGATTAATACCTAGCCCGTTTTTCCTCTCCATCCACTCTTTTATAGATGCCCCCATGCACATGATGCCTGTGAGGGTGCAAGACATGCATGAGATGCACAAGATTAATACATCACAAAAATGGAATAACGAATTTTCTTTCTCTTAATTTCTTGATTAATACCTAGCCCGTTTTTCCTCTCCATCCACTCTTTTATAGATGCCCCCATGCACATGATGCCTGTGAGGGTGCAAGACATGCATGAGATGCATGTTTGCCACTTGGCGCTCATGTATTACATGTGTTACATTATAACCATGTCACTCATTCAAGATCTCATGTATGAGAATTTACATGTAAAATGATCAAAGTAAAGCTTTTGAAGATATGAGTTGGCTTAGTAGTAAGCCTATTGACTTTCAACTTGAAGGTGCAAGGTTCAAGCCTTGCTCACATCCCTTTTAAAACACCAAATACTATAAGGCTTTTGGTCTTATATTTACACCGAAAATCTTCAAAAATGCACCATGATCAACCAACCGATCCGTTTGTCCCGACTGGTTCAATCCAATCCTGTCGGTCACCGTCGCTATCTCGCCGGATCCGATCCTGTCCCTCGTCGTCTGGTTGCCATCCGGTTCCGGTCGGCCAAAACCTTTACAAGTAGTTAGGCCACACCCATTCATCCGATTAGTTCAACTCAAGTCACCTTGAACATTCTATTATCCACTCATAGACACAAAGTAATAGATTCTGGTCCTGGTTATATACTCTGGTATCTTTATTTATCCCGTCTATGTGGGATATCTCGTAGTTTTGTTTTTTTTTCTACCTCTTTGCAAACTTCATACCCACATAACTTGTCACTTAGTTGTCTGTTTCTTATGTGGTAAAGTGTATTCAAAAGCTCTTGAAGACCTCCATCTTTTTGTACCAAGATATTAAACTAGTATAAAATAGTATCTTCACTATTATTGTTTTATGTTGTGTGTGAAGAACCACACTCGATTTTGTACATTCCATTCAATTTTCACACCATTGGCAAAAATCTTTACGACAACATTATAAGGGAGATCTTCCAGGAATACATACCCGGGTTTATCCAGGTATTCCTAGACGATTTTATAGTCTTAGGTTCCAAAGGCGAGAACCTTGCACATCTCGATAAATGCCTCGAACGTTGTCACAATAGTCGGCTCCACCTTAACGCCTTGAAGTGTGCATTTGCGGTATCCAGTGGCATGTTGCTTGGGCATATCATCAGCTAGTAGGGCATCACAATCGACCCAAGTAAAGTCAAGGAAATCCTTGTGGCCCCAACTCCAACCAATGTCAAGGGCCTCATGCGGTTCCTTGGACAAGTACGTTGGTACAATAGGGTCTTGCGCTACCTCGCCTATTTTGCAAGCCCTGTCCATGGAGTCGCCCACTGTACGTCGTTTCGTCGGACTATAACCAAACAAGAGGCGTTCACCCTCAAAATACTCCTTTCCCATGCGCCTATAGTGCAACCACCACATTGGGACGAGCCGTTCCATGTATTCGTGGACGCCTCGAATATTGCGATTAGTAGTGTTTTGATGCAACTATTTGAATCCCGTTGGTTCCGACCAATATTCTATATAAGCCAACGTCTTTCCTCAGCCGAACGCAACTACTCAACAACAGAACATGAAGCCCTAGGTCTTATTTTTAGTGTAATCAAGTTCCGACACTACTTGCTTGGGCGAAGATTCACGTTTCACGTGGACCACGTCGTGTTGCTCTACATCACGGCTAAGAGCTCATTGAATGGTAAAATGGCCCGATGGGCGCTACTGCTTCAGGAATTTGAGTTTGACGTCATTCACCAACCCGGCGCGTAACATGCCATTGCGGATTCCTCTCTCGGCTCGAATGCAGCGAAGGCGGGGTGGAAGTCCCAGATGACCTTCCTGACTCCTCCATCCTCCATGTCGCCACCACCCCTACTATACCCGACGACCCCAATTACTGGTTCGACAACATGGATTTCTTCTTGGCTAACGGTGTGCAACTGCCACACCTCCCCAGTGATGAGCGGAAACAATTAGCGGCATGCAGATGTAATTTTTTATTGTTGGACGACATCCTCTACTTTTGCCCGACGGATGGTATCTGGCGTAGGGCAGTCCGCCACCATGAAATAACCGATATTCTCACCTCTTGCCACACTGGGATAGAAGGCGGTCACTATGCAGGGGACATCACCGCCCACAAGGTCTGGCAAAGCGGCCCTTGGTGGCCAACGGTCAGTCGTGATGCCGCGGCCTTCACCAAGACTTGCAACGCCTATCAACGCTCTGGCCAACCTCATGAATTGGCTCATATTCCACATCACCCAATGTTACCGCTTGAGCCGTTCCAAAAGTGGGGTTTGGATTTGTAGAACGTAACGTCCGGAAGCAAGTATGAAGACGGAACAGAAGGAAGGAAACTCAGGTTCAATGGAGAGCTTGAGCTGACACGGTATACGCGGGAGAGACATAGGGAGTGAGAGAGAAGACACAAAAATATATAACAGAAGTACACAATCTCTATTCACCACTCTATACATATGTGTGTTCCATGAACACTTTTATACAAGTCCTCGAAGGACTGACCAAAGTACTGACCATACTTCAATGCTCTTTAAGAGCTCCTACACTAACTCCCAAATATATTCATCACGGAATATCTTTCCTAACGGCCTCCCGGTTTACGCACTCGGCCTAACCGATCGGTCCCAACCGATCCGGTCCTCGGCTTCTTCAGCCGATCCGGCCGATGTTGAGCTTGTCTCTCAACACTCCCCCTCAAGCTCAACTCGAGGCTCTTCGGGATCCTCGGGCTCACAGCTTTGGTTCCTCTTGGCTTCATGCCTCGCTCGCGCTCCTCGACCTGTTCGACTCCGCGCACTTCGACCCTTCCGGTCGGCTTGTCTGCTCATGCGGCCCTTATCAGCTCTTCTGTTCTTGCGGTGTCGACGCTTCTTCTGTTGCCTTTTCTTCCGCTTGGGCCTCGGTTGATTCAACGTATCTGAATCAACCATCCGAACCGACTTGGCTACACCCGATCGGTTTTCGCTCTCGTCTGAGTTGGCTGTCTCCAACTCTTCTTCGGTCTTCTCGCCCTCGGTGGCATCATCTTCCCCATGCGTGGTTGGCTTCAGCTCTCTCCTTCGGCTGCTCCCCTTCTGTCCGCTTTCGGACTTTTCCACGGGTCCGCCCTCAGCTTCTTTAGCCGATCCGAAGTCGAACTCGACAACCGAGTCAACAGTCGAGTCAACCGACTCGGTGTCGCGGCCTCCGCTCCTTTCCTACTGCCTTGCTTGGTCGTTCGGGACTGTTCTCCCCCTCAAGTTTTGCACGTCGAGGTGACGCAATCCGAGCGCACCGGAGAATTGCCGCAACTTGTCCAGACCAAGAGGCTTGGTGAAGATGTCGGCAGTCTGCCGAGCCGTCGAAACATACTGAAGTTTGACTTCACCGGAAAGGACACGCTCACGGACGAAATGGTAGTGCACTTCAATGTGCTTGGTTCATGCGTGGAAAACGGGGTTTTTCGAGAGCTGGATGCTGCGGAGGTTGTCGCAGTAGATCGTTGTCGGATCTGACACCTCCTCTTGCAGGTCCTTAAGTAGCCGCTTCAACCATATGGCTTCGCATGTCGTGACAACCGCTCCTCGGTACTCAGCTTCGGTGCTCGACAGTGCAACTGTCGGCTGCTTCTTACTCCTCCACGCGATCGTGGCACTCCCGAGGGAGAACGCGTATCCGGACGTGGATCGTGGATCGGCGATCGGCAGCATTGCCAGCCCAATCAGCATTGGTGTAGCCGACTAACTGCTCGGCTGCACCGGTCCGATATAGCAGTCCGCGGTCCTTAGTGCCGCTTACGTACCGCAGTACGCGTTGCGCACACTAAAGGTGCTCCTCGGTAGGTCACGCCATGAACTGACTGATCACCCCGACTGGATAACTGAGGTCAGGTCGGGTGATGGTCAAGTATATGAGGCTTCCGAAAATTTGTCGGAACCTCGTCGGGTCGCATACCTTTCCCGTATCGGGACGAAGCTTGACGGTTCTGTCCAGAGGAGTTGAGACGGTGTTACAGTCGGCCATCCCGAATTTGAAGAGCATACTCAGCACGTAGTGACGTTGGCTGATTAATATGGCTTCGGGGGTACGGATCACTTCGATCCCGAGGAAGTAATGAAGGTCCTCCAGATCCTTCATGTCGAACGATGCTGCAAGCTGGAGCTTCACGCGGTCGATTTCACCTAGGTCGGTTCCGGTGATGACCAAGTCATCAACATATAGTAAAATACTAACCGGTCCGAGTCGACCTTTCCGGATGAACAGGGAAGAGTCCGATTTTGACGTGATGAAGCCCATCCGACGCAGTTGTTGTGTGATCTTCGCGTTCCAGGCACGCGGGGCTTGCTTCAGTCCGTAAAGGGACTTCTTCAGTCGGCATACTGCCGAGGAGTTCGTTCCAGAGTGACATCCGGGAGGCTGTACCATGTACACCTGTTCCTCAAGGTCACCTTGCAGGAACGCATTCTTTACATCCATCTGATGTAGGCGCCACCCCTTCGCCACAGCTACTGTGAGCAAAACACGGACGGTCGTCATTTTCACGACCGGCGCAAACGTCTCATCGTAGTCGATGCCCTGTTTCTGCGCGTAGCCCTTTGCCACTAGCCGAGCCTTGTACCGGTTGATCGAGCCATCGGTGTTGTACTTGACCTTGTACACCCCTAGCTACACCCGATCGGTTTTACCCCTGTTGGTGCGTCAACCAGGTCGCAGGTCTCGTTCTCCGCCAATGCGTGCATCTCTTCCTCCATCGCGGCACGCCAATTCGCGTTTTTAGCCGCTTCTGCGTAGCTCTCCGGCTCACACACTTCTGCTACACGGGTTGTTACCGGCCGGCAAAGGAGTCCAGAGTGGGAAACGGAGAGCTAATTAAGTAGTAGGAATGTGGTTGTAATTAAGCTATGAGTGTGGACGGATGGACTGGAATCGGTATGCCGTTCCAGATCCAGACCGATCCCGAACAGGTGCGGATGGCACCGTTTTGTAATACAGACCGGAAACCTATTTAAAGGCCCGGATACAATGTAATAGTTAGCGGTTAATTAATGAAAGCTTAAGCGTTGTTATCTCTCTGTGTTAATTGCCGTTCTGTCTTAATTGTTATATCTTACGCGTGTTATGAAAGACGATCCTAATAAGTAACTTAACTAAGTCGGATTAAGCGTTGAAGTCTAATCCGGTTGCCGTAACACCCTTTGGTGAAGTGTCTCACGTAGACACCCTGTGTTAGGCCATTGTCCGGCCCGAAGAGTTAACACAGTTTTTGGCGACCACGATTCCTATTTTTGCAGCGAACGACGGCACGGATGGATGTCTAGATCAACGCACGACCTGGTTACAGATCGAACTCGACACCTTGCCGAAAGGCAAAGCAGACGCGAGGCTTTCTAGCAAGCGGCGCAGGAAATTAGAGCGGATCGCTCATTTTCCAACGTAATCCGGAGAGTAGCGGAGAACTCCCTCTGGTTACAGCAAACATCGCACCCGGACGACGGCAGCAGCCTAAGCAGCCTCCGGGAAACCGAATCCCTTCTCCACGTGTTGGCAAACGGAGAAGGCGAAGCAAAGGCCTTTTCAGCATATGAATCGGACTCCGAAGGGGAATACAGCGTGCACACGAACTACCGTAGCAGTAACGAAACCCCGGGCGAACCGGAGGACGAAGGATCAGATACCTTACCGACACCGGAACCGGAACCGAAAGTGCTAACGCTGGAACCCCAGGAACCAGCAGAAGAAGAACGACCTCCGACACCGGAAGTCGAAGAGGAGAGGCCTCCCTCACCAAAGGAAGAGAAACAACCAACACCGGAATCAAATCGGGAAAGACCACCGACACCAGAGAAAATTCCGGAACGAGCACCAACACTACCAGCCCGCGCACCGATACCGGACGATGACATGTCGTTCCAGTATAGAGATGATCCGGACGCGGAAGCTCATGTGCACGCCTTTGAACAGACATGGGAAGCCAACCATGTGTCCCAGCGACTGACACCGGAGGAAGAAGAACGCTCTAAGATAGCAGAGTTTGGCGTCACATTGGAGGGACCGACAACAAGATGGCGCCGGACGCAGGACCCGTCTACCATCAACACCTTTGCAGATTTAAAAGCTAAATTCATGCATTTTTTTCAAAAGGAGGTGGACCAGACCGTAATGGTAGGCTTATTTTATACCATCCGGCAAGAGGCAGGGGAGAGCATTCCACAATTTTTCATCCGGTTTCAACGGATGCATAGTCAGCTTGCCCGTGCACCCCCGGAGGAGGAATTACGGACGATATTCCTAAACGCGCTCCGGCAACCCCTACGCACGGTTTGCACGGTAATCGATTTCCGCACAAGTACCATCGACCAGGTGAAAGAGATGGAAAAGACAAGCTCCTGGCTCACACTGGGCGCACTTCAACGGGCGTTACCGTCCGATGAAGACCTTGTTGGGATTTCGGTCCCTCCGGATGGGATGTCCGGAGATGAATGACGGCAAGCCCGGTTGCGGTTACGGAGCCGGATGATGAAGACCCGGGTACGGAGCCGGATGATGAATACCCCGGCTACGGAGCCGGATGCTGAAGACCCTTGCTACGGAGCCGGATGATGAAGACCCCGGCTACGGAGCCGGATGATGAATTCCCCGGCTACGGAGCCGGATGCTGAAGACCCCGGTTACGGAGCCGGATGACGAATGTACCCGGAGAGAGATCCGGATGCGGGGACATATTTGTGAATATGTTTTGCCAAGAGCCCTTGAGGCTATATTTGTAAATAGCCCGAAAGTCATATGTGTATAAATATGACTTAGGGCAAACAGTTTAAACGTTGTTGCTCATTTTTATGCGAAGTGAGAGCAGCCGAGAGAGAGAGAGAGAGAGAGAGAGAGAGAGAGAGAGAGACGAAGAGGTCGTTGCCTCTGTGTATTACCGCCGCCTGTGGCGAAGACAGTGAGCTCAAGGTTGTTGCCTTGTAGCTTCACCAGTGTACATCCCTGTTCATAGAGATAGTTGGAGTATGAGGACTCCCGTGGTTTTTCCCATTTAGGGTTTTCCACGTAAAATATCCAGTGTACCTTTCTCTCTATTGTCCCCGTGCACTTTGTATTTCCCGTTTTCTGTGAGTTGATCCTATTCCTCGGTTGTGGCCGAGCACTGTTTTTCAACAAAGTGGTATCAGAGCGAGGTTAACACAGAAAATGGAAGGCGGCGGTAGTGGGCCTCCGGGCATGATGGTGTTGAAGTCACAGAACTACGCCGACTGGAAGATAAAGATGGAAGACCTTCTCATCGTCCGAGACCTGTACGAACCAATCGACAATGCCGAGATACCCAAGGGAGTAATAGAGTCGGAGTGGAAGCTCCTGAACCGGAAAGCCGTAGCGACGATTCGGCAATATGTCGATGTAAGCGTCCTACAACATGTGGCAAACGACACCAACGCATATGAGATGTGGAAGAAGCTGTCGGGCCTCTACGAGAGGAAGAATGCGTTGAACCGGACCTCCCTGATGAGGAAGACAGTGAACCTCAAGTACCGGGACGGTGAGAATATGGTGGAACACGTGAGCACGTTCATGGGATTCATGAACCAGCTTGCGGCGATCAAGTTCCCGTTGGAGGATGCAATGCAAGCCATCATTCTGATGTGCACATTGCCGGAAAGCTGGGAGAACTTGGTGGTGACTCTCAGCACCTCCTGCACCGAAGATAACTTGTCTCTACAAACGGTAAAGACAAGCATTTTGAACGAAGAAGCGCGTCGGAGAGATAAAGAACCGGTTTCCGATCCGAAGATGCTGCTTACCGAATCGAATCGGGGAAGACAATGGAACCGGAGTCCGCAAAGACGGGAGAAGTCGGGGACCCGGTCGCAGTCAAGAGGAAGGCCCACATGCTTCCACTGTGGGAAGCCGGGGCACTTCCGGAAGAATTGTCGGCATTACCGAAAGGACAACGGAGCCGACGACACCGATTCGAAGAAGTCACCGGAGAGAAACGGTGCATACCGGGGAGCCACGGACCGGAGAGGTCCGGATCGGCGAGGGCAGGACCGGAAAGGAACGACGGCACTTGCGGCAAGTGAAGAAGAGATAATGCTCATTACCGAAGAGAGGGAGATGAACCTTGCCAGTGTAGAGATGACCTGGGTGGTCGATTCCGGAGCGTCGTTCCACCTGACCCCGGAGAAGAAATACTTCTCATCCTACACAACCGGTGAGCACGGCTGTGTCCGGATGGGAAATGAAGGCACATGCCGGATTGCCGGCATAGGAGACGTGTGGCTGATGACATCAACCGGATGCAAGATGCTGCTGAAGGATGTGCGACACGTTCCGGAGGTCCGATTGAACCTGATCTCGGCCGGGAGGCTAGATGATGAAGGCTACACGGGTAGCATCCGGAACGGTGTCATGAAGTTCAGCAAGGGGAGCCTGATAGTGGCTCGGGCCCGGAAGGTCAACACACTGTACCTGATGAATTCCCGGCTATGTCCGGAGGAGCTGAACGTGGCAGCCGACACTGCCGGTGAGCTGTGGCACAAGAGACTGTGCCACATGAGTGAGAAGGGGATGAAGAGGCTTGCAGAAGACAACCTTATTCCAGTGAAGCATGTGCACCTGGAGAAGTGCACCGACTGCCTGGCCGGTAAGCAAAACCGGACCTCCTTCCACTCAAGGCCACCGACGAGACGTAGCGCACCATTGGAGCTGGTGCACACTGACGTGTGTCAAGTAGAAACGAAGTCACATGGCGGAGCCCAGTACTTCGTGACATTCATTGATGACCACAGCCGGAAGCTGTGGACGGCACCGTTGAAGACAAAGGACCAAGTGTTGTGCGTCTTCAAAGAACTTCACGCGAGAGTGGAAAGGGAATCCGGCAAGAAGCTGAAAGCGATACGAGCGGATAACGGAGGGGAATACCGGGGGCAGTTCCAGGAGTACTGTCGCTCGAAGGGAATCCGGCTCGAGTTTACTGTGCCGAAGACGCCGGAACTGAACGGGCTGGCCGAGAGGATGAACCGGACCATAATGGAGAGGGTCCGGAGTATGCTGGCGCATGCGAAATTACCCAAGGGGTTTTGGGCTGAGGCAATGTCGACGGCGACGTATGTGATAAATAGATCACCCTCAGTACCTTTGGACGGGGACACGCCGCAGAAAGTGTGGACTGGTAAGGAAGTGTCCTACTGGCATCTGAAGGTGTTCGGGTGTCTCGCATACGTGCATGTGGCAAAGGACCGGAGAGGAAAGTTAGATCCAAAGACCCGGCCATGCATATTCCTCGGTTACGGCGACGACGAGTTCGGCTACCGAGTATGGGACCCGGTCGACAAGAAGATATTCAGGAGTCAAGATATCATCTTCATGGAGGACAAGACACTCGCCGACTGGGAGTCGGAGAAGAAGATGAAGAGCACCAAGTCGACCGGTGAGGATAAACTCTACGAGGAGTAGTCCCGACCGGCAAGGGACCGGTTAGCACTCGAGGATCCGGCCGAAGACGGTGAAGAAACAGAACCGGCCGAGGAAGATGAAACTGATACCGGAACCGGCCCCGATCCCGAAATGGATTCGGATGAAGAGGAAACGGAAGGGCCGGTTACCGAAGCTCCGGAACGGAGATATCCTCTAAGAGAGAGAAGGGCCCCCCGGAGATTTCCGGAACCAGAGCACGTGCTGCTAACCGACGAGGGGGATCCGGAGAGCTTTGAAGAAGCAAAGCACGACACCCATAGCCGCAGGTGGTTAAGTGCCATGCAGGAGGAGATGGATTCCCTGCATGAGAACCACACATATGAACTTGTGGAGTTGCCGAAAGGAAAGCGGGCACTTCGAAACAAGTGGGTGTTCAAGCTGAAACCGGGAGATGCCGGAAACCCCCCGAGATACAAAGCCAGGATCGTGGTGAAGGGGTTCCAGCAGAAGAAGGGCGTCGACTTCGACGAGATATTTGCCCCGGTAGTGAAGATGACCTCCATCCGGACGGTGCTGAGCATAGCGGCAAGCATGGACCTCGAGGTAGAACAGATGGACGTGAAGACGGCATTCCTTCACGGTGACCTCGAAGAAGAGATCTACATGCAGCAACCGGAAGGATTCGAGAAGAAAGGGAAGGAGCACCTGGTATGCCGGTTGAAGAAGAGCCTTTACGGACTGAAGCAGGGTCCCCGGCAATGGTACCGGAAGTTTGACTCCTTCATGACCGACGAGGGGTACCACAAAACGCAGTCCGATCACTGCGTGTTTGTGAAGAAGTTCGAAGGAGGAGACTCTCTAATACTCCTCCTGTACGTGGACGACATGTTGATCGTCGGACGGGACCAGGGCAAGATACGGATGCTGAAGAAAGCACTTCACCGAACCTTCTCAATGAAGGACCTGGGTCCGGCGAGGCAAATACTAGGGATGCACATCATCCGAGACCGGAAGAAGAAGCAGTTGTGGCTGTCACAGGAGAAGTACGTAACAAAGGTGCTTCACCGGTTCAACATGTCGGAAGCAAGACCGGTCGGATCAACTCTCCCGGCAAACTGCAAGTTGTCCAGCAAGCAAAGCCCCAAGACAAAGGCTGAGAAAGAGGACATGATGAAAGTACCATATGCCTCTGCCATCGGAAGCTTGATGTACGCAATGGTGTGTACAAGACCGGACATAGGATACGCAGTCGTTGTGGTGAGCCGGTACATGAGCAATCCCGGCAAGGAGCACTGGAACGCGGTCAAGTGGATACTCCGATACCTGAAGGGCACGGCAAACGTGTGCCTCCGATTCGGCTCCGGTAAGCCCGAACTCGACGGCTTTACCGATTCGGATATGTCGGCTGATGCAGATACCAGCCGGTCCACATCAGGGTATGTGATGACGTATGCAGGGGGAGCTGTTTCGTGGCAGTCGAGGCTGCAGAAGACGGTTGCGTTGTCAACCACGGAGGCGGAGTACATGGCGGCTGTTGAAGCCGGCAAGGAAATGATATGGATGAAGGACTTCATTAGAGAGCTCGGTATCCGGCAGGAGGAGTACCGACTCTACTGCGACAGTCAGAGTGCCATCCACCTTGCGAAGAACGCGGCCTATCACTCCCGGACGAAGCACATCCAGCGAAGATATCACTGGATCCGGGAAAGGATAGAAGACCAGGAGTTCGTGCTGACGAAGATCCACACGGACGAGAACGGCTCAGATATGCGGACCAAAGTGCTCACACCCGACAAGCTGGGAAGCATGCCGGAAGAGGATCGGATTGGAGAGACATCCCATGCCGAAGTGAAGGGGGAGTTTGTTGGGATTTCGGTCCCTCCGGATGGGATGTCCGGAGATGAATGACGGCAAGCCCGGTTGCGGTTACGGAGCCGGATGATGAAGACCCTGGCTACAGAGCCGGATGATGAAGACCCCGGCTACGGAGCCGGATGATGAATACCCCGGCTACGGAGCTGGATGCTGAAGACCCTTGCTACGGAGCCGGATGATGAAGACCCCGGCTACGGAGCCGGAAGATGAATACCCCGGCTACGGAGCCGGATGCTGAAGACCCCGGTTACGGAGCCGGATGACGAATGTACCCGGAGAGAGATCCGGATGCGGGGACATATTTGTGAATATGTTTTGCCAAGAGCCCTTGAGGCTATATTTGTAAATAGCCCGAAAGTCATATGTGTATAAATATGACTTAGGGCGAACAGTTTAAATGTTGTTGCTCATTTTTATGCGAAGTGAGAGCAGCCGAGAGAGAGAGAGAGAGAGAGAGAGAGAGAGACGAAGAGGTCGTTGCCTCTGTGTATTACCGCCGCCTGTGGCGAAGACAGTGAGCTCAAGGTTGTTGCGTTGTAGCTTCACCAGTGTACATCCCTGTTCATAGTGATAGTTGGAGTTTGAGGACTCCCGTGGTTTTTCCCATTTAGGGTTTTCCACGTAAAATATCCAGTGTACCTTTCTCTCTATTGTCCCCGTGCACTTTGTATTTCCCGTTTTCTGTGAGTTGATCCTATTCCTCGGTTGTGGCCGAGCACTGTTTTTCAACAGACCTCCGGTTTCGGCAAGCAATACAGTGCACAACCTGCTTGAATTTCGGACACTCGGCTCTAGAATGCACTATGAGGACGCAATGTGTAATCTGTCAATCCAAGAGCCATATGACGGATAGGTGCGAGTATAATCTGTTGACTCGGCAAGCACGGCCCATCCGACAAATTGAGCCACGTAGCAGCCGGGATGAAGAAGACGAACGCTGGCGGCGAATGGACCGTGACCGACCGGCACAGGATGTCCGGTATGGCGAGCGACGGGAAAATGATGTCTGGTATGGCGAGCAATGGGAAAATGATGTCCGGTACGGTGATCGGCGAGATATAACTATGACCGGCATGATCGGTACCAGGATTACAATAGACGATACAAACAGTACGACCGGGAGCACTCCCCCGGGTATCGTCAGCAACGGGAGGAATACGGCAGATATAACGGGCAACCCCATCAAGAGTACCATAATAAGAAGAGCTTTAACAAAAAACGGCATTTCAAAAAAGGCGGCTACCCCCGGGATCCGGAACAAGGCGCTCCAAGTAACCAACCGGTACAAAACCCCACGCGTACCGTAGGACCTGCCTCGGGTACAACAGACAAGGCCGAATCTAGCAATGCCCGGAAAGCCTACTGCTACTACTGCCGACAGGAAGGCCATTATAGTAACCAATGCCCGGTGAAGAGCTATGAAAAACGACCGGCGGTAAATATGGTAGTCCCTGAGGTAGCAGACCTGCAGCAGGTGACCACAAGGTCGAAGGGCATGGCCAAAGAATGGGAGACACAGGAGACCATCCGCAAACAAGCAACGGAATGGGTAAAGAAAGCAAAGGAGCAGAATGTCACAGACTTACAACAGCAAAAGGAGAACACCGCAGGGCTTGCCGGCGGTAGTCACTCCGAGAACGAGACATGGCAGGCGTTGCAAGAATGCCAGATTACGTTACCACTAGGAAGACTCCTACAACTCGTGCCTAGATTCACGGAAGGACTGAAGACGGCCATGACGGCAGGAGAACCATCACCGGCATCGGTACTCTTCTCGAATCCGGAGGAGGGACCAACAGTGGTAGACACCAACAGTCCGGTAATCACTGCCATTGTAAAAGGGAAAGAACTCCCCGGCACAGTTATAGACGGAGGCTCTGGGGTAAATGTAATAAGCCTCCGGACGTGTGATGACCTAGGAATCCACGAGTGGGAGCCGTGTCCGTTCTGGTTGCGGATGGCCGATACAAGCTCAGTGCGGCCGACAGGATTAATACGGAAATTAGAAGTCACCGTCGGCGGGCATACATTTCACATCTCGGCCGTAGTGCTACAATTACAGGCACAAGGCGCATACCCGCTATTGATGGGGCGGCCATGGTTGAAAATGGCACATATCAAACAAAATTGGCGAAAAAATATAATTACCTTCCGGCGAGGAAAAGCCAAGGTACGGGTACCAACATAGCCAAGGACGAGCACTGGCAAGGAATGTACACCGTTGTATGCAGAATGCGTCAACATGCTCGAAGGGTTAGCGGACGAAGAAGAAGCTCAATACCTGCAGGAAAACCCGAAGATCATACCCCTCTTTGAAATTGACATTGCCGAAGCCGTAGCACCGTACTTACCGCAACCGGAAGAGGCGGAAGCAGAACCGGATAAAGACGCAATCCGGGAGTTACGGCAAGCGCAGGAAGCGTTGGAACGGGAAATGGCCGTTTCATAGCGCGTAAAAGCATCGCAACTAGAAGAGGTGAATTTAGGCACCACGGACGAAGCAAAACCGGTGCACATCGCCAAGGAGATGAAGTCCGGAGACAAAACAACGATGATAACACCTCTCACGGAATTTCGCGACGTATTCGCCTGGTCATACGAAGACATGCGAGGACTCGACCCTCAGTTATACCAGCATCAAGTGCACTTGAGCAAGTACGCAAAACCAGTGGCACAAAGACGGTACCGGATGAATCCCAATTATGCTGCCAAGGTCAAGGAAGAAATCGACAAACTGCTAAGAGTTGGCTTTATCCGTCCGGTAAAGAAAGCGACATGGCTAAGCCCGATCGTAGTCGTCTATGGCCGGGAGGAGGACCATTTTCAGCACCTCCGTCTTTGTCTAGAAAAGTGTAGAGCGTACCGGCTAAGCTTGAATCCGGCAAAGTGTGTATTTGGCGTGTCCAGTGGAACTTTATTAGGACATATCATGAGCCAGGAAGGTATTGCAGTCGACCCGGACAAAGTGAAAGCCATATTCGAAGCACCGGCGCCGGCAATGGCAAAGGCATTAAGCCGGTTCTTAGGCCAGATCCGGTGGCACAGCCGGATGCTCCGATACTTGGCCGACCTGGCTACACCGTTGCATGCCGCCGTACATCGGACACCATTCCAGTGGACCAATACTGAGGATAGGGCGTATAAGGCCCTCAAGGTAATATTGTCGCAGGCACCGGTAGTACAACCTCCAGATTGGAGTAAAGAATTTCACGTGTTCGTGGACGCCTCCGACATCGCAATCGGAAGCGTACTGATGCAGCTTACGGAACCAAAGTGGTACCAGCCAGTGTACTATGCCAGCCGAAAGCTATCCCAAGCAGAACGGAACTACTCTACTACGGAACGGGAAGCTCTAGGAATGATCTACAGTGTGACAAAGTTTCGGCACTATTTATTGGGAAGGAAGTTTTCCTTCCATGTAGATCATTCGACACTCCTTTACCTGGTGTCCAAGGCGTCACTCACCGGCAAATTGGCCCGATGGACCTTATTGTTACAGGAGTTCAAGTTTGAAATATTCCACCGACCCGGTATACAGCATGCCGTAGCGGATTACTTAAGCCGATTGGAGTCCGGAGAGACGGGTGACGGAGTACCGGATGAGTTTCCGGATGCGGAGCTGTTTCGAGTCACTACGGAGACGGCAGCAGATGAGACAGTGGCCCAAGAAGACAAGTGGCTCACAAATATGCACCAGTTTCTGAGCACAGGACTGCCTCCGGAAGAGCTGAACCAGGACGAACGGAAACGCCTGGCGGTACAAAGCCGACATTTCTGCTTACTGCAAGACACACTGTACCACAAGGGCGCTGATAGCATATGGAGACGGGCGGTGCGCAGCGATGAAAAGGAACTGATACTGAGGGAAGCCCATTGCGGAGTTGCCGGAGGTCACTATGCCGGAGATGCGACAGCCAGAAAAATATGGCAAAGTGGCCTATGGTGGCCAACGACATTAAGAGATGCGGTACGGTACGCAAAAGAATGTGACCTATGCCAGAGAATGGGCCAGCCAACGGAGCAGGCTCGTATGCCACACCAGCCGGTACTACCACTCGAGCCATTCCAAAAGTGGGGACTGGACTTTGTAGGACCGTTCAAGCCACCGGCAATGAGAACGAGTAATCGGTACGTTATCGTTGCTACGGATTACTGCACGAAATGGGTGGAGGCCAAAGCTGTACGGGATAACACCGCTGCGTCAACGGCAAAGTTTCTATATGAGTACATCTGGTGCCGTTACGGATGCCCCATTGAATTGATAAGTGACCAAGGGGGGCACTTTCTCGGACAAGTAGTGGAAAGCCTAATGACCTTCTATGCCGTGGTCCACAAACGAAGCACACCTTACTATCCACAGGCGAACGGATTAGCGGAATCAACAAACAAGACGCTCCAGAACATCCTTCGGAAGATCGTCAACGAGAACCGGACGGATTGGGACACAAAGCTACATAGCGCGCTTTGGGCATACCGGACGGCATACAAAACGAGCATCCGAACAACATCGTTCCGGTTGGCGTTCGAACTCGAGGCGCTCATGCCGGTAGAATTTCAAGTACCTAGCTTACGGATCCAGCTACGAGAACGGCTGAACGAGAAGGAGTCGGAGACAATAAGGTTGACAGCGCTGTGTGAGCTGGAGGAACAACGGTTGGCCAGCATCCTACATTTAGAATTGGAGCAACGGCGACGGAAAGCATTCGTCAACCGGCACAGGAAAGGTAACGAAAAAATGTTCGCAATCGGCAAACCAGTGTTAGTATTCCAAACCCGGATGGGCAAGATGCCGGGTAAACTAAGGTTTAGATGGACCGGACCATATTGGCTAACACGGGAGTATAATGGGTCCTACCAGTTGGGGACACTTGCCGGCGAAGTGCTGGGCAAATGGGTCAACGGATTCCGGTTAAAGGCATATAGAGGACCGATGCCTAAGAACCCATTTGAGCAAAGGACCAACGGCAACCACCAAGACGGCAGAGACGACAACCACCAAGACAGCAGAGACGGCAAGCCGGGAACCGGAGAGAATGAGGCCGGTAAGGGTCCGGGAGGACCAACGGACATGTGACGTCACACTAAGAATAATAATAACTGAAAAGAAAAAAAAAAAAAAAAAAACAATCATGCAAAAGCGAGGAATGAATGGAGGAAAGAGCATGGAGCGAAAAGGTACGTAGTGGGCATTTAAAGCGCCACCACAGGACATAATGCTATTTTAAGTATGCGACATGCACAAACTCGAAAAAGGCGCCAGAATGCACAGACAAAAACCATTGCGCGTAGAGACCCTCTACTTTCGCGAACCCAGGAGCACAGAAGCACCGAAACGCTGCAAGATCATCAGACGAGAACCTGCACACAAAGAACCCCTGCCTTCTGAACTCTCTCTTTCTCAACCCCACTCTCATCACCATCCATCCTCGCCACCGCAATCCGACGCCGACACAGAGATGGACCCGCAAACGTTGTCGGAAGCCGCCAAGACATGGCTGAAGCAACACGGGCTCGAGGGCTTCTTGATGATGATGGAAGTACCGCCACACAAAGAAGCCGACAAAGTGATCAAGGAAATCGATACAGAGGTCATAACGGCAGAGGCGATTCGAACATTAACAGGCCTTCCGGAGGGAGGCATACTCACGATCGACAATCCAACCCCGGAGCAACTCATCAGGTATTTTGGTGAGTACTCTCTAGCCAGCAAGGGCTATCGGACACAGGGCAGCGGGGATATGCTGTTCTGCGAAATTGCTCGTGTGCTCCATGAGTACGGCCACGTGTACCCTAGAACCCCTGTCATGCCGCAGAACCGGGCAGGGATGATCATCGCCACCTATGAAGGGATCAAGGTGGATTGGCCGGTATTGATTGCAGACGGGTTGTGTGCGGCGATCGAGATCGTCAGAGGCAAAGACGGCAAAGAAGGCCGAGACGGACGAAGGATATGGCACGCCGTAACGCAGTGGCTCACCTTGCTGGTGCCACCCGTTCAGACCGTCCAGCCCAAGAAGCGAGGAAGAGTGCCGGACGGCACCCCAAGGATGGCTTCCAAACGGCAACAGTTGTTGGCCTCTAAGGCCAGTAAGGGAAAGGCGGTGGATGCAGAACAGGCAGCAGCAGGAAGCGGAAGCCGGAAGCGCCCAACGGAGGCGCAGGAGGAACCACCGGCACGGCCCGTAAAGGTCACACTCCGCTGACCGGTGAATCGAGAAGTGGACCCCTTGGCGGCAAAGCTCAATGCCGGAGCTCAGGAGGAGGAAATAGAGGAGGAGCCTACAAAGCACCTCCAGCGATGGTCGTCGGCAAGGATCGTTGAGACAGCCGGGAAACGTTCGGACCCTCAGACGGAGGGAACACCGGCTCCCCAGACTGAGACTCCCACGCCAAGGAAGGAACCGGAACCGGTGCAGATGGCACCAGAAACAGAAGCCCCGGCACCACCGGCAACACCGGCAAGTCCCATCCTGCTAGAGCCGGAAAGGTCACTGTAGCCTCCCTCGGTCAGCCAAGAAGAAGCGCAACGGGAACCAGGACAACAGGATGGTCCACGGGCAGAAAAGGAACTGCAACTCGGCGCAACCAGGCGGGACCACCCCTCTACAAGTGAGCCCATCTATCAAACCTCCGTGCAAGCACAACAAGGCACCGGTAGCCTGTGGCTCCGGTGGATAGGCGAACAAATAGCCGAAGCAGTGGGGTATATAGAGGCGGAAGAAAGAGCGCAAAGCGAACGGTTGCTCGTCACAACCGAAGAACTAGAGACGGCCCGGTCCAGAATCCGGTGCCTTGAAAAAGATTTGGATCAGGTCACGACAGAGATGGCCAAAATACGGATCCAATCACCGATGACTCCGGTAAGTGTACAGAATAAAGAAACGGAACGACCTGTACATAGCAATAAGACCCCGGCAACGGAAACCGTTCCGGCGAGAGATGCGGCGCAAGCTCGGGAGCTTGCGGAATTGAGAGAGGAACTTGCCGCACAAGAAGCGCTAAGGAGCCATGAACGAGAATTGAAGACGCCGACCGAAGCCGAATTAAAGAAAGACTGCTGAGAACCTCCGTCGGGCAGAGGAGAGCCTCCAGAAAGGCCATCAAGCGTACGACCGGCTAAAGGAGGAGAAAGACAAAGTGCTGTAGGAAAAGGACAAGTTGCGGAAAATGGCGGAAACAGAGATTGAACTGCTAAAGGAAGAGCTCCGCCAACAGAAGGACCGCGAGGACCGGGCCCGTCGTCAGATCAACGCACGGCTCAAGCAAAAGATGGATGATTTTGAGCACCTGCACCGGGACTACAAACGGCTGGAAACGGAGCATAAAGAACGGATGGCCGAGCTCCAGCAGGCAGTTGATCGGGCCGCGACGGCGATCGCCGACGAACGGGCAGAAAATACAAGACGCTTGGAAGAGGCGGAGAAGGTCCGGATGGAGCTCCAGAGGCAGCAGCAGGAAGACAAAGAGAGAGCGTCAACAGTATGGCAGAAATTACAAAGTACATATCAAAGGCAATTGACGCATTACAAGGCGCAGGCGGAGGACAACGTCAAAATCATCAAACAACTGAAGGAGGAACGGCAAGCGGCGAAAACCAAATCGCAATTGGGAACGAGTCGGATTCAGTCTATCCTCCGGGCATGACTGAATCAGACGAAACACTTGATTGATGAAAGCTCCGTAAAATGGTGGACAAAGTGGGCACAAAACGCGGCGGAACTCCAGTTGCTACGGGCGGATGTGGCAAACCGGCGGAAGGAAGGAGATGACTGTTATACGTTGACTTCCGAGGACTTCACCGCCATACGGGACGAGCTGGCCAACGACTTCCAAGTCCTGGCAGATGAACAGCTGGCGCAGGTCAGGCAGCTCGTAGCTCAGCTAGACGATGATAGGCTGGACGCTCAAATCTAGTTTGAAAGCTACGAGCAGTCCCGGGTACGGGAAGAAAAAGCACAGGAAGCGACAACGGTTAACCTTAGTGATGAGGAACCGTCGCCGGCTGAGGGCCTGCCGGGAACCAGTCAACCGGAGACCACTACGACACAGGGAGCAACGACGAAGACGCCGGTGTCAGAGCCACAAACGGAGGAGCAGCCGCAGCAACCACCAACGGACCCGCCGCAGCAGACAGCAATAGAGCAGCAACAACAACAACAACAACAACCACTTCTAGATGAACCATTGGAGCCTCTCGAACAAAGCATTCTGGACATTTTGGACGAAGAATAGCAAGGGTCGGTTGTGGATTCGACGTACAAGGTACTGTCCCACGGGCGTGCCATGTGTTACCGGCCGGCAAAGGAGTCCAGAGTGGGAAACGGAGAGCTAATTAAGTAGTAGGAATGTGGTTGTAATTAAGCTATGAGTGTGGACGGATGGACTGGAATCGGTATGCCGTTCCAGATCCGGACCGATCCCGAACAGGTGCGGATGGCACCGTTTTGTAATACAGACCGGAAACCTATTTAAAGGCCCGGATACAATGTAATAGTTAGCGGTTAATTAATGAAAGCTTAAGCGTTGTTATCTCTCTGTGTTAATTGCCGTTCTGTCTTAATTGTTATATCTTACACGTGTTATGAAAGACGATCCTAATAAGTAACTTAACTAAGTCGGATTAAGCGTTGAAGTCTAATCCGGTTGCCGTAACACCCTTTGGTGAAGTGTCTCACGTAGACACCCTGTGTTAGGCCATTGTCCGGCCCGAAGAGTTAAATGATTCGCCATGTACTCATTGTATCCGAACCGCAAAACAGGATTCTTTTGGCGGGTAGATCGTGTTGCCTGTCTGGCCGGACTAGCCTCAACACAGGTGTCTATCCGACACTTCTACAAAGGTGTGGTAAGGATTGGATGCTAGGTTACACGCGTAAGATGATTACAATTAAGCACAAACGGTAAACAATACGAGATACAGATAAACACGCAATAATTACTATTGTATTACTTCCGTCCAAAAACTTTACAAATCATCAGATCCTTTTATAGGCATCCGGCAAGGTTACAATCGGTGCGCTTAGGCAACCGACATCCGAATCGGTCCGGATCCGGATCGGTACAACTGTACCGGATCCGTCCCTCCGAATAATAATTCTACTATTATTTACTTCCTATTATCCGATCCGATTCCGCCTTCCCACTTGTCCTTGCTCTTCTGACCGGCCAACACATGGCACGCCCGTGGGAAAGTGCCTTGCACTTCGAATCCACTCCCGGCCTCAGTCTTCCTCCAAAATATCGAGCACACTTTGCTCGATGGTGTCAAGTGGTGCTTCTTCCTCCTGTTCCTGTTCCTTGCCTGCCTGGTCTCCGACCTCCGGTTGGGTAGGTTGTTCTGTAAAAATTTGTTGCTCCGGCTCTGCTTGATTCTGTGGTGTCGGTGCTTCCTCACCGCTTCGTCCGGGTTCTTCCTGTTCTCCCGCCGTTCTTGGCTCTGTTCTGTTACCGGTGTCGCTTTCTCCGATCTCGACTGGTCGACTCGATATGCCTCCTTCCTCTGCTCTGGTGTCTTCCGGTCTCAGCTCTTCTTCTTCTCCGGCATCGGTCTGCTCCTGCTCTTCTTCAAGTTCGTCTTCGGGTATTCCTCGTCGGGGTTGTTCGGTGTCGGTTGGTTCATCTTCAGCCGGTCGCTCTCCCTCACTTATCGTGATTGGCGTCGTTCTTCCCTTAGCTTCCTGTCGTAACCGGTCCTGCTCGTATCTCTCCAACTCCAACTGAGTTGCGAGCTGCCCGTCATCCAACCTCTCTACCAACCCTCGGATTTCTTTGAGGTGTTCCTCTGCTAAAGTGTAGAAATCCTCCGACAATTCTTCCCGAATGGTGACGATACTTTCTTCATCCATCTTGTAGAACTTGTCACCGGTCTTCCTCCGATTCTCGGCATCCGCTCAGAGTGTCTGCAGCTCCGCTGCCTGTTGTGACCACTCCTTCCATAGCTTTTCCGTACTTTCGTTGATGCTTGCCTGAGCTCGGGTACTCCATCCTGACATATGCAGGGGGAGATGTTTCGTGGCAGTCGAGGCTATAGAAGATGGTTGCATTGTCAACCACGGAAGCGGAGTACATGGCAGCTGTGGAAGCCGGCAAGGAAATACTATGTATGAAGGACTTCATCGAAGAGCTAGGGATCCAACAAGAGGAATACCGGCTCTATTGTGATAGTCAAAGTGCCATTCACCTTGCGAAGAATGCGGCTTATCATTCCAGGATGAAGCACAACCAACAGAGGTACCACTGGATCCGGGAGCGAGTTGAAGATCAAGAGTTCGTCCTGACGAAGATCTCCATGGAGGAGAATGGTTCGAACATGCTAACCAAAATGCTGACACCCGACAACCTGGATGCATGCCGGAAGCGAGTTGGACTAATCAGACATCCCATGCCGGAGTGAACGGGGAGTTTGTTGGGATTTCGATCCCTCCAGATGGGATGATGAAGGCCTGGTGAGAACCAGATGATTCAAGCCCAGTGAGACCCTCTCATCGGATGAAGGGACATATATGTAAATATGTTCCAGAGAGCCCACTGGGGCTATATCTGTAAATAGCGCGAAAGTCATCTTAGTATAAATATGACCTAGGGAAAACTCTTGAGTATGATTGTTGAGTTGTTGTCATTATTTTTGTATAGAGTTATTGGTGTCACTGCTGTACAGAGCATAACAGAGAGAGAGAGAGAGAGAGAGAGAGTGATTCTCTGTTGTAACCGCCGCTAGGCGAAGAGAGTGAGCACGAGGTCATTGCCTCTATGCTCCCTATTGTATTCTATTGACATAGTGATAGTTTGGAGTCTGTGGGCTCCCGTGGTTTTTCCCTCTCAGGGTTTTCCACGTTAACATCTAGTGTACTCTCTTGCTCATATTATTTGTGTGTATGTGCATTTACCTTCATTGCCCATTTCCTCTGTGGTTGTGATTGTAACGAAGTGATTGAACTCTCAGTTGTGGCCGACATATATTCCTTCCGCACATGCATATTCCGCGTCAGTCTTCGGTCGGATGGAGGCAAGGAGTACTTTACCAACGAATTTTCGGCATTTCTATGGAAAGAAGGAATACGGCGAGAGTTTTCGTGTTGACATACGCCACAACAAAACGGAGTCGCCGAATGAAAGAATTGGCACATCCTCGAAGTAGCACAAGCCTTTATGAACGAAAAGCACCTGCCAAGGTTGTATTGGGCAGAAGAGGTTAGCATGGCCATATACCTCATGAATCGGTGTACGACATCAGATGTGCACAAACTTACTCCACACGAGAATTTTTTCGGAAAGAAGCTGAACCTATCACATGTTCAGATATTCAGCTCCATTGCGTACGTGCACATCCCCGACGAGAAGTGTCAAAAGCTCGACCCGAAGTCAGAGAAATGTATCCTTATAGGATACTCACTGAACCAAAAGTGCTACAAGTGCTATAACCAACCCCTCAACTCAAAAATCTCGAGTAAGTCGAGACATCGTTTTCGACAAGTCCGCATCTTGGTACGCACCAGAGACAACTTCGATTTCGATTCCGCTCGATCCGGATTCCACCGAACAAGAGATAGAAGATGAAGATCGACTTGGGGACATGTTCGAAGAAAGCCTGATTACAACAAGACTTAGTGGGCCACAAGAGCCTCCGAGCAATCAAAGCACATCTTGGCCGAGTTCGAAGTTGGACAAAGGCAAGGTGAAAATGCCGGAGTATGAAGACAATCACTTCGATGGCAATGAATCAACTCACTCCCTCGATAGTGAGTTCGAAGGCCTTGACATCCGGACAAATGGAGTGAAGAAAAGCCATAGAATCCGCAAACGAGAAGCTCCGCCGATCCACCCATGAAAAGAACCCCGTAAGCCGATTCAGTTACGATGAGTACATGGCATACCATTATGCATTCATGATGAAGGTAGCAACGATACGGGAGCCGGAAACCTCTTCCAGACCCGCGAAGGACCCGCGATGGATTGAAGCAATGAACGAGGAGATGCATGCACTACGCAAGAATGAGACATGGGATCTCGTTCCCCACTCACCGCACAAGATGGCAATTGGCTGCAAATGGATCTACAAGGTGAAGTATAATGCCGATGGCTTTGTTAATTGCTACAAAGCTCGACTCGTAGCAAAAGGATACACACAAACACAAGGAGTCAACTATGAAGAGACCTTTGCCCCGATGGCAAAGATGACAACTGTGCGGACCGTGACCGTACTTGCAGCTGCAAAAGGGTGACACCACCATTAAATGGACGTCAAGAACGTCTTTCTTCAAGGCGAATTAGAAGAGGTGTACATGGTTCAACCACCCGGCTTCGAACCCAACATTCATTCGAAAGCCGTATGCCAACTCAAGAAGCCTCTCTACGGCCTCAAGCAAGCACCGCGTGCTTGGCATTCGAAGATTACGCATTATCTTCATCAAATCGGCTTTCGAATGTCGAAATCCGACAACTCCCTCTAGGTACGACACGACTTAGAAGCCTAATTGTCATCATCCTATACATGGATGATCTAATCATTGGAGGTGAAATTCTAGCCGACATCAACAAGGTCAAGTCCCTCCTCTCTAGAAAATTCGAGATGACGGACATGAATGAGGAGTTCAATTACTTCCTTTGCATCGAAGTAATTCGGATTCCAACCGGCATTATGATCTCCCAACGGCACTACATCCTCAACTTATTATACAAGTTCGGGATGACTGAGTGCAAATCGGTCGCTACGTCTCTCGATTGAAACCTCAAACTGGATGCAGACTCCGGCACAAATGAGTGTGAGCCAACTCAATATCGACAACTGATCGGGAGCCTCATTTATCTCACAATCACGCGACCCGACCTCAACTATCCGGTCAGCCTCCTTAGCCAATTCATGCAAACTACATGAGATATCCATTTCGATTGCGCTAAGCAGGTATTACGATACGTGAGCGGCACAATGGATTATGGCATCCTTTATGCATTGGCCACACCAACTCAACTCGTAGGGTACACAGATGCCGACAGGGCCGGCTACAAAGCCAATTGACGATCGAGCTCCGGATTTGTCTTCTCACTCGATAGTGGAGCAATATCTTGGAGTAGTAAGAAGCAGCCTACCGTTGCACTTTCAACTATGGAGGCCGAATACACAGTAGTAGCTGCATGTGAAGTCGTATGGCTCAAGAGGATTTTGAAGGATCTAGCCGTCCCCATCAAGGATCTGACTCCCATTTACTGGTACAACATGAGAAGTATATATCTAGCTCGGAACCTGGTGTTCCACGCATGCACAAAGCATATGGAAGTGCACTATCACTTCATTCGAGACGCGTACAGGCTAGAGATGTCAATCTTCTACACATCAACACGAATCATCAAACGACCGACATCTTCACGAAAGCCCTTGGAGTTGACAAGCTTCGGCAATTCACGTCAGACCTCAGATTGACGATCCTTGACTTGCCAAGCTTGATGGGGAGTACAAGCGAGAACCGGATACCGTCCGAACTGGGTACGAGCCGAAGCGGACACCAGAGATCGTCCGAACCGGATACCAACCGAAGCGGACATCAATTGAAAGGAACCAACCCGAGTTGAGCTTGAGGGGCCGTGTTGAGAATCAAGCTCAACATAACACAACGTGTCAACACACCTTTTGAGAATCCATGATTACTCAAAGGTCAAGAGTCACACCACTACTCTCTACAAAGTAACTATGTGTCATAGAATCATATTCTATGACACATAACTAATGAGCTACATATTCCCCGTGACTATGAGTCTTCACATTCCCCAAGAGAGAGAGTGGTTTTTGTAGTTAGTTTATGAAGAGAGAGGATGACTATATATAAAGCACCCTCCTCACACTTCATACTAAGTTGGTTGTGATTCCTTGTTATGCTACATTTTGTAATTCTTATTCTACTTGTGAAATATACACCTTCTTGAGTATTCTTTTTTCTATCTATCTTGTGTTCTCTCTCCTCTAATTCCTCTCACACATACACATAACACACATCTCTTCCGCTACACAAGAATCATACCTGATTATTTACATGGTATCAGAGCGATTTGGTAGCTCGATCTAGCCCACTCGCCTCTCGTGATCATGTGTTGTTCTCTACGGCGACATTCAAGAAGAACCGGCTCATCGCTATCATAGTACCATTACATAGCTCATGTTCGAGAGAGAAGGAAAAGAAGAAAGGAAGCTTAATCGACAATGAATACTCAACTGGGGACCACTCTCCCTAGCGAGAAGTTGGACCGAAACAACTTCGCATCTTGGGAGTACAAGATGCACCAATATATTGTCGACCAAGGCTATTGGGGTTACATCAAAGGAGCACAAGAAAACCGACCTGACCCGAAAGATGCGGACTATGCAACGTGGGAGCAAGCGGCAAGCCCAGTGATCTATCTTGTGTTCTCTCTTCCCTCCTCTAATTCCTCACACATACACATAACACACATCTCTTTCACTACACAGGAATCATACCTGATTCTTTACAAGAAACAATTAAGTTTCAAATTGATGAGATATGGCTTTCATAAGAAAAACAAATTACGATTATTTGAGAGATATGGCTTCATTAAGGAAATTAGGGTTTTTGAGAGATAGCTTCTGTAAGGAAAATTAGGGTTTATGGCTTCGATCAGAAAATTAGGGTTTTTTTGTTCCCCCCAAAAGATGCCTTCGATCCCCTAAGGACCATAAGGATCTATGGATTATCGAGAGATAGCTTTTCTCCTCCCTTCTCGCACTTGCGTGAAGGAACTCCAGTTTCCATCTTGAGTTCAATTGCATACATCCACATGACCTTTACTTTACATAAAGTTTGAGTTTAGTTGCAGGCAACCTTTACTTTACTTTACTTTACTTTAGTTCGGCCACATGATCTTACCATCCGTAAAGTTCAACCCGTCCATGATCCGTCCGTCTCGACCATCACCCATCCAGTTCGTCTGGTTGCATCCAGCCCGATCCGTCCGGCCCTGTTCCATCTTCGTCCGGTTCCGGTTTCGGTTTCGGTTCCATCTTCGTTCGACCATCCAACCCAATTCCGTTGTGTTGGGATTACGGTCCCTCCGGATGGGATGTCCGGAGATGTGTGACGGCAAGCCCGGTTGCGATTACGGAACCGGATGATGAAGAGAACCCGGCATGAAGCCGGATGAAGAGTACCCGGATACGGATCCGGATGATGAAGAGAACCCGGCATGAAGCCGGATGAAGAGTACCCGGATACGGATCCGGATGATGAAGAGTACCCGGCATGAAGCCGGATGAAGAGTACCCGGATACGGATCCGGATGATGAAGAGTACCCGGCATGAAGCCGGATGAAGAGTACCCGGATACGGATCCGGATGATGAAGAGTACCCGGCATGAAGCCGGATGAAGAGTACCCGGATACGGATCCGGATGATGAAGACCCCGGCTATGGAGCCGGATGACGAATGTACCCGGAGAGAGATCCGGATGCAGGGACATATTTGTGAATATGTTTGCTAAGAGCCCTTGAGGCTATATTTGTAAATATCCCGAAAGTCATATATGTATAAATATGACTTAGGGCAAACAGTTATATAGTTGTTGCTCATTTTATGTTCTAGCCGAGAGAGCGAAGTGAGAGCAGCCGAGAGAGAGAGAGAGAGAGAGAGAGACGAAGAGGTCGTTGCCTCTGTGTATTACCGCCGCCTGTGGCGAAGACAGTGAGCTCAAGGTTGTTGCCTTGAAGCTTCACCATTGTACATCTCTGTTCATAGTGATAGTTGGAGTTTGAGGACTCCCGTGGTTTTTCCCATTTAGGGTTTTCCACGTAAAACATCCTGTGTAATCTTCTCTCCATTATCTTCGTGCATTTGTATTTCCTGTTTTCTGTGAGTTAATCCTATTTATCGGTTGTGGCCGAGCACTGTTTTCAACAAACTGGTATCAGAGCGACGGCAGTGCAGAAAATGGAAGGCGGCAGCAGCGGGCAGCCGGGGATGATGGTGCTGAATGCGCAAAACTACGCCGACTGGAAGATCAAGATGGAGGATCTTCTGATTGTTCGGGACCTGTACGAACCGATTGACAGGTCGGAAATACCGAAGGGGGTACTTGAGACGGAATGGAGGCTTCTGAACCGGAAAGCCGTAGCGACGATCCGGCAATATGTCGATGTAAGCGTCCTACAACATGTGGCGAACGACACCAACGCATACGAGATGTGGAAGAAGCTGTCGAGCCTCTACGAGAGGAAGAATGCGTTGAACCGGACCTCCCTGATGAGAAAGATAGTGAACCTCAAGTACCGGGACGGCGAGAGTATGGTGGAACACGTAAGCACGTTCATGGGATTTGTGAACCAGCTTGCGGCGATCAAGTTCCCGTTGGAGGATGCAATGCAAGCCATCATCTTGATGTGTACATTGCCGGAAAGCTGGGAGAACTTGGTGGTGACTCTCAGCACCTCCTGCACCGAAGATAACTTGTCTCTACAAACGGTAAAGACAAGTATTCTAAATGAAGAAGCGCGTCGGAGAGATAAAGAACCGGCCTCCGACTCGAAGGCGCTGCTTACCGAATCGGAACGAGGAAGACAATGGAACCGGAGTCCGCAAAGACGGGAGAAGTCGGGGACCCGGTCGCAGTCAAGAGGAAGACCCACATGCTTCCACTGTGGGAAGCCGGGGCACTTCCGGAAGAATTGTCGGCATTACCGAAAGGACAACGGAGCCGACGACACCGATTCGAAGAAGTCACCGGAGAGAAACGGTGCATACCGGGGAGCCACAGACCGGAGAGGTTCGGATCGGCGAGGGCAGGACCGGAAAGGAACGACGGCAATCGCGGCAAGTGAAGAAGAGATAATGCTCATTACCGAAGAGAGGGAGCTGAACCTTGCCGGCGTAGAGATGACCTGGGTGGTCGATTCCGGAGCGTCGTTCCACCTGACCCCGGAGAAGAAATACTTCTCATCCTACACAGCCGGTGAGCATGGCTGTGTCCGGATGGGAAATGAAGGTACGTGCCGGATTGCCGGCATAGGAGACGTGTGGCTGATGACATCAACCGGATGCAAAATGCTGCTGAAGGATGTCCGACACGTTCCGGAGGTTCGATTGAACCTGATTTCGGCCGGGAGGCTAGATGATGAAGGCTACACGGGTAGCATCCGGAACGGCGTAATGAAGTTCAGCAAAGGCAGCCTGATAGTGGCTCGGGCCCGGAAAGTCAACACGTTGTACCTGATGAATGCCCGGTTATGTCCGGAAGAGCTGAACGTGGCAGCCGACACTGCCGGTGAGCTGTGGCACAAGAGACTGTGCCACATGAGTGAGAAGGGGATGAAGAGGCTTGCAGAAGACAACCTCATCCCAGTGAAGCATGTGCACCTGGAGAAGTGCACCGACTGCCTGGCCGGTAAGCAAAACCGGACCTCCTTCCACTCAAGGCCACCGACGAGACGTAGCGCACCATTGGAGCTGGTGCACACTGATGTGTGTCAGGTAGAAACGAAGTCACATGGCGGAGCCCAGTACTTCGTGACATTCATTGATGACCACAGCCGGAAGCTGTGGACGGTGCCGTTGAAGACAAAGGACCAAGTGTTGGGCGTCTTCAAAGAACTCCACGCGAGAGTGAAAAGAGAATCCGGCAAGAAGCTGAAAGCGATACGAGCGGATAACGGAGGGGAATACCGGGGGCAGTTCCAGGAGTACTGTCGCTCGAAGGGAATCCGGCTCGAGTTTACTGTGCCGAAGACGCCGGAACTGAACGGGCTGGCCGAGAGGATGAACCGGACCATAATGGAGAGGGTCCGGAGTATGCTGGCGCATGCGAAATTACCCAAGGGGTTTTGGGCTGAGGCGATGTCGACGGCGACATACGTGATAAACAGATCACCCTCAGTACCTTTGGACGGAGACACGCCGCAGAGAGTGTGGACCGGTAGGGAAGTATCCTACCGGCATCTGAAGGTGTTCGGGTGTCTCGCATACGTGCATGTGGCAAAGGACCGGAGAGGAAAGCTAGATCCAAAGACCCGGCCATGCATATTCCTCGGTTACGGTGACGACGAGTTCGGCTACCGAGTATGGGACCCGGTCGACAAGAAGATATTCAGGAGTCGAGATATCATCTTCATGGAGGACAAGACACTCGCCGACTGGGAGTCGGAGAAGAAGATGAAGAGCTCCAAGTCGACCGGTGAGGATAAACTCTACGAGGAGCAGTCCCGACCGGCAAGGGACCGGTTAGCACTCGAGGATCCGGCCGAAGACGGTGAAGAAACAGAACCGGCCGAAGAAGAAGATGAAAATGATACCGGAACCGGCCCCGATCCCGAAATGGATTCGGATGAAGATGAAGAATCGGAAGAACCGGTTACCGAAGCTCCCAAACGGAGATATCCTCTAAGAGAGAGAAGGGCCCCCCGGAGATTTCCGGAACCAGAGCACGTGCTACTAACCGACGAGGGGGAGCCGGAGAGCTTTGAAGAAGCGAAGCATGACACCCATAGCCGCAGGTGGTTAAGTGCCATGCAGGAGGAGATGGATTCCCTGCATGAGAACCACACATATGAACTTGTGGAGTTGCCGAAAGGAAAGCGGGCACTTCGAAACAAGTGGGTGTTCAAGCTGAAACCGGGAGATGCCGGAAACCCCCCGAGATACAAAGCCAGGATCGTGGTGAAGGGGTTTCAGCAGAAGAAGGGCGTCGACTTCAACGAGATATTTGCCCCGGTAGTGAAGATGACCTCCATCCGGACGGTGCTGAGCATAGCGGCAAGCATGGACCTCGAGGTAGAACAGATGGACGTGAAGACGGCATTCCTTCACGGTGACCTCGAAGAAGAGATATACATGCAGCAACCGGAAGGATTGGAGAAGAAAGGGAAGGAGCACCTAGTATGCCGGTTGAAGAAGAGCCTCTACGGACTGAAGCAGGCTCCCCGGCAATGGTACCGGAAGTTCGACTCCTTCATGACCGACGAAGGGTACCACAAAACGCAGTCTGATCACTGCGTGTTTGTGAAGAAGTTCGAAGGAGGAGACTCTCTAATACTCCTCCTGTACGTGGACGACATGTTGATCGTCGGACGGGACCAGGTCAAGATACGGATGCTGAAGAAGGCTCTACACCGAACCTTCTCAATGAAGGACCTGGGTCCGGCGAGGCAAATACTAGGGATGCACATCATCCGGGACCGGAAGAAGAAGCAGTTGTGGCTGTCACAGGAGAAGTACGTGACAAAGGTGCTTCACCGGTTCAACATGTCGGAAGCAAGACCGGTCGGAACGACCCTCCCGGCAGACTGCAAGCTGTCCAGCAAGCAAAGTCCCAAGACAAAGGCTGAAAAGGAGGATATGATGAAAGTGCCGTATGCCTCAGCCGTCGGGAGCTTGATGTACGCCATGGTGTGTACGAGACCGGACATAGGATATGCAGTCGGAGTGGTGAGCCGGTACATGAGCAATCCCGGCAAAGAGCATTGGAACGCGGTCAAGTGGATACTCCGATACCTGAAGGGCACGGCAAACGTGTGCCTCCGATTCGGCTCCGGTAAGCCCCAACTCGACGGCTTCACCGATTCGGATATGTCGGCTGATGCAGATACCAGCCGGTCCACATCAGGGTATGTGATGACCTATGCAGGGGGAGCCGTTTCGTGGCAGTCAAGGCTGCAGAAAACGGTTGCGTTGTCAACCACGGAGGCGGAGTACATGGCGGCTGTTGAAGCCGGCAAGGAAATAATTTGGATGAAGGACTTCATTAGAGAGCTTGGTATCCGGCAGGAGGAGTACCGACTCTATTGTGACAGTCAGAGTGCCATCCACCTTGCGAAGAATGCGGCCTATCACTCCCGGACGAAGCACATCCAGCGAAGATATCACTGGATCCGGGAAAGGATAGAAGACCAGGAGTTCGTGCTGACGAAGATCCACACGGACGAGAACGGGTCAGACATGCTGACCAAAGTGCTCACACCCGACAAGCTGGAAGCGTGCCGGAAGAGGATCGGATTGGAGAGACATCCCATGCCGAAGTGAAGGGGGAGTTTGTTGGGATTACGGTCCCTCCGGATGGGATGTCCGGAGATGAATGACGGCAAGCCCGGTTGCGATTACGGAACCGGATGATGAAGAGAACCCGGCATGAAGCCGGATGAAGAGTACCCGGATACGGATCCGGATGATGAAGAGAACCCGGCATGAAGCCGGATGAAGAGTACCCGGATACGGATCCGGATGATGAAGAGTACCCGGCATGAAGCCGGATGAAGAGTACCCGGATACGGATCCGGATGATGAAGAGTACCCGGCATGAAGCCGGATGAAGAGTACCCGGATACGGATCCGGATGATGAAGAGTACCCGGCATGAAGCCGGATGAAGAGTACCCGGATACGGATCCGGATGATGAAGACCCCGGCTACGGAGCCGGATGACGAATGTACCCGGAGAGAGATCCGGATGCAGGGACATATTTGTGAATATGTTTGCTAAGAGCCCTTGAGGCTATATTTGTAAATATCCCGAAAGTCATATATGTATAAATATGACTTAGGGCAAACAGTTATATAGTTGTTGCTCATTTTATGTTCTAGCCGAGAGAGCGAAGTGAGAGCAGCCGAGAGAGAGAGAGAGAGAGAGAGAGAGACGAAGAGGTCGTTGCCTCTGTGTATTACCGCCGCCTGTGGCGAAGACAGTGAGCTCAAGGTTGTTGCCTTGAAGCTTCACCATTGTACATCTCTGTTCATAGTGATAGTTGGAGTTTGAGGACTCCCGTGGTTTTTCCCATTTAGGGTTTTCCACGTAAAACATCCTGTGTAATCTTCTCTCCATTATCTTCGTGCATTTGTATTTCCTGTTTTCTGTGAGTTAATCCTATTTATCGGTTGTGGCCGAGCACTGTTTTCAACACGTTGCTCTCCGGTCACGGTTCCGTCAGTCCGGTCCCGTCGTCGTCTGGTTCCGTCCGGTTCCGGTTCCAAAACCATTACATGTAGTTAAGCCACATCAGACCATCCGGATATTGTAGCCCAAGTTCAACCATTCTTTTGGTGCTATTAACATATGTGTCCACATAACCTTCGCTTTACTTCACTCTACTTTAGTTTGGCCGCATGATCTTATCATCTGTAAACTTTGGCCCGTGCATGATCCGTCTGTCTCGACCGTCACCCATCCGGTTCGTCTAGTTGCATCCAGCCCGATTTGTTCGGTCCGGTTCTGTCACCGTCCGGTTTCGGTTCCGGTTCAATCACCATTCGTCCGTCCGGCCTGATTCCGTTGTCATCCGCTCCCGGTTCCAAAACCATCACATGTAGTTAAGCCACATAATTCCATCCAAATACTGTAGCCCAAGTTCAACAATTCCTTTTGTGCTCTTAGGACATAGATATAAGCCTATGGTTCTCGATCTACTTATATAGTGCTCTATCCAAAAGTTTTCTATCTATGTGGGATATTTCACAATTCTGTTGTCCTTATCTTCTCAAACTTCATATTAACATAACTTGATATATAGTTGTCCATTTTGTATGTAGTAAAATGCGTTTTGAAGCTCTTAAAGATGTCCATCTTTTTATACTAAGCCATTAATCTAATCTAAAATAATTATTTCACTTTCTGTCATATCATGTGTGAAGGACCACACGACAACATCGAAGCACGTCTGAGTCTTCGCCTTCTCATTCTGGTCGGCTCTGCCCTTCTTGACTATGTCGTCGTCATCGCTTGTTTCGACTTGTTCGAATGGGCCGACTTCTTTGGTCGACTCGACTCCCTTTTTCCTCTTGCCTCCCCCTGCTTTAGTTTTTTCCTTCTCTCTAGCTACTTGTTCGGTGCCTTTGCCTATTTTCCCAATTTTCGTTCCGGTTTCCTCCTTTCTCCCCCTCAAGTGCGACATGTTTAGATGCTAGACCAAGCATCTCCAAAAATATGTTGCAACTTGTTGGTGCGGAGTGCCTTGGTGCCGACTTCACCTGTCAGGACTCGCTCACGCACAAAGTGGTAATGCACTTCGATGTGCTTCGTTCGAGCATGGAACACGGGATTCTTGGTTAGGTGCATACTACTCATGTTGTCGTAGTAGATCAGGATCGGACTGAGCAATTTTATCCGGAGGTCTGGTAGCCGTTGCTGAAGCCATATGGCTTTACAGGTGGAGCAATAGCGCCTAGATACTCAGCCTCCGTGCTCGATAGAGCCATAGTCGGCTGCTTTTTGCTTCTCCACACAAAAGTCGCGCTACCTAGAGAGAACATGTAACCAGAAGTGGACCGACGATCTGACGCATCACTAACCTAGCTTATCGGTTATATTGTTGTCGTGAAGATCCGTCACTAGGTGTGGATCGTGAGGCGGAACCGACGGGGTTCTGGACCGGAAGGATTTGACATTGGCACTAACTTTAGCGAGAAAGGAATTAAGATAGATTGAAAGAGAGAGATATTGAGAAAAGATAGAACGCTTGATTTTAGATTGAGAGAGAGATTAAGAACTCTTGACTTTAGATTTCAAGAACAAGGTATATCATCAAAAGGATAACAAATTTTCTTCTTAATATTAATTTTGATTTTAAAGTACATAGCTTTCTTTTATCCAAGAAAAATCCCCCCATTAATCTTTTTCATTCCCTCTTTTATAGATGCCTTCATGCATTTGGGGTTCAAGACATGCATAAAATGCATGTTTGCCATTTGGCGCTCATGTATTACATGTGGTGCATGATAACCATGTCACTCATTTTAGCTCTCATGTATGAGAATTTATATGTAAAAGTAAAATGATAGAAATATAATTTCAACTAAATATCTTGGCTTAGTGGTAAGCCAATTGACTCCTAACTTTGAGGTGCAAGGTTCGAATCCTTACATGCCCTCATTGTATATGTATATATACATATATATATATATATATATTTTATTTATCAAGTCGTCAGACACCGGTTCGCCGGTTACCGGTGCCTACCGCCTCGCCGGCACCGGATGTTGTTGGTTACCGGTGCCTACCGCCGGATGTCATCGCCTCGCCGATGCCGGATGTCGATGCGCCACCGGATGCCCCTAGTTACCGGTGGCCGTTGCCTCGCCGGTGCACCACCGGATGTCGGTTCCAGTGGCTCGTCAGCTCCGTCGGATCACCGGTTGCTGGTGTGCCACCGTCGCTTTGCCGGCTGCCGCCGGAGCACCGGCTCCATCGCCGGACCAGTTTTGGTTGGCCAAAACCTTTACGAGTGTTAGGCCACCTGCCGCCGGAGCACCGGCTCCATCGCCGGACCAGTTTTGGTTGGCCAAAACCTTTACGAGTGTTAGGCCACCTCCATTCTTAGTTCAAGTTACCTTGAACTCTCTATGCTCCACACATAGACACAAAGATAATAGCTTTTGCTCTACCTTATATATGATGAGAGCCGTATTTGTTGTGTGTATGTGGAATATCTCACAGTTTTCTCTTTTCCTTTCACAAACTTCATACCCTCATATCTTGACATCTAGTTGTCCGTTTCTCGTATAATAAAGTGCATTCGAAAGCTCTTGAAGGCCTCCATCATTTTGTACTTAGATATTAAACTGATTTAAAATGTTATCTTCATTATTATTGTTTTATGTGATTCATACTCGATTTTGTACGTTTTATGTGATTTTCACATCATTGCCGAAAATCTTCACGACACCGTGTCAGTACAACAATCCCCAGTCGTAGTGCAGCTAACATAACTCAGGATTCAATACATGCACTGAAGATGCTCCACGATTGGCTTCTACATGAATTGACTTATCATCTTGACTAGATAACTTATGTCGGGTCAGATGATTGTTAAATATATAAGGCTTCCGACAATCTGTCGAAACCGTCTCTTGTTGCAGGTTGGTCCGACCATAGGACGAAGCTTGAGGCTTCGATCCAGGGGTGTGGATACTAGTTGGAAATCCATCATATCGAACTAGTAGAACATATGCAACACATAGTGTCATTGTGAGAGCAATATATTGTCGGGGGTGTGAACCGCTTCGATCCTGAGGAAGTAATGAAGGTCCCCTAGGTCCTTTATTTCGAATGCATCTGACAACTGGGACTTCACTCGGCTGATTTCAGCGAGGTTGGGTTTGGTGATCACTACATCATCCACGTATAACAAGATAGATATCGAACCTTTCAGACCAGTGAAGGTCTTGAAGATGTTCATCTTTTTATACTAAGCCATTAATCTAATTTAAAATAATTATTTCACTATTTTTCATATCGTGTGTGAAGAACCACACGACATTCACCCCCACCAAACCTGCACATCCACCGATATGTGCCAATTGTGGTGAGGCTACATCCTTCTAGTTAAAATCGTTTAATCCCTGTCTAAATCTTTTCCTTTGTTCCTATCCTAACTATCTATGGTGGAGATTGAGTTTGAAACAACTCATTGGCTCCTTATATCTGTTCTTCCAATGTCACCACGACCATTCTTCCACCATAGCCATGGAGACCATCCAAACCACCATATCGTTCGTCCGAGGTTTGCACCACCACAACCGATTGTCGTGTCCTCTTTCACTTTTCTCAAGCATAACAATTCATGCACCATGCATGTGTTGCCTTTTTTTCGATCATCTTCATGGTCAAGGAACTTCAATCTTCTTTCTTCCATCAATGCAAGCTTGTCTTTGTTAGGATTCATCCAAACTTTGACTTTGGCTACTCTGTGTAGCCCATGCTTCAAGTCCATGCTCACATTCAAAATCTGGGATGACCACATTTCATGTTTCCCATATCCACCTTTTTCATGGTATGCTCTCGTGTGAAAGTTGACCATCATTTGTTTGATCTTCACACTAGTATCCCCTTTTGAGTTGGAAGATGGGATCATATCTCACAAAACACCCTTCGAATTCACTTGGCTTGCTTGGCCCTTGTCGTGCACTATTGTGCTTTGCTTGACCTCTTCATCGTACACACCGACTTCATCCTTTGCTTCCTCGTAGCTATCTTCCGTCTCTTTGATCTCACGTTGGCTCTCGGATGCAACAACCGAAGTCTGTAGAACAAGTGTAGAGGAATCCTCTCCATGGTCATTGCTCACTCTTACCTTCCTTCGGCCAATGTCATTGTTTGTATTGTCTTGGTCCTTCTCTTCCTGGCCTTTGTCATGTTGTCCATAGCCATCTCCTTCGTTATCTCTTTGTCGCTCACATAAGCTTTCGTCATTCTGCTTTGCTTTACTTCCTTGTTGCACACACTAGCTTCAACCCTTGCTTCCTCACCGCCACCGTCCTTCTTTTGGGTCTTACGTCGGTTAATGCCCAAGTCTCTCAAACAAGTGTGGAGGGATTTATACGATTTTGTAGTTTGCCATTGCCTTTGTCGTGCTACCCTTGGCAACTTCCACCATATGGTTGTTCGCATTGGCTTTGATCTTTGCTTCCTCACCGCCACCTTCAATCTCTTGGGTCTTACATCCGTTAATGCCCAAGTCTCAAGACCTTTTGCGGGGAAAGTCTGTTCATGATTGTCGTCTACCCTCTTTGTCTTGACGTCTCCCTCTTCTTCGCATGTGTTAGCTTCGGCCTTCACTTCCTCGCCGCCACCTTCCATCTCTTGGATCTCACGTTTGCTTTCTGACACATCTGCCCAAGTCTTTGGAACAAGTGTGGAGAAGTCTCGATACGGTCATCCGCCATTGACTCATCCATAGCCACCTCTGACTCGATGTCATTTTTCATGGCTATCTCCTCAATCATGTCGGCCTCACACTTTTTATCTCCCTTGATCATGCAAGCCTTGCCCATGCTTGCACCTTCAACACTTGATGTTTCAGACACGATGTGTGTTCCGAAACATTTGTCCTCGCTTGAAGTGGCATTCGCCACCCTTGATTCATTGGTTTCATTCTTCATCATTGTTTCTTTGCAAGACGAGAATGTGTCTTGTTCCACACCTTCTCCCGTGGTGATGTCGTACTGAACTTGGGCCTTCGTATTAGCCGTATCATTACTCCACCTTTGTTGGGAGGTCTCTTCTTCCTTGATAACCATTTTAATTTGTTTTGGTTCCATTATAAGATTCTCTTTGGCCTCGACTTGCACCTTTAAATTCTCATATGCCTCGTTTATGAAGGCCTCTATGTCCAGTACCAGCGAACCTTCCCACTTCAAGTTCTCTTCTTTAGGTGGTAGTTTGTAGTTGTTTCCTGTTCTCCTTTCACCATCCATCGTGGGTTGTGTTGTTGTCGATGAGAATCTTGTCTTCCTCTTATCGTGTAGTCGACATTCTCTTTCCACTTTCATCCAATCCTCAGTGAGGCCATTTACACCGTCGTCATCCTCAAGTCGGATTCCAATGGCCTTCCTTTCCTTCAGATCTATTGATTTCACGAACATTAGGACTTTATCCACCCCCACCAATCTTTGATCCCGCTCCAAGAGTTGTGCAAAGCGACAATCGAACTCAACAAAAGCATGGATGGAACTTTGGTGGGTCTTTAATGATGATACCCATTGGTCGAACTCGTATAGATTGCATCTCTTCGGCTCTTTGTATCTATATGTCTCCATGAGATATCCTCCTTCCGCCTCCTTTCACATCGGGTTCACCAAAGCTGTCGCGAAAATACGACAAGGACACGTGAAGTTGAGGTAGGACCCCGGTGCCTCCGACCACAGGATATAAGATTCGTGCGTTATGTATTAAGAATTAACGAAAATCAAAAAATTGAATACTTTTCATTACCAAAAGAAAAGAAAAATTACAATCAATCCCAAGATTGGGATTATAGAAGTTTAGGGTTTCTAAGATATGGCTTCCATAAGAAACAATTAGGTTTCAAATTTATGAGATATGGCTTTCATAAGAAAAAAATTAGGACTATTCGAGAGATATGGCTTTTGTAAAGAAAATTCGGGTTTTTCAGAGATAACTTCCGTAAGGAAAATTAGGGTTTATGTGAGAGATAGCTTTCGTAAGGAAAATTAGGGTTTACACCTTCGATCAGAAATTTACGGTTTTTTTTTAACTCCCCAAAAGATGGCTTCGATCCCCTAAGGACCATAAGGATCTATGAATTATCGAGAGATAGCTTTTCTCCTCCCTTCTCATACTTTTATGAAGGAACTCTAGTTTCCATCTTGAGTTCAATTGCATGCATCCACATGACCTTTACATAAAGTTTGACTTTAGTTGCATGCGTGCACATAACCTTTACTTCAGTTTACTTTACTTCTACTTTAGTTCGGCCGCATGATCTTATCATCAGTAAAGTTCGGCCCGTGCATGATACGTCTATCTCGACCGTCACCCATCCAGTTCGTCTTGTTACATCCGGCGCAATCCGTCTGCTACGGTTCCAAAACCATTATTGTAGTTAAGACACATCAATCCATCCGAATACTATAGCCCAAGTCCAGCCATTCCTTTTGCGCTCTTAACACATAGATATAAATCTATGGTTCTCGATCTACTTATATAGTGCTCGATCCAAAAGTTTCCTATCTATGTGGCATATTTCATAATTTTGTTGTCCTTATCTTCTCAAACTTCATATTAACATAACTTGATATATAGTTGTCCATTTTATATGTAGTAAAATGCATTTTGAAGCTCTTGAAGATGTGCATCTTTTTATACTAAGCCATTAATCTAATCTAAAATAATTATTTCACTATTTTTCATATCGTGTGTAAAGAACCACATGACAACGTCGAAGCACGTCCAAGTCTTCACCTTCTCGTTCCGGTCGGCTCTGCCCTTCTTGACTATGTCGTCGTCATCGCTTGTTTCGACTTGTTCGAATGGGCCGACTTCTTCGGTCAACTCGACTCCCTTTTTCCTCTTGCCTCCCCTTGCTTTAGTTGTTTCCTTCTCTCTAGCTACTTGTTCGGTGCCTTTGCCTATTTTCCCAATTTTCGTTCCGGTTTCCTCCTTTCTCCCCCTCAAGTGCGACATGTTTAGATGCTAGACCAAGCATCTCCAAAAATATGTTGCAACTTGTTGGTGCGGAGTGCCTTGGTGCCGACTTCACCTGTCAGGACTCGCTCACGCACAAAGTGGTAATGCACTTCGATGTGCTTCGTTCGAGCATGGAACACGAGATTCTTGGTCAGGTGCATACTACTCATGTTGTCGTAGTACATCAGGATCGGAGTGAGGAATTTTATCCGAAGGTCTGGCAGCCGCCGCTGAAGTCATATGGCTTTACAGGTGGAGCAATAGCACCTAGATACTCAGCCTCCGTGCTCGATAGAGCCATAGTCAGCTGCTTTTTGCTTCTCCACACAAAAGTCACGCTACCTAGAGAGAAGATGTAATCGGAAGTGGACCGACGATCTGACGCATCATTAACCTAGTTGGCATCTATATATCCGACTAGCTTGTCGGTTATACCATGTCGATACAACAATCCCCAGTCCTTAGTGCCGCTAACATACCTCAGTATTCGGTGCACGCACTGAAGATGCTCCACGATTAGCTTCTGCATGAATTGACTTATCATCCTGACTAGATAACTGATGTCGGGTCGGATAATTATTAAATATATAAGGCTTCCGACAATCTGTTGGAACCGTCTCTCGTTGCAAGTCGGTCCGACTCTAGGACGAATCTTGAGGCTCCGATCCAGGGGTGTGGATACTAGTTGACAATCCATCATGTTGAACTTCTACAACATATGCAACACATAGTGTAGTTGTGAGAGCAATATGTTGTCGAGGGTGTGGACCGCTTCGATCTTAAGGAAGTAATGAAGGTCCCCGAGGGCCTTCATTTCGAATGCATCCAACAACTGGAACTTCACTCGGCCGATTTCAATGAGGCTAGGTCCGGTGATCACTACATTATCCATGTATAACAAGATAGATACCGAACCTTCTAGACCTTTCCGGATGAACAACAAAGAGCCCGACTTCGAGGTAGCAAACCCCATCTTATGCAACCGATGCATGATCTTCGAATTCCAATCTCGGGGGGCTTGCTTAAAGCCATAAAGCAACTTCTTAAGTGTAAAAAGTAGCGTGCGGAAGCAAGTATGAAGACCGAACAGAAGGAAGAACGCTCAAGTTTAATGGAGAGCTTGAGCTTACACAATATACGCGGGAGAGACAGAGAGAGTGAGAGAGAAAGCACAAGAACTATATTCAACAACCAATACTCAATCTCTATTCATCACTCTATACATATGTGTGTTCAATGAACACTTTTATACAAGTCCTAGAAGGACTGACAGTACTTCAATGCTCATTGAGAGCTCCTACACTAACTCCCAAATATATTCCTCACGGAATATCTTTCCTAACGGCCTCCCGGTTTACGCACCGATCCGGCCCTACCTACGCATCGGACTGCGTACCAGTTTACGCATTCGGCCTAACCCATCCGGTCCTCGGCTTCTTCAGCCGATCGGGCCGATGTTGAGCTTGTCTCTCAACACTCCCCCTCAAGCTCAACTTGAGGCTCTTCGGGATCTTCGGGATCTTCGGGATCTTCGGGATCTTCGGGATCTTCGGGATCTTCGGGCTCACAGCTCCGGTTCCTCCTGGCTTCACGCCTCGCACGCGCTCCTCGACCTGTTCGACTACGCGTGCTTCGACCCTTCCGGTTGGCTTGTTTGCTCATGTGGCCCTTATCAGCTCTTCTGTTGTTGCGGTGTTGATGCTTCTCCTACTGCCTTTTCTTCCGCTTGGGCCTCGGTTGATTCAGCGTATCTGAATCAAACATCCGAACCAACTCGGCTACCTCCGATCGGTTTTCGCTCTCATCCGAGTTGGCTGTCTCTAACTTGTCTTCGGTCTTCTCGCCCTCGATGACGTCATCTTCCCCATGCGTGGTTGGCTTCGGCTCTCTCCTTCGGCTACTCCCCTTCTGTCCGCTTCCGGACTTTTCCGTGAGTCCGCCCTCGGCTTCTTCAGCCGATCCAAAGTCGAACTCGACAACCGAGTCAACCGACTCGGTGTCGCGGTCTCCGCTCCTTTCCTACTGCCTTGCTTGGTCGTTCGGGACTGTTCTCCCCCTCAAGTTTGGCACGTCGAGGTGACGCAATCCGAGCGCACCGGAGAATTGCCGCAACTTGTCCAGACCAAGAGGCTTGGTGAAGATGTCGGCAGTCTGCCGATCCGTCGGAACGTACTGAAGTTCGACTTCACCGGAAAGGACACGCTCACGGACGAAATGGTAGTGCACCTCAATGTGCTTAGTCTGTGCGTGGAAAACGGAGTTTTTCGCGAGCTGGATGCTGCTAAGGTTGTCGCAGTAGATCGTCGTCGGATCTGACACCTCCTCTTGCAGGTCCTTAAGTAGCCGCTTCAACCATATGGCTTCGCATGTCGTGACAGCCGCTCCTCGGTACTCAGCTTCGATGCTCGACAGTGCAACTGTCGGCTGCTTCTTACTGCTCCACATGATCGCGGCACTCCCGAGGGAGAACGCGTATCCGGACGTGGATTGGCGATCGGCGGCGTTGCCAGCCCAATCAACATCGGTGTAGCCAACTAACTGCACGGCTGCACCGGTCCAATATAGCAGTCCCCGATCCTTAGTGCCGTTGACATACCGAAGTATGCGTTGCGCACACTGAAGGTGCTCCTCCGTAGGTCGCGCCATGAACTGACTGATCACTCCGACCGGATAACTGATGTCGGGTCGGGTGATGGTCAAGTATATGAGGCTTCTGACAATTTGTCGGAACCTCGTCGGGTCACATACCTTTCCCGTATCGGGATGAAGCTTGACGGTTCTGTCCAGAGGAGTCGAGACGGACTTACAGTCGGCCATCCCGAATTTGAAGAGCATACTCAGCACGTAATGACGTTGGCTGATCAATATGCCTTCGGGGTACGGATCACTTCGATCCTGAGGAAGTAATGAAGGTCCCCCAGATCCTTCATGTCGAACGATGCCGCAAGCTGGAGCTTCACGCGGTCGATTTCACCTAGGTCGGCGCCGGTGATGACCAAGTCATCAACATATAGTAAAATACTAACCGGTCCGAGTCGACCTTTCCGGATGAACAGGGAAGAGTTTGATTTTGACGTGACGAAGCCCATCCGACGCAGTTGTTGCGTGATCTTCGCGTTCCAGGCACGCGGGGCTTGTTTCAGTCCGTAAAGGGACTTCTTCAGTCGGCATACTGCCGAGGAGTTCGTTCCAGAGTGAAAACTGGGGGGTTGTACCATGTACACCTTTTCCTCAAGGTCACCTTGCAGGAACGCATGCTTTACATCCATCTGATGTAAGTGCCACCCCTTCACCGTAGCTACTGCGAGCAAAACATGGACGGTCGTCATTTTCGCGACCAACGCAAACGTCTCATCGTAGTCGATGCCGTGTTTCTACACGTAGCCCTTTGCCACTAGCCGAGCCTTGTACCGGTTGATCGGGCCATCAGTGTTGTACTTGACCTTGTACACCCACCTACACCCGATTGGTTTAACTCCTCTTGGTGCGTCAACCAAGTCCCAGGTCTCGTTCTTCGCCAATGCGTGCATCTCTTCCTCAATCGCGGCACGCCAATTCGCGTCTTTAGTCGCATCTGCGTAGATCAACGTAATCTCACATTAGCCGATGTCAAGGCCTTCTCGGTCAACGCGAACTTCACCTTTAAAGGCCCGTCACTGGTTCCCTCGGAGTCGGATTCACGTCGGTCTGACTCGTTCCTATCCGTGCCGAAATCTGACACCTTCTTCTTCCCTTTCTCTTTGCACGTAAGCCGTCCCCTCGGCTTCCTGCGCGGGGAATGCACGGCCGAGTCTCCACTACTCGCCGGCTCTTCATCGGACTGGTCGTACCGACTCAGTCGTCCAATCGGTCCACTTAAACAGAGTGAAATCGGACTCTCTTCGCAGGTCTCGATTTCGGGCTCATCCGGAGGCATCTCGGCCTCGCTGACCTCATCGTCAGAGCTCGGATTGGAGTCGGGGTTCGGAATCGGGGGCTGGTACCAGGACGCGGACTCGTCAAACACAACGTCGCGGCTAACACGCGCTTGTTTGGTGCGAGGGTTATAGCAATTATACCCTTCTGCTCGTCCGAGTAACCGACCACGATGCATTTCTCGGCCTTTGCGTCCAGCTTCCTCCTTTTCTCCTTCGGTACATGCACATACGCAATGCTACCGAACACCCTCAAGTGTCGCAAGTTTGGCTTCGTTCCGAAATATAGCTCATGCGCCGACACTTTGTCTCCGATCTGGTTCTGGATGTATACCGCGGTCCTTACCGCCTCGGCCCAGTAGAACTTGGGCAAGCTCTTCTCCTCCAGCATTGCCCGTGCCGCTTCCACAACTGACCGATTCTTCCTCTCGGCCACGCCGTTCTGCTCCGGCGTGTATCTACAACTGAATTCGCACCGAATTCCCATTTGTTGTAGATAACCCTTCTCCGGCTCTCCCGGAGTCTTCGGCGTAGTGCGATCGCTGCCGATTTCCCTTGTCGGTATGTCCGGAGCCATTTCCGAAGCCGGTTCTCTCCGAATTGGCGCGCTTCTTCCAGCACTCACTTTCCCTATGTCCTTTCTTGCCACAGTACCAGCACTCCACGATGGCCTTCCCTTGCCGGTTCTCATTGCTTCGACTCCCCCTGTTTCCGGAGGGTCCGGAGTTGCTGTCCACATCACTTCAGTGCCTTCTTTCTTGATCTCGTCGGTCGCCTCCATTGCGCGCCGACTCGCCTCGTCCTCCACGTCCACGGTGTCGGGGTAGTTGTGGTTCGTGCGGCGAAGTCGCAGGGACTAAGGTTAAGGGGAGTTGAAGGAACTTTTATAAGGCTTGCGCTCAAATGTTAGGAAGATCAAGGATATGAAGAATAATAGTTTAAAGTAATATGTGTGAGAGAGAGACTAGTATAGATAAAAGATAGAGGCAATGTATGATTCAAAACGCAAGATAGAGACAAAGTATGATTTAAGACAAAAAAGTATATGATATGAACATGATGTGTATTACGAACACAAGATTTTACCAACTTTACAATGTTTGGTAGCAAGATGAACCCTTTCTCTACCGACCCTTGATTCGAACTCTTGACTCCAACTTGGAAACACGAGCCTCTTCACCAACAAGCTAACTTGTTTGTTTTTTTAATTATCTTATTTCTCTAACTTTCTCTTGATTCCCCTCCTTGTTTTCCCTTTCCCCTCTTTATATAAGTGTTGCCATGCATATGGTAATGTATGGGAGCATGGCATGCATGCAATGCATGAGTTACATGTAATGCATGATCGCCATTTGGCGCACATGCATTGCATGTGATGAATGATGGCTATGTATGAAAATAGATATGAGATAATTATAATGATGAAAATGCATTCTAAAATAACTAACCTAGCTTAGTGGTGTATGCTTGGTGCTTGGTATACAAGGTTGAGGGTTCAAGTCCCTCAATTTTACTTAATACAATATATAGCTTCATTCTTATATCATGAAGCACATTTATTACACACTTTTACAAATAAATAGCCTAGCCTAGTGGTATGTACATTGTACATCGTATTAAGGATGTGGGTTCGAGTCTCTCAAATATTATTAAATACAACATTTAAGCTCATTTTTATATCGTGAAGCACATTCTTCACGACACCCACCCCCTCTGAACTTGCACATTGGTTGTGCAGAGTTCATCCAACACTTCTTCCGATTCTTTTAGTTCTTCTACTTCTTCATAAAATTCAGGCTCTAATGACTCCCTCCTTTTAAATATTTTAATCCTTTTTCCTGCAATTGGGATACGAATTTCTGTCCCATCTAATTCATTGAGGAAATATGTGGCTTTATCTGTTATTTTCCTAACTTCATAAGGTCCAAACCATCTTTTTGCAAACTTCCGAATAGTACTGTATTGATTATCTAGGCTATTATCATATACTAATACCCAATCTCCCTCTTGCACCTTTCTTGGTCGTATTCTTTTCATCTTGTCAAATCTGTCCTTATTCTTGATTCTTGCCTCTTTCAATCTAGTAGCTGCTTTTTCTATGTCTTCTATCCTTGATTGAAGTTGTCGTATTCGAACTGCAAGTAAATCTTCCCTACTCATTTCCGATTCCCAAGGCAACACAGCCCATGTAGTTATCTTTTCTTCAATTGGCATTATTGGCTTCTGTCCTGTGATTAATTCTGCAGGCATATATCCAGTAACAGTGCTGTGAGTTGTCCTATCAGCCCACAGTGCATAGGGTAAGGTTTTTGGCCAATCACTAACTCGTCCTCTACATGCCTTTGCCAAAGCTTTGACTATTGGCCCATGTCCCCTTTCTACCTTTCCATTAGCTTCTGGATTGTACGCCGTTGTCAAAGAAAGCCGAATTCCTATTTTGTCAAAAAAATCTTGAGCTTCCGCAGAATTGAGTTCTCCCCTATCTGCCACTATCTTCCCGATACATCCATATCTACAAACAATGTCCTCCAAGATGAATTGACATACTCCTATGTCCCTTTTGTTCGCAATGAACGACCTTCCACTTGATTTGTTAGATCTTCTCTAGCAAGAACCAAGTATCTCTTTTGTCCTACTCCAAGTGGCATTGTTACCAAATCTATCATCCACTTGTAATGCACCCCTGGTGAGTATGTTGGGTGTAATTCATCACAAAATTTTACATTTGAATAATATTGACAAGTGGGACAAGTTTCCACATACTTTTTTATTTGCTCATAGTATCGAGGCCACCAAAATCGTTCTTTAATCTTACTGAAAGTGGCCCACACTCCTCGATGACCAGCCCATTCTTTGTCATGCAGCTCTCTGATTATCTCCTTTCTTTGCCCTTCAGAACCTATTACTCTTTGCGGGTTTCCAGTCTTGGTTTTCGGATGTCGCCATAGATATCCTTCATGCAGGAAGAACTTATGGGCTTTCTTGCGAAACTGTGCGAACTCTTTTCCAGATCGACCTTTGTACTTGTCAGGGGTTTGTAGGTATTTCCCTATTTCCTTAAATTCTTCTTCATACTCCTCTTCTAGAAACTGCATTCCTCCTTCCCGAGTAATGCTTGTGGTAAGGACTGTTTGTTCTTTGTCCTCATCGTCCGAGTCTGGAATCTCCTCTTCCTCATACCTTGCTCTTGATAACATATCTGCTACTGCATTTCTATTCCCAGAGATATGTCGAACTTCAGGGTTGATTGATCTAATATAGATACACCATCTTAACATGGCTTGATCTGGAATATCACAATTAGCTATGATACCCAGAATAGGCAAACAATCAGTTTCTATTATTACTTCAGCACCAATTAAGTAATCTCTGTCTGTCTTTACAGCTGTTACTATCCCCCATAGCTCTCTTTTCACCTGTGCATATTTTCTTTGTCGACCACTAAGAACCTTTGCCCCGAATCGGACTGGATACCTTTCTTCCCTATCTTGTTGGCTTATCACCCATCCAATTCCAATGGGACTAGAGTCTACTGTGAGATATATGGGCCGGGTGTAGTATGGTTGCTTTAATGGTGGAGCTTGTGCCAAGTAGTACTTCAATTTCTTCATTGCCTCTGAATGCTCTTCACTCCATTCAAATGTCTCTCCTTTTCTTAGGAGTCTATATAAAGGTTCAGATAAATGGGCATAATGCGGAATCCATTTACAGTAAAAAACACATACCCCCAGAAACCTTCGTACTTCTGAGATGGATGTACATTCCTCTTGCATATTTTGAATTGCATTGACCTTGGTTGGGGATGGCTTTCTCCCATACGGGCCACACATATGACCAACTATTAATATCTCTTTTGCCCCAAATATTGACTTCGCCCCTGATAAGGTCAAATGCACTTCTTCCATCCTTGATAGCACCTTCTCACAATCCTTGATATGATCAGCAACGAATTGACGGCAACCACTTTCGTCCAATTCCTCGTTCTTCTCTTCCTCCTTGCATCCCTTAATTGGAACATCATCTAGAAAAGGCATTGTAATATGAGGAATAAAATCACGAAGTACCTTGTTCATTCCATTCATCATATGCGCCATTGAGTTGGTCGCTCCTTGCGGCAAGGTGCACATCCGTACTAACCCTATAGGTGTCTTGATAGAAGTTATATCTCGACTTTTGATAGCAAGTTGAAATTGATTATACCCGGAATAAAGGTCTCCCATTGAATATATAGCTCTTCCTGCAAACATCTCAGCAAACTCATCCACAATTGGCCCTACTCCCGAGTTTCGGATTGTTACCTTATTCACGGGTTGCATATCTTGGATAAATCGGAGTCGCCCATCTTTCTTTAACACAGTGAACCATCGACTCGAGTAAGGAGCATTCGATGGTTCCAAGATACCCATCGTTATCTTTTCTTTCAAAAGTTCTAATAGTTGAGGGATTCTAGCCCTAGGCATGGGTATTGGCTTAAAGTTCCATGGAATATGAGGGATAGTGAATATAACCATGGGCTCCACAATTTCTGGATCCACACACCCTATTTCCTCCGGTTGGAATGCGAACGCCTTTCCATGCCTTTTTAACATCTCCCTGAACTGCTTTTCTTCAGTGGGTAATAGGAAGTCACCCCCTCCTATTTTCATCCCTTGTATTGTTTCCGGAGTAAACACATGTCCTACCTTTCGTGAGTCTCTGATCATTGGCTCTATGGCTGCTTCTTTGATTGCCTTTTCACTATCCCTTGGAAGTGGAGCAGCAATAGGACGAACCTTCTTCTCTACTGTCTTGTACTTTGTTAGTACATGTGCTTCATGATCCTTTCGAGCAACTTCTTCAATGACCTCATACATCTTGATTGAATGGACAGGAACTTGGATTTCGTTGTCTTCTTCCATTGCTTCCAAATGAGTTATTGTATCTTCAAAACTTAATTCTTCAAACATATCCTGAATTTCTTCATCATCATCTATTAATCCAGAACACTTAAAGTACTCGAAAGCATTTTGTATTTTATTATTATTTACTTTTAGTATAAAAGTAGCACCATTAGATGAGATTGTACAAGGAATATCTTTATTTACATTATTATTTATGGGGTTTTCTTTTATGCTCGGGCTATCACAGCCCCTACCTGTAAAAGCCCTATCTAAAAATCCTGGGAAAACTCTCCATCCATCTCTTGAATTGGATGTTCCCTCAAGCATTCTTTGTTTCTTTCATGGTTGGGCCTCACAGTTAAGAATTGGACAGTCTTTCTTCCATCTTGACTCTTGATTCTCGCGAAAGCCGAACCATCATCAATAACCTTTGTTTCCATCCTCACTGCGGTGATGTAGGGCTAGCCAAGGATGACGGGGTAGGTTGATCGATCCTGCACAAAGAAATTTTGATTCACCAAGACATCACCAATTGTTACCTTCACACTAGGACATGCTCCGAATAGATCCTCCGTAGTTTCTGTGGTAGCTCTTATTTTCCACCCATGATTCTTGTCGATCGGCCATCGTCCTCGAGCGTAAAATTCCGATGACATCATGTTAATCTCTGATCCATGATCGATCAAAGCAATACATGGAATTTGTTGCTCCCCAATTTTTGCAGGTACCTCCGTTGTTGCTCGAACCCAATGGTCCCTTGTATAGTGACTCCTATCCCCTTCATGGACGCCAACATCATTCTGGTTTTTTACACTTGCAGCATTGATGGTGCCACCATACAAATCTTGGAGTGTTGTTGCACACCCTCCCGTAATTTCCTCCGTCACCTGTCTCTTCCTTCTAATAATATCTATGATAACTTCATGAAATTCTTTCTTTGTTATACCCAACACTTCTCTTAAAGTAAATTCTACCTTACTATTTAATATTCTTGTTTCTAGTACCTTTTTTATATCCGTCGTTGTTTCTATGTCTGAGGCAAGCTTGAAAGATGGGCCTGTCTTTCCTTTTACTTTATCAGCTTCCTTCAGCTCAATATCACCCTTTTCCATCTCCCTTCTCTTTTGTTCTCGTGTCTCATGTCTCTTTGTCGGATTAGCTTCCTCAGCTCTCTTCCGCTTCTCTTCCACTAGCACATCTTGTGCATTCACTTGAGCGAATGCTGATAGCACGTCTACTGGATCATTCCATCCAGTGAAGTTTCGTATTTCATCTCCCGCTCTTTTTAATTCATCCACTCGAACCTTCCCTTTTCTTGCATAATCCATCACATCTTGCCAAAAGCCAGATCCACCATATGAGTCTTCTACGTGCAATCCTAAGGTTGCCACGGATTGTATCGCTTGAGTCGTTTCTCTCTCGGCATCTTCCATTAGCCTTTTCATTCCTCCTCGCCCGAAGTTGAGTTGAAGTGGTTGTCGAGTCTCAGTTGAGTGAATCTTGCCATCTTGATAGTAGATTTTATTATGATTAAGAGCATCCCTATGCTCTTGACAATCTTTCTTCTGGTGGTCGATACTATCACACCACATACACCTTCGGACCATTCCACCTCCCTGCCTTGATGAAGTCGAGCTTTGTCCCGATTCTAGCTTCGTCACTTTGATCGACAAGTCTTTCATGCCTTTCACTAATTCGTGTAAGAGTGATTCTTCTACTTTCTTTTCTCCCAACTCGTTCCCCGTTTCTTCATCATTTCTGTCAGGCAACTCCATAAACCATAACTTTCTTTTGCAGAAATGGGCGCACGCCCTTTTCACCTCCTCCCAATCTTCGGTAAGTCCACTTGGACTATTCTGATCTTCTAAAAGCATTCCCAAGTCCTTCCTGTCTTTAATATTAGTAGCTTGTAGAAACAATATTACTTTATCTGGCACTATTATATTTCTATCTCTAACATTTAGTTGCTCAAATCTTTCAGAAAACTCTTTTAATACTTCCAAAACACTTAAATGTTTATTAGACTCTACCCAATCCATGAAAGCTCGTCTTGTCATCCTTGACATATCGTTGAGGTTGTATTCATTGAGTAATGCCCTTTCGAATGTTGTCCATGTCTGATTCTCCCTTTGGAGCTCTTGGATCCTCTCTTGTAGCCCAATCGCAGCGACTCGACTAAAGCTATTAATTTTTGTAGCTTCGTAGACACCGCGTTTAAGCATTTCTTCATTATAAATCTTCAGAAATCTTGTTAAATTTATACCTTCGAAGATTCCTACTCGTGCGAGAATATTGTCGACGGCTTTGTCGATGCTTGCCATCATCCCTTGTTCCCGTATCACTCGTTCCATCATCGTACACATAAGCCTCATTTGCTCCTCCATTTCTCCTCGTCACCGCCTTCACATCGGGTTCACCAAATGTGTCGGGGTAGTTGTGGTTCGTGCGGCGAAGTCGCAGGGACTAAGGTTAAGGGGAGTTGAAGGAACTTTTATAAGGCTTGCGCTCAAATGTTAGGAAGATCAAGGATATGAAGAATAATAGTTTAAAGTAATATGTGTGAGAGAGAGACTAGTATAGATAAAAGATAGAGGCAATGTATGATTCAAGACGCAAGATAGAGACAAAGTATGATTTAAGACAAAAAAGTATATGATATGAACATGATGTGTATTACGAATACAAGATTTTACCAACTTTACAATTTTTGGTAGCAAGATGAACCCTTTCTCTACCGACCCTTGATTCGAACTCTTGACTCCAACTTGGAAACACGAGCCTCTTCACCAACAAGCTAACTTGTTTGTTTTTTTAATTATCTTATTTCTCTAACTTTCTCTTGATTCCCCTCCTTGTTTTCCCTTTCCCCTCTTTATATAAGTGTTGCCATGCATATGGTAATGTATGGGAGCATGGCATGCATGCAATGCATGAGTTACATGTAATGCATGATCGCCATTTGGCGCACATGCATTGCATGTGATGAATGATGGCTATGTATGAAAATAGATATGAGATAATTATAATGATGAAAATGCATTCTAAAATAACTAACCTAGCTTAGTGGTGTATGCTTGGTGCTTGGTATACAAGGTTGAGGGTTCAAGTCCCTCAATTTTACTTAATACAATATATAGCTTCTTTCTTATATCATGAAGCACATTTATTACACACTTTTACAAATAAATAGCCTAGCCTAGTTGTATGTACATTGTACATCGTATTAAGGATGTGGGTTCGAGTCTCTCAAATATTATTAAATACAACATTTAAGCTCATTTTTATATCGTGAAGCACATTCTTCACGACAACGGGGCCTATCTCCCTCCATGTACAGCATTCTGTTGTCGGTGTGCGTGCTTGTAGACGCACCCGCATGGTTCTCCTCTACCAGGAGCATTGACTGTAAGTCGAAAAAGGACGGCGTATTCTCCCGGGTACACAACCGTTCGGAACGCTTCGTACTTCGACGCCAAACCTCCGAGACAGATCTGAACCATCTCGCTCTCCTCGATGTTCACCTCTATGGAGGCGAGCGAGTCGCAGATATCCTTGATCTTCGAGGTATAGTCCGCCACCGACAAGTCGCGTTGTCGTAGGTTGCTCAACTCATGTCAGAGCTGAAGCTTCCTGGCTGTGGTGCTCGCGGCAAAAATCTTCTTCAGATTTTCCCACGCACCCTTCGGCGTCTTTGCATCCCGAACATAGCTTAATAGCTGTTCGCCCACATACGACGCGAAGCAGTATAATACCCTGCTCGCCGATTGCTCCCACGACGGGAAGTCTCTGTGTGTCGATTCGGGTGCCGCGTCATTAACTCCTTCGACATAACTCCAGTAGTCGTACCCGAGCAGGTACTGGTGCATCTTGTAGGACTAAGACGCGTAGTTGGTTCTGTCGAGCTTCTCTGTTGGAAGCGAGCTCGCCATGCCTCTATCCATCGTTCTTCTTGTTCTTCTTCGTCAAGTTGTGTCGGCTGCAGAGAGGTTCTCAACCCTCGCACTCTGATACCATGTAAAAAGTAGCGTGCGGAAGCAAGTATGAAGACCGAATAGAAGGAAGAACGCTCAAGTTTAATGGAGAGCTTGAGCTTACACAGTATACGCGGGAGAGACAGAGAGAGTGAGAGAGAAAGCACAAGAACTATATTCAACAACTAGTACTCAATCTCTATTCATCACTCTATACATATGTGTGTTCAATGAACACTTTTATACAAGTCCTAGAAGGACTGACAGTACTTCAATGCTCATTGAGAGCTCCTACACTAACTCCCAAATATATTCCTCACGGAATATCTTTCCTAACGGCCTCCCGGTTTACGCACCAATCCGGCCCTACCTACGCATCGGTCTACGTACCGGTTTACGCATTCGGCCTAACCGATCGGTCCCAACTGATCCGGTCCTCGGCTTCTTCAGTCAATCCGGCCAATGTTGAGCTTGTCTCTCAACATTAAGTCAGCAGACTGTTGACTTGTTCATCTCCGATTGAAAACCGGGGGGCTCAATCATGTAGACCTTTTCTTCAAGGTCGCCTTGAAGAAACGCATTCTTCACTTCCATTTGGTGAAGATGCCACCAATGGGCCACAACAATTGCGAGCACCCTACCAGAGCCAAGGTCTCGTCGTAGTCGATTCCAGGACTTCACTCGGCCGATTTCAGGGAGGCTAGGTTCGATGATCACTACATCATCCACGTATAACAAGATAGATACCGAACCTTCTAGACCTTTCCGGATGAACAACGAAGAGTCCGACTTCGAGGCAGCAAACCCCCTCTTGCGCAACCGATGCATGATCTTCGAATTCCAATCTCGGGGGGCTTGCTTCAAGCCATAAAACAACTTCTTGAGTCAGCAGACTGTTGACTTGTTCATCTTTGACTGAAAACCAGGGGGCTTGATCATATAGACCTTTTCTTCAAGGTCTCCTTCAAGAAATGCATTCTTCAAGTCCATTTGGTGAAGATTCCACCCATGTGTCACAACAATTGCGAGCACGACATGGACCATCTTCATCTTCGCTACCAAAGCCCAAGGTCTCGTCGTAGTCGATTCCAGGGGTCTGCGCATACCCTTTGGCCACTAATGGGGCCTTACACCAATTGACCGACTCGTAAGAATTATACTTCACCTTGTACACCCACTAACAACTTATTGGTTTGCAATGTCAGGGAAGCTCAACCAGGTCTTATGTGTCGTTGGCATCAAGTGCCTGCATCTCTTCCTCCATTGCAGCACGCCAATGCGCATCCTTTGCCACTTCGGCGTAGCTCTCCGGCTCACGTACTTTCGCCATTTTCATCATGTACACATAGTGATGCGCCATGTACTCATTATACCCATACCATTTGACGGGGTTCTTTTGGCGGGTCGATCGGCATAACTTCTCATTAGCCGATTTCAAGGCCCTCTTGGCCAATTTGGACTTCGTCTTCGAAGGTCCATCTTCGTTTTGTCCGGAGTCAAATTGATCCGATCCGACTTTTCCCTATTGGTGTCGTATTCCAGCATCTTCTTCTTCCCTTTCTCTTTGTGCATGAACCGTCTCCTTGGTTTCTTGCACGGGGAGAGCACGACCGAGTCTCCACTACTCGTCAGCTCTTCATCTGACTAGTCGTTCCAACTCAGTCGCTCATTTGGCCCATTTAACCAGAATGAGGTCAGACTCTCGTCCAGAGTACCGAATCCTTCTTCATATTCTACCCATATCAATTCGGGTTCACTCACGTCGTCTTCCGGAATCGGGTAGGAGTCGGGGGTCGGAGTCGGTAGAGAGTACCAGAGTATGAACCATACGTGCATTCGCATTCACAAATGATTCAATCATTCGAGTATGGTAAACACCCTAGAAGAATAGTAAATACCATACTTTTGGATTAACTATTTATTATAAGGTAAATAAACATAAAAAATTAACAAAAAAACAAAAAACAAAACCTTAAAAAAGGGGGGGGAGGGAGGAACAAGAATGTTTGAATAACATTCACATTCGTTTTCCGACGTAGGAAAATGAATGTTATGCTAGACGAACACGAATTTTATATACTATGGAGAGTACCATGATGTCGACTCATCAATTTCGACATCTCGGCTCACTCGAACTTGTTTTGTTTGGGGGTTATAGCACTTATAACCCTTTTGCTCATGTGAGTAGCCGATAAGGATACACTTGTCCGACTTCGGGTCCAGCTTTTTCCGCTTCTCATATGGTACATGGACATAGGTAATGCTACCGAATATCTTGAGGTGTCTTAAGTTTGGCTTCTACCCAAAATACAGTTCATGTGTTGACACCTTGCCCCCAATCTAGTTTCGGATATAGACGGTCATCCGGACCGCTTCGGCCTAGTAGAACTTGGGCATGCTCTTCTTTTCTAACATTGCCCATGCCACCTCCACAATTGACCAGTTCTTCCTTTCGGCTAAATCATTTTGTTCCAGTGTGTATCTGCAACTAAATTCTCTCCGAATTCCCTTCTGTTGCAGATAACTATTGAATTGGTTGGAAAAGTATTCTTTTCCACCATTTGACCGCAGGCAGTTGATCTTCCTCTTTGTTTCCCATTCTACAAGACATTGCAAGTTCTGGACATAGTTGAAAACTTTGCTTTTCCTTTCGATTAGGTAGACCCATGTGTGCCAGTTGTAGTCGTCGATGAAGGAGATGAAATATCGGCTCTCGCCAAGACTAACATTCTGTGTCGGTCCCCGTACATCCGAATGTATCAAGTCAAGCTTATTACGGCTCGGGTTTCTTTCGGTGGGGAACAGAAGCCGGTGTTGCTTGTTGGCCGGTCAGAAGAGCAAGGACAAGTGGGAAGGCAGAATCGGATTGGATAATAGGAAGTAAATAATAGTAGAATTATTATTCGGAGGGACAGATCCGGTACAGTTGTACCGATCCGGATCCGGACCGATTCGGATGTCGGTTGCCTAAGCGCACCGATTGTAACCTTGCCGGATGCCTATAAAAGGATCCGATGATTTGTAAAGTTTTTGGACGGAAGTAATACAATAGTAATTATTGCGTGTTCATCTGTATCTCGTATTGTTTACCGTCTGTGCTTAATTGTAATCATCTTATGCGTGTAACCTAGCATCCAATCCTTACCACCCCTTTGGAGAAGTGTCGGATAGACACCTGTGTTGAGGCTAGTCCGGCCAGACAGGCAACACTATTTTGGCGACCACGATTCCTGCAAAGTGCAGAGGACAACCGGGGGATGGATGTCTAGACCAAACGACGACCACATCACCGAACGAGGGAGACGATACACCGAACGCGAGCAACGACGGGAAGCCCTGCAGCAAGCCGTCGACGAGATCCGGCGGGATCGGTCATTCTCCAAAACTCTTCGGAGAGTCGCAGAAGAAGCACTGCAGTTCCGGGTTCTGCAAATCCCCGATGAAGGCAGTAGCATAACAAGCCTGCAAGAGGCGGAAACGATACTGCAGACGCTCGCCGCGGGCGACGGGGACTCGGAAGCATTCGCAACACTTGAGGCGGAGTTGGAAAGCGACGGAAGCGTTGCATCCCGGTATAAAGGCAGCCACGACACACCGAACGACCGGGAGGACGAGGGGTCGGAAGACTCAGTAACACCGGCGCCAGAGGAAGAAATAACCCTGGAATTCGGTGACCGGCAACCGCCGAGGAAGGCTGACCGGATACCGACAACAACCGCGAGGGAACCGAGGGAGCGGATACCGACAACACCCGCGGAGGAACCAACGGACCGGACACCGGCAACACCCACGGAGGAACCAAAGGTTCTCACACCAACGCCAACAGCGGACAAAGAGCGGAGGAAATAGGAGAGTCAGTTGGACGACACGATGTCGTACCCATACCCAAAGTACCGGGATGAGGCCGACGCGGAGGCACACGTGTACGCATTCCTCCAAACATGGGAAGCCAACCATATCTCCCAAAGACTGACGAAGCCCGAAGTCGAACGATCCAAAATCGCCGAATTCAGCATAACCTTAGAAGGACCGGCGGCCCAATGGCACGCAAAGCACTTACCGGGCAGCTTTGCCACATTCGATGCCTTGAAGGCAAGATTCCTCAGGTTTTTTCACAGACAATTTGAGCAAAGGGAATTGGTCGGGCAATTCTACACCACCCGGCAGGAAGAGAACGAGACTATGCCACAATTCATCATTCGGTTCCAGACCCTGCACAGCCAACTGACAAGAGCACCACCCGAAGACGAAGCCAAAGCAGTCTTTCTGGCCGCACTGAAAGAGCCACTTCGAACAATGTGCGGAGTCCTTGATTTCCAAACCAGCACAATGGACCAAGTTATTGATCGGGTTTTAGAAATGGACAAGACTAGCCCCTTCTTGTCGATGGGGATGTTACACCGGGCACTCCCAAAGGAGGAAGACCTGAGGTTCCGACAGGCCTTACAATGTACAACATGCCTAAATTCGGGGCACTCAACAGTGGACTGCACCCTGCGGACACAATGTGTGATCTGCAACTCTCGAGCCCATACAACGGACCGATGCGAATATAACCTGTTAAATCGGCAGGCAGCACCGGTTCGACACATAGAACCGCGCAATCAGAACCCGGACGAGGATCGATTCCGGAGAGACAACCGCTACCAACGCGAACGCGGTAACAGATACGCTGATAGAAGACGCGACAACTATGACCGAGAGGAGAGACGCGGAGATAGCTACCCCCGGGACCGGTACGACAGAGACGAATCCCCGGAAGACGACCGACGCAGAGAAGAGAGGCGACAAGGATACACTGATAGAAGACGCGACAACTATGACCGAGAGGAGAGACGCAAAGATAGCTACCCCCGGGACCGGCACGACCGAGACGAATCCCCGGAATACGACCGACGCGGAGAAGAGAGGCGACAAGGGAACCGAAATTTCCGACGGAATCAGAAGCGTGGATTTTTCCGAAGAGAGGAACGTCGGGGGGCAGCAAGGAATGACAACCCGGTATCGGTACCGGATAACCGAAAAACCGAAGACGACCGCCGGAGCATACCCACCCTCCAAACCGGGGACAAAGGAGAAACGAGTAACAGTCACAAGGTTTACTGTTATTACTGCCGCAAGGAAGGCCACTATAGTAACCAATGCCCAAGCAAAAGCTATGACAAGCAGCCGGAAGTCAACATGGTTACAGCCGAAATAACAGAAGTACAGCAGGTCACAACCCGGTCAAAGGGAAAGACCGCCGAGTGGGAAGCCAAGGAGGCAATCAGAAAACAAGCGACACAATGGATCAAGGAGGCCAATGAACAGAATGCGGCAGAAGTAAGAGACCAAAATATGCCAAAAGACGAAGAAATCATACAGCCAGGAGAAAACCCGACGTGGCAAGCGCTACAGGACTGTCAAATCGTGCTGCCGTTAGCACGACTACTACAGTTAGTGCCACGATTTACGGCAGACCTACAGGCATCCGTCAGCAAACCGAAGCCGACGCCAGCACCGGTATTCTTCTCCAACCCGGAGGAAGGACCAATGGTGGTCGATACAAGTAGCCCGGCGATCACGGCAATCGTGAAAGGAAAGGAAATTGCTGGAACGATTATTGACGGAGGCTCCGGGGTAAATGTCATCAGCCAATAGACATGCAACGACCTGGGCATCCGGGAATGGGAACCATGCCCCTTCTGGTTACGCATGGCGGATACTAGCTCAGTCCGACCGACCGGGCTTATCCGGGATTTGGAAATAACGATCGGAGGCCACGTATTCCGGATATCGGCCGTGGTGCTGCAGCTGAATGTACAAGGCGCGTACCCCCTACTGCTAGGACGACCATGGCTGCGAACGGCGCATATCAAGCAGAACTGGCAAAAGAACATGATCACATTCCAGCGAGGGAAAACAAAGGTACGAGTAACGACGCAACCACGGGTGATCACCAGTAAGGAAGCAACTCCATTGTATGCGGAAAGCATTAACATGTTGGAGGGATTACCGGACGAGGAAGTCGAGCGGTACCTCGAGGAACACCCACAATCGTCCCACTATTTGAGGTGGATATCACGGCGGCAGTAGAACCGTACATTACGACGCCGGAAGAACCAGACCAAGCGGCGATCCGGGAACTGCGACAAGCGCAGGAATCCCTAGAGAGGGAAATGACGATATCCCAGAGGGTAAAAGCATCCCAACTCGAGGAGGTGGACCTCGGCACAGCAGACAAGCCCCGACCGATAAATGTTGCAAAGGAATTGCCGAAGGAAGAAAAGAAGGCAATGGTAGCATTATTAACAGACTTCAAGGATGTGTTCGCGTGGTCGTACGAAGACATGCGAGGGCTGGACCCCCAGCTCTATCAGCACCAAATTCACCTAAGTACGGACGCGAAACCGATTGCTCAACGCAGGTACCGGATGAATCCGAATTATGCGGCAAAGGTGAAGGAGGAAATTGATAAGCTCCTCCGGGTCGGATTTATCCGACCGGTCAAGCAAGCAACCTGGCTGAGTCCGATAGTGGTGGTCCCGAAAAAGAACGGCAAAATCCGGGTATGCGTGGACTACCGAAAACTAAATGCCACAACAGTGACCGATGCGTTTCCACTACCATTTACGGACGGGGTGTTAGATGCAGTAGCCGGCCACGAAGTTTACAGCTTCCTGGATGGATTTAGCGGCTACAACCAAATACGAATGAACCCGGCCGACCAGGAGAAGACAGCGTTCGTGACGGAATGGGGAGTGTTCGTCGCGGTCGTGATGATGTTCGGACTAAAGACGGATCCAGCGACCTTTCAAAGGATAATAATGGAAATTTTCGGGGAATATATCCCCGGTTTTATGCAGGTATTCCTTGACGATTTCGCGGTCTACAGCCGGCACGGAGAGCATCTCGATCACCTCCGGCTGTGCTTGGAGAAGTGCCGCGAGTACCGATTGAGCCTGAACCCGGCCAAGTGCGTCTTTGGAGTGGCAACCGGCAACTTGTTAGGGCACGTGGTGAGTAAGGAAGGAATCGCGGTAGATCCGGATAAAGTCAAGGCGATTCTCGAGGCACCAGCACCAAGTAACGCAAAGGCTTTAAGCCGGTTCCTGGGCCAAATAAGTGTTACCCCGTACGAGCTGTACGGAGAGTCAAGTGTGATGAGTGAGGGTCGAATATTATCATGATGATGTTGTATATGTGTAGGGAACATAAATGTAATTGTGAGTCGATATGTATGTGAACACATGCACACGTGTGTGCATGTGGAGGGATACGATGAGGTGTGAGTGAGTGTCCAATATGAATGCTCTAGGGGGCTTACACCCCTTTGTATCTACCCCCTCTTGTATTATTTAACCCCTTTATGGGGAATGAATGAATGAATGAACATTTCTCTCTCTCTCTCTTTGTCATCTCTCTCTCTCTCTCCCCCTCAACGTTGAACCCCCTTGGGAGGGGGGTGGAGCCATTCTAGGCACCACCCCCCACCCCGCAATGCTTCCCAATGCTTGTCTTGAATCTTCATGATCTCTCACCATCATACCATTCATCATCTCCACTATTACAACATGTCTATCTTCGTCATCAATCATCATCCTTCTCATTCTCATTAACCCTAACCCTAAAAAACCTACAACACCTTTTGGCGACCACTAAGGCGACCCCCCTTTGGAAACGGAGTCGAAGAATGATACGCGGATGTGCAAGCCATAGCAACTAAGTGCAAGAAATGGCGAAACGCGAAAATGACAATGAAGATGTTGGAGGAAGTTTATGGAGGAATGCATGAATGACAACAATGTTTGTGCGAGGTTGCGATTAATGTCCATGTGTGTGTTTCCGAAAGTGGTTAGCGACAATGTGCGTGTTCTCAAAAGTGTGGTGCAAGATGCACGGCTGGACAAACAGCAACACAGAGGGAACCGGTGCCAGCACAACCGGAAAGACAAGCCCACCAGGAGACTGCGAAGAAAGTCGCAGTGTGTGGAGCGGATACCGGCAGGATGTGCTGAGAATGCACGGGCAATGGTTCCAGAAGAAGAAACGCGCAGACAGTCGGAACCGGAATCGGAACCAGAACCCAAGTCGGTTAACACCGAAGGGTCAAAGAAGACGGAGATGGAGATGCAGACACAAACCACACATCGACTACCAGAGAAACCAACAACACCGGAAGGACACGGCCAGTCAAACAAACACAGCCAGAAAGACGAAGAACCGGACCAGATCAGACAAACGGTCAGACGAAATGCGCGGTCGACAGACAACAACAGAGGCGACTGGCAAACCCAGACGGAGACAAAGACATCGACACGACGTAGCCAGAAACGGAGAAGTCAGACGAGACAACGTGATGCAGAAAGTCACTGACGGGAGCCGGAAAACCACAAGGGAGCCGGAGACACACACGCGGACTCGACTCGACGAAAACCAATAGAGATGGTGATGGAGTCCGCAATGGAGTGGTAGCTTGACAGTGGCCGAGGTATAGACGGAAAAGACCGGAGAGGCCGGCAAGCAGCGGCCAAACCGAGGGTCGAACAGTGGAAAGAGACCGTTGGACAAGGGCAAATGAAGAGAGAGACACCTACGGAGATGGTTGGAAGCAACCGAAGGACCGACCAGAAGGGCCGGAAAGGCAAAAGAAGGATGGCTGAATACCGACCGGTGCGATAGTGGCGGCTAAACAATGAACGACCGGATCAGAGATGATGCTGAAACGAAGGGACGAACAGACACATGACAACGAGTGGAACCGATGGCCAGATGGGTCGAACAACAGGTAGCCGATAAAACAGTCAGAGACAGCCAGACGTGGACAACAGAAAGTGCTGGAGACAGAGACGGCAACCTATGAACAGGTACCGGATAGCGCCAGACAAAGGTGACGATGGTCGGAATGGAGGCGGCCGGAATGGCCGGACAACGGCCGGAATAGCTGAACAGTCATCAAAGTGGCCGAACCTGCGACGGCCAGACAACCAACAACCGAGTAGTGGCTGAATAAGTGGTGACCAATAGAGATGGAAAGATGGAGAAATGGTGAGCGAAGGCCGGAAAGATAGTGATGGCCGCACGGGCCAGATGGACAGGCGCCAGACAGGGAAGATAGAGAAGCATGTGCCGCCGGATAAGAGCGGAATAGCGGTCAACAACACCCAGAATAGCGACACTAATAGAGATGGAGGAGAGGCCAAAAAAGCGCTGGCCGGAGAGCAACCGAAGAGCAGTCGTAGTGTTCGAAGGGCGCCGGAACAAAGGCGGCTGGACCGAGCGACGACTGAAACAGTCGTGGTCAGACAAGCGTCCGAACAGAGGCGGCTGGTCACAAAGCGATGGTGACAGAAACAGAGACATGAAATGGACAACTGAATAGGGATGAATGGAAACCCTAGCCACACCGACGGAGAGCAATGGAGAAGAAAAAGGAACAAAGATATAGAGAAGGAAGCAAAAAATTAGAAGAAACGAAGCAGGGAAACAACAAGAAGCAAATGCAGAAGAAGAAAAACAAGACAGAGAAAATCATGAAGAAGAGAAGAAGGGGAGAAGAGAAAATGGGAAGGCAGAACAAGACAAATACTGAAGAGGAACAGAAGAAGACATGCAGAAGAAAACAAGAAGAAGAAGCAAATGAAGAAGAAGAAGAGAGGAGAGAAAGGAAGAGAACAGAGAAGCGGGAACCAAAAGCAGAAAGAAAGAGGAAGACGAGGAAGTTAGAGCTGAGACAAACGGCTAAGAAGGAACGGCATGAACGACATAGAGCATAAGAAGAAACAGGAGAGAAAAAATATAAAGACAGAAAGCAGAAAAAGCAGAAAGCAAACAGAAAAAAGAGAGGGAAAAAAACAAATTGAGGGCATCAAACATAGATTTAAAAAACATGAGGGTACATGATAAAATTGTTTTTTTTTAAACTAAAGGGTACCTACAAAATTTCGATAACTCATCAACCTAAAAGAAATGGATGTGATCCACACACAACTAACAAAATCAACAAAAGGAAGATACACATACACACAACATTTTTGGACCCATGACGAAGTTCGTAAGTCGACAGAACGAGAATGTTCGTGTCACGGAAGATTTGCTGTCCAACAAAGATGGTCGAGTCAAGCACTCCGATTGAGGGAGTCGATCGTTGAAAGGACCGATGGAAGTTCCGGTCGAAGAAATATCATCATCAAGGCATGTGGGATCGACGTGCAAGGCACTTTCCCACGGGCGTGCCATATTGTGTTACCCCGTACGAGCTGTACGGAGAGTCAAGTGTGATGAGTGAGGGTCGAATATTATCATGATGATGTTGTATATGTGTAGGGAACATAAATGTAATTGTGAGTCGATATGTATGTGAACACATGCACACGTGTGTGCATGTGGAGGGATACGATGAGGTGTGAGTGAGTGTCTAATATGAATGCTCTAGGGGGCTTACACCCCTTTGTATCTACCCCCTCTTGTATTATTTAACCCCTTTATGGGGAATGAATGAATGAATGAACATTTCTCTCTCTCTCTCTCTCTTTGTCATCTCTCTCTCTCTCTCCCCCTCAACGTTGAACCCCCTTGGGAGGGGGGTGGAGCCATTCTAGGCACCACCCCCCACCCCGCAATGCTTCCCAATGCTTGTCTTGAATCTTCATGATCTCTCACCATCATACCATTCATCATCTCCACTATTACAACATGTCTATCTTCGTCATCAATCATCATCATTCTCATTCTCATTAACCCTAACCCTAAAAAACGTATAACAATAAGGTGGCATAGCCGGATGATACGGCACCTCGCAGACTTCGCTACACCGTTACATACCGCCGTACATAGGGTACCCTTCCTATGGGCGGAGACGGAGGAGGAATCCTACAAAGCGTTGAAGGTTATGCTGTCGCAAGCTCCGGTGGTGCAACCGCCGGATTGGAGTAAAAGCTTTCACGTCTTCGTCGACGCGTCGGACGTAGCAATCGGCAGCGTTCTGATGCAACTCACGGAGCCGAAATGGTACCGACCGGTGTACTACGCAAGCCGGAAACTCTCAAAAGCCGAACGGAATTACTCTACGACGGAACGTGAGGCATTGGGAATGGTGTATAGTGTCACAAAGTACAGGCACTATCTGCTCGGAAGGAAGTTTTCCTTCCATGTCGACCATTCGGCACTACTCTACCTGGTCTCGAAGGCATCCCTGACGGGAAAAATTGCACGGTGGACACTACTGCTACAGGAATTTGAATTCGACATTTTCCACCGACCCGGGGTGCAGCATGCGGTAGCGGACTATCTAAGCAGACTCGAATCCGGAGAAGCAGGGGATGGCGTCCAGGATGAGTTTCCCAACGCCGAATTGTTCCGGATCACGACGAAACCGGCAACGGATACAACGGTAGCCGATGAAAACATTGCTTCCCGAGCTGTCAGGCTTCACAAATTTGGGCCTTCCAACCACTAAATGTCAGCAATCTAAAGACAACCTATTTCGATTGCAAGTCTTAAAGCCTCTGATAGTTGACATGGGCGATCCGCTTGTGCCACAAGTCGATATCCAACTCAACTTTTTTTCCTTTTGCGAACAAGGTGGTGCCTACATCATTGGTGTCTAGGATGAACATCCTCCTGTCCTGACCCCTTGCGCGATGATCTGGCCCTCTTCCTCAATGAAGCACCTGAGGTGTGTAAACCGCACCTGCATCCCCTAGTCGATGATCTGCCCGATCGACACCAGCTTTTTTGTGATTGTCGGAACATGAAGCATGTTCATAAGCTTCCCTTGTTTTACGACATGACTCAAGGGGACTTCGCCGACATGCACTATTGGGTGAGGAGTGTCATGTCCGGTTTCAAAAACTCTTGGTTGCTCTGGTTTTTCCAGATATGAGAACCACTCTTCGTGGCTCGTGATATGGTTAGACGCTCCAGAGTCAACGTACCACACTTCCTCTGATCCAAAAGTAGTCTTCTTCATCGAGTTCACCTTGTGTTTCATCACAAAGGCTAGCCCTTTTCCAGTCTTACTGGTTCTGGATCCTTTCGATACTTCTGTGTAGTGCAAGTTTTGGCAATTCCCTTGTATGGCCTTACCGTATCCAGACTTATCCGAATCGGCGCACTTCTTCCTGGACTCGCTTTCCCGATGGCCCTTTTTGCCACAATACTAGCATTCCATGTCGATTTTCGATTGCCGGTTTCCGGTGCCACCCTGACTCCCCCTGCTTGTGGACGGTCCGGAACTGCACTCGCCACTATATTCATGCCTTCGATTCTGCTCTTGCTGGTCGCCGCTATTGTGTGCCGATCGACCTCGTCCTGCACGTCCATGGGGTCAATCCGCCTCCGAGTACAACATCCGATTGTCTGGTTGAGTGATCCTTGACCCACTCGCGTGGTTTTCTTCGACCATGAGCATCGATTGTTGGTCGAAGAAGGACGATGGTTTCTCCCGGGTTCAAACTGCCGTATGGAGCCCATACTTTTGTGCTAGAACATTGAAGCAGATTTGAACCATCTCTTCTTCATTTGTTGTCACGTTGGTGGAACCGAGCAAGTCACAGATCTCCTTTATCTTGGTGGTGTAGTCCGTGACCGACATGTCTCGTTGCCGGATACTGTTGAGCTCTTGCCAAAGCGGCAACTTCCGAACCGTGGTACTTGTGGTGAAAATCTTCCAAAGATTTTCCCAACCCTCTTTCGGCCTTTTTGCATCCCTGATGTAGTCAAGCATCTGGTCGTGCACATAGGACACGAGGTAGTACAATACTCTACTCTCTCCTTGTTCCCATACCATGAAGTCCTTATGTGCCGAATCCAGCGCTGCTATATTCGCTCCTTCCACGTAGCTCCAGAGATGACAGATTGCAACTCCTCTAGACAGAAACATGAAGCTTCGCCCCGAATCAGGAACAGTGTGAGACCCGACACGGCTCCAATAGATTGTCGGAAGCCTAATAAACTTGGTCATCAATGTGCTTTGTCGATAGACCTACAACACCTCGACATGCCAAACTTGAGGGGGAGTGAGAATGAGAGGGAGGAGAGAGATGAAGTCCGAAAAACCAAATCGGATGAAGAATTCGATTTTGGGACGGCTGAAGAAGTGGAGGAAAAATGCAAGGGGAGTGGTGAAGGGAACGAGTCAGAGTCGGAGCCAACCGAACATTGGGGAGACCAAGGTAAGAAAGGCAAGGTAGGCGGCAGAGTCAAGAATGACAGAGCCGGCCAGAAGAAGAAGGCCAAAACCAGGACATGGGAAGATGTGCTCAAAAGCTAGAAGGAAGGTAAATTGAAGACAAATGATTCAATCGCATGAAGGTCAAGCGGACAAGGAGGCATCCGAAGCCGATACCGATACGGAAGAGTCGACGGGTCGAGGGGCACCAATGCTGCAACAATGAGGAAGCTGAGAAGGGCTTGAAGAGCAGACGTACTCAATGTAGGGGTGGAGGAGTGCGAAACCGAATGTGTCGTGGAACGCGGGACCGAACCAGACGAAGAGCACGAGCTAGGAGTGAGAATTCGAGAAGGAGCTGAATGTAGGGATTGGCTGAAGTTGACACAAGGAGCCGACCTCGAGTTGAGCTTGAGGGGGAGTATTGAGCGAGCAAGCTCAACATGGGTCAGGTCGGCTGGATAAGTCAATAGGTCAGACAAGAATCGATCCGGTTGGCTAGGCCCACTTAGGTTGATAAGCCTAAGCTCCCAACCGGGTGCCGAATCAACTAAAGAAGCCGTATACCGAACCCGGATGATGTACCAGATGTTGGATCCGGTGGAGCGGTTGTGGAGCCAATTCGAAACGTCATACGTGCCGATTAGACTTATTCTAGTAAATAGGTCTAATATAGGAAGTTAGTGTCAAAGGCTCTTTTAAGAGTATTGAAGTACTTGTCAGTAGTTTTGTCAGTCTTTTTGAGGACTTGTATAAATAATGCTCACTTAGCACATTGTATGTATTGAGTTCTAAGCATTTTGTAATTGAATTTTTTGTTGTCTGCTCTCACTCAGTCACTTTTCTCTCTCCCAGATTCTCTGTGTTTACCTAATTGTAGTACTTCCGGATAACTTACCGTGTACTCTGTGTCTTCTCCATACACTTCCATGTGTAAATCTTTTTACACCCTTGATCGTCCATAATGGATTTGAACTTCCAGTACCATTGTCGGAGCGCTTGCTTTAGTCTGTACAGACTCTTCTTCTACTGGTATACCAAGCTCTCTTTTCCCTTCTCCACGAATCCTTCTGGTTGTTGCATATAGATTTCTTCCTCTAGGTCTCCATGTAGGAAGGTCTTCTTGACATCCAACTGTTCCACTTCAAGGTCCACATTGGCCGCAATGCTCAGCACTTTTCGGATGGATGTCATCTTCACTACCAGGGCAAATATTTTTTCAAAATCCACACTCTCGGTTGTGGGTATCCCTCTTTGCTTCCTCGAATTTTCCTAGCTCCCCCCCATCAATTAACAATACATACTCTCTATCTAGAAATTTCTGGGGGGGCCTTCTGTTCCTCAGAGGGTATCTTCTGCCTCCATTTGAAGCAGTCAGGTCTTGTTTGACCTCTTCAGGTGGCTCTTCATCCAAATCGGATTAGGATCCTTGTTCAACTAGCTGTCTTCTTCTAATCATCTATCCTTGTGTGTCTATCGATAATCTTGCCTCGCCTAACCCCACTATTCCTTCGCCAACTTTTGACTTTCCCGACAATCTACTCGGTCGATTGGTTCGTATCCGACTTTGGTCGAATTGTCTGATGTACGATTCAGTCGACTATCGACTCAACTTGAATAAGTTGAGCAGGTTTTTGTTGTAGTAGCCAGAAACCTATAGTTGGTTGATTGGGAGGTCGACCCAGTATTCTTCAACTCCCAGTCAGAAATCGTCTTTTCTTCCATAAAGATGATATCTCGGCTCCAAATCACCTTCTTGTTGACTACGTCCCATAGTCGATAGCTGAATTCGTCTTCACAGTAGCCGAGAAATAGACACGGTCAGCTCTTGGGATCAAGTTCCCCCTTTGGTCCTTAGCTACATGCACATAGGCTAAGCAACGGAACACCTTTAGATACATGTATGACCCCTCATTGTCGGACCACACTTTCTATGGTACACTACCTTCTAAGGGCAACGAGGGAGACTTATTTATAATGTAAACAACCATCATCAACGCCTCGGCCCAATATATCTTTGGCAACGTTGCATGTGACAGCATACATCAAACTCTTTCCATGGTAGTCTAGTTCATTCTCTCGACTAGCCCGTTTAACTTCAGCATCTTCCACACTATGCACTCCAGCCGGATACCTTGAGATCGGCAGTATTCTTCGAACTGCCCTAAATACTCTCCTTTGTTGTCTGTTTGAACAACTTTCAACTTTTGTCCAAATTCCCTTTCTGTCCGGGCCTAAAACTCCTTAAATACGCACACCAATTGATCCATTGTCTTCAGCATGTAGGCCCACGACTTACGACTGTAATCAACAATGAAGGTTACAAAGTACTATCCACTAGAATGAGATCTTGCATCCACATAGGACACATCAGTGTGAACAAGTTCCAAAACAGTTTTCCTCCGAATCAGAGGCCTTGGTCGAAAGGCGGCCCTATTTTGTTTGTCGGCCAAGCACTTAGTGCATTTGTCCAGATGCACGCTTTTCATCTCCAGTAGGAGTTCTCTTTCAGCTACCATATGCGTGCCCTTTTGATTCATGTGGCATAGACTCTTACGCCATAGCTCGACGACGGTGTTGGCGCCACATTTACCTGGCTTTTACATAGTTGTGCATGCAATACATATAATGTATTTTGCTTCTTGGACCGAGCCACAATCAGGCTCCCTCTGTAGAAGTTCCAACTTCTGTTTCGAAAACTACCACAATAGCCTTCGTCGTCGAGTCATCCGGATGATATTAGATTCAGTCTAATATCTAGTACGTGGCGTACGCCCTTGAGTACCATTCTGCAACATGTCAATGTCAGCAAGCATACATTGCCGATTCCCACAATCCTGCATGCACCGTCATTCCCCATCTTTACATAGCCGTAGTCACCAGTTGTATACGATGAGAAGCACCGTCTATTGGGGGTCAAGTGAAATGAAGCCCTGGAGTCGACCACCCATGTCGATTCTTCGCTGACAAGATTTATCTTGTTTTGCTCACTGATGAGCAGCTCCTCCTCCTCACATGTGGCGATCACTGAGATGCCCTTTCTCTCCGTATTCTTCTTTGGTTCATCACCTTCAGCTCCCCCTTTGTCCTTCTAGTAGTGCCAACAGTTCTTTTGGAAGTGCCTCGACTTCCCACAATAGAACCATGTGAGCCTTCCCCTTGACTTCGACTTCGTTCCAGACTTGTCCCGATTTTGTGGACTTCTCTGTAGACCTTGTCCTCTATCCGAGTCACCTTCTGTGACTAGGGCCTTCGGTTCGGAAATGGACTGTTTGTCCTTCTGGTGAGCTTCCTCATTCAACAAGCTCAACTTCACCATCTCCAGGGATTGTTGCTTCCATTCTGGTCCGGCGTTACCGAATGTAACCACTAGCGTCTCCCAGCTATCCCGAAGGGATCCTAATAGTAACAATGCCAATACCTCATCAGCTAAAGGTACTTCCAGAGAGGTGGTTTGATTGATGAGTCCTTGGACGGCATTCAGGTGCTCCGCCATGCTTGAGCTATCCTGATATCTCAATCTCATGAACTTTCTAAAGATGGAGACTCTATTATCGACGTTCTTGTTCTTAAACATGAACCCGATCTTCTTCTATAGGATATCAACCTTTGTCTCTTCATTGAATTTGTTATATAAATGCATGTTTATAAAACACCTTATATATGTTGTTGTCTTTAGATGCATGACTTCCAAAGTCGATGCATCTATCTTGTCTTGTTTTTCATCTCCAAACCGCACCAACAGCCAGAGGTCAATCTCACGATCTTTCTGAAGATGGAGACTCTATTAACGGTGTTCTTGTTCTCAAACATGAACCCGATCTTCTTCCAGAGGACATCAACCTTTGTCTCTTCATTGAAGTTGTTATATAGACTCATATCTATAAAACACCTTATATATGTTGTTGTCTTCATATGCATGACTTCCTAGGTCGATGCATCTATCTTTTCTGGTTTTTCATCTCCAAACTGCACCGGCAGCCAGAGGTTGTTGTTGGGGTGGGGGCTGAAGCCTAGAATGGCTTCACCCCCCTCCCAAGGGGGTTAAGTTAGAGAGAGCTAGAGAGAAAGACAAATACACAAACACACCAAAATGAGAGGGAAAAATGCCTATCCATTACATGCCCCATAAGGGGTTTATATAATACAAAATGTAACCATAAATAATGACCATTACAAAAGAGACCGTTACACTCTTGTCACATGCACATAATTGTGCATGTGCTCACACATACTCATCTTCACACTCATATACATTACACATACCGAACAACCCCTTCAATGTGTTTTACCCTTATACCGCCCCGTACAACTCCTACAGGTAACACATGGCACGCCTGTAGGACAGTGCATCGCACAGTGAACCCACTCGCCATGGCAACTATTTAACAATCGGAACTCCATCGGTTGTCTCAATGGTCGGAAATCCGTCGACCGGATCATAGCTCTACGATCAATAACTTCAATCAGAGCATTGCTTGACGCGAACCTTCTCGTTCGGTCAGCATGTCGCTCAATTGGATCACACACCAATTGGCTCCTTCATTGTGGCATGGGCCTTTCATGATTCTATTACATGTATGTGTATTTTTCGGTTTCGTCATGTGAATTGAGCTTTGTATATTTTTACCCTTCTTGGTCTCTAAAGTTTTTACCCTCAATTTTTTTTGAATTTTATTTTATGCCCTTGAGTTCTCAAAATTTCCTCTTCTGCCCTCGAGCCTCTAAAATCTGATGGTATGCCCTCGAATTATTGAAAATTTCCTCTCTGCCCTTACGTTTCTGAAATTGTGTAGAATGCCCTTCTATTTCTTCATTTTTTTTATTTTTTCATTTTTTCCCCTCTTCTTCTTCTTCTTCTTTTTTCATTTTCTCTGCGTACCTTCTCTGCGTATGTTTTCTCTTTCTTCTCTGCGTCGGTCTTCTTCTATCTATCTTTTGTTCCCCTTCCTTTCCCCTGCTCCCCCGTTTCGATCTTGTTCACCCACCTCTTTTCCTTTTTCTTCTTCTGTTTTCTGTGCATCCTTCTATCTTCCACGTATCTTCTCATTTCTTCCTTTCCCTCTTCTTGGTTCTTCTTCTTCCATTGGCCGTCTTTGGCCCGTCTCCATCTATCTGTGCGTCCGCCTCTATTGCCCTGTTGTCCGCTGTCCAACCGGCTGGCCAGCTCTGTCCGTGGCCATCTATTGGCAACCGTTCGGCTGCATCTCGGCCACGCTCGGTTTCTCAGCCATGTCTTGGTCGTGCGCCTCGGAAACACGTCTTGGCCATACTCTAGGCCGCGCGCCTCAGCCGTATTCTGGGCCGTGCATCTCGGCCGTATTCTGGGCCATGCGTCTCGGCCACGCATCTCAGTCGTATTCTGGGCCGCGCATCCCGGCCACGCGTCTCGGCGTATTCTAGGCTACGCATCTCGGCCATATTCTTGGTTCCGGCTATGCTTTTCGCCGCGTCTCTCGGCCGTCGTTTTCCGGCCATCTCTTAGCCATACTCTCAACCGCGTCTTGGCCGTCCTCTCGGCCATGATCATTCTCAACCGTTGCCATCGGCCGGCTGTCACCGTTCGTCGGTCGTCGGAGTCTTTTGACTGTCCTTCGGGGTCGATTGTCCTTCGGCTATCTCCACGGTCGTTGGCAGTCCCTCTCCGTGGCTGTGTCTACGGTTGTCCGTCTGCCGGCCTTCAGACGTTTGTCCGACCGTCGTCCGTCCGCTGACTATCTTCGTCCGTTCGATCGATCGTCCGACCGTCTGTTGGGGCTGTAGGATAGTCTGTAAAGAAGCGCCTCCTCCTTTAGAGTTAGGGTAGATCCTTTTCACTCAAGACATAGCACACTAGACAACACAACCTCAAGCCGTACATTCACTAGCATTCTTGGTCCTGCTAGGCTCCTTGAATACATTAGTAAAAATCTTGGTAATTTGTAAGAATCTGTAATGCTCTTGCATCAGAATGGCCATCAATCTTGTACTTGTATTTGAACTTAGGGATCATCAAATAGAAATTCTTCACAGTCCCTTGCACTTAAGGATTAGTCGAAAGCATGATTCATCATCACTTTCGACTGACCTTTCTTGACAGCAACCACACATACTTGCATAACAACGTCTCCTACATCTATAAAAATAACATCTATAAAAATAACATTGATGGGATGACTGTTGCAGAGCAAGTGACTAGAGCTTCGCAATGGAACAAGAAGGGGAGGCTAGCTAAGGTTCAACAATACCACGAGGGGATCAACTAGGGACAGAAGATCATGGATTAGGGGTTTTGTCACAAAAGGAAAACGTTAGAGAAGGATCTAACTATGTGTCTAGCTTTTAGGATTAGGGTTTTCTGCAGTACTGAATGATGAATGAGAAGGGTAAATAGGGGGATGGGGCAAAGAGTTGGGAAGAAAGAGATTGAGTGGGGAGTGATGATACAGGCCATAGCCGTGAAGAGCTTGAGATTAAAAAACGTTCAGGTCCATCTTTGTCAGACCAAAGGTCTAAAGCCCCTTCTTTTTGGGACCTTGCAGCAACTTGTAGAGACATAGTTGGGAGGCCTAACTGTGGACAAATTTTGCCATGGCATCTCTAGAACAGGGAACCGCCATGGAGCTCAACTCTTCTTCTTGCTTCCTAAACATGCTTTCTCTCAGCTTCCTTGATCTGTTTAGCTTTCTTTAGCTACATACACTTCCTTACTTGCTTGAAATCAATGGCGCCCAAACTTGAGTTGTATGTTTCTCAACACACACATACACACATAGAGATGCAGAGAGGGAGAGAGAGACAGAGAGACGTTAGTTGGAGAGGGAGAGCAAGGGAGGGAAACATGACTTCTTTTCAAGGGAGGGTCATCCTTTCGAGCGTGCCAAAAGTGTTGTTGGGGTGGTCACCCCCCTCTCAAGGGGTTAAGTTAGAGAGAGAGCTAGAGAGAAAGACAAATACACAAAGACACCAAAATGAGAGGGAAAATTGCCTATCCATTACATGTCCCATAAGGGGTTTATATAATACAAAATGTAACTGTAAATAATGACCGTTACAAAAGAGATCGTTACACTCTTGTCACATTTACATAGTTGTGCATGTGCTCACACATACTCATCTTCACACTCATATACATTACACATACCGAACAACCCCTTCAACGTGTTTTACCCTTATACCGCCCCGTACAACTCCTACGGGTAACAGAGGTCTCTGCATACCAACATATCTCTTATCTTCGACTTCTAGACTGAATAGTTGGAGTTGATTAGCTTGAACAATGCTTTGAGATGTTCATCCATCGCTCTAATACCAATTTCAAGTGGATAATAGCCGGCCACAACCGGTTGACACATGCAAATGAGAGACACAACAACCAAGACAACAAACAAGAACAAAGCACAAAGACAAGAGAGCTAGAATATTTTATGTGGAAAACCATGGTTGTCCACAAACTCTAAACTATACCACTAGTATAAGAAAGGGAATACACAAGACACTCTAAGCCGACGACCTTGAGCTCCTCTTCGTCTAACGGTTACAATAGAGTTTCACTCAACACACACTCACTCTCTGTCCACTACAATTCATATCACACACAGAATTATTTGCCCTAGGTGTATTTATACTCATACACACTATGGGCTATTTACAAATATGGCCCACTCCGAATCCATCTGATCGAGCTCTCCGTTGCTCTTCATCCGATTTGGTGTGCTCTTCCTATCTAGAGGGACATGTTTCCCAACACTTTTTGGCTACATGTTAGCTATAATAGTGTTTCTATTCCCATGCTTTTCACCCACATAGACTTTATACATAGTTGCATGTGCACTCACACTCAAAAATATCCACAAGCGCACACACATGTAACTTCATGCTCACATTTATGGCAAATGCATACAAACATATGAACACATATGTACTCATTTCATTAGTTCAATTTCACATGGACACATCAACTCGTAAACCACCTTCAAACATACTCACATTGTGACTCACATAATCCCTATTATAAACTTTATTCGACACACATAGTGCATCTTTACAATATTACTATGTATGTGAATTGAAGTAAGAAGCTCTATTTAAAGAAGACCAAAAGACTCTCATCTCATATGCTAACTTCCAAAACCTTTCACAGAAAAGCCATTTCCTTGGGTTTGGGTTCACATTGGCCTTGGCTCAACATTTCACACACATATATGAATGAATTCTCATAGGAACATATTGAAAATATATTCTACATTTTTAGAACTATCAATTTTATGTTAATAAAAAATGCTCCTTTTTTTCACAAAACAATTTAGCCAACTTTGAAGAATAATCATGATTCTACAAATCAATTTCCTCCTTCATTTTCTTTTTTTCTTCAATTTGTTGGAACATGCCTATCGATCTATCTTCACCACCAAAGTCCTAGTATTGTCACTAAGAGTATTTGAACAATTTTACCATAGGGCCCCTCAAATGAATGTGCATATTGTCTGTCACTAAGATTTAGTAAAAGTGTGTAAACACGTGGCAAGATCCAACTTGTTCTAATTAGTATGTATTCAACATATTATAACGTATTTACGTATTTACCACATTATACCTTTAGATGTTACATATCGGAAGTATTAATAAAAACAATGTAGAATACATTTTAAATGCTTAGCTACTTATCAATAGCCCGCTTGGTTGACTACAATCAACAATCAACTAATGTCTGGACACAACAATCTTGTATACAAATATATGATTCAATATATCAAAATTTTTTACTACACCATCTATGCTTTCCACTTTCCCATTGTATTTTTCGTAGAGTAGTTCTTGTTTTAATCCACTATCTTAAGCTCCCTTAAGATGTTTTTCAAAGCGTAAATGGTAAAGTATATGCTCATATTTTACTTTCTTTTTATTGATCTATTACACTTTCAATTTCTTTCCTACTATGTAGTACATATTAGATGTTGAGCTTTACAACAAATTTCCCAATTGCAACATAACCTAGATGTTCGTGGAGATTGCTTCATAATTGTAATAGTGGCATTCACTAACAAGTTGAAAAAAACTAGTAATTTATCATATTTCCAATTGTGTACATGTAAGACCGGCATAATAGTGCCAAAAAGTCCCAAAGATTGGTTGTTTCTTGATTTTCAAGGTGCCATACATCTCTTTTAATGTGGCATTGTGGCTCCCTAATTTCATGGCCAACGTTGAATTGTTGCAATAATGTTATTAAACATTGTTGCAAAAGAATGTCATTACTTGGTAGAAGGTCCTAAGCCATTAGTTTAGCTTGGAACATGAATTCCAATATATCCAAAACCCATAATAAAGAATGCCATTGATTGCAAGAACAAAAAGAGGTAGAAGTGATTGTGTCCATAGTTGAAGTCGTATAGCGCACAAAAAAGGATATAGGTACCAACTATAAGCTCTAGTATATGTGTCCTATCCAAATAGAATAATAAGGTTGAATCAAATGAGACCATGACCCAAAAAACATGCCAAAAATTGAAACAATAACCAAGAATTAGGGTACATTTAGACATATGTTTTTTATTCTTGAAAAACATGGCAATCTATGGTAAAAGTATTCTTGTAAAAGTATTCATTTTATTTATAATAAATAAATAATAAAATAGATGTAAAATCAGTTAATGAGTGATTGTTCTTTCTTTAGTGAATTAATTGATTTTTATTATGTAAATTTATTGCAAAGCGAATGGTTTTATAATATTCTTGGGGCCATTTCCTAATCTAGAATAATAGGGTTTAGGGTTTAGGGTCAATCTATGCTTGAAACATATGGTTTTTATTTTTATAATCTAAACATATCATATATGTATGTAATAAATTTGAGATTGTAATTTGTTAATTAGCCCTTAATGAGCTAGCTATACCATGATGATTGAATGGAATGGACCACTTCTACTTTATATATAACAAAAAATAAATATAATTCGAAAACACAAGCAAACCTCCATACAGGAGGACCCTTACCCTTCTCCAAACTTCCATAATGATTTTTCTTCGTTGGACTTTCCCGACCTCCTTCGAAAGGTATCTCCGAGCTTTTCGGTAACTATCCATTCATTCACACTGTGGAGGTTGAGAAGCCCAATGATGGTGGCTTTCATTCGATGCAATGACATGACATTTTCGAAGAGGATCCAAAACACAAGCAAGTGAAGAGATCTATAAAGGGAACAATAATAATGACTTTGCACATGAAAATGGCATTCATTTATACCCAAGTATGAGGAAAATAAATCAATCTTCATTCTTTTTCTAATTGTAGAGGTAGATGACATCATCATAGTTGTGGTGAAAGGCAGTTAACCAATGGAAAGTAAATCTTTCGGAGTAGTAGGGAAATGAAATGAAAGATGATAATGGAGGAACAAGAAGTAAACCTTAGATTTAGATTTGTAGGCAACGCCGAGTAGGTGGGTACATCATATCAATATGTATTGTGAATCAGAAAGTGGGCACAACATTTGGGGGTTCACTATCTATTACCTTTCATATATAGTATAGTTAGTGGCTTTAAAAGAAACATCCAACTTTTGATAATATGTATATGGAACATGTTTTCCTCTATTGATTGACAAGGATTCAAAACACAAATCCTCACTATACATATATCCCCAACATGCTAAAGCTATTTCGATTGTTGTGCCATGACCATCAAAATCTTATCTTCTACTTTGTGCCAGACTATTTCTTTATGGGGCAATGGTGGGCACCTTTGGTAGTTAGTGACTTCAATTAAAATGCCATCACTTTTGAGCGGAGGACTCAATGCGCAAATTTATATGTGTCATTTGCAATTAAAGCTATCTAAATTTTCATGGCATAAACTCCAAAATGTATTGAATACTGATCACTAGTCAAAATAGTGGCGTGCCCCAAACTGCTAGATTAGCATGGGGCACAAATGATTTGTTCCTTAATCATGTGGGAAATCATCGAGAGTGAGTGATGGAGCAAATCGATCCAATTATATGTCTTATGAAGGACCAATCCTCCTATTGCTACAGTGAATATTGTAAGTGTATCAAAGAACCAAAGTTTAGTTTATAGTTATTTGAAATGTATATTTGCCCATTTGTTTTTAACTACACCAACGGTTTCATAACCGCAAGAAATTCATGTGAAGATAGTAACGATTGAATATATAATAATGGATTAAGTGTGCTTAACCATATGCACCACCCTGGAAACAAAAAACAAAAGACAAATATGAAACCCCATCAATGTCGCATTCCACCAAACATGGTCATTATAGTATGTATGTATACCTTGGAGCGAAGATGAATATGGATTTGAATAATGAGAGTTTTGACCCACCAATAGATTCCTAGCAACATCTAGGAGATGTCATAATGAGAAAGAAATACTAGTCTTCTTTGTATGGCTCCACTTCTTAGTCTCCCAAACCATCATGTATTCCCACGTGTCATAGGTCCTTATGACTCTGCCCCATGTTCTAGGATTAGCTTTTGGAATTAGTTCCTAAGATTATTACCTCAAGGAGAACCAAAGCTCTATAAATGTTCTGATCCTAGCTATATATGGGATTGTATGTGTTACCCAAGAAGAAGTATGGTTTGAATGGTGTTACCCATAATACTATCCATTTTACCAAGGATATTGAAAAATCTATCTACACAAAGAAAAATTTAAAAGCATCTAGATACTTTTGTACTCCCTTCTATGGAGTTAGAGATCAACACAATCTTATCAACATATAGTAACATTGGCATAGCCATCCTTACCAAGTGTGGTCATAAAACCAACCAATCTCTTTTTCAAATTAGATACCTCATCTATGTAAAGAGCTAAGAGAGCAAGTGATAGTGGGAACCCTTGTTGCACCGTCATATTATTAACCATAACATCTAACACCCCCTTCGAAGCATGCGGGTTTAGGGTTTAGGCTTTGATTCATATAGTGCATTGATTTCACATAACACATCTGTGGTGATGCCAAATGCTTCTAGCTAATGCATGAACCAAGCACAATATAGTATCTAAGGCTTTTAAGAAATTCACAAAGTGACAATAGATTCACCTTTAACAGGTATTCTTTATTCAATAAGGGCTTATAGGATCCAAAGTTATCGTGAAACTATTTTAGGAACATGCTTCCTAGCTAAGCAATATCCATTATTTATTGCATGTGCATTCAAGTTTTACTCTAGGATCAAGCCAAGTGAAGGCCAATGGTAACTTCCCTATAGTTTCTTGGTACATTTTTATGTTTTAGCTCAAATATCTAGGAAACCTTCACGCATAGCTCTAATAGATATGTGAATGATTCATGACCAAGATTATATGGACATAGACAAAGTTCTCATTTTACAATCCATCATGATCTTGGGCCTTTTCAATTTGTAAATATCAATGGTGTTTTATTTTTGCATATTCTTGACAATTAGGAGGTGAGGCTAGTTGTGTGCTATATTGTCTCCTAATTCAAGAAAATCCATGGTCTTTTACTTTGTCCTTAGCAACAAACTATACACCTCTACGTCAAATTTTGTCAAATATGATCTTTTATTCCTCCCCATGCCGCCTCTATAGAAAATCCATGGCATGTTTTATTTGTGGTGTTCAAGTTGAGTTGACATGAGGTCTTCCTCTGAATATATTGTCTCCTTCTAGTAACCTTCTTTAAGATAGGAACATTCCTTGAACTTTGTTTCCATTCTCAACATTTTTTAGACTTTCCCTTTTAGCCCACTCAATATCATGTGCATAAAGTGCATGAGCTTTCATTTTGTCTTCTTCTTCCTTTAATGAAGCATTCATCACTTCTAGCTTCTTTAGGGGTCTATTGTTTTGTTTTTTTATTGAATACTTGACTCCCAAATTTGTTCAGCGCAAACTATAGTAAATAAGTCTCCTCTCTTGTGCCCCAACACACTCTCATATTGAAGGGAATGATAACGAAGTCATGTGGAATCATTAGCAAGGATGGAAAACAGGTAAAGAGGGATCAATCGGTGTCTTTAAAAACCAAACATTTCCTATGGTATTGAGTGTCAGAAAACTATAACATGAGTATTCACTGAGTTGTTTAAGTATCTTATATTGGGTGAGCACTCTCATAGGAAGGTGTCTTCAATAAGGAGAGTTAAGGTGTTATGTCAAATAAATTGAGCCCATGAATAGAATATAAATAAACACAAATACACACACACACACATGAAGGGAAGACAAATAAATGCGCACGTGCATACATACATACATACATACATACATACATACATACATACATACATACATACATACGTATGTACATAATATATTATGTCAAATACATGGGGAGAGAGAGATACCTGAATGTGAAGATGGCATTGTGTAAGGTGATTAAAAAGGGCATGTAGATTGCACCCCATCTTGGGACACGGACCTCAGGAATTAGCACAGTTGTGGGTAATACCAAACAAAAGAAGGCAAAGGTCACAATGTGCGCCACTATCTTCCTCACCACAAAGAATCCGTAGACCATGTGGATCTTATGCCACAACTTTATTTTCTGTGATAAAAGCCAATTCCTATGTTAGCTTGATGTCAATTGACAAAACCTCTTGTAAACATATCCCATATCTATTTTCAAGATTTATTATTCTCATGTTGTCATCAGTGTCTGCTTCCAGTTTGGTCGTTTGACAAATTAACATAATTTCATAAATCTTGCCATGTTTTAGATTTGACAATCCCATTTGAACCCATCCTAAGTCTCTTCTACAAATACAGTGCCATGATACAATGTACATTATGCTCACTTCTTAAGACCATGTCCCTTAGGCACACGTCAACCAAATGCACATCTAGAATATTTAATCAAATACTCATGATAATAGGGTCACAATTCAATGTAATGTTGATGTGACAAAACCAACTCATGGTACACACAAATGGACATCAAGTTTGTTTTATTGTGCCTAAAATGGCGACAATCTTCTACAAGGCTATATTCATGTATGACAATATAATTTGAGAGTGAGAGAGACAAATATAGCAAAAAAAAAGAGAGTATAATTTTCTCCCACGAAAGAAGTATATGTGGTTGTGGATAGAGGATAGGTCCAACTAAACTTTAAATAATAGGCAACTTCCCCCAAAATGTACCCTAATATATTGTGGTGTGCATGTATGCCTTTGTGCCACTCTTTTTGCACACCCTTTTTAGGATGGGTGTGCTAAAAGAGCGGCACAAAGGCATACATGCACACCACAATATTTATAAAAGGGTTGGCTAAATTTCATCCAAATATTCCCTCCAAAATAGGTTAAATAACTCTTCCCTAGTATCTATAAAAGGGTTGCCTAAATTTCATCGAGATAACTCAACAAGAGAGAGCCATGTAGGCAAAGACCTATAAAAAGTTCTCATGTATAATTTAGGATGGAAGAATATTATATTCCCTAAAACGCCTTATGTATGAGTGCCTACCTAGAGATAATAATGAACTTGAACATTTGGTTTATGTTGGAAATATTCATGGACTAAAACTAGTTTGCCATAATAATTTGAGGAGAACAATGAACTAATGTAGGCCAAAGATGTTAAGTTTAAGAAGTTGTGCATGTGGATTAATGAGTTTAAGGATGAAAGGGGGACGATTCTTTGAGATTTAACGATGTATAATTATACAACTCAAGCGTTAGATAATAGAGAGGTTTGTTGTTTTGTTTATTATTATCATATAATGTGCAACTATTTTTAATAATCACCTTGTTCTTAAGTATATATGGGAGAATATCCCTAAACAACTTTGCAGGTCCACAAGACCAACGATGTTGTTGGTTTCGAAAGGCTTCGAATGTACTAGGAAGCTCACTTTTCACCTGTAAAATAAAATTGACATAATCATGGTATTTGAATCCATCAATTCTTTATGTGGGTTTGTAAATATGACCCGAACTAGAGAATGGATGTTACATCCAATTCAACATTCAAAGTGAACCAACTACACATAATGTCATACATCTATGGTTTACAACGTTCATATATGCAATGGCACTTGAGATGACCATGCAAACATCTTGATACTTGTTATAGAAAACTTTTAGAAATGTCATTTAAATGTGTTTACCCCTAGATCATGTAAATAGACAAACTTCCATCCTTTCAAGCTTGCACGAACAGCAAGGTCCATGTCTTCGACTGTAGTTGTATCCTTCCAACCACCCGCTTCGTTGATCGCACTAATACGCCATACACCCGCAGTTCCTATTTTTTGTTCAACAAACATTTTATAAAGAGAATGTTAAATTCTATTATTCCTTGACATCATTTTGATTAAGAACCTGATGTTTCCTAATAATACTATATAGTACATGAATTAGGGACATGGTTTTGCACTCATAAAGCTCCTAGTTTTCGCCAAAGATATATGTATGCATAAAAAATTTAACTAAAGAATATCTATAGTTGGATGCAAGCCATGGAACTCATATGATTGCCATTCTCGTTGTACCATTTCAAAAATGTTTATATTGTACATACCGTTAAAACCAAAGAAACCATATGCAGACGATCCAACTTCTTGTTCCACGGAGAAATGATAGTCTAATGACATCTCTTGCATCCTTGTCAATAAACATTCATCTGAATTCACTATAAGGCAAGAAAAGGCAAATATTTGGAGTCAACTTTGAAGAATTATTTGGTTTTTTAAGTGTCAAAAGACATAATGACTTCCTATCACAAGCTCTATGTAATACATGGAAATCAAAACTTTGTGAATGTAATTGCAAGTACTTGCTCCAGACTTAGTGACATGGTTTGCAGCAAAATTCCATAAGCTCAAGACTTTGAGATGATGACATGGTGGCCATACAAGGGACTTGCTTGATAAGTATTTATTTAAACGTGGTGCAAAATTCCATGTTGTACTAGATTGTGGAATTTTCAATTTTCCTTTATGTTACAAAGATGTATGTACTAAGCCTTTAATATGTACTATAGACATCATGGGCTCCTAGACGTTCTGTACACATCTAGAAACATAACATTTTACTATAATGCATCACAATTTATTCATGAAATTGAATTTGATTTGGCGTAGGCTCTACAATGCAAATTGCCCAGCAAACCTACAAAAAGAGAGATGTAGAGTTGTAGACAGTTAGTTGCTCATTCATCATATAAACATCCATCATGTACAAATAGGATGATCAAACTATTGCCATGAAGTAGTCCACGATGACTATGAAGATTGCAATTTGCAGGCAGTTGGTGCCAGTTCTTGGGTAGAGCATCAAAGTCTGATGGGTCCGTGTGGAGGGGGAGCCTAGCGAAACTTGAGAGGCCCACTATGTGGATTGGAGGATGATTTTAAAGTCCTCTTTATCAAAATATCTCAACAAGAGCAAATCACATATTTTTCTCTCTATATGTGGACATGGGAGGGAATAGTACCAAGTCTTGAATAAATGGATGGACCTATAAGTAACTAAGGAAGCTTACCGAAATGCCAACGAGCTTGAACAAGGGCGATTTCGGGATTGTGAATGAGGAAAGGGAGTGTAGACCATAAGAAGTGGCGATCAGGTCGGAAGTCTGCATCGAAGATGGCGACGAAGTCACATTGATGTACATAAGGGTGTTGCATACCCTCTTTCAATGCGCCCGCCTTGTAGCCGGCCCTCGTCCCTCGGATCTCATACCGAATGTCCACCCCCTTATTCGCCCATTTCGCACATTCCATCCTCACTAGCTCCTACCAATAAATTTAACACAATGCAAACAAACAACATGCCAATCATCATCATCATCTACCTGCACCACCATCTTCTTATATAATCATAATCCCCCGTATTCTTTTGTCTTCCGATTCTTTAATCAACTTAGATTAAACTAGTATTCATAATCATTAGCAATAAAATCATGTGCCATCATGTACTATTATCTAAGCACGCGTAAGCCCGTGATATGATCGTAAACGAACGAGAATGTTGCCATATAAGAATGCATAACTAATTAATTATATACATACATATACATGTCTGTGAGCATGATGCTATTGGGGTTGGCTAAACAAACACACATGTATGTACATGTATGTATGTATGTATGTTGGTACATGTGACTTAGAGCTTGCTTTGAATTAAAAATATGTAGTTACCTTCATCGTAGCATCCGTGGAATCGTCCAAGACTTGAATGATGAGCCTATCCGATGGCCACGAGAGCCCGCATGCGGCTCCAATGGAAAGGTGATAAACCTGCATTTCAAAATACAACATCCATTCATTGGTTCAGCAACAGTATATAGCTGTAGCCTATCTATACAAGCAGCAGGTGTAGGATCACATGAAATGGATCCAATATGGTATATGGGGCATTGACACGAGCTGCGATCTATCCAATTTGTTCGATGTAGATGTTTTTTATGCATTCATGAAGAACTCAATCTTTACATTGTAATTTCAATGTCAACCAAATAGCACCAAGAAACTAGCAACTCTATCCATGAGCAATATTGTTTGAAGGGATACAATGAATACACAGGATGCACAGGGATGCCTACCTCTTTTTCATTGAACATTGGGATTTGTACAAGGACCTTGGGGAAAGAAGATGTGGTGATGGAGCCATCATGATCATGATCATGATGATCCATAATCATCCGGTCATGGGTGATGGCCTCCCATTTGTATTGTTTCTCGGGCCTCTTGCCGAGAAGTCGGAAGTATGCACTCAATGCAGCCATGGACATCCGATCCACGAACATCATGATGACCAGGAGGAGGCATATGTCAACAGTTAGTTGCAGTACGGGAGCGATGACGGGTGCCCGAATCCGGAGCCAAGCCTCTACCAAGGTGTTGGTCGAGGGACGAGTACCGTCCACCGCCTCCGCCACCAGGGATCTGCCCATCATCATCATTTTCATCATCATCATATGAGTGCCTCAATGATTGATGAATGAATGAGGGAGTAATGATAACAATAACTGTAAGAGATGGTATGGTGGTGGTACAAATCAAATACATCTTCTCATTGTCATGACTTCTTTATACTTACATTAGATTACACACACACACACACTGTGTGTGTGTGTGTGTACCTGTACACATCTAGAATCTAGATGATTATTTAGAGTTGATTGTGAGTAAAGTGGTAGAGAGGGAGGGAGTAATGACTGAGTTGTGCATTGCACACCCTTACTTCTTTATATTTTCTTCGTAAAACTTCCTTATTTTATTTGTTGTGTACTCTTATTTCGCAATTCTTGATATTTAATCAATCTCTCTATCATTATTTATGTATTATCTTATCTCACTAGTAACTACCATCTCTCCTCCGTTATTTATTATTTGTTACTAGCTTTTCTTCATATATATGCATAGTAATAGGCCAATAATATAATTATTATTATCGTTGTTTCATTATTATAGGATTTAGCATTCCAATTCATTCAAGTTGGGGGCTTTTTCGTTGTAAAGCCTCCTCTCTAGGAGCCTTTACCATTAAATGCCACATGTTTCTACAAATACACACACACACATTAAACAAATACCAATACATGAGGAGGATCGACAAAATTGTTTTTCTTGTCCCACGACGTACTCTCTAATTTGTTTGTAGTTAACTTTGTTTCGTAGATATATCTGTGGGATTGTAAGTGTATGAGTGTATAAGTGTGATGGTACATGGATATATAAGTGTACAGTCTTGTATGAAAAGTATTGTTGTAAGTACATCCATGTGTACACAAAAGTGAGTATGAGCATATTATGTGTAAACACATGTGTGCCAATATGGTAAAGTGGGTCTAGGTTAAAAGGTTATATAACTAACCTACAAGCCTCATTGTATGTTCTTGATTTGTAACCCTCCCTCATGTATCTATATAACCTCACCCATGGGGCATAAATGAATAGTAGTAGTTTTTGCCTCTCAATAATTTTTGGTCTCATAGGTCATATTTGACCTCCGAAGACAATAATATAATCTGTCTATCTATCTATCTATCTATCTCTTTCTCATGCTCAACCCCCTTAGGAGGGGTGTGGAGCCATTCTTGGCTCCATCCCCCACCCATCATCAACAGTAGAAAGAAACGCCATTTCGTCGGTCAATTTGTTTATATATATTCATGGGTGATGTCATGTCTATCATGGACCATATGAGTTTATTAATGTCAATGTTATAAAGCCATTTTTTGAATTACAATATCATACCAAGGTAGTGTGCATGACATGAACCTTATAATATGAAGAGGTCTTATAACCAACAATATGGTTTGATTGTGTTGTCGATGCAATTATTTGTAACATATTATGCTTTAACACTTTGACATCAAGAATGCCACATATCATTAAACATAATATGGAATGTAACGTCATAAAGACTCTATTTGAGGATGCAAATCTAGTATCTTCCATGGCCTACATCACAACTCACATGCTTGAATTGCTACAAAGAGGAGAGAGACTTTTGCTCATTTGTTTGGGAAAGAGTAAATTACTAATCATGAATAATGAATATAAACTGGACACATGGGCATAGAGATCAACACAATCTCAGACATTTTATGCTTATTGTTTTACATGGTGTGTTAAAAAAAAAAAAATTCAACATGTTCCGGTTGACATTATCACTTATACGAAAGTGGGTAGTTAAAATTTTTAATTTCCAATTAGGATCATAAGAAGCAAGAAAATTTATGGTAGGGGTTAGAAACTTTGCCCAACACTAGTCTTGATGCCTTACATATGTAAATAATGTCCACCTTGAAACCATGACTTGTATGTTTTGAGACCAAACTTCCTTTTATCCAATTGATTCCATTCTTTTTGGAAGTGCAACATAGTTCTACACTATGTTACCTCATTAAACTATAGTTTTGGACTTTTTGAAAATTTATGTTGTTCCTTGATAAATTACTCTAAACATTTATGTATTTGTTTTCAGTGATTTGTTCGGACATACATAACAACAAACAAAAAACCAAAGAAACGAAATAATTGTTAATAATGAAGTTGGGTTCAAGATCTAATAATCGTTATCCAACACACTATTTGTCCTATAAACTTTTCGTTCATTTGATGGTGTTTATATTAATGATATGTCTTATGTTGATGCTATGCGAAAAGATGACATTTTCTTTTTGAAGAAAAGAAAAGAAAAGACGACATTGAGAGGGATTAGTCATTGGAACATTTGCAATGTATATGGTAAATGTATTGATGAAGGATTGTATAAGGGAGATGTGAAAGTTGTTAAGGAGTTTGTTGATGATGAAGTTACAAAGGTAAAAATGGATAATAAGGATTTTTTGGGATCATTTGCTAATTTCCTTGATAAAGGGGTCAGTTTGTTTTTCATGGGAAAAACACCCTTTCTATGGAGGGTTAAACAATGGTTACATGGGTTTTACAGGATTATTGTTTTGAAGATATTTTTGTTAGTCTTCATGGGTTTTAAGAGGTTATTTTGTTCTCTCAAGAGCATAACGAAAAATTACTCAATAAATTGTCCGATTTTTATGAAAGAACTCTAGTTCATATTGTTCCCTAGAGGCCACTATTAGAGTACCATGACAATATATTGAAGCAAGATTGTCATATCGAGGTTGAGGTAGTGTGCAAATTTTTCAATGGTTTGACTAGTCTTAGGATCAACAATGAAGGAGTTGGGAAAAATATCGGTACCTCCAAATGTAAATGTGCAAAATTGATATTGATTACCTGTATCCTTTGGAATACAATAGGTAAGAGACCAAATTGTTTGCAAATTGAGTGCACTCTAATATGGCTTCCAATGTATTCTAGGCTTAAATGGGGAACATTTTCAAAACATCATTTCCATTGTGGTGTTCTAGGGCAATTTATGGCAGAGTGTCCTATAAAAAGAACCAATACAATGGATGGCATACATAAAGAGTGTACGAACTATGAATAGATTCCTGATTTATAGCAAATAAGGGAACAACATGTTGTGAATGACAAGGATAAGAAGAGTCTAGAGGAAGGGCAATGGCCGATAGTTTCTAGAAGGATGATGAAATTTAATAAGAATGTTGGACATAATGTATCTGTGGAGAACGTAAAACAACCAAATTTGATGTGAAATACACTAGGTAGTCAACAAGAGGTCTTTTATAAGAAGTTGTCTTTTTATAACAAGGGTAATTTGTAGACTCCTTGGAATAAATAGAAACAATACCTTTTGTATCCTTGGAATAAATAAAAACACATGCATCATCCACAAGAGGAGCCATCATGGAAACTATCATTCTCATCACGTTTCTTATGCAATAATAGGAAATTTCATTCAAGATATGGTACAAACATTATTAGTGATGGGATGGGATATCTCTTTAGATTAAAGGAAAAAATAAAGTATGAACATCACAACATGGAATGTAAGAGAATGATGTTGTTGAGTTAGCATGCGTAAGGTTTGGAGGGTTATCTTAAGTGAGTAAGTGGGATATGTTATGTGCAATGGTGCATAAATATCATCTTAATGTTGGATTAGTAGGTTGTTCTAAGGGTTATACATTATGTTATGTTGGCAAAGTTCAATGGAATTATTTAGGGATTGTGATGTTTATTAGAGATGGTTGTTAACCAAAAGCAAATGCTTTCTATGAGACGGTTGTTAACCACACTCTCTATGGGACCTACCCTCGTTTCTCCACCCCCTCCACTTCTTGCCGATGACCACTAGTGGCCCTCACCCTCACACTCCCCCCCCACCCCCCCCCCCCACCCTGGCTCACCTGTCTCGTGACCTTCTTCCCAACTATCCTCACGAACTCTCTTGCCTCCCCGTCTCCGTCTCTGCCGCCGCCGCCACATCCTTATGGCTGTCACTCAGTCACTCATTATCATTTTCCTCAGCTAGGGTTCTAGAACACTTGACGAGTGATGAAAGTATATGAACAAATATGCGGAAGAATGTGTATGAGGACCTTCATGAGATGTACAACAAACAACAGAGATTTAGGACAAGAAGAGAGATCGAAGATGAACATAGTTCTAGAGCTTCAATGGAAGTTCTTATTCTCTTGCTCTGCAACTCTTACTCTCCGAGTATCTTTCTTTACAACGTTGTCGTGAAGATCCGTCACTACGTGCGAATCGTGAGGCGGAACCGCCGGGGTCCTGGACTAGAAGGATTCGAAGTTTGCACTAGCTTTAACGAGAAAGGATTTAAGAGAGATTGAGAGAGATTGAAATGGAGAGAGAGATTAAGATTGAACCCCTTGACTTTAGATTTGAGGAACAAGATATATCATCAATTGGATAACGAATTTTCTTCTTATTAAAATCTTGATTAATACATAACCCCTTTTGATCTTTTTCATCCACTCTTTTATAGATGCCCCCATGCATATGATACATGTGAGAGTATAAGACATGCATACAATGCATGGAATGCATATGATGCATGTTTGCCATTTGGTGCTCATGCATTACATGTGATGCATGATAACCATGTCACTCATTCAAGCTCTAATATGAGAATTTACATGTGAAAATATAATGATAGAAAGAACATTTTTAGAGAAATGACTTGGTTTAGTGGTAAGTTTATTGTCTCCTATCTTGGAGGTGCAAGGTTCAAGCCTTGCTTGCATCCCTTTGTATACAAACTTTTACTAGAATTTTTAGTCTAGATGATTTTGTTCGTTTCACACCGAAATCGTCGCGATCAACCTATCCGATTGATCCATCTATCCAGTCCGTATCTGACCCGATGATCCGGTCTATCCGGTCTGGTGATCCGATCCGGTTCGGTTCCGGTGTCGGTGTCGGCTCTGGCTTGGTCGTTGTCCCCGTCCGGTTCCGGTTCTGTCCAGTTCAGCGCCATTCGCTGTTCTGGTTTCGGTTCCATCGTCGTCCGTCCGGTCCGGTCCTCCAAAACCATTATGAGTAGTTAAGCCACAGTTTAGCCCAAAAACATTCTGTGCTCCACACATAGACAAAAAGTAGTAAGTTCTGGCTCTGCTTATATCTATGTGGGATATCTCATAGTTTTGTTTTTCTCTTCTTCTTCTCAAACTTCACATTCATATAACTTGACATTTAGTTGTCCGTTTCAAATGTAGTAAAGTACATTCGAAAGCTCTTGAAGACATCCATCTACTCGTACCAAGATATTAAACTAATCTAAAATAATATCTTTACTATTATTGTTTCATGTCTTGTGTGAAGAACCACACTCGATTTTGTATGTTCCTCACAATTTTCACACCATTGCCAAAAATCTTCACGACAACGTTAGGTTTGAGCTTATATACTCAAGCCCTAACTCAAAGGCATGTTCACACTTAGGATACAAAGTGGAAGGAGTCGGTCTTTTATGCCAACAAACTCCCCCATAAAAGGGCTATGCTTTCCTATGTATGCAAGTACTTGGGGTATCTCCCCCGTGAACCTAGATCACAAAACTAATCTATAGATACAATTATAGATATAGGGATGTCAACATTTAGACCAATCTGCCTTATTTAGCTAATTATCCGGATAGGCATGTCTGAGTTGGTTGGATTGACTTTTTCGAGTTGGACTGTGTCCGAATTGAGTTATTCTCCTGCCTCCCACTCGTGCTTGCTCCTATGCTCCTCGTGGGATCCTCAACCTGTCTGCAGGTTCATTCGTCCCTCGATCATTTTCTCTCTAGTCAGTATCCTCACTTAGTGTCGCATCTTCAGCCTCTTGGCATTCCGATTCTTTTGACTTTGCTATTATGGTTTGTGCGATCGGGCTATTCTTTGACTTGTCTTCTGCTTCTCGTTTGGTTTTTGTTTGCTTGATTGCTTGTTGTAGTCCCATTATTGTCCTTACTGCTCTGAAGCGTTGTTTTGGGAATGGATTCATTAGGCTATAGGTGAAGTTCACCTCGGTGTCGATCTTCCGGACTTCGAGCTTCTTCTCTGTTACAAGCTCCCAGATATGATGAAACAACACCACAATGAGTTTTTTCTTCGCATGATATACTGGATTTCGAATGAGGTGTATTGTGCTTTGAGAGTCACAATAGATGGTTGGCATTGGATGGTCGATTTGACTTGTAGTTGAAAAGTTGGCAGACAGTTGGTGCAACCAGATTGTTGCCTCTAATGCTGATATGTGTTGGGAAATGAGGTCCCTCCAGATGGAAAGGAGAACACGAGCCAAATCAATTGGATCCAAAGGAGAAGAAAGGCTGAACCCGGATTCTGACCAGTGTTCGGATCGAATCCGGATTGACATCCGAAAGAGGCCACATATGTAAATAGGTTTAGCTTGCGCCTATTTAGAGCCAAATTTGTAAATAGCCCTAAGTTATATAAGTATAAATATAACTAGGGAAAAATGTTAAGTATCATGTTCATATTGTTGTAACAGTGTGCATGAGGGAGAATGTGAGATAGAGAGAGAGAGAGAGAGAGAGAGAGAGAGAGAGAGAGAGAGAGAGCGTGATGTTGTGCCTCTGTTGTAGCCGCCATTAGGCGAAGAAGATGAGGTCGAGGTTAATGCCTGCGAGTATCAGTGTATTCCTCCCATATCATAGTGAAACAGTTCGGAGTTTGGGGACTCCCGTGGTTTTTCCCTATTAGGGTTTCCACATTAAAATACCGGTTTAAATGTTTGCACCTCTCATATGTGAGTCTTGAACTGGTTGTGGCCAACTTCGATCTCAACAAACTGGTATTAGAGCGATGGGAGACTCATTTGGTAGCATATTCAAACGTTCTGGCTCGAGCTATTCAGTGTGGAAGTCGAAGATGAGGGACATGCTGGTGTGCAAAGATATATGGTTGTCGGTGCAATGTCAGGAATAGTACTAAGACAGAGAGGAAATTAGTACTAACAAATGAATATTAGTACTAAGAGATAAAGAGGGCGTAGAACACTCGAGAGAAGGGGAGAGAGAGAGAGAGAGAGATTATATTATCGTCGTTGGAGGTCAAATATGACCTATGAGACCAAAAATATTACATTTCACGTGATATGTGTGAAAGTGAATAGTGACTCTCGATGTTCAAGAACTTTACCGATGAATGTTGCAATCGAGAGTGCACATTGTGGTTGTGAGAGGAATTCATGCAAGGATTGGGCTTGGTCGAAGAGATGTGGAAAGCATGGTCTAATATGATCAATGGCAAAGCATTGTATCAAAGTGTGATACTCGAACTCACAAACTTGTTTAGGGCAAAGTGTGCATAGCCGACCACTCTCATCACTTGTGCCCCGATGCCCTGTCTCACATCACAATGCATGTGAGCTAAGTCGCATGGAAGCAATGGTTCGAATGGCAAATAACAGTATGGGCTCTAACATGTATCGATGTGTACGATTTCCCCGTTCCGCAAAGAATATGGTTTTGTAGTTAGGTGCAACCTGTGTAGTATCATGTGTGAAGCGTGAGCCTCCACATTTGTCCCATGTCATGATACATTGGCGTTGCAAAAAGGCCTCATTTACAGAGGAATCTAATGATGCATCATGAAGCAAGTGTCTCGCATCCCATCTACCAAACCATTTTTCTATATCTTACATCCAACCCGAACACATAAATTTTGCTTTTATGCGTCTTTTGGATCTTTTTGCTTGCTTCCCAGGCAATTCTAGGAAGTTGATGTGAGGGACTTTTTTGAACCTTAAGCATGTATTCAACAACCCTTTCCATGACCATGATCTCAATGGGAAGCGATCCCGTCTCAAAGAGGAGGGTGTAGGGCATTTGTTACTTAACTTGTAGAAACTTTGTAAGAAAATGTTTTCAGACATTTTCAAACTCTTTCCACATAGATTTAGGGATGCTACCGCCCCATACTTCCACCCCATAGAGAAGAACCAGTGTCACGAAAGTGTCGAAAAGATATTTCTTGAGGACCCAACACTTAATATCTCCAAGATTGCATGTGTTCTCAAATGCATAGTCTGCTCACTTACCCGCCTCTAAGTGGCGTGTAGCACATTCATTCCATCTATGATTTGAAGGAACTTCAAGGCCAAGATATTTGAAGCTTTCCACACATTCAAGTGGCTCATTGTTGTATATACTACATGGTTTATCTCTTCTTTGGCTCTTCACAAGCATAATCTTTGTTTTAGAGCTATTGACACTTAATTTAGTATGCACGCAAATTTTTTCCAATGCCTTCATAAGCTTTTGTGCATCTCCTAAATTGTTTGCAAAAAGCACTACATCATCTGCATATAGCAAAAGCATAGTCACAACATTCCCAATGGCAACTTCTTCTACACATTCTTCCTTTGCAAACTTGGTAACCATTTCTTCCAATTCATCAATGCATAGACCAAATAGTGTTGGTGAGAGTGGGCATCCTTGCTTAACACCAATAGTGCTTTTGAAAAAAATCTGAAAGTTGATCTCTCATGCGCACACAACATATAACCTTCTCATAAATTCAGGAAATTGCAAGCATATATTCACTTGGCATCTCAAGTTATTCCATTCGCCTCCAACGATGCTCACGAGGTACCATATCGAAAGCTTTCTTGAAGTCTACAAAGCAACAATATAAACCTTTACCTCTAAGGCGACTTTCCTCCGTTAATACTCGAAGGGTGACAATTGATAAATGGTGCTATGGTGTCTCCGAAAGCCAACTTGTCCATAAGCTCTCTTACCATTTTTTTTCAGCCCATACACTTATCTTTGATTCCATTATACATCCAAATAGTTTTGCCATTAATGAACCAACCATGATGGTTCAATAGTTTTTTACATTATATATACATCTCCAACTTTATGTAAAGGTTTGATCCAATTTGTAGTCCAATCGTATGGCAAACCATGTTGGAATGCATCATTAAACATATCGCCTATCCATACATGTGCTTCCTTTCCCGTCCATTTGAGCATTTCATCCTTTATACATTGAAGATTGCTTGCCTTTCGAGAGGCCAATTTCTTAAGTCCTATGCATATATCTTCAATTGTAAAGAAGGGAGACATATGTAAAAGAGAACCATAACACATCATCTTTTTGGCAAGAGATAACTCATATAAATTCTTACAATGCATAAACAACTCATAAAGAGTTAAGTCGACATAACTCTCAACACGTTTCCCCTTTAGATTTCCCCAAAATTTGGCACATGCATGTGCTTTCTCTTACATTTGGATAAATTGTTGAGTAACTTCCCATATTCTTCTCTTTCTTTGAATAAGCCTTTTATACTCATGCAAATGCTTTTGGTAATTCTCTTTGTCCTTAACTACATCTAAAACCATAAGGCACTTTCGAGCTTCACGACATTCTTTATCAAACCAAATTTTCCTAAGTTTCTTGGTGCATTCCAAGATCTGCGGTTGGTCGAAAAACATTTGTTTGTACAGGAGAGAATGACTTTCTTGAAAGCTTCCCATTTGCATTCTAGTGTGGCACCAGGTTGTATCTTTGTCATTTGTAACATATCCTCAACCATCTTGGAATACATGGGCACTCACTTAAGGTTCATGCTCAAGTTGGGTTGTTTATTATCTTCAATAGCCTTCTCACAATCAAACCTATGCATACATTTGAGATCAATACATGTCATGATATGACAAGACTCGAACCCATGACTTTATGTTACAAGGGTCAAGCTCTTGACCATTAAACTATATGTTGTAATATGAAGGATAATATTTTCATTTAAGTTTTACTATAGAAAATTGATGTATATTCCAGATTTCTTTGGAACAATCTAGAAACTTCAGGAGTACTCCTGAGAACACTATAAAAGCAGGCACAAGGCATTATTTCGAACCAAATCGGTTCAACGTCAGTCTTAAGCCTCCTAGCTACTATTGTATATTCACTTAACATAATATATATATTTTGTTATCATCATTCTCTCTCTCTCTCCCCCCCCCCCCCCCCCCTCTCTCTCTCAGTCACTCTTTCCTTCTCTCGAGAATTCTACACCTCCCTTAGTACTAATCCTCATCTTTTAGTACTAATTCCTTCTCTGTCTTAGTACTGCTTCTGACAGTTTGAACCGATATCGTTTCCTTCCTTCTCTTCCTTTATCTTCTAACTTCTCCCTCCCTTCATATTAATCTCTTATTCCTCTTTTCTCTCATACTAATGCCACTGTTAGTGCTTAAGAATATCAATCCGTTTTTTCGGAGTTGCAATGCTTGAAAGAGAAGTTTCTCGCATTGGAACAAGAAAATCAACGACTGTTGGGGGAGCTTCAACAAATCTCCTTAGAGAAGCATAAGATGCAACAACAACACGGGGAACTAGCGTTACACGTGCAACTGCTTGAAGCAACCATAGTAGCAATGCAACAACAAGGACCCAATATGCAAGGGGTTCATAAAGAACCCAAGATCAGCCTTACCATGAAATTCGATGGAACGCGATCGTAGTTTAGAGGATTCCTTAATCAGGTATGATTAGTCATTCAAATGCATCCTTCCCGATATCCCACCGATGCATCACGACTGGGTTTAGTAGGCACATTGTTAAGTGGCTTAACTTTGGCATGGGTCGCTCCGTTTTTAGAAAAGGAATCTCCTTTACTAAACAATTTTAAAGAGTTTTTAAGTGAGTTTAAAGCCTGTTTTGGAGATACTGACAGCATAAGGACAACAATCAACAAAATCCGACGATTACGTCAAGGTGATCGTCCAGCCTCATACGTTGGAGATTTCCGCCTACTCCCCTCCGATATCCCCTGGGATGACCAAGCACTTATGGAGCAATTTCGTTATGGTCTACGTAACAATGTCAAGGATTTACTCTTGACCTTCCCTGAAGAACCAAAGTCATTGACAGAAGCAATCAGTCGTGCGGTGAGATGCAACAACCGTCTTTTCGAACGACGTTCGGAACGTTTGTTCCAGATGCCAAGGGCAAGATCAAAGCCCACCTACGCCTCAGTGGTAGCAAAACCTTTTCCAAGGGAGGCATACAATGCGTCTCCAATGAATACTCCAACTCCGATGGAAATTGACACTACACATCGTCGCAGACCATTATTGGAAGAAGAAAAGCAGCGACGCCGAGGAAATCGACTATGTCTTTATTGCAGTGGACTAGGGCATATTGCAGTGAACTGTCCCCATAGGCCAAGAAGACAGGTGAACCAAATAGTTGCTAGTTCTAATTGTACTAAACCCGAGTCTATTTCAGTAGGAATATCTGATAGTTCTAATAGTACTAATAGCCCAAATCTATCAAACAAATTTGATGTCCGTAGTCAGTTAGTTAGAAGAAAAGTTAAACGACTAGGTCCAACCAAAATAGGAGCCGTTTGGTTGGACAGCCCTAGATCTTTGCAACCCATTAGTGGTTCCATTCCCTCTAAGAAAGTTAGCAATGTGTTCTTAGCCCAAGTAACCGTTAGTACTAAAAGTACCTCTCCAATACATGTCTCAACACTCCTAGATTCCGGAGCTAATTCTTGCTTCATGGATAGGAATTTTTCCCAAGCTCATAAGATATCCCTAAGAAAACTCCCATGTCCAGCCTTTGTAGTAGTCATTGATGGTCGTCCCATTGCTTCTGCAAATATCATAGAAGAGTCAAAGCCTGTTACTATTGTCCTAGATAATTTAGCGTGTGTATTATCCTTTAATATAATTAGTATCCCAGAACATCCTATTGTTTTGGGATTACCATGGTTCAAATTACATAACCCAGACATAGATTGGAGAACAAGAGAAATCCGATATCGACAAACCCGAGGATCTACTCATAAGATTGCAACCATTTCGCTACATCAGTTGCATGAGGAAGGACGCAAGGAAGTAATGTTTCTCTTTGCAGTATTAGCAAAACCTTTCAACACCACTAAAGAGGAGTCCACCAATCAACTTACAGAGAAGTATCGTCATTATGCCGATGTGTTTGATAAAGTACAAGCCAATACGCTTCCTCACCATCGACCGTATGATTGCCCCATTGATTTACAACCGGCAAAAGAGCCACCATAGGGACTGATCTACAATTTGTCACCAACCGAGCTAGAAGTCCTTCGAGCTTATATAGAGGAGAATTTGGCAAATGGTTTCATTCGACATTCAAAATCTCCAACTGGCGCATCCATATTCTTCGTCAAGAAAAAGGATGGATCACTTCGTCTCGTCGTAGATTACTGTGGCTTGAATAAGGTCACCATTAGGAAAAGGTATGCACTTCCCCTTATTTCAAGTCTTTTAGAACGGATCAATGGTGCAAGGTTCTTCACAAAGATCGACTTACGAGGAGCAATAACCTCGTATGGATCCGACCAGGAGATGAATAGAAGACCGTGTTTCACACCAGATATGGGCACTTCGAGTATACGGTCATGCCATTTGGCCTCACTAATGCTCCAACAGTCTTCTAGCACACGGAAAATAATATATTCCGAGATCTCTTGGATGTTTGTTTGATCATCTATTAGGATGATCTATTGGTTTATTCGAGAACCCAAGAAGAGCATGATTCTCATGTACTGTTAGTACTAAAATGATGTGAGAACATGGTCTTTATGCAAAGTTGGAAAAGTGTAGTTTCGAGTGCAATCAGGTAGAATTTCTGGGCTATGTCATTTCCTCGGAAGGCATCTCCATGGATCCGGCAAAGGTCAAAACGGTGGTAGAGTGGCAGACTTCACGTTTGTTGCGAGATGTGCAATGCTTTTTAGGCTTTGCCAATTTCTACCACAAGTTTATACAGGATTACTCAAAGCTTGTTCTGCATCTCACACAACTTACTAAGAAGGGACAATCGTTTGTTTGGTCTGAAGAAGCGGACATGACTTTTGAGAATCTTAAGAAGGCATTTACATCAGCTCCTATTCTGGCTAATGTTGATCTAGAAAAACCAATCATCATTGAAGCTGACACGTCGGATTTCACGTTGGGTAGCATTTTGTCACAACAAGGCAATGATGAAAAGCTCCATCCTATGGCTTTCCACTCACGCAAATTTGACGCCACCGAAATCAACTATTGTTGGCCGGGCAAAGGTGGAAGGACAAGTGGGAAGGCGGAATCGGATATAGAAATATAAAGTAATTATTAGTAGAATTATTATTCGGAGGGACGGATCCGGTACAATTGTACCGATCCGGATCCGGACCGATTCGGATGCCGGTTACCTAAGCGCACCGTTTTGTAACCTTGCCGGATGCCTATAAAAGGATCCGATGAATTGTAATGTTCTCTACGGAAGTAATACAAGTTTATCCATTGCGTACTTATCTTTGTCTGTATTTCTTTACCGTCTGTGCTAATAACAATTATCTTACGCGTGTGTTCTAACATCCTAACCTTACCACCCCTTTGGAGAAGTGTCGGAAGGACACCTGTGTTGGGGCTAGTCCGGCCAGCAAGACAACACTATTTTGGCGACCACGATTCCTGTAGAGTGCAGAGAACAACCGGGGGATGGATGTCTAGACCGAACGACGACCACATCATTGAACGAGGGAGACGATACGCCGAACGACAGCAACGACGGGAAGCCTTGCAGCAAGCTGCCGACGAAATCCGGCAGGATCGGTCATTTTCCAGAACTCTTTGGAGAGTCGCAGAAGAAGCATTGCAGTTTCGGAGTCTGCAATTCTCCAACGAAGGCAGTAGCCTAACAAGTCTGCAGGCGGCGGAATCAATACTACAGACACTCGTCGGTGGCGACGGAGACGCAGAAGCATTTGCAACCCTAGAGTCGGATTCGGACAGCGACAAGAGTGTTGAGTCCCGATATAAAAGCAGCCACGACACACCGAACGATCCGGTGGAAGACGAGTCGGACGACTCATCGACACCAGAGCCAACGGAAGAAATAACCTTGGAGTTCGGTGATCGGCAATCGTCGAGAGAGGCTGACAGGATACCGACACCACCTGCGGAGAAATCAAAGGATTGGACACCGATACCACCCGCGGAGGAATCAAAGGATCGGATACCGACACCAACCACGGAGAAAGAGCGGAGAAAGCAGGAGATCCATTTGGACGACACTATGCCGTATCCGTACCCAAAGTATCGGGACGATCCCGACGCGGAGGCTCATGTCTACGCATTCCTCCAGACATGGGAAGCCAATCATGTTTCTCAGAGATTAACAGAGCCAGAGGCCGAACGGTCCAAAGTCGCCGAATTCGGCATGACACTAGAAGGACCGGCCACTCGTTGGCATGCAAAGCATTTACCAGGTAGCTTTGCCACTTTTGACGCCTTGAAGGCAATTCCTTCGATTGTTCCATAGACAAGTCGAACAAAGGGAATTGGTCGGGCAATTTTATACCACCCGGCAGGAGGAGCACGAAACCGTGCCACAATTTATAATCCGGTTCAAGACCTTGCACAACCAATTGACAAGAGCACCTCCCGAGGACGAAGCTAAAGCAGTATTTTTGGCTGCATTAAGGGAAACACTGAGAACAATGTGCGGAGTCCTTGACTTCCGTACCAGCACAATGGACCAAGTCATTGATCGGGTGCTAGAGATGGACAAAAGCAGCTCATTCATGTCATTGGAGATGTTACACCGGGCACTTCCAAAGGAAGAAGATTTGAGGTTCCGACAGGCTCTACAGTGCATGACATGTCTCAATTTGGGCCACTCAACGGTCGACTGCACCATGCGCACACAGTGTATGATTTGCCACTCTCGGGCACATACAACGGACCGCTACGAGTACAACTTGCTAAATCGACAGGCTGCACCGGTCCAACACATAGAACCACGAAACAATCAGGACCCGGACGAAGACCGATTCCGGAGAGACGACCGCAACCAACGCGAGCGCGGCGATAGATATACTGATCGAAGACGTGACGATCATGACCGCAACAAAAAATGCAGAGACGACTACCGAAGGGACCGGTACGAGCGAGATGACTCCTCGGAATATGACCAACGCAGAGACGACAGACGACAAGGGAACCTAGTGGACGGGAAGAAGTCATGGGCTGGTATAGCGCAGTGGCTGACTGTGTTGGTCCCACCGGTTCTCCCCATCAGATAGAAGAAGCGAGGTCGGCAGGAGACCACTCCTAAGAAGACAGCAAAACGCCGACAACTCCTGGAAAAACACACTTCGGGATGGACCCAGGAAGGAGAAGAACAACCGGAAGAAGGGCCATCCCGACGACTACCGGAATAGGTGGCGGCACAGGCAAAACCGGCGGGGAAGGGGAAGGAAAAAGCGACAAAGAAGACCACCTGCGCACAAGAACCGGCTGAAGAAGAGCCGGTGCGATGGCCGGTGTGACGGCAGGAACCTGAACCAGAGGACTTTGTACAAAAGATCCGTCTGGGAACCGCATCGGAGGAGGAAGCTGAGCTGGAGGACTCAGCTGAACCACTGGAGAGACTCCCACCGAGACAGGGTCGGGAGAAACGGGCGAAAGGACCAGCTCCACCAGTTGGCGGCACTCAGCGACGTGCGAAGGGACCGACTCTAGTAACCGAGGCGGAAGGGAAACAAGAAGAAGCCAGGGCCGCACCAATGGAGGTAGCCCCGGAATAGGTTTTGCCGGATTTCGGTAGAGAACCGTCATTCCCGGACTTGGGAAATGAACAGGTGTCGGAACCAGAAAAGACCGCAACACAGCTGGAGGGTGGACAGGAACAACAGCTTGGACCAAGGAGCAGAAGCGCGCAAAGCACCCCAGATGATGGACTAGAAAGAAGTACCATGCAATAGTGGTTGAGGTGGCTCTCAGAGCAAGTGTCGGGGGTAGCAGACCAAATGGATGAGGAGGAAAAGCGTAGGGAACACCTAACGCGAACAACAACCCAAGAATTGGTCTCACTCCGAACACAGATTCAGGAGTTGCAGGGGGAGCTGATACATGTAAACGAAAGGGTGGCGGAAGCAGCCACAACGAGCCAACAAGCACAGGTTGTCACCGAGCCAGTCGGGATAACAAGAAAGCAACCGGAACCAGAACCAGAACCGGTGGAAGGAGAGGCCTTGCAAACCGGCCCTGAGTCTGAAAAAGTCATAGCAACCTTGAGAGAGGAGTTAAGGGCCCAGGAGGCGTTGAGAGAAAAAGAACGAGAGCAACGGAAATTGGCGGAAGAGGACAGACGGAGGATGGAAGACAGCCTCCGGAAAGGCCAGGCCAATAACGACCGACTGAGACAGGAGAAGGACAAGCTGCAAAAGGAAAAAGATAGACTACGTCGACATGCCGAGACGGAAATAGAACGTCTCCAGGAAGAACTCCGGCAACAGAAGGACTGGTTACGGGCTCAGGTGAACCGACGACTGAAGCAGAAAACAGAGGATTTTGACAGGCTGTATCGGGACCACAAGCAGGCCGAGTCGGACAACAAGAAACGGGGAGCGAAGTACGACCAACAGATAGAAAAGCTTAAAGAGCAGTTGAAGGAGACCCGCTTGGATCTGGCCAAGACAATGGACGAAGTGAGTGCCAAAAAGGAAGCATTGTCGGCAGAGATAACCGAAGCAACGGCGCGAAGGATGGAATTGGAAGCGTTGAGGCGGGAAAAGCTGGAGCTGGCCAAGAACCGGAACGAAGAAAAGGAACGGGCTACTTATACGCTGAACAAACTTCAGAGTACATATGAACAGAAGGCAGCGGAGTATGAAAGCCAAGCCTAGGCGGCGGCGGCAATTATAATACGGTTGAGGAAGGAAAAGGAAGAGGGGAATGCACGGGCTCAAGTAGGAGTGGACCGGATCCGGTTCATCATGTCGGCATGGAGGGACCGAGCTCAGACGAGTATCAATGAAAGTGCTGAGAAGGTATGGAAGGAGTAGGCACAACAGGCAGCAGAGCTGCAGACACTCCGGGCTGATGCTGAGAACCAGCGGAAGACAGGAGATCCGGGGGTTGGTGGAAAGACTGGACGACGGGCAGCTCGAAACGCAGATGGAGTTAGAGAAATACGAGCAAGAACGTCAATAACAGGAAGCCGAGGGTAAAACAACGCCCATCACAATAAGTGATGAAGAGCGACCGACTGGGACACAACCAATCGACACCGAACCACCCCGACAGGAAGCAACCGAAGATGAACAACCGGTCCAGATGAATCCGGAGGAGCAGTTGCAGGCCAACGCCGGGATTGAAGAAGAGCCATTGCAGGTTAACGTCGGAGCAGAGGAAGAAGTAGCAGCGAACCGACCAGTCGAGACCGGGGAAAGCGACACCGGTAATAGAACGGAGCCTGGAATGGAAGAAGAACAAGACGAACCCGGAAGGGACGGAGAGGAAGCACCGGTACAACAGAACCAAGAGGAGCTGGAGCAACAACCAATCCAACCGGAAGTCGGAGGGGAGGCAGGCAAGGAACAGGAAACCGAAGAGGAGGCACCACTTGACACCTTCGAGCAGACTTTGCTCGATATATTGGAAGAAGATTGAGGCCGTGTGTGGGTTTGAAGTGCAAAGCACTTTCCCACGGGCGTTGCATGTGTTGGCTGGGCAAAGGCGGAAGGACAAGTGGGAAGGCGGAATTGGATATAGAAATATAAAGTAATTATTAGTAGAATTATTATTCGGAGGGACAGATCCGGTACAGTTGTACCGATCCGGATACGGACCGATTCGGATGCCGGTTGCCTAAGCGCACCGTTTTGTAACCTTGTCGGATGCCTATAAAAGGATCCGATGAATTGTAATGTTCTCTACGGATGTAATACAAGTTTATCCATTGCGTACTTATCTTTATCTGTATTTCCTTACCGTCTGTGCTAATAATAATTATCTTACGTGTGTGTTCTAACATCCCAACCTTACCACCCCTTTGGAGAAGTGTCGGAAGGACACCTGTGTTGGGGCTAGTCCGGCCAGCAAGACAAACAACTATAAAATTGATGATAAGGAGCTATTAGCAATAGTGGACTCGTTTACGCAATGGAGGCATTTTCTACAGGGATCTTCTCATCAAGTCACTATATTCAGTGATCACAAAAACCTTGCCTACTTTCAGAATGCTCGTGTGTTAAATCGACGTCAAGATCGGTGGGCCCAATTCGTCACTCGTTTGGACTTCAAAATTACATATCGTCCGGGGAAGCAACAAGGGAAGGTAGATGCATTATCGCGACGCTCGTATCTAGCACCAGAGCCTGGCGAGCCAACTTTTGATAACCAAAAGCAAGTAATCCTAGGACCAGCACGACTGCAAGCAACACAGGTCTTCGGAATGCCCTTGGATTCCCACGTTATCGATACCATACGTGAGGACTTGAAGACAGATGTTTTCGCCCAAGCCATTCTAGCACAAATTGATCCCTCTCAAGCATCTTGTTCACAGTCGCAACAACCAGGTATGGACTATCGACAATTCAAATGTCATGATGGATTACTATTCTTTAAGAAACTCTTGTATGTTCCTAATGGTTCTTGTCGCCTTCGAGTAGTCCAAAACTATCATGACACATAAACAATTGGGCATTTTGGTAGTACTAAAACATTAGATTTAGTACAACGATCATTCTAATGACCCCATATGCGACAATTTGTCAAAGATTTTGTTCGGACTTGTGATACATGTTGCAAAGCAAAAATGCCAAGGCATCATCCATATGGTTTATTAGAACCATTACCAATTCCAAGCAAGCCGTGGTAATCCATTGCTCTAGATTTCATCACAGATCTTCTGGTCTGTAAGGGATTCAATGCGATCTTAACAGTAGTAGATTAATATACGTAGATGTCCCATTTTTTTCCATATACTAAGGAAATCTCTAGTGAGGAAACCACCGAAACTATCATGCGTGAAGTATGTTGGCATCATGGCCTTCCCGATAGTATCATCAGTGAACGTGGACCCCAGTTCTTCTCGAAATTTTGGAAACACCTCTTTAAAATGCTCAAGGTCACTTGTAACCTCTCCTCCGACTACCACCCGCAAACAAACGGCCAAGCAAAATGAACAAATCAAATGTTGGAGGAGTATCTTCGGTGCTTTCTAAGCTATCATCAAGATGACTAGGCGGATATTCTCCACTTCGCCGAATTTGTATATAATAACTCTGTCCACTCATCGACAAAGGTTACACCATTTTATGCTTATACGGGTTGTCACCCCCGGTGGTGTGTATTTGAAACCCTAGATTTACCCACAAATCCTTGCGTAGAGGATCGTTTGGAGCGGTTATGCAAGATACAAGCGGATTTATCTACTCATCTACAACAAGCTCAACAAACACACAAGGTTTACGCCGATCGTCATCGGCTTCCATCTAGTTTTAACATTGGAGATCGGGTATGGCTACTTCGATGACACATGAAGACTACTCGCCCATGCGAGAAGTTGGATTATCGACGATTAGGTCCTTTCCGTATTATCAAAAAAATTAATGATGTCGCTTTTCGTCTCGATCTACCTCCACAACTTCGGATACATCCGGTGTTTCATAGTTCTCTCCTCAAACCCTATCAAGACAGCACCATCCCAGGTCGTATTAAACAACCTCCACCCCCGATCGAACTTGAAGATGGACCTGAGTATGAGGTTGCCGCCATCCTCGATTCCAAGATTGTTTGCAACAAGCTCTACTATTTAGTCGATTGGCTATGATAAGTCCCAACGAGCGTACTTGGGAACCAATAGAGAATGTAACCAATGCTCGTGCTCTGCTTGAAGACTTCCATCGTCAATATCCAGACAAACCGGGTCCTCAATCCAAAATGACTCGTGACACTCGTCATTTTAAAAAGGGGGATAGTGTCATGATATAGAAAGCCTTGAACTCATGACCTTATGTTACAAGGGTCGAGCTCTTGACCATTAGACTATATGTTGTAATACAAAAAATATTATTTTCATTTAAGTTTTAGTATAGAAAATTGATGTATATTCCAGATTTCTCTGGAACATTGTAGAAACTTTAGGAGTACTCCTGAGAACACTATAAAAGGAGGGACAAGGAATTATTTTGAACCAAATCTGTTTAACGCCAGTCTTAAGCTTCCTAGCCATCCTTGTATATTCTTTCACATAATCTATCATTGTCATCATCATTCTTTCACATAATATATCATTGTCATCATCATTCTTTCACATAATATATCATTGTCATCATCATTCTTTCACATAATATATCATTGTCATCATCATTCTTTCACATAATGGTATTTCATTATGGCCCAACACTAATGCTTTTACCTGTAGAAAAGACAACGGAAATAGTGTGATTGACTATGTGCTACTTTCCAAAGGTATTTTGGATCATATATATAAATTCTCACTTGGTGAATGGAT